>NC_088170.1:812500-1519166 GCF_028769735.1 Zonotrichia leucophrys gambelii
CTGCACAAGGCTCGCTGCTGATGTGGGGAGCGCACCGAGCTCAGGGCAGCTTTGATCCCAACAGAAAGGTTTTAGGAATAGCAACAGATTGCCTGAAACTGCCAGGAAGAGCAGCAGCAGCAAAAGTCACTCCTGATTTGATCTGTGGGCTCAGCAGTGTTGATTGGTGTGGCTGCAAGTGACCTACAGATCTGCAGGGACTGCCCCTTAAAAGAAGTGCCCACTTTGGGCAAGGATGGAAGAGCATTATCATGTACCCTGACCTGGTCTTGTTCCTGAGAATGGCAAGAAGCCTAATTTCCTTCACAGAGTAACTGAAAGGATTGAGTAATGCCGTATTACACGGAGCAAGCCAAGTGCTGAGATGTCCTGACAGGAACATGGCTCCAGCCAGGTCCTGCAGGACAGTTCACAGCAAGGGTTAACCTTCTCCAGAACCACTGCAACTCCACTGCCATCGGTTTGTACAACTTCTTTCATCCTTCTCAGAGCTCTACATGGCACTGTAGGTTAGTTGGGGAGAGCCTGAATACATCAATGCTGAACATTATGTGCAAGAGTGAGGAAAAGAAGATTTTACAAGCATCCCAAACATACCACTTTGAATGACCACTGCCATGAGGTTTAAACAGGACACAGGGCAACTGGGCCTTGGAGTCTGAGATATTCTTCAAAACTCTCACATAAGAAACATATTGATCCTGGCAGCCTTTAGAAGTGTAATGTGACACCTTTCAATCAACAACAGTGAACATTCAAACAATAATATAATAATAAAAAAAGAAGGATGTAGGTTTGAAACACAGAACGGCACTGAAAATAGATTTCAATTTTGGATTTGGGTCTGCTGTAAACAAACACAGCAAAGATTTCTAGGAAAAAGAGAACAAGGTGGACAAATGTGAAACATTCAGTCTTTAAATAGAAATAAACAGCCAGCAATAGATGGTCAGATCCTTGTGTGCTTAACCCTATTCTCTCCATGCAAAGTGTGATTCAGCTGCAGAATAAGGTGTCATTTAATGTAACAGCATCAAAACTGCCTCTGAAAAACAAAATGATGTGTGAGGTACTTGAACTGCCTGTCAGGCAGCCCTATCCAACTAATGCTGAGCATCTTCTTATCCCATTGACTTCTCCCAGCACGGGGGCTGGCAATCCACCAGCAGTGTGCTGACACACAGGATCAGGCAGCACCCAAGGAAAGAGCAGCAAAGTGCAGAAAATGGCTTTGAACCTGTGAACCCAGTTCAGTGTAAATCCTGTGTTGACATCACTGATCATAGAAGTCACTAGTGGCCAACTGAAAGCCAGATCTAAAGATTGGTGTGTTAGCTTTTTTTTTTGTTTTCACATACTGTATACATTTCTATGGAAGGCTAAATATAGCCTGTTCCTTTCAGGCCCATCTGAAAAAGGAGACCCAGTTTAAAATTCAGAAGTAAGCTTTTAACCTGGCACATTTTTGTCCTTTGGAGCTTACAGTGTAGTTTTGCTTAATCTACCTGGAGGTTTCATCATTGCCTAGATAATCCTGTGTGGAGCAGCCTCCAGACCCCAGGAATTCAGAGAAACTGGGAGCAGGGTTGTGGCCCTGGATGTGCCATGGCAGAGTCACAACAGCAGCTCTGTATGTGCTCCTGGTGTGTCTAACACCAGCTCTCCATTTTACACAGAAAACTCCCAAGGAGCTCCTCCAGCTCCTTGGATGGATGAAACAGCTCAGAGAGAGTTAGTTCCCCACAATTACAGAGCTCTAGCTGATATTGCAGGTGTGTGGCACAAATGGAATTCAATTGGATTTCTGTACATTCAGCATCTCAAGGTTTGGGAGCCTGAATATCAACCTTTTCTCCACAACAATCCCATCCAAAGCACTGTGCCATAGGAGGTCAAAACACTGGGCATAAACTTGCAATATGAATGCTGTTATTCCTTCCCTTTTTCTTTTCTAAGTTAACAGAACTGTTTGTGCAAACCAGCGCTGCAAGGCTGGACACTCAGCGTGTTTCTTTCTCTGGCATCCTGAGTGTCTGGCACAGACTGTGTGACCCAGGGTCTGTCTGAGATCATCCACACCATTCCCCTGCAATAGCACCTGCGCCCTCGTGGCCCTGAACGGCTCTCACAACACAAATTTACAAATGGCTTTTGAAAATTACCCAAACACCCTTCCCATGAGCAAAATCTGCTGCGACACAACCGCCTGGCCTTGGTTTTATTATGATTATTACCACTCCCAGCCTTTGGGGAGCTTTGTGTGTGTCAGCACATTTCTTCAGCGTCTCTGATAGCCTTCAATCTTCCTGCCTTTTATACCTTTGAACCAGTTGCAAAAGCAAGAAAAACCACACAAACCATGGGTTTGCTCAGGACACAAGGAAATCCACGCATCCAACTGAAGTTTAATGCTCTCCAACTCCACTCCTCCCTGTCTTGCCCCTGCCCCCCAGGGGAGGTGGGAGGAATGGTTTAAATCAATAACCAAAGGCTCCAGTTTTACAAACCCCTGAGCCATCAGAGGCCTTGGTGCACCAGCCCCAGTCTCCCCCAGCCTGCACACACGTAACACATATAGAAAAGAAAGGCTGGCAGCCTGGCATTAACAATGTTCATTCAGTGCTCTTTACTTAAAGGCAAAAACAATTAAGTGAAACCTTGAAGTAATCTCATTCTGCCTATTTAGCCTCTTCATCCCTCAATGTGTGGTTAGTAAGTGTTGCAATCAGGGGCTAAGGCCTGCTATCATTCGGCCTTAATTAAAAAAGACACAAGCAGTGGAGCTGTGAATTAGAAATGTAACAACGCACTACCCCTGATTAATTCGAGGCTCATGTTGGATTAATAACTCCAAACAAAGAACAAAAGGAAATTGTTATGCGAATTGCAGCCCTCCCAGGCCAGACAAAGGTCAAATCACAGGATTTCAATTTCATCCGGAGTCGCTTAATCAACTCCCTCGGAAGGAAGACCATATGCAGCCCTGAAAGCTCCCCATTGTAGTGCTGTTGTCACTGGACCTGAGAGACAGCACACAGATAATCCCAGCTATTCCCATCTTTTCTCCTTCTTGTCTGCTCCTTTTCTTTTTTTTGTTTCTTTTTTATTTTGCTTTTTTTTTTTTCTTTTTCCCCATTATGACAAAAGCCCTTCATTAGGGCTAATGATTCAGGAATAATCTGAAGCCAGGACAGGATGGTATCTGTGGGAAAGTGGCTTTTGTGGCTGCTGCCCCATGGCAGCGCCCTGGCTCTCAGTGCCCATGCAGCTGCAGGGGCAGCCCCTCATTTTGGGGGGGAGTAACAACTGCTGTGCTTCCTTGCACACCACACAGTCACTTACCCCAAACCTGGGGTGTAAAACAGGGTGTTTGGGACACCCTCAGTGTGCTGCCTACATCTTCATGCAAAGATCTTTTGGGGATGTTAGGTGAGAAAGGATATTACCAGTCTGAAACCCCATCTCCGACCAAAACTAAGCCACAAAGAATAAAATCCCATATTTTCTTGCTGTTGACACTCCCAGTGAAATGATGATGGAGCAGAACAGCCCTCAGTTTTTATGACCTTGGATATAGTTAGCAGGAGCAGGGCATGTGCCCCTGTTCCCATGGAACATGACTTCTCACATGGCAGAGCATTTTATAAGGACTCCACAGTTATTCTGTATTTTAAAAAAAGGAAAGTTTGGGTCTGCTTGGGAATCTGGCACCTCATGCCAAGAGCAATGCTTTAGAAATGAAAGAAGAGCAAGGGAGAAGCTTCAGGGGGTCCATGCCACCCTCAGTGCCTTCTGGAAGGGCTCAGCCCAGGAGCACCAGCTTGCCCAAGAGCTGCCAGCAGCCTGGAAGGGCAGGTACCCCTCTCAGCTAGATCCCTATTGTTTGCACACAGCTCAAAAGGCAGCCTGGAATGTCTCAGGGTTTGGCTCATTGGGGTTTTGTTGTTTATTCTGTAACAAGAACACAGTTTGGGACCAAATTATTGTCCCCAGGAGCTGGCTGCAGCAAGAGGCCAGGAGCCATCACACTCCCCACCTTGACCTAGACCTCCTGCTTAGCTCTAACAAACCTCTCCTGATCTACATGGACATGAGATACAAAGGCTCAAGCAACAGTTCTCCTCTAATCTTAAATTCTGGTTCAGACAATATTCTGTGTATGAGCTCCGTGCTGTAGGATTGCTGACAAATGCACCAGGACTCTGAGCTGGCCTTCCCAAGAGACACCCAAAGCCCAAAGAAACCCCACAAACCCTGGCACTAGCACCTGGCACTGCATCAGCAGCTTCCAAACTTGCAGGCACTGCAGAGCAGGGGTTATGGCTGGGATGCTACAACGCCTGGGGAATGCAGGTTCTGTGGAGATCTCTTACCTGTGCTGGGTGCTGGATGAGCCTGCAGGTCGCTGGGTGAACTCAAAGCAGATCCTGTTGTGACTCTCAGCTTGGGATCATCTCCACTCAGTTCTGTCACAGGCTGCACTGGGTCCTCTTGCCAAGGGGCTGCTCACACAATTGTGCTTCTGAATTAGCTGTTGGAGGGGAAGAAGCGGTTTGTGAATTGCCCTTTCCCACTCAGAAATATTCCAGTTTTTAATATTAACCCAATACATGACTATTCAACTTCTCTGATGCTTTCCTTTCAAGTATCCATACTCTCATGCTTTACATATTGATTTCTTAGCATGCAACCAAAAATTAAGATGAAATACCTACTGTGCCATGGAAAAAGAGAGTCATATACTCAGAAACCCTTTTGCCTGTGTTATACCAAGCTATTAAATCCAAATTACACAGAATGCAAATTCTGTTAGAAATGAATCTTTCAAGCATTCCACCAGCTCCAAAATGTATTCAAAAAATAAGTTTTGAAATCTGTTACTATTAGAAGCTCAGCAACGAATTAACTTCCATGCACTACCAGCTATTTTAGCTACTTGCACTCTTCAGCACGAAAGTAAAATGCAAGTTTTAAGTATGTAGCTCCAAAAGTTTAGCCCATGTATTCATCTGTCAAGAAGGAAACGGATGCACATATCCCAGTAAGAGCAGCAGGGTGACACAATTTCCCTTCCCATTCATGTTGAAAGCCAGTTTAGTGTCGCAGATATCTTCTCATGAAAAATCCTTTCCTTAGGATTTTTCCTCCTGAGAAGCTGAGAGACCTCAGGAACAAAATGTAAACATTGATTATCTGCTGCTGTGGGATGCAACAGGTAAATATTTGATTGGCCCATGTTGGATGTTTATAATTAACGGCCAATCACAGTCAGCTGGCTCGGACAGAGAGTCCAAGACAGAACCTTTGTTATCATTCTTTGCTTTCTATTCTATTCTTAGCTAGCCTTCTGATGAAACCTTTTCTTCTATTCTTTTAGTGTAGTTTTAATGTAATATATATCATAATAAATCAGCCTTCTGAAACATGGAGTCAGATCCTCATCTCTTCCCTCACCCGAAAACCCCTGTGGACACTGTCACAGGTCAGCTTGCAGCCTTCAGTCCAAAGGGAGAAGGACTGGGCACACATTTCTCATGTTTTCTGATTACTAAAGAGAAAATCAGTTTCTTCTCCAAGAGTGAAAGAATCACAGAACCATTCAGGTTGGAAAAGACCTCCGAGATCAAATCCAGCCTTTAATCACCACTTGTCAACTCGACCATGGCATTAAGTGCCACATGCAGTCATTTCTTGAACACCCTCCAGAGACCTTGACTCTGCCACCTCCTTGGGCACTTGGGCAGCCCATTCCAATGCTTAACAGCCCTTTCTGTCAGGACATTCCTCCTGGCGTCCCACCTGGACCTCCCTTGGTGCAGCCTAAAGCCACGTCCTCTTGTCCTGGGAGAAGAGGCTGACCCCAGCTGGCTGTATCTTCCCATCAGGGAGTTTCAAGAATTATAAAGTCCCTGTGAGCCTCCTTTTCTCCAAGATAAACAACCCCAGCAGCTCCTCACAGGCCTTGCTGTCTGGATAGCACACTCAGGAGTTGTTCAGGCTCTCACTTCACTCCCCAGCTCTCTGAGATGACATTCCTCCTCTCAACACAGGAGATGCCACCTCTCACTTACCAGCCAGTTGTTTGCAAATAAACAAAATAAATTAAAAAGTGTGCAGATGAAAGCTGATGTGCTAAAAAAATAGCTCAGCGCAGTGATGAAATGCATCCGCTGCTGCTGTAATGCTACAAAACCAAAACAAAAAAAACTCCAAAAAACTCCCAAAACCCCCCCCAAAAAAACAAACAAAAAAAACCCCAAAGCCCAAAAACCATAACCCCCCGCAACAACAAAACCAATACCAAAAAAAACACCTCAGGATAGTTTTCTTCTGCTTTCTACAGACAGATTTGGGGGCATCTGCTCTCTCCCAGCCCAAATGCCAGCACAGGCCAGGCATGCAAGGGTTCCTACAGCCCACATCAGATGATAACCTACAAAGCTACTGAGGATGAGGAGGAAAACAATTTATTTAACTGGCTGCAGACCCTACTAGCTCCACTATTAAGTTTGGCATATGCTCAGTCTTGACATCAAACTTTGCCCATCCTCATAACTCCTGCAAACACCACAGTGAAAAACAGCTTCCAAGGGGCTGCACTGGATGGCACAGGCACAGCCTAAAACAGCAGGCTGCCCTAAATTCCTGTGCAATCCCCCAAAACTGAGCGTTCCTGGAGCCCATCCCACTCTCCTCGCTCCTCTCAGCTATCTCTGAAACCTTATGGATTTTTAGAAATCCCAAAGCACCCACAACACTGGGCACTGAAAGCCGCCCTCAGCTTGACTTGCTCTTTCCTTTGTGGCAATAATCTCAGAGCTGTGCACCTGTATCTTTAAGCAAATAAACCAAAACATTTCCCTGATTTTACTTGACATTTTTTCTTATCCTTTCCCTTTACGTAGGAGCTGCCTCTTTCTCTTCCTTTTCCCTCAAACCAGGCACCAGTGAGAAACATTCCTCCTCTGTAGCTCTTCCCAAGTGTGAAAGAGCTTTCACATATCTTTACCTCACTGACCCTTCATCTCCTTTCGAATCACAGATAAGAAACAACATTTCCTTATCTTGCTAAGAACTGGGAACACTTTCCACTTCTATTACAGTGTTTGCCACCCCTATTAAACACACTGAGAGCCTGCATGAAAAAAAATTATGCATAAATCTGGTAGTTCTCTGATAGATTCCAAGCAAGCAGTTTTTCAGTGGATAGCACTCCAAACCGTACTGCGAGCAAGCAGCTGTGTCAAAAGATTAAATATGATGGGGTGTGCAGAGAAAGCCAGTAATGTCAAGCCCATTTGTCTCTCCCAAAGAAAACCAAGCCGACCAACCAAAGATAATGTGGGTTCTTCTATTCACCTTACCAAAATGCCACTTCCACTGGAAGGTTAAAATCATGGCACAGCAAATTAGGTTTTACACCTGGATAATTTTTCCCAAGAAGTCCAGCAGCTTTGTTTAAGCTCAACTTAAAGGACTGCACACCATTTCTAAGTGTTGCTGGGTAGCTGCTGCTCTCCCTCTTAGAGGTGCAAGATATAATTTCCTTGAAAGATACAGCTTTCCTTCCAAGACGCAAAAATATTTCATGAAACACGTTCTTTTTAATTTTCATTTTTGGCCAGCTTTAGTGGTAATTATGGGGATTGCCAATTATTGTTATAAATCTAGAAACACTGCAGTAACTTCCTTGTAAAAGAATTTATAATATACTTTAACAAAGTTATCAGGAATCTTATCTAATTCTTCATTGCTCTGATGAGATATTGCATAAAGGAGCAAGACTAAGAGTCTATTCATGTTGTATAAGCCTGGAAAGAGGTTCCAGAAGCTTAAAAGAACTGGATCCCATAAATAATTTCACCTTTGCCTTTCTTTTTTTTTAAATTTCCTTGTGAAATCTGTCTCCTTTGCTTTGATGCCTTTGATTGAAAGGCATTGTGTAAATGACTCTCGTTTGCACAGCTCTGAAACAGGAGCACCAACAAAAGCCAAAACATACAATTTGGTGTCTTTGCCTGCTGACTAAACACTTTTCCTTGGATCTCCCTTTGCTTGGAGGGTAAATTGTTAGTTTCAAAGCTGAATGACTGCTTCAGTGAGTTGGGTAGCAGACTATTGGTACAGTGTGATAATTAAGGGATCTTAGTTCTTAAACAATGCTGATAAAACAGAAATCCCTCTCCCTTTTTTCTGGATTACCTTTAGAACTGAAATCAGAGCATGTAAAATGAATAATAATTTGCACCTTCTGTGAATGATAAAAGATTGAATCAAATTTTAACTAGAGTCTATTTGTAAATCCCTCAGGATGACATAATTACTATTCAACACATACCTTAATTAGCTGTACACATCTATTTCATAGTATTTAACAGGTTTAAACAGCTCCTATTGTCTGCTGAATGGATGTTCCATTCTTATCAAAATGGAAACTATTCTGAATTTCCTCAGCTGGAGGAAACTTGCTCACAGAAGTTAAGAAATGATCTGGAAATTACTGTTCATATAGTCAAATCGGTTTTGGTTGGGTTTGTTTATTTTTCATTTTTAAGGTTGTTTCAAATTCACCAATGGTACAAAGAATGGCATTGTACTGGTGTAAATTATTGTTGTTTTTGGTTCTTTCCTTTTGATGAGAAAAGGTCATAGTTGCATTGTCTGGGGAAAAGAAAAATCTATTCAAACTTTTGCATAGAATTTGAAACTAATACCAGGCTAGGCAAGGACATGATTTCTTCTCCTGGTTTGGATTACAGCACGGCCTCACCTCTAGAAAGCAGAGAAAATAAACAACCTGGGGAGAAGGTCTGAAAGATATTGTACCCCTCCCAAATACCAAAAAGCCATCAGACCAGACCTAGTCCTAAGATTTACCATAACAATAATGCTTAGAAACATACAAACAATGCCTCCCAATGCCTTGGAGATCCTTTTATCATTCTCTTACTTCTCCAGGCTGCCCCCATGTCGTATTTTCAAGTTTTTCACCGCAATTCCTTGTAGCAAAAATGTATTTTTTAGTGAGTGGAGGTAGAGATTCCTTCACATTCATATTATCTCATAACAGGGCTCTGCAAGACTTGTTACATATTGTAAGCTTCCTGATAAAATTGCAGACATTGTGTTGGGAAGATAATTGGTTCTGCCCCTGAAACAGAATGAAGTCAAAGTCAAATAAATAAAAACAAACAAAATAAGACCAAACTTATTCAGTTGGGAATGCTTCTTCCTTCATAATCATGTTTCTTCTTCTGTGTATGATGAAACTAAATGCCCAATCATTGAAAATTAAAAATATAAAAATCACTCAAATGAATCAATCTGATCCCTTGTCTTTCTCAGCAGATTTGGGGATGGAGAAGGAAAAAGAAAAGGGTTTTATGTGGTATATGTGCCAAGGTCTTTTAAACTTTACCAGCACCTCTTTTTGAGCCTGAGTTTCCACCCTGCCTGGCGGCGGTGGTCACTTGCTTGGTACTGGAAAAGTGGCAAATCACAGGGGGAAAAGGGTGCAAAATGCACTCACTGTGCAGCATTAATTAGTGCTGGATACTCTCTAATTACCCAGAGCACTGCTGATAAAAATAATCATATTACTGATAAATACTGTTCAGATTACTGATAAAAATAATTTTATTTATTATTATCATTATATAGTATCATATATTTAAGATCATAATATAATTAATATATATTAATAGATTAATATAAGTCTATAATTATATATTACATATTGATGTAATATATAGTATTGCATATTATATTAATATAGAATATAATCAATACTATACAATATGATGATGATTATTATGCATATCCTATTGGAAAGATTATTATTATTATTATTATTATTATTATTATTATTATTATTATTATTATTATTATTATTATTACTATTATTATACATACCCTATTGGAAAGAGAAGTAGTTCGAGCTCAGCCAGCTACAGAGGAAAAAGCTACAGGAGGCCAAAGAAGGATTTCCAATTCTCTTGCACTTAAAATACATAATCTGTAAGGAAACATGCATTTTAATGGAGCACTGTATAGAAGAACTTTGGGAGAGTGCAAAAAGCCTGACAGGAGATCCAGGCAGCAAAACCATGAGATTTTGAGCATCATAAAAAGGGAGGTGGTACCAGCCCATACAGACCACCCAGTATATTCCATCCCTAGCTGAATCCTGCTGTCCTACAATATGACACTGGATTATTTATTATTTGCATCATATATTATTTGCATTGCAGTATCCCCAGCAAGGCCTCCAGGAAGCCCCACAGGAGTATTTTCATGTTTGGTTGATTAGTTTTGCATCTGCATAAAAATATTTGCCTCGTTGCCTGAAACCTCGACTTCAGCATGGAAATGCACAAAAAGCAGGAAATAAATCTGATCTTTCTGCCTTCAGCTCCAAGCTGATCAATGCTTAAAACAATTTACTCACAATAATTAAAGATGAAGTTGTTAATACAAAGAATGTCTTAAAATTGCATTTGGTGTGTCAGATTTCTGGAAGCTCCTCTGAGTTCTGCTGGAGCCCCAAGTAACTGCAAACCTGTTGAGCAGTGAGCACAGGCATCTGAGCCAAAAACTCACTTACTCCTCCAAATAGCCCTTCCGAATCTTAATTCCTGTGTCTGTGCAATACCTGGCTATGAAAATCACCTGTGATGATGCCCGCTGTACATGGCTGTGGTTTCACCACGAAGGCAGGAACATTTACTTGTGAAACTCACTCTGTGGGCAGCACTTAAAAAAATAAATATATGTATATGCATCTCCAGAAGAAAGCAAACTTGACAGAAACATCAAGTTTGCTGTGCTGTGTTTTCTAAACACACAATATTGTAGGCAGACACATTGTCCCTACACAATACACTTTGGCACAATCACAGTTCATTCTTGTGTAAATAATTGGGGATAGCATTAGAAAAATTGCAAATATGGCACTCAATTTTATTAAGAAAACAACTGATGCAATAGCAGCTATTGCAAAAAATGTGATGGTAAATAGGCTGGGGAGTTTACCAAATTTCTCCTTGGGCCTTTCTGATAGTTAATAAAGATATTTTATTGAAGCCATACAGTCAGGCTGAAGGAGGCTCTACATCCCACAGCAGGAAAGGTAGATACAAATAAGTCAGCTAATTTGGCTTTATTAATTCATTTGAGGGAATCCAAAAAAAGAATTTCTGAATTTTGATTATTGTGGACCTGGAATAACACCAGTGGATGCAGAAATCTGTCAAACATGGAAGAAAGGATGGAATAGAACAACTTTTACCACCCATTTGTTCAGTGAGCTTGAGCTGATGAGCATTGCTTTATTCTCAACAAATTAAAAACACCCACAAGCCATGCAGTGGGAAAACATGAATGGCATGTTTGGGCTCTGCCAAGTAGAATATAGCTGGAAAAAAATTTGGTCCTAAGTCCCAAAGTATAGCAGATCTGTGCCCTGATTAGCTCACATTCATCCAAACCTCCTTCTGTGCCCTGTGCTTAGATTAGGTTGTGCACACAACCTATTTTCTATTTATGCAACATCTGCTCTGCTTTGAGATTGTGAGCAAGAACATTTCCAGGCTCCAAAGCAGGATGAGATTACAGACTGGCAAACTGAGCTGGATAAAACAAGGCCAGAGACACAAAGATTTAGGTTCAACTCCGATTATTTAAGATTCCAAAAATGTCTCTATTTCACATTAACATAAGTGATTTCCCATATTTATACCTCCTTCCAGTTTTGAGAAGGAAGAGAAACAGAGTGCTTAATTAGTAGAAGTTCATCTAGTGCTGTTCTTTCACATGACCAGAGTGACAAATCTTGTGGCCATCATGTGTAGTGCCATAATTAAACCTTCAGCCCTGATTATTCAGGCCTTGGAGAGTCATCCAAGCCCTGTCATGCACACACAGTGATGTCCTCCTACCACTGGGATGGAGAGGGGAGTACAGGAGGAGAGGAGGAGATCTTTCTCCCTTGATGCCTGCATGAAAAATGTTCATCTTGTGGGAGCACTGAGGGGCTGTGAGAGGGGAGGAGTGATGCTGAAGCAGGGGAGATGGCAGGGAAACACAGGTAACACAGGGTCCCCTGCAGAAGAACAGCTTAAAATAAGAAGAAGAGTGCATTTTTTTTTTTTCCTAAAAAGCAACCAGCAAAATTTCTGTTCAAATCTGCAGTAAAATTAACAGTGGTTCCTGTGAAAGCCACCTCTGCGAGCAGCAAGGCCAGGGCTTGGTCTGCAGCAGCAACAGCCATCATGCATGGAAAGTTTGTTCTAATTTTTTCTAATTTCTAATCTGCTGAATTTGTTTTAATTAAACAGGAGGTTAAACATCTGACCAACCTCAGGGTGACTACCAGGAGCACGGAGCTGCTCCTGCCTTCCTGCTGGACTGGGCTTTCCTGCCTGCATCCCACACTCCCTGGCAAGGTACAGGTGAGCAGAGATACAGGTGAGCAGAGATGCTGCTGCTGCTGCTGCTGGGCTGTGAGGTTTAACAGCCCCACTGATGCTCTGGGAGCCCATGAGCCCACAAAAATCCCCACCCCAGCTCAGATTCCCAGGCTGGTCAGAAAGATACTGCTTCCCCAGTTTGGGTGTCCGAGTGCTTCCAGCTGAGTTCAGCGGGATAATGGTTCACTGACAGCCCTTTAAATAAATAAATAAGTAAATAAGTAAATAAATAAATAAATAAATGGATAAATCCCTCTTTACTTGGCCGTGATTGAGGGCTTCTTCCTCCCTTGGAGGAGGCTGCAGCACAAGGAATGCCATTCAGCTGGGAGGAACTGGCTGCATCAAAAGCTGGCCAGGATTTCTCCCTCTCCCCATTCTTCCCCTCCCCAGCACAATGGAGCCGAAAACAAAAGGCAGATTATTAGGCTGAAGTGTGTAGCCCATTCTCCACGTAGCCTTTCCTCCCTGCTCCCAGCCCTTCCTCAGCACATCTGGTAACCATGTGTGGCAAGTGCTAATGAAGACTTTCCTGAGTGAGCCACAATTAGTTCCGACTGCTGCACGCCTCTCTCGGCTGCGCTGAGGATAAATACCAAAACAAAACAAATATCTTCCCCTCACTGTTCCTGAAACCTCCTCTGCCCCTGGGATTCCCCTTCCTCATTTGCTGCCGAAATGAGAACAAAAAAAAAAATAGCGTAAGCAAATACTTTGAGGTGGTCTTCTGCCTGATTTCTTTTCTCTTTTTAAATCAGCATTTTATTCATTTTGATTGAACACGACAGGCAGGCAACAGCGCTTCTATGATCCTGTCTACAATGGAGAATTGTTAAACAGATGTCCATTTTTTTCCCTCCTAGCCTGGCAGTATTATACACATAGCAGTTTTATCTGCTTGAGCAGATCAAATTTGTGTGTGTGAGTGTGTGTGCTGCCATTTGGAGTGATTAGAGTAAGCTGCACAGAGGCAAGATGCATTGTGCACAATTAAGCCCATCTCCAGAGCGCGCATTTCTGTTTACTTTTGGTCTCCTCTCCTTTCCCCAATCAAGCTGCTAATAGAGCTGTTTCAAGTTTCAACAAGACCACATTCACTGCTGGTCTCCACATGAAACAGGCTGTCAAAGCCCTAAGCACCAGCCCCCCCTGTCCTTTACATTTCTCTCTGAAATTGCCCCGGCCCTCACCTCCAAAATTCCCAGTGATTCCCTCCGTGGGCACCCAGTGCAGTGGGAAATTTCACACTGGGACACTTTTTACGTGCTCTTTGCCATTTCTCTCAGCTGTGTCACGCCACTGACCAACCCCTGGCTGAAAGTATGCTCCCACCAAACAAACAATCTGGATAATTGCAGTGCAAGTGATGGTATCTGCATACATCATATTTCAATTACACCTTATTCACTCAAAAAATGGCTATGACCCTCCCACGCCTTGGGAACGGCGCTGTATGTTGGAATGCAAAAAAAACCAAGTTCTAAAAGCAGAACAAAAGCAAAACTGATGCTTGAAAAGGAGTTATTCTCCTAAAATACACATGTTTCTACTTGCCAAATGATTTCTCAGAGAAGATGATAGGCTGGGGTAATGCAGGGAGGGGGGAACAAAAGGGGTTTTAATCACGGCTGGGATTAAGGAGTTGTGTAACAATTGCTCTCCTTCCAGGCACATATACTGTACAGGCTCACTGGAAATGATCAGCATTGCCAGAAACAAAGTGCACCGGGGCACATTTCACATACAGACAGCTGCATATACATTAACACTTGATTCATCCAAAGACGCTGGTTATCTTCCTCCCTCTGATAACCAGGAAATAGCACTTATGCACACAGGACTGACAGCCAAAGCCAGGCTTCTCCCCTGCCCCAATTAAAGCACATAAAACCCACTGTAAGGAAAAGAAAATAAAAAAAAAGCACACAACTCTTTATAATTTGAGGGCGTCTTTCAGGACAAAAAATATTGCTTCATCTCTTGCTTTTCTCTGCACCAAGCAGGGAGTAGAGCAAAGCTGTGGTACTTCCAGCAATATTTTTCCATAAAACATAAGTTTTACACTTTGAAAAAAAAGGCTAATTTTATTGGTAATGAATACCAGCAATAAGTTAATGAGTCACTGCAGCACACACTTTAAGGAGGAGCCGGTGCTAATGCGTGAATAATTATTGACACAATTAAGTGCCCAACACTGGGCCTGTTAAACTGCTTCTGGCACGTGAGAGCTCCCTAATGGCTCCATGGCATCCTACAGTGACCCTCAAAGGTTCCAGAGTGCAGAGAGCTCCCTTTTGCTGCTGCAAGGGATCCTTGGATCTCCAACCCCTTCCCCGCCAGACAACGCTGACTTGGCAAGGATCTACATCCTGTGGGGTGTTCTGCCTGCTGCCAGGCTGAATAATTGCCTGTTTACCCATTTTGTAAACAGCAAGCTCACCCTCTGACCTGCCTTGGGAGAGACTGTCTGGTCCCCAGCCCTGCTGGGGCTTCCTCCTTGCTGACAGTCCCCCTGCAAACCTGGCTGCTCCCTTCCCACTGATGGCTCCAAAGCAACGAGGTGCCAGCAGCACAGCAGCCACAGCATCCTCAGAGTGTGTGTGTGTGTGCAGGGATTAATCTCCAATTCACCTACAAAAGCTTTCCTGAGAGTGGAAAAGAGCATTGGGCTCAAGGAGTGGAACAGCTCCAAGCTGTTTGGGCTGCCCCATCACACCATGGGTGTATGGGGATGTGTCACAGACATCTTTTTATGAAAAATCCTTTCCTTAGGATTTTTCCTCCTGAGAAGATGAGAGGCCTCAGGAGCAAAATGTAAACATTGATTATCTGCTGCTGTGGAATGCAACAGGTAGATCTTTGATTAGCCCATCTTGGATGTTTATAATTAATGGCCAATCACAGCCCAGCTGGCTCAGACAGAGAGTCCGAGACAGCTGCCTTTGTTACCATTCTTTCCTATTGTGTTCTTAGCTAGCCTTCTGATGAAACCTTCTATTCTTTTAGTATAGTTTTAGTGTAATATATATCATAAAATAATAAATCAAGTCTTCTGTAACATAGACTCAGATCTCCGTCTCTCCCCTCACCCAAAACCCCTGTGAGCACGGTCACAGGGATGTCCCACCTCCCCAGGACACTCAGACGCCCCAGCTGCAGTGCACACTCTCTGCTCCCTCTTTCCCACGTGTGCCAGTGTGCAGATGTCCCAGATCTCTGTGCATTCCATGCTTATCTGCAGCAACTGCAGCAGAATCCTGGAGATATCTGCAGGTTTCCAGCAGAGTTATGTGTGAGGCAACACTGCCAGCAAGAAAGCCATAAAACAGTCACCTCCAGCCAGTGGCTGCAGGCCGCGTTTCACAAGAAGGGCACTGTGGGTGTCTGTGAGTGGGACAGCCTGCCAGGACGCCTCATCAGCGAGCAACACTGCACTCACACACACACTGACCCTTTCCTCCGAGCTCCTGAACTCCCCCTGACCTCCCCCGAGCCATTCCTGCTTGCATGGAGCTCCAGGAGGCAGATGAACCAGCAGACAGACAGGAGGGAATATTTTATGTTACAGCTGCACAGCCTGAGCACGGAACCTACAGAGTTGGCACTCACTGAGGGCTGCCCAGGCCAGGTTAATTCAATGGCTTTGCATTTCCTCATCTGCACGGATGCTACCATCTATGTAGGGTGCTGTATATCCATCTTGAAAACATGCACTGTACTGGACACAACCAAAAAGAACAGGAAAACAGGGCTGACTCCAAAAATGCATGTCCTGAATTAGGAACTATAAACAGTCTAGTACTTCTCACACAAGAGAAGGCTTGCAAGGGAGATACCACTTCAATAACTAAGCAGCTTCATTAATTCCCTTTTATTAGATAATGGTAGATGATAAACCCCAGTCCTTGCTCCTGACAGGCCAACACCCAGCCAACTGAGACCCAGAGAAAATCCACTGGTTTCCCATGTCCTACATGATGCCACATTCCCAGCAGACCTTCCACAAGCCAAGGGCTTTTCTGAAACACCAGGAGTAAGGGTGAGCTGCAGAGAGGACTGGCTGGGATGGTGCTCACAGGGGTTCTTGGATGAGGGAAGAGACGAGGATCTGACTCCATGTTTCAGAAGGCTGGTTGATTATTTTGGGATATATATTACATTAAAACTATACTAAAAGAATAGAAGAAAAGGTTCTCATCAGAAGGCTAGCTAAGAATAGAATAGCAAAGAATGATAACAAAGGTTTGTGGCTCGGACTGTGTGTCACAACTGGACTGTGATTGGCCATTAATTACAAAAAACACATGAGACCAATCACAGATGCACCTGTTGCATTCCACAGCAGCAGATACTGATAGTTTACATTTTGTTCTTGAAGCCTTTCAGCTTCTCAGGAGGAAAAATTTTAAGGAAAAGATTTTCCATAAAAGATGTCTGTGACAACCGGCATCATGCATAACGAACTGGTTACTTTGTGTTGTTACTTTCAGCTGCCTGATTTCCGAGTAAAGAACAGGAATTTTTCCCCATATCTGCCCCCCAACAGGGCACAGGAGCTGCCTGGGAGAGCAATGAGAGTTTCACCTGAGCTGTACCATGCCAGGTCAGAGGTACCACACTTCATCAATGCTCTTCAGCAGAAGGCAGCTGTTCCAAAAACAGCAGCCCTGCAGAGCCAGGCAGGGTTTGTGCTGCTGCACCGGAGCAGGAATTCACTGTGAATTCAGGAATTCACTGAGCACCCAGTGCTGCCCACAGCCAGCCCCAGGAAACCCCCAGGCTGCCCTTTCTGCTCTGCAACCAGCCAAATGTGCAACACGACATTGCCACATCCCATGTGTGTGTATTGACACAACTGGGACTTCAGTCCCCGTTTTGTTTTGTGCTTTTCGAGTGGTTTTGTTTGCACTGAGATAAAGCACACACGTTGTGGGCTGATAGAGGGGCAGCCACGCTGGGGAACGGAGTCAGCGCAGGCCCTGGGCACTGGGTCACCCCAGGACAGGCCCTCTCCTCAAGTGCTGCCCTGTGGCAGCAGCCAGAGAGCCCTGGGACACCTGCAGAACCAGCCCCCTTTAGAAAAAGAGACAAAATGATGAATTTTTCATGACTCGCAGCGCAAAACGCATGTTTTGAAGTCAGCTGGTGTGAAAACTGCAGGGAAAAGGAATCAAACTTTAGGCTGCTGGTCATAGGTTTTTCTAACATGGAGAAGAAAAAAAAAAACAGACATTGTGTTTGCATTCTATTTCTGGGCCTTTTAAGCTGTAACAGCATGAGTGGTATTTGCATCAGGAGTTACCATATATCATTGCAAGCAACATATGCATAGATGGAAAAAAGATGACGGCAGCAGCAGGTTCAGTGAAATCTCAGGATCTCTCTGTGATAGGGACCTGCTAAAGGTTTGGTTTTATTTAGCGGAGCTTAAAATGTCATTGGCATATGTGTTTCTCAATTAACACCAATTTAATACACTCCAGAAGTGTTCTATTCTGAGAGCAGGCCTCAGAGTTTACAAAGGATCTAACCTGACATTTTAGCACAGGATATCCAGACCCATTTACAATCAGGAAGGCACATTATGAAGGCTGGAGGATTTTTTTTTTCCTTCCACATTGTGTAATGACGCCTCTAATGATAAATACAAAAGTCAGAAAATCCTAGCAAACAGTGCTCTACTATGGAAATTGTGAGTCCCTCCATCCTCTGTGACTCACTCATATCCCCATTTGAAATGGTGCCTTGCAGAAAATGCAGAGTTTCAGCAAGCGCAAGGTTGATTTTCCTTCCTTGTGCCTTAACTGTGCTGTACATTTTCCTCAACTGATAAATTGCCAACTCACCAGCAGAATAACTGACAAATATATTGAAAAACCACAAAAGCAGACCCCAAACTCAATGAGAAGTGGTCAACAATCCTGAAAACCCTGGACCTTATGACAAAAACTTGAGGAGGGAAGGATTCACTGCTGATGACTTCCTAAATGATAAATACAGATGTCCAAGAGAATCCCAGAAACCAACAACTGAAAGGCTGAAGGATCATTTTTTAAGCAAAAGAATGAATTAAGAATGGGCAAGTATCATTTCATATGAACTTTACACAGACTATGTGAATGTCTACAGTCTATTTAAAAAGAGCACCTGGCATTATTAATATTGATTTTGGAATATACAATTCATTAGATGCAATGGGCCAAATTCAGCCCTCATGAAACCAGTAACTTCAGAGAAGCTGCATGAGACAGAAATACTTATTTTCAGATCTAGTTAACTGTTTATTCTGAAATCAGTGACAACAGAAACACTGTGGGGGAAAACATTCAAGAAACATTGGGAGAAAAAGGTGAAAATTAAGCACATTAAGGTTAGGAAACACCAGTTTTCAACTTGCCCATAAATTCTGTCCTGTTGTGTGTCCATTGTCTGCACTGAAGAGGGGAAACCATCCTAGGTTTTTGCAGTTCAAAAGTGTATCACAGGGCACTCACACAAGAGGGCAGGAGTGTGATGGAGGCACAACCTGAATCTGGTCTTAATTATCAATTTTGGCTTTGCAATTTGCATGAACTTTCCTTCTTTTCCAAAGGGGGTGAAACAAAAAAAGATAAAAGCTAAATATATGACAAACAACAGCTGAAGCTTCCCAAAACACACCTCCCTGGCAAGGTTTAGCACAAATGTCTGCTCTCTGAGCTTCAGGCTCTGGGCTGGAGTCTGCAGAACACAAGGCACAGGCTGCTCTCCAGCCAGGAGACCCCACCAGTCCTTCCCATTTCCCAGCTGCACTGCAGGGGAAACTCCAGCTGCTGCCAGAGTTCGGGAGGGAGGACAGGGAAACTGGAGAGGAGGAGCTGCCCATCCTGCTCCAGCTGCTCTGGCAGCTCCATGGAGGATGGGATGGGGGATGGATGGATGGATGGATGGGATGGATGGATGGAATGGAGAATGGAATGGAGAATGGAGGATGGAATGGGGGATGGATGGATGGATGGATGGATGGATGGATGGATGGATGGATGGATGGATGGATGGATGGACGGATGGAATGGGGGATGGATGGATGGATGGATGGATGGACATGGAATGGATGGAATGGAGAATGGAATGGAGAATGGAGGATGGAATGGAGGATGGAATGGAGGATGGAATGGAGGATGGATGGATGGATGACGGAGGATGGAATGGAGGATGGATGATGGATGATGGATGGATGAATGGATGGATGATGTCCAGCTCAGGAGCTCCTGTGCTGCAGGAGAGGAGCTGCTCTGGTCCCAGCTGAGCTCAGCTCCTCTGACTCCCCTGCCTGCTGCTCCCACACTGAGTCCCTGCCTAGAAAATGACCATCAAAGTGGAACAGGGAGTTCCACAGGCTTGTGTCATCACCAGGTTTGGACAGAGCCTCAGGGCATGACAAAATTTCACTGCTGAAGCCTGGAATTCCACGGCATCACAGAGTTATACTGCTAAAACTTGGGATTTTTTTCAATAACAAATTTTAAAGCAAGCCCAAGGCAGAGCAAACATTAAACTTTTTTCGGTCCAACGGGATCATTTAAAATTAACAGAAGCAATCTAGAGGCATCAGACTTCTACCGTCTCCTGCAATAAATAATTTGGAATAATCTTTCCCTGTAACAGCATTCTCACCTACACACTGTCTAGAGCATGTGTGTTTGTGTATACCCACATATATATAAACACATCCTTGAATACAAACAGTTGGAAAGGCTTCATCCTGAGCACGACTTGCCAGCAAATCTGGAGAATTCTGATATATGATGAGTTAAAATATTAACAGATGTGCACATTCAAAGTGAGAATTTAATCCTGAATTTGATCAGGAATACACGGTGAACTCTGAAATTCAAAACTCCAAAATTCAAAACTTTATCAAAAATAATAATAATATCATCCAAGATGTTCTGTGTGAAACCATGGGAAATACTGGGTTTCAGATTCTTCAATTCCTGGTTCCAGTGCAAGCCTGGAGCTGCTCCTGCAGTTTTGGTCCTCTGAAATAGTAACTCAAATGAGCAGACAAAGTCCTATTAGAGCTGAAAAGAAAATCCTACCTCCAGGATGGAATCAGAACCACAGAATGATTTGGGCTGGAAAGACCTCTGAGATATCTGCTCCAACTTTTGACTGAGGATCACCTTGTCAGCTAAACCAGAGCCCTGAGTGCCACATGCAGTCACTTCTGAACACCTCAGAGATGGTGACTCCAGCACCTCCCTGAGCATCCTGTTTGAGAGCTGAACACCCCTTTTGTGAAGAGTTTATCCCGATGCCCAACCTGAGCCTCCCTGGGCCATTTCCCCCTGTCTGTCCCTGTTCCCTGGGGCAGAGCCTGACCCCACCTGTCTGTCCCTCTGGCCAGGGGCTGTGCAGAGCCACAGGGTCCCACTGAGCCTCCTTTGCTCCAGGACAAATCCCCCCAGTTCCCTCAGTGCTCCTCACAGACCCTTCTCCAGCTGTTTCCTTCTCTGGACACACTCCAGCCCCCCAAGGTCTGCCTTGTGCTGAGGAGCCCAGAGCTGGACAAGGACTCAAGGTCTGGCCTCAGCAGTGCTCTGTACAAAGGGACAATCACTGCCTGGACCTGCTGACCACTGTTTTTGATACAGGTGTCACATTCAGCCAGGCAGGGGGCATGCCTGTGTGCAACCTGTCCATCTGTGCTGGAGGTACAGCACCTGAAAGGGTTAAAAGAGACAGAAGAGCTCTCGGGAATATCTGGGAACAAGGATACCTGCAGGGTTTGAAGATGCCTTGTTTTAAGCCTGCTTTTGAAGATAAGCTGCTGTAACCCTGGTGGGGTGTGCCACTATCTGATATCCAGCTGCAGACCAGCCCAGCTTCCTCTCAGGATGCTCATTTCGGCCAGGACCGATCCCTGAGCACCAACCCTGCAGCCTGCACCCTGCCCAGGCTGCCCAGGTGAGGGCACAGCTGCACCCAGGTGTGCTGGGAGCTCCACCCTGCACAGAGAGCAGACACCCAGCCACCACCCATCCTCTGCTGCCTTTATTCCTGAGGCACTCCTGCTCCAAACTGCCCCTTCCTTTTCCTTCCTTTTGCATCTTTCATGCTGCCTTCTAGGGAGTTGTTTACTACTACTATTATTATTATTATTATTATTATTATTATTATTATTACTACTACTACTATTATTACTATTGTTATTACTATTATTTTATAATAATAAATAATTTATTATTTATTAATAACAATTAATATAACATTAATAATTATTTCTCAATAATACTTTATTGTTTATTATTAGTAAGTAATATTATTATTGGTTAATTATTTATTATTAATAATAATTATTTATTTATTATTATTAATCAGCTGACAATCTGATTTTAAATCAGGAGACAATATGCTCTCCTCAGATCAATATCCAACTCTCCTCCCAGTCTTCTCTCCACCTCCTTGACATCTATTTCCTAAAAATGGGCAAATTATCATGGAATGCCTCACAAATCTCCCCCCTCAGTGCTGAATTCATCCAAATTTGTTTCAGGCTGCAAAGTGCTGCCTCTTCAGTACGTTTTCAAGACCCATTTCAAACTCTCAGCACTTAAAGCTGAGGTGCTCAAATATTATCTTTGTCCATAATAACACTGCCTGCTCTTTGCTTCCTGCCTCTTCATCCCAAAGGACTTTTTCTTTTTTTGTGCACATTCTAAAGTAACTGCATCTTCTTAATGGCCTCCTGTGAAGAACTTTATACAAAGCATTTCAGCACTTAAATAAATCATATCCCCAGCCGTTCCCCGACCACCATTTCACAAACCCTTCCTAGGAAGGAGGAAAAACAATCTAATTAGTTAATCTTTGCACAGTACTTTGAAGAAGAAAGTGCTGTCTCTGTTTGAACATCCTTACGCCACCTGGAGTGCTGCTTTTGGTTCAGCCTTCAGAACAGACCAGGATGCAGCAGCAGCCACCCCAAAGAGCCACCCTCAATTTCTGCCTCCTTGGGATGTTCCTTGGATGGAACTATTCCCCCCAACACACACATGATATCCAGAAAGGAAATAAAATGCCCTTCAAACCCTAACTGGGGTACTACAAGCCTTTTGCTGTAAATAAACACGTGCTCAAAACTCTCCCTGTTTGAGGACTGATGATGAACCCTTTAGCCATGCACTCATTAATATTGTTAACATTAATAATATTAATTATTATTAATCTGCTGGGTGAGTGTCTGGCCATTGGGATAAGGGTGTCACAGCACAGGTTCTGGGATTTTCATTGCCCTGCAAACCACCAAGAGTTACTAAAACACAACAAAAGTAGTGACAACTTCTAATCAGTGGCTGTCCTGCGGCCTGGAGGAGAGCTTGGTGAAGAAAGGGGTGAGAATGAGGGGTGAGAATCCTCTTGGTGAAGAATTAGAGAGGCAGATCAGCTCTCTCTAATTTGCAGCACAAGCTGTCAATGCAATAAATTGATTAATTAAGGGGCAATTAAAGCACAGTAGCAGGAAATGCAGGCCCTGCTGGTGCAGCACACAGCCTGGGTTTGAGAGCTGGCTGGACCCCACGTCATGGGGTTTTTATTGCTCAGAGCTGGTGCTACTCCTCTTTCCCCAACGCCCTGGCTCTTTGTTTTCTGTCTCTAAGTGAGGGCTGTGGTTGTTCTAACCCATATGTGTCTGGTTTTGAGCAGCGTGGTTTGCCCCCTGTCTCTCATCATTGCTTTTGGCCCAGATTCTTGACAGGAAATGCGAGATTTATTTTGTCTGGCCTGAACTGCATTGTTCCTTCCTGACTACTGGTGTTACTTCACTGGAAATAACACGAAATAACACAGCTTTGTGCTTATTGCCTGGGCAGGGTCAGAGCCTGAGGGGTGCAGGCACACTTAGGAGCAATGGGAGAAGAGGGCATGAGGCTTCAGGACAAGAAAACAGACTAAAAGGCACAGGGAGAAACAGGTAAGAAATTAAGACACAATTTAAAAACTTCTGATCTGGAGGAGATTCCCTTCAGGCAGCAATAAGCTGAATAACTACAGAATAACTCTTGGATATAGATTCACACCAACCTACTAATGCTAACGTTATCATATGAAGTAGGATATTGCCAGGCAATTTTTGCCACAAATTTAAGGACAAGAAGTTACCAAAATTGTTACCAAAATACAAAAGCTACCAAAGGTTACCAAAGTTACCAAAATACAAGTAATTTTAAATGTGTTGCTGAAGATTTTCAGTCTTTGGTTACTCAGCAGATCAAGCAGGACAGGAATGTGGAATGAATCTGGTTCAGAGCAGAGCTGAATGCAAACAAACATAAAAATGCTGGAAACCAACCATCAGTCCTTAAATGAATTATATTCGAGTTCCTCTGGTGCTTGTAGAAGGATTTGTAAGTCTTTGCCTGGTATCATTAAGTACACAGTAAATGAACTTGTAAAAGGAGCTGTGCCAGGCATTGCTGGGCTGCTGAAACTGTGCCACTCAAATTCAAACCAAAAGCAGAACAGCCCTGGTACAAACCACAAAAATAATATTTGAACACCTCAGCCAAAACTTGCCAAACTCCTTTTTGACTCATCACAGGGCTAAAAAAACCTCATTTCTCCCATTTACCTGATCTGAAATGAATCCAAAGCAACAAGCAAAGCTGGTGCTCAGCCAGCAGAGACACACACCTTGCCAGTCCCCAGCCTGCAGTGCATTTACTGGGATGGGAATGCAGCTCCAGCCTGCCCACACTGTGTTATCCCTGAAACTGAACTCAGGGAAGTTGCCCACAACTTCAGATAAGCACAAGGGAATGGGCACCTTTGCCCAGAACATATCCAAACACTAGAATAAGTACCTTTTTCACACTAAATCCTTCAGCTTAGGTTGATCTCAAATTTTGTTTTGTAGGATCCTACTAACAAGGTCATCCCCACAGCATTTATAGCCCAATGGCTCAGGAGGAACTCAGTCACAAATCACTGCTAACCAGCAAATCTACAGAGGTTCAGAGTCCTTGGATAACTCTGCAACTTCTGATGCTTTCGTGGCTTTTGTCTGATACCAGTCAAAACACACTGTCCAGGATGGGGCCAGGAGCCTGGCAGAAGGGAAGAATGGCTTTGAAAACAACCTGAACAGCACTGAAAGCTGCACTGAAAATGCAGTCCAGGCCCACTGATAGCAGCCTTTGGTACCTCAGACCCTAAATCACACCACTGCATCAGTGCCACATCCTCTGTGTGCACACAAAGCCAGTGCTGTGCCCTGGGATGCTTTGACCTGCACAGGTGAGATATATCAGATATATCCTCCATATCCCAGAATTGTGCTGCCCAGTATCCCCTCCTATTCCCACACATGGCCAGCCAGGTTCTCACCAAAGGGAAGATGGGGCTCTGCACCAGCTGGAGGGGGTGTCTCAGGTCTTGCTCCTTACTCCAGAAACACAAGGACTGTGTGCTTACTGATTGAATCAACCCATTCTTGGTCACAGCTAGATAAGGGTCTAAAAAAATGTGGTACATGTAGAGCATGGGCTCCAAGCAGGGAGGAGCAGGGCCTCCCTTTCCTACAGGAGGTTGTTACAGTGGCTGTGTGACAAGTGACAAGAGCAGAGATTGTCCTTGGCCATCTGGGGGACAATCCCAGCAGAGGGATTGCTTTAGTGCAGCACAACACCAGCAGCAATGTGCATGCTGAAGTTTCTATCTCCTTTATGCCATTACCCCAAATTGCTTACCCTCATCAGACTGGGGGGGACTCAGTGCACCAGCTGAAAAACACATGGTCAAGCTTTATGGTCCAATTCTGCTCTATTTTTGCTGAGGTCTAAAGAGTCAAAAGCTTCTCAAATTCGAAATGGCCATTTAGTAAAAAACTGATTTTAAATTGAATTTAAGTTGGCAAGAGCTTTTCAGCAGGATGGTGAGGCAAATATGCCCAGTGCCAACTTCCTGAAGTTCACCCCATACTCCTCAAGGGACTGGCCAAAACCTGTGGGCCACCTTCACTTTGCTTTGCACCCTTCAGGGTCTCCTTCTTTCACTGCAATTAGGTTTAAATAGTGTTTAGCATTCCATGATTGCCCTACTTTGCAGTCCCTTCATTTTCTTAGCTTAAAAACGAGCGAAGTTGCAAGGCTGTGGTGTTTCTGTTGTGATTGTCATGATGGAAGCAGAGCCAATGCAATTTGCCCGTGTTTTACTCGCTGCCATCTGGCAGGGATATGGTGACATGCTAATCTTCACAGGACTCTTGTTTCTCAACTATCTGCTGGACAACTAAGGAGATCACCAGGCTGCTGGGATGAGTGCCAGATAGGAGGCAGGTATGTTTATGAGTTTAAGATTCTTATTTTCTTTCAGTGCTTTCGCATGCTGCTCATGGAGTGGCAGGAAAAGTGAAAAGGGGGAGGAGGGGATGAGTCAGTGACTAGACTACAACTGTTCAAAATCACACTGAAGTTCTGCAAAAGGTGTTTGTTCACAGCTCACCTCTTACCTGCTGTCTGCTCACTTGGCCTTGAGGTCTGCATGGGCTTTTTGGGACTCCTTGCCAGGGCTTTGCCCAGTGTCCCCAGCTTGACAGGCAAACACAGGTCTGACCACACATACAGTGCTCAATAGAACGGCCACATTTTCCTCTCTTCCTCATTCTTGAGCTCTGGTGAGCTCTGGGGTGGTGGAAGGACACTCATATAGTAATTACAGGATGCTGACATGGCGCTAGCACAGCAGCTGAGTCTTGCAGGGGAAGTGGAATTATGGCAGCTCTTGTACCAAGGGTGACAGAAAATCCTTTGTTCATCTCCCTGAACTTCAGGGCTGCCTAAATGGCAAATAAAATAAATGAATGGCAATAAATGGCAAATATTGCTGTGACAATAGGGAGACTGGGCCTTGCTGCTGAGGAATGCCAAAGTAACCCAAAAGATAATGATAGCATCAAAGCTACATAGATCCTTTGAAGTTTATGTAAAAATCCCAACGAGAAAATCCATCAGGCTGTGAATTGTGAGAGGACAACTGCAAGCAGTGGGTGAAGCAGCCAGGGGATGACTGCTCCTCAAGTGATGCAGACAATAAGCCAGCTCTGTCTGGAAAATGCCCAGGTCTCAGCTCCATGCTGCTTCCTAAGCTTCCCTCCCAGTCCCTTCAGCAGGGAGGAGGGTGTGCAGCACCTACCCATTCACTGGGGCTGCAGCCCGTGCCAGCCCCTGCCAGCACTTCAGAAGGAATCAGCAACTTCAGCAAATTTATTTAACAAATGCCTTACCCTGACTCACCTCCTTGCAGCGGGACCAAAAAACAGAGTCTAGTTTTAGCCTCTGTAATGACTAACATTCATAATGACTAGCAAAGAATTACAGCTAAAAACACAAGCTGCTTCAGCTCAAGCTAAACAGCCATGGCTCACCAGTGGGGACTGAGAGATTCATGCTCAGCTCGAGTGCAGAGGAGTATCTGTGGCACACTCTCACCAGCACGTGACACGAGCAGGGCTGAGTGCAGTAAATCCTTATTTCAGTAGGAAATAGAGCAAAGGGTCCTGATGAGGGGGCTGCTTTGGAAGAACCCCGTGTGGCATCAATTAAGCAAAACAAACAACTCACAAAAAAATCAGAGCACAAACAAACAAACAAACAAATCCCTCACCTGTCACTCTCAAGTTTGAAATGCACTTGTGGTTCCAGCCAAGGGTAAAGCACTGGACATGCACCTCACCTTTCTTTCCTCACTACAGGTAAAACAATCACTGTGAAAATGATCTGCTCCATTATTAATTAAAAATCTATAAATTCACACACTCACAGACAGTCTCTCTCTCCACAGGCCTTGGCATAAGGGTGCACACAGAATTTTGGCACGGAGCTGAGAGTGGAAGAGGCGGCACAACCTAGACATGCCCAAGCCTTCCTGACACAGGAACAGCTTCTCTTCCCTGTGCCAGTGGTTTGCTCAGTGCCAGCTCCCATGCACACCCCCTTCCAGGAATGGCTCTCTTCCATGCTGGCAAACAAAATGATGGGGAAGAAAATACGAAATTACTCTTGAGAATGTAAGTGGAAGGATGAGCACCGTGCCAAGTGAGAAGGATCCAAATGTGAGATCCCACACTGCTGTGTGTCACTCGGGAGGGTGACACACGTACAGAGAGTCAGGCAGGCAGCTCTGTCCACAAAGGGCAGCTAAAGGAGACCGCTGGCATTTTGTGCAGTGAAATGTTTCAATCAGCACTGCCCAAACGATGCACAAAACCCCTCACTGCAGCCACCAGGAATGCCAGCACCCTCCATGGCAGCCGGCCAGCAGAGCCTTTATTAATACAGGGTGATGAGAAGGAAGCAGGAAAGTGGCTGCCGACCCCTGAAGGCCAGCAGGTAATGCAAGCCAATTGATTATTCAGCTCTAATGAAGGGATCCAATAGTTATTTTGGACTGCTCACTGGAGAATAAAGCGAGAGTTCAGGGTGAAGGAAAGTCGACTTTATTTAACAATCTGTGACTGATTATAAGGGAGCAGCAAGTTCCAGATGGGTGGGAGTGCTTACAAAAACCCCTCTATTTTCCTACAACTTACAATCAATGCTTTTGGTTTCCATGTATTGTAATGTTGCCACTTAACACGACAAGCACAGGAGAACAAAGAAACATGAAACTAACTTTACACCAAAATTTGGGGACTGAATAGGACATGCTTTCCCACTCAAAGGAAGTAGTTCAGGCTTCTAATTTTAGCACCTTATTCAAGACAATATCTCATTTAGAATGTTCCTTGGTCGAGCCCTTGGCTCTGACCTAAGCCTAAGAAACTTTAATTCTGTTATGTAAAATATGCAGGCTTTTTGAGACAGAAATCATGCCTCATTCTATGCTGTGGAAAAATCATCATGCAGACAGTCTTTTAAAATAACATTCACTTTAGCCATTATTTATTTTCAGCTATCTGTCTTTAAGAACTGCTATAATTTTGAAATGAACAATTGATTTTCTTTTAAAATTAATCTTATGCATGTCCTCATAACCACCTAGATTTATTGCTGCGGGTGGGCAAATCACATGGAAGCATGGAAATCCCAACAGTTTGAAAAGCAATTAGTCCCTTTTCTGTTACAATTGCAAGTTCAAGAAACTGTTCATTTTTACAGTGAGAAAAGGTTCACTTTATTGTGATTCCTGTTCCGTGCCTTTGCCCACCCAGTACCTAATCCCCACAGCCTTGGCACAGCGGTGGAAAAGCAGCAGGACCATGAGTAATGATGAAAGCCTGGGACTCAGGCTTAATTGATTCATATTCAGTGAAAAGCAGAAGAAAAAGTCTGTGTTTGTCTCCTCCTGAATACACCCTGCTAGACAGAGTGGGTGCCTTGGACCCACCGTGTGCTCCTGCCTCAGCAGAGCTCTGTAAGATAACACAGCCCAACTTCCAGCCAGCAGGATTGCCCAGGCAGCAGCTGGGAAAGGGTTAATGCCACTAAACCTGCCCCACCTGACTGCTTTGGCAGCCTGACAGAACCCTTGTGCTGCACTCTTTCCCCTGGACAAATGGAAAAAGAAGAGGAGTGAAAAGAGGAAGAGCTCCATGAAGAGCGATGCTCTGACAAAGGTCAGTGAATTTCACATGGACACACACACACAGCCTTACTGCTGCTTCAAACACACAGGGCAGGGCAGGGCTGCCTGCTCTGGGCTGCCACAAGAACTAAAAGCTCCCTGTTCAGGACATAATGGATGCAGAAGGAATCCATGGACGGAAATCAATCCTATCACCTCAGCTCCAGACAGGACAGTACCCAGCCTCCCTGAGCCCTCCAATCCAAACACACATCATCGCATCTCTAAAATTCCAAGGACCAGTTACAGCCTCCTTCACTGGGAATTTATAACCATAAAGTAAGCTTCATAACCACAAAGTAAGGTTTATAACCATAAAGTAATGTAAAAACAGCAGCAACAATAAAGAGCCCACAAAACCTTTCTAAAGAAAGTCATTCTTTTACCTACTTAATTTTAAAACTCTGAATTTATTTTCAACACAAAAAGCTTGAGGATGGGTGTCTAAGAGGAGTGATTATAGGATTTGCATTCCTTTGGTCAACTGTTTGAACATGCCAAAGGCCAAACCAGACCACATTAATGGGTATTACACCAATTTCTAATTTCCACCAGAAATTTAGTCATCTGTATGCATGAACATATTTTTTTCTTAAAATGTTCTTCACTTTCTTGGTGTATTAATACCAAATAAATAATGTAATACCTTTAAACACACATAAATGGAGCTGTACAAAACCTTCTATGTGAATTGTAGAATGGCTTCCTTCCCTCTTTAGCTGGGAATACCAGACCTGATACATCCTGCATGCAATTTGCCTTTTTCACATTTTCACATTTAATAGTTCAGAGTAATTCCGTAATTACCTAAATATCACCTAGGTCTTTCCCTCTCACTTTGAGGAAGGGAGGAGATGACAAGGGATAGCAATCATTAGTCCTTAACCAAATGACCTTGTTGTTTGTGCTGC
The DNA here is from genome assembly GCF_028769735.1 of Zonotrichia leucophrys gambelii. Lineage (NCBI taxonomy): Eukaryota > Metazoa > Chordata > Aves > Passeriformes > Passerellidae > Zonotrichia > Zonotrichia leucophrys. The sequence goes on from NC_088170.1 coordinate 842,484, forward strand.
AAAGTTTAATCTATAAATCCCCTTCAAAGTCACCTATTTTGGCATTATGGCTTTGTGAACCTCCCCTAAAATGACAGTGCCTCTCAAATTTTATGGTCGGCTTCTGTTTAAAACACAACTGTAAGAACAGTTTTTGTTCTTTCTTTATTGGTCTTCTTTCCCCCTTTTATTTAGGTATATCAATGATGAAGATCTCACTGTGTAAATCACAAGTTGTTCTTGTGTGTTTGGTTTGATGTTTTGTTTTTTTAAGCAGAAGTCACCCAGATGAAGTTCTGATTCATTAATTCCATAACTGTCACGACCCAAGCCTCTATCTGTTGAAAGACTGTTAGGTTGTTTATTCCTTTTAACCCTTGTGGTACATTTAGATTGATTGAACATTTTCAAAGCTGACACTGCAAGGGATTAAAATAAAATTTAAAAAAAAGCTTCAAACTGCAGTCCCCAACCAGGCAAAAGGTTTTGCCAAAGGTCAGCTCTATATGAGAATTCACAGTTTTAAAACATATTATTTTCTCTCTAAATAACATTTAAGATATTATTCATGATCTACCATGGCAATACTTTTCCCAGTGCTATAAAACATACTCTTTGCTACATAATGGACTCCTCAAACACACATTGGAGCTGACAGAACCGTTCTAGGTTTGATGATAAAATTATAATGTGGAATTTTATGGCCTGCTGTAAAGAGCAGATCAGGCAGGGAGAATACAGAGCCCAGGTGATGGCTCTTTGTGGCTCTGCATGATCTCTGCAGCTCCTCAAATTCACTGACTGAAACAAGGACAAACCCATTGCCCCAAACAGACCAAGCAAACAATATTTTAAACGCTATTACAATTTGTAAATTACTGAAATTACTATTGCTAAAAATGTTCTGAATTACTAGAAATGTTCTGAATGTTTGTCCACTTTAAAATGGATGAGATCTATTGCTATTGGCATTACTATTAGTATAAAATAATCTGTGTGTGTGTGCAGGGGCAGGATGGGGAAGGCTGGGGCTGACGTGAGATGAGTCTCAGTCTCATGCTGTTGTCTACTGACTCAATAAAAATCCTGGCTGGCACTACTGGCTTTTTGGCAGGACACTTGAAAAATATCAGTTCAAAAGGAGAAATAAGGGAGCACACCAAAGCCATGCAAAAGGCAGAGAAATTTGGTGATTTGTGACCAGCAAAGCACAGAAAAACTCCTAGCTTGGCTCCAGCATGAGTGAAGGCAGGGCTTGTGTCCTTTGCTGAGTCAGGATCTCAGCACTGAGCATTGCCTAAAATTGCCCTGCTGCCGAACACACTGGGTATGTTCTTGATCTAAAGATACTGAATCTAGAGATCTAGAGACTTAGAGATTAATCTAAAGTTATGAATCTACCAATATACCTTACACCCACTGCTGGCAGTACTGGGGTAACCTCATCCCCACACTGAGCAAATTCACAGAGATTTTTTGGGGAGAAACCTCTGTCATTTGTCCCACACAGCCCCTAAAAGCAGCTGTTTCTCACTTTTGTGCAAACATGAGAGATCACCTGGTGAGAAGAGAAGAGAAGAGAAGAGAAGAGAAGAGAAGAGAAGAGAAGAGAAGAGAAGAGAAGAGAAGAGAAGAGAAGAGAAGAGAAGAGAAGAGAAGAGAAGAGAAGAGAAGAGAAGAGAAGAGAAGAGAAGAGAAGAGAAGAGAAGAGAAGAGAAGAGAAGAGGGCACTCCCCAGGGCAGGCAGAGGGGCAGCACTGACCTCTTCCCTCTCCAGCAGCAACAGGGCTCAGAAATGCCATGCAGCTGATTTGGGGGAGCTGGAGGTTGGATACCAGAGGAAACCCTTCCCCCAGAGGGTGTTTGGGCACTCAGGCTCCCCCAGGGAAGTGGCCACAAGGCTCTCAGAGCTCCAGAAGAGTTGGGACAAGGCTCTCAGCATTCCCACTCTCCTGGAAGCAGAGGTTCCCTGCCCAAGCACCAACACTGCACAGAGCGGCTGACACACACAGCCAGCTTTCCCCATCGTGTTCAATGTGTTTAAAACACATGTACATCAGTTATTTTGGAGGATGAAACATCTCTCCTGGGGCTGGTAGGGAGGTTTTTTTTTCCCTGCTCACAAGTGTTGCCATGGGATTGAAGGAATGGCTGGGGAGGGGTTTATGTTTGCAGCATTAAACACCACGTGTGTGAGGATAAAGGAAAAATCTCTGCTAGAGTACAGCAGGATTTGTTCTTCCCTTTCACTTCAGAAAAGGACAGTGTGGGGCAACCCCCACAAATAAATTTTAAAAAAGGAGAAAAGAAGGAAGGGCTGAATTGGATATGTCAGAGCAGAGACTGTGCAGACCTCAAAACTACTTTATACTGGTTGTCAGCTTTCCTTATACACAATGGCAAGAGTAATTATAAAAACAAATAATCAGACATTAAAGTTGGCTTAATCCTTGCGTAAGTACTGCAGACATATAACTCTGAGAGCATGCACAATGTGATTATAAATAAAAGCTCTGGTCTGTCACCACACTGAGCTATTTCTGAGTTTTTAAAGATGGCAGCTGGGGAATTAACAGTCCTGATGCTGTCAGCATCATCAGCCACCAAACCCCAAGCAGAATATGTGTTGTGTTTCAAGATTTTTCCTCCACCTCCTAGGAGTGATTATCTCCTTTTAGTCCCTGAATGGAGAGGGCACCTCGGGACACCTCCAGAGGATCTGTATCTAGGAATGTGCTTAAAGGTGCACTCACACAAATGGATTATTTGGCTCTTTCTCTCAGCTGGGGTCTCCCTGTCCTGTGGCCTCCTGCACACTGGGTTCCCAAAATGAGCCTGTATGATGTGACTGGTGGTATATGAATAATAAAATTTAAACAAAAATTCACCTGGCCAGTTTTTGATTACATATTTACAGACACACAGGAGTGCAGTAACAGACACTTGAAATTTTTGCATAATTAAGTGAAAAAAAAAATTGCAAACTCTGGCTCAAGTGTTCCTAGGTTTGAAACAAAAACATTACATCTGGCTGGGTTTTTCCCTTTTTGGCTTCCTTAGTTGCAAGGCTACATTCAGGGTACCTCCGTCTCCTGAAGGGGATCAAGTTTTCCTTTATGGTTTGAAAAAGGAATCAATCAGAGCTGATTATTTTTGCAATTTTTAATTGCTCCAGCAGATAGTCCCCATCCTTGCTTTGTTGACTCTGTCTGGGGCTTTTTGCTTTCCCTGGGCCTCAACACTATCAAGGTACAAATTACTGTGTGTGCTATTTGCTGACATTAGAAGAGAGATCTGGCACTGAAAGCAGCTTCAGTGGGCTGAGATAGTGGCTGGGACAGATTAGTGCACCAGCAAAAGGAAAAGCTCTTCTTTAAGGAATGCAGGAGCCTTTTGTCCCTCCCATCACGTGCTAATTCAGTGACCTGAAACTCCTGATGATTCCTCAGCAGCCAGGAGAATTGCATCCTCATGTTTTCACAGTGCAAACCTTGCCTTCCCAAACCCCTTAACCCTTTATTCCCACCTCAGCGCTTTGCAACACCAGGAGGAGAGAAGCAGAAGTGAACGTGCTCCAGCAGTCCCCACTGGCTGCTTAAACAAACACTGCGATTGCAATTTAGACAATCTGGAGTCCATTCAACATTAAATCCCCATCCCGAGCTACAACTAGCAAACAAATAAAGGCTTCATGAAGTACTTGACGCTGTCATTTACTCCCAGGCCATTGTCACTTGACAATCCAGAGGAGGAGCCTGCAAAGGCTGATGCTGCACCAGCCACATCTGTCAACAGGGAGACAGAGAGCCCTGCTAAGCAAACAGCCTTGATCCTGCCTGACACAGCCTCCCTTTGTCCTGAGCCCCTCTAATCTCTCAGCCCATCTCCAGCAGCACAGGCCACAACCTCTCCTGCAAGCAGGCAGACAAAAGGTGCCTTTCTGCACCCCCCTTTCTGCACTGTTTAAATGTTTGTGCCACTCCAGCTCCCTCCCTGCACCTTTAGCCCACGTCCCCACCCACTGCACAACTGGAATGAACGCTCGCTATTTGTGACTGCAAATTCTGCAAGGGTCATATGTGTGTGTTAGTGGGACTCCACACTGAATGCACTACACATTTCACTCTCCCTCAGCTGGAAATTGTTCCAGTTATTCAGAAGAGTCTCCCAGACCAAACTCCCATCCTGCTGCTTCAAGTCAGGATGAGCTGGTTTGGCTGGAGAGCTCTCGTTTGTCTGCTTTAGAAACCCCCTGGGATTAGAAATATCCAGCACTTCCAGAAACTGAATCCACTTGGAAACATTTAAGTAAAAATTATCAAGGTGTATTACTCCAGAAGTCCAGGTGGAAATCTTGCACTTTCCTCATAGCTACACATCTTAAATAAATAGCACCCAAGCAAAATCACCAGGTAAACCCATAGGATACACTTCATCTCCAGGAACATGAATGAATGCAAGATTTCCAGCTGTTCCAGCATCAGGAACTGCCATATTTATTCTGGAAGGAGCAAACAACAGATGTGGCTGGATAGCAAGAGTTCATCTAGTTTTCAATCACACAAAATAAAACTCGATTTGCCATTATCATGTCAAAAGCACTCGATAAATGTCAGGAATCTGGGGGAAATCCTAATGTGCAAACCTCCAAGTCCAATTGCTTAGCCAGGTTAGAAGGGGCCTCATAAGACAGAATCCTTTATCAACATCTGTTAAAGCAACTATCAGCAACAAGTGGTTTCCCTGACTTGTGAAATTCCCACAAAGTGTATTTATGATTTTTTCCTCCTTCACTGTGAGATGGAGCCCCTCAATGCACACCTTGAGCTGCTCCTGGCAGGGCTGTGCCCCTGCACAAGGATGGGTGGGATGGGTCCCGGGGCCTAGAGCTGCCTTGGCACTGTTTTGTGCTGACTGCCTTTTAAAACCCAGAGACAGGTATTTTAGGAAATGAATGAGCATTACTACAACCCCACCTTATCCCTGTGCCACATCCAGGGAACCAGCAGTGCCCAGTGCTGGCTCCGGGGTTCAGGGGGCAGCACTTCCCCAGCCCACACAGAAATTCATGAATTTGTACTTGTGAAATTGTAAAAAAGGTAAAATTGTGCTTGGAAACCAGAGCCTTCAGCTTTCATGGGCTTTGATGTCCTCTAAAACACAATGGTAAAGAATCAGAAGGGATGCACAAAGCAAAGTCCCAGTGGGATGAGTTAGCTCCATCTGCACCTCACACCTTGGGACACTGATGTTTTTCCCCCACAAACACCATCACTGGGGCAGTGCATCAGCCCTGAGTGACAGAAAGATCTGCAGACATACAAACCTAGGGAAAAAGGGAAAACAGGAAAATAAGGGAAGCATCACTGGGTGAAACCTGATGTAAATGTACCTACACCAAGAGTGGATCGAGCTGGTTAAATATCTATTTAAAAATGTGAATATCTCTTTCAATCGCGCATTCATCCCTCCACAAAAAGGGAAGAAAGAAATTCCATTATCTCAATAGTACTTGCTGTCAGCAGCTCTATTCTCTGCTAGCAGGAGCACACAGCTCTCTATCCCTCACTATGAAGTATACTCCTAACTTCATATCCAATTCTGTTTAGCTGAGTTTTGATTACTGTGTCTCTGCCTTGTTGGCCACTGCATTTTTTTCCTCCTCCTGCCTGTGAATTGCTCCACACAAATGGATTTTATCCTTGATTGTACCCAGGCACTATTGCCTTACACATAAATCATCCAGAGTAAAAATTTACCTCCCTTCCCCTCGTGTTGGCACTCCCACTTTGTAACGCTGTAAGCTGAAGTACATCAGAAATAACACAATTTCCAGGCTGAGGTTACAACTGATACAATACACTAAGACCACAGATTCCACATTCTCCCTGTGCCTTTTGCCTCCCCTGCACTTGGCTGTGCTGTCCCTGCTCTGGGGGATTTGTCACACATTTTAAAGGCCCCTGTGAGCCTTGGCAGGTCACAGCCAGCACCCTGTGTGATCCCTGCCCTTCCACCCCCATCCAATTCCTTTTCTTCTCCTCTCTCCTTTCCTTCCAAACTCCATCTTTGTGCCCCTGCTGAGCCAGCACAGCCATGCTCCTCACCAACACCCAGTGTCACCTAACACATGGAGCCTGCCAGGCCCTCATGTTGTTATCAGCAAAATTTCCCCCAGGGGCAAGGGGAGAGGAAGAGGTCATTTCTCATCTGTGGGAGAGTGAGTGACCCTTTTCCTTTGGGCCTGAGAGGGTCTGGATTCAACAAACCCTCTTCCCTGTCTCGCTGCTGCTGCTCACTTGCACACGCAGGAGCTGGAGAATAAAGAGCACTTGCAGGAAAGTAGCAGCTAAACTTGGCTTGGCGTGCTGGAATTCAAAATAATTAAATGCAGAGTGGGAGAGGAGCCAAAAGTAGAGGAGTTTCCAGTGCAGGGGAGTGAAATTTGTCTGGTTTCCAGGTGTGATGAGCAATCCTCAGAAGGCTCTCATCAGTTGAAAGAAGGCAGCTCAAAATGGGGGTTCTTAGGTGAACTTCAATCAAACTGTATCAATCTTTCCAATCTTCAAAAAGATCTACACCCAGGGATTGCTTGGAAATAGGCTTCTTCTGGGATGGAGTATGTTTTTTTTAACAAAACAAAACCAAAGAAAAACCACCCCAAACAAATAAACAAAAAAACTTTTGGCATTTCCCACAGTAGGCAAACCAGCAAGGAGACTGTTAAGTTTCCCATGACAAGCTAAAGGTTTTGGGTTTTTTTCCTTGGGGTTGTAACCCAAAAAGGGATTCAAGGGCTGAGTCAATAATCATTTTGGTTGTGGACATCTGCATTGGAACTGGTGCTTTCTCTGCTTGGGCTCAGGCTCTCCTCACCTAAACACAAGAGAAGGAAAGCTGCAATACAAAATAACTCTCCAGCAGCTTGATGAAGTGGTTCCTGCCTGTTTTTTTTTTTTTTTTTTGTTTTGGTTTTTTTTTTTTTTTTTTTTTTTTTTGGTTTTGGTTTTTTTTTTCCAGAGGCATCTCTGATGACATAAGACAGCTCAAGCCCAGCAGTACAAATGACATTTTGCACGTCCTATGCAGACAGGTGCATTTTTCAAATGAAACTGCTGAAAACTCTTACCCTTCCCACAGAATTACACAAAATTATATCAGTGAATCACAAATGATCTGGGTTGGAAAGGGCCTTGAAGATCATCTGGTTCCAAACCCCAAATCAAAGGTTTACGCTGAGATCCCTCAAAATGAACCCCTTATTTGCTACCAAATGCAGACAATATCCCAGACAGGACAGGTTCATTTTCCAATACTGCAACAGATAAAAAAATTTAAAATGTTTCTCTCATTAAAGCACTTCCTGAAAGGGCAGGAATTTAATTATAATAGTTAGCCCTGAAAACCAGAAATCAGTCCAAGTCAAAAATTCTGCTTTTTCTGGCTACAAATCAGTTCTGCATTTGCAGCCGTGGTGGCCTCTTATCTAAATCAAACCTCCAGCTTTACACAGATTTGAAATCATCCTCTTAACTAATTTCTGTGACACAGTCTTGTTTGATTTAGAGACATTAGGCAATAACATCCTTGCCACTGGTGATCTGGCTGTAATGATGATAAGACAGAGAACTCTGCAGGCACTGCTTTTTTTGCCTCCCCTTTCATCCAAGCCAGGCAAAAATCACCAGATGGGGTAAACACCATGGTCCCTCACACAGGGCTGCAGAGGAACACTCCTGCCTGTTTTTCCAAGTCCCTCACACAGGAACAGCAGTGTTCCAGCAATTCTAAATGCAGCCAAAAATTCTGTACAAAAAGCTGTAAAACTTTCAAGACCTTCTCCCCCTCCTTCTCATTTTGAATCATCTTGGTACTCTCAGAGATGTCAGAGAGAAAAAAAACCTAAAAATCCATTAGGGATGGCTCCTTGTGTGCCTTTACCTAAATATCATCTTCCTCTTCACCATAAATCTTCAACCTTTTTCTTTTAAGGTAGAAGTGCTTACAGTGTGATAAAGATTGGTGAGGTGGCTAGAACAGCATGAGAACACGTTTTCTTTCTTTACTTCCCTTCACCAAAACCTTCTGTCAGCCTTTTGGCCACTTTTTTAGGTGATGCCAATCAGGAAGGGAAGCTCTGAGGAAATACTCTAAGCCAGTTGTCTGGAGATAATAACACAGCAATCAGGTTCAAGTTCTATGGCACCTGCAGGCACATTTTCTTGAATTGCAGCTTCCTGAAAACCTTGGCAGAGAAGAGCTCCTTGTTTTCCAGCTCAGGATCATCTGCCCCTAAAATGATTTCACTGACTCCATTCAGACTGTTATCAAAAGATCCAAACCAGCCAGAGTGATAACCTCTCCTGCTTCCATTCACATTTTGTTTGCCATCCTGTCTTTGGACAGGTTCTTACTGCCACTCCAAGCTGCGCCCAACATGAACAGCAGAATGAAGAACCTCTTGTTTAGTTCCAACCTCTGAACTAAAAGGGGAGCAGGAGCAAACATCCCTTTCCTTTCAGATGCACAACAGTTATTCCCACTGCATAACACCTGAGAGAGAATGAAGCAGATAAAGGAGAAAGAGCAATGGAGCAAATCTTCCAAAGGTGCTACAAGCACAGTGTGGGCAGGTGGCTGTCAGTGATCCTCAGCCCTGTTCTCTCACTGGGAAGCAGAACCGATCTATTCCCATACTGTATGTGATTAACAAGCACCAAATTATTAAAAAAAAAAACAAATCAAAGAAACACAAACACAGACCAAACCCCCAGGAAATTTTCCACCATGTTCTAATGGCAGAAAACCAGAGGATGCTGAGGGATTCTGCTGCACCTATTTACACCTCCTTTGCAGAGGTGTGGCAAACTTTCTGATTTTTCATTCTGTCTACAACTGCAGCCTGTGAAGAAACTGTTCTTCACCAGAGGATGTACTTCTCATTTTGGGGGGAAAAATGAAAGCGTAGCCTTGCTTTCTTTTGCATAAAGAAACTCCTTCCCTTTTACCTTCATTAAGCCAATCCCTTTGGAAAACATCGAGTCTTAAAAGTAAACTCTAAAAATTGGAAAAACAGTTCCATATTAGATGCCTTGAGTACTGGCAACAGGAAAGAAATTATCATGTTCTTGGTACACTAAATACAACATGAATGCTTAATTCTCAGAAAGTCCCACCTTTTAAAAATATTTAATAAAACATCAAAGCATCCTATTGCTTCTGAAATCCACACCAGATTCAAGCACAGATATGCAATTAAAAGCAAGAGCTAATTTCTGTAAGGAGGTGCTCTACTTTTAAAAATGTCTTTATGTAAGCAGTAATTTTTTCCTTCTGAATTCAAATTGTAACTCTGTGTTAAGTGAAGAGTAAAATCTCTAGCTTGGCTTCAAAATGGCAATTTTTAGTCTTAATGACCTTCACACAGCACTTTTGAACATCACATTAAAAAGATAAGCCTTTGAAAACTTTAAAATGTGGGTAAGTAGGAAATATTTGAATAAGTAATTACGAAGGCTAAAGAGAAGTATGATATATATCATCACTAGGCCACATTCAAAGCAATCTATTCAGTCCTGGAGAATCAGTGGTTCTTAAAAAGCCCCATCTCAGTGGGAATGTGTGCTGCAGGTAATGGGCACAGGCACACACCTCACTCCTGAAACTCCTCAAAGTTCAGCTGTGCTGGAGCCCCTGTTCAGCACAGCCCTTTTGTTCCAGCAGAATTGACCAGATGAAGTCATGCTCAAGTCAACTGTCTCACTGGAGGAGAGCTCTCCACAATAACCACACACATGCCATAAACAGATGTCAGCAGGGTCAGCCCCAAGATTAAATCACAGCAAGATTCAACAAACTCCATGGATTGAGGACCTGGCTAACACAAAGTGCTTTGGAAGCAAAGAGTGGAGCATGTCAGAGCTGCCTGTGGAATCCTATATCTAAATGCCCAAGCAGTTTAAAAAAAGGCCAGGGACTTCAGATTCCATAGGCAGCTCAGGGAATTTCAGCCACACTTCCTAGAATGTTCAAGTGAGCACTGCTGTGGTTTATTTTGAGACACTGGGTGCACTGTGATTTGTTAGAATTTGTTAGATTTGTTAGGCTGCAAGCTGCAGCCTCCCTTAAATGAGATATACGTGTGTGTGTCTGCATGATACCCTCATAAATGGGATTAAACACCAGTCCCTGCTCAACACTGCCATTCATAATTTAAGGGTCAAAAGGAAAGCAAAGAGATCCCTTTCTGCTGCATTTCAAAGCAGAAACAAATATTTATTTCAGTCTGCAAGCTGCTGTGCTGCCATAACAGCACATTAACAAGAAAGTAGTCTGAAAAATGCTCCACATTTCTCTGTTAGGGGCTCCTGTGCATAACTTGGGTCATTTGGGGCTTTGGTAACAGTAGAACTTTAACAAGGTTAACCAAATAAGGTTTTAACCGTGACCTCCAGGGATATCTAATTGACTCTACCTATCAAGGTTTCCTGTACAGCTTTTAATTTACTTTTAGTATTTCTACGAACTTAATATTGTTCTGAAAACAATGGCTACATTAAAAAAAAATTACAAAGCAAAAAAAAAAAAAGGAAAATTAAAAAATGCTGTAGTTAAAGTTAATCAATGCCTTCCACATGGGAAAAAGCGAGTTCCCACAATATTTATGTTCTTTAATACACAAAAGCAAGCTAAACTCCTCAAAGAAAGAAAATCTATTATCAGCTCATGCAGTCAGACTTATGTCTAGAAATCATGTAATTTTCTGCACCATAAAAAAAAAAAAAAAGCCAAGCAGACAGGATTTCTCTAGTAGCCTTAACAAGTTTTGAATGTCTTTACAGCGTGGGCTAAAATCTCCCATACAAGATCTGGGCTTTAAATAAAGTTTGGTTTGTTTTCGGTGGCAGACAGATAGCTGCTTTGAGAGAGAGGCTTGGAAAAGGAAAATGTTCCACTTAATTTCAAAATGGGATGGATCAAATATTTTTGATGCTGCTCAACTGACTCTGTTTGGCGAACTGGGACACTGAATTATTTTATTTTCTTGTATTTTTAAAATTGTTGCCAAGAGACAGATTCCCTTCCCTCAGTGGGAGCTGCACCTATTTACACCTGCTCAAGGAGTCCATCAAGTCACATTTCTGAAGAGACATGAATGAGCAGCACATGAAAAAGAATGTGAAGTAGTGAACATGAATGTGGGGAACTGGCTTGTCAATTTTGAGATGTAACAATAAAACTTCATTCACTATTGCAGTAATTAATAACCACAGCACAGCCTAACTTCCAGCTTAACTATGCCAACACCTGAACTTCAGAACTGCAGAGGGTTTAAGCCCAGACCAAACCCAAATTTCGATGTTTGGTTAATAATTAGTACAAAAATTCATTTCAACATTTACAGTACACACAGTGGCATTGCTGAAAATCTTTAATTATAGAAATCAGTAAAAATTGCAGCACAATAATTACCCCCCTTTGTCTGAGGCCATTCAGTCATGGCTTCTCCTACATAATCTCATGAGCTGCCCAGGCCTCCCCTCAGCCTGCTCTTCTAAATATCCGAGGATCACAGAGGTGAGGTCACCTCATACTCCTTGGGAGGAAAGAGAAAAAGAAAAGGAAAGGAAAGGGGGGAAAAAGGGAGAAAAAAGCAAAGCATCTGCTAAAATCTGACTTCATTTGATTTACTCTCCAAGACTGTTTTTTATTAAATATGTTTGACTGCTATCTCTAATTAAATGTAGAATTAATTTTGGCAAACTAACCACAGATGCAGTTTATGTTCAATTTTATCAGACAGATTTATTTATAAGCTGTCAACTTCTTGAAAGACTTCATTTTGGAGCAGTTTTAAATTGCTAACAGTAGCTGTAAATGGGGCTACTGTTCTCTGGAAGACTAAAGAAGAAGTATGCTATAAATGTCCATTCCATCTGCGAGGAATCATAAAACAATCACATTCCTTTATATTTTTTTTTTCTTCCTTCCCCCCTCCTTCTTGGGACCTTTATTAAATTAGTTCAACTCAATTAAAAATAACTTCAAAAACATTTCAGGCCCCTTTGTTTCAGGGAATACTTGGAACTCTCTGCACGGAACGTCACCCTTTTAACTAATCCCTTTTGGGGAGCGGAGGAGAATGGTGGCATTGTGACTTCAGACAGTGCTTTCAAGGGTCTCTACTGTACCGAATTGAGGTCAGGGCCAGACAATGCCCAGCACCCAACAGCCTTTCAGGCCTTCTTCACAGCTCTATCAAACGTGCCTTTCTTCCCTGCGCGCGCTTTCTCTCGTGGCAGAGTCACAGGACAATGGAGAAAGCCTCCAGCACCATTTATGGTCACTATATTTGCACATGACAAAGTCTATTCTTCCTGGTTTGCCAGTTCCCTGGTAAAAAAGAATGAACCCTGGCTAGATTTTCCCACCATTACAGTTGTTCAAACTTAGCTCAGATTAAAAACGGAAAAGTCTTAAAAACAACAAAAAAAAACCCCGTCTAAGAACAGTGAGTGCTGTTTGAAAGGGGAGCTGCTCCACTCCTTGCTATTTTGGTATTGAGAGAGAAGCTGCAGAGATGGAGTGGAAGATTAAATATGCTACATTATAGATTGCATATGCATGGCTGAGGATACATTTCAGTGGAAACAAGGGGTAAATCAGAACTATTTTTCATCCTTTCCTTTAAAATCCCTGTTTGAGCAGCGGTGCAGGAGCTCCTCTGCACCCCTTGGTTTTGCCGGGGAAGGTTCCACTGCTCCAGTCACAAACAACAGCAGCAAACCAATTACTGCACATTTGTGCTGGCTACTGCTGCTATTTCTGAAGACCTACCTCAGAAGTTTTTACTCTTTCAACAGATGAGGATGAGAGAGAGACAGAGTGAGAATGTTGCACTAGATACGGCGAGCTTGCTGCCAGGAAGGATTTTTTCTTTTTTTCTGAAATTTTAAATATGCGCTACAGATACAGTACTCTTCACAACCTAAAAAGATCTGAATGAAAATGTGCTGCTGTTTAAAAAGGCTGTTTATAACCAGTACTGAACTTGACATTTGCACTGCCTCACCCACGCACCTCCAAAACACACACATCTTTTTTTAGCTCATTTTAGAGATGGCAAAGCCCCCACCCCTGCCTGACAGCACGGAGAGCAGCAACTCAACCTGCAGCCAGGCCAAAACCACCAAGCCATGGCTGGAGAACACTGCAGCCTGCTCCATCCTACCATGGGATGGTGCTTTTTTTTCCCTTTTATTCCTGACCTTTTTGGCGATTTTGTTCCGTTTGGCACTGCGCTGTTTGCACGGCATTGCGCGGCTGCAGGCTCTTCCAAAAATCTGATCCCAGGACATTGCTCTGGCTGCCCTGCAGGACTCCAGACCCTGGCAGGGGCTCAGAGACCCCGGCACGGAGTCACAAACACCTGTGCCTTTGATTTTAGCCCATGGAAACAATTACCAACTTTGTGTTACAAGCCACAAGGGTTTGGGTAGAATGATAGTGAATTCATCACAGGGTGAAAAAGTAGAATTTTGGGGATTTAGAATGGGGGTTCAGGAGGCAAGATGGAGGAATCTGGGTGTGTCCTGTCCTTCTTCTTCTTGTCCTCCTTCTTCTGCTGTGATGGTGACACTTCTGGATTGGTTTAGAGTAGAGACAGACTGTCTAACATAGGTGATAGGTATTGGAAAATTATTGTGAATAAAGTACACATAGTTCTTAGTATAAAAAGGTAACACCACCCCAAGGGCAGAGACTGTGCCACAACCCGGCCTGCTGGACAGACCTCAGCTGGTCAGAAAGACAATGTATTGGATAAGAGCAAATAAACAACCTTGAGAACCAGAGCGGAGGAGTCCTGACTCCTTCTTCGGTCTCGGGGCTGGGAAAAAGAGACTTTCCAACACCTCAGGATTATCTCAACACCAGAGACCCCATCACAGCCTCACCAGGCAGATCCCACTGTTGCTGGGGCTGCTGTCCTGCACAGCAAAGGGCTCTGCTTGCCCCTCTGTGCCCCTCCTGTGCTGGAAGGGACAGCCAGGGCCAGGGCAAGGTGTGCTCTGCTCTGCACGTGCCCGTGTGCACAGCCAGCCACACCTTCCCTAAATCACACATCAGATTCAGCAGAGAACTACAGAACAAGGGCTCCAAACTGAGGGCTGCTTGGAGCTGCTTTGGGGTGTCATTTCCCCACCAGGATCTAACATAAACTGAATTGTGACACTGATGCTCTCTGGAACAGTTGTGTCCAGCAGCCAGTGTGATGCCAGGCACCAAATTCTGCTCTTTGGCTCACAAGGAAAACAACCAAGTACATAAATCCCAACCCACTTGAGGAAATCCCAAAAGTATGGACTTCATTTTCAGAACCTCCCCCAGTGTGAATGTTCATCTGAATCAAAGGCTAAAAGTCTAATTCAGGCTGAAACCAATGGTGTGTTAAGATCCATCAAGAATAAATTACTCACTTAACTGGTAAACCTACATGAGATCTTTGGATGGAAAAAATCCTATAGAATGATGAACCATAATGTTAATATAAAAAAATAACCATAGTGTGTTCCACTCAAGCAGCAAAATGTTGGAGTACTGACTCATGGGTTCCAGACATGTGGAAAAGAAATAGCATTAAGTTACTTCCAAATTTGCTCCCCACATTCTGATTGTGTGCAGACCCAGAAATGAGTCAGTGCCATTAGCACATTCTTATTTAATAGAGTAAAACTTAAATATCTGATTGTAGATGTGAGCATCATCTACAGGCTGGTAGCCAAGGGTTTCTGCCTGCAAATGGGAGCCTATGTCAGACTGCAAAAACAAATTAAGAGGCCACAAAAAGGATTTTCTGAGATTTCTGCTGGTCAATAGCATTTCTGTGTTCTAAAAAAACAACATAAAGTGTTAAGGAGGTGCACTTAAAAAAGAAAGAATCTGCAATGAAAGAATTCAAGACACAAAATCTACTTTGCCAACACAGCATTTAACAGGGATATACTGTTGTGAACCTGCCTTTAAAATTGCTCAGCTAGGTAAATAAATGCTAGGAAAATATTTTCCTAATGTGTTTTACTTGAAATTGCTCACTTTTCTTAATAAAAAACCAAGATGGTATCTCATTATCTTCAGAAATGGACCTTTGGAAGTTCCATTTCCAGAGTTTTTATATTAGGCCTTTTTCTAAGACATGATAAGGACTTTTATTAACTACCTGGTGGATAAGTTGACTTTGAAATGTCTCCTGAACCCCCAAAACACATGACAAAGCCTTAATTACCTAGCCCGTTGTGATCTACACTTTTACTAAATCTAGTATGTTTTACAGAGAAGGACGTATTCACTTCCAGTAAGTTAATCTGGATCCTGCAAAAAGCTTATTAGTGTTCCATCTAACAATCACAAACCAGAGGGACAAGGGGAGGGAAACACAGGGATACATGAAACAGAAATCTAAGCCTCCTATATAAGTTTTGGGTTTTTTCTCAGATTCTGATTGAAAATATTGAAAGGATCTTACAATATTAAGCTAAAAATGTGCAACAAGTCCTTGTTCCCTTAGTGCTAGCCCACAGCTCTGTCTATCAAAGTGCAGATAAGCTGCCCCCCCAGAGCAGATTGCCTATTTTCCTAAAATCCTGGTGCTGTGCATTCCCAGAGTCACTGCATTGCCAGGCTGAGAGACTGAAGGGACAAGTCCAAACCACAGGAATCCCTCTGTCAGAAGAAAGCTGATCGTAAACCATCATTTCTATGCCATTTAATGTAATTATTCTGCTATCTTTCCCTTTTTTAATATAGCTTTAGTTACATATACAACCACATGTAAAAAAAGAGTCTTTAAGAAAAAGTTTCTTGAAGAAAAACCAGGATGCAGAGTCTGAAAGCCTTTTCTATAACCCATTACTTACTTGAAAACACAGTCAGCAAAATCCAAGAGGATATCAAGCACCACCAGGCTAGGCAGATAGGGGCACAAATTGATTGCAAGATTTTTTCAGTGTCCCCATGCGCAATGTTAATAGGGAACACAGGCACCTTCAAAATTGCACTGCATAATACACACTGATAAGGGAAGAAAGTTAAATTCTAAATTAAAAAAAACCCAAAAAACAACCAAACCAAAGCATATTTTGTGGAGTGAAAAAGATATTTATGAGTGTCAGAAGTGCTTTTGGGCATGAAAGCCCAGCAGCTAAGCTAGAACAACATGAATTTCAACCCTCCACAATTAGAAGGTAACAAAGCTCAGTTTAAACTGCTTTTACTCCACCAGGGTTCATTACAGAGCTGTGGGGATGGGCAACCACACCCACACAGGGACCAGCAGCAACTCTGGCAGGACACTGGCTCAGCCTGCTGAGTTAAAGCAAATAATTCGTATCTGAAAACTTGAATATTTGAGTGCACAGGAACATACCTACATCCCTGACCTCTGTCTCAGCCAGGTGTTCTGCAGTGCTTGATGAAAATGCTCCCTGGCACTGAAATCATGCCAGCTCCACAAGGGTGGAACCATCTAATTCCTACACACAGCTTCAAAATTCATGCTTTCAGTCCTGAGGTCCTGTTTTGCAACTGGATAATACAATGCCCTGCTTATTCCTGGTTTGATAGCATCCAAAGAACTTTTGGACTCACTTTTAGGTTTCTGGGAAGCATCTATTACAGCAGACCTTAGAATATAAATTAATGTGATCCCCTGTAGAGAAAACACACGAGATCATGAGCCCCCTTAATAATACAAAGGGGGTACCTGCACATAAGTATAAAGATATATTAGTGCTATGTTTTCTTTTTTATGAGAACAATTTAGCTTTCCCCTGTCCTTCCAGCCAGACTTGGCTGGTGTGATATTGAGATGGAGGAATCAAATACCTTCAGAATGGCTGACAGCCTGCTCTAGGCATTATATCTGAAAGCAAATCAGCAGCAGCAAGAAAATTGGCATTTAGAGAGAGAATAAATTACAGGACATTGAAATGTCTCTACTAGAGCTGTAAAAAGTAGAAAAGGAAAAAATAATAAAAAGATAACCTAGTATTCATGGTAAGGCCAAGGAAGGGAAGGTGAAGATGAAAGGAAGAAGATTTTGTTGTAACCACTGTGTGTAGTTTGAGAAGACAGAATAATACCCCCACAAAATGCTAGAAAGGCTGCAAAATCTGTTACTCAGAGGTTAGGGCACAAAGAATAACAATTACCTACACCACCTTTGTTTAGCCCCACCATGCAGATCAACTGCAATAACAATAAAATAACCCCAGATGATTTCTTCCACAAGATCCCTGCCCCACTGCCCAGAGCAAATCTCCTGGAGTAACAAGGACTGTCAGTGACAATGTGCCCTCGCCTCCTTTCTGCAGGCTCTGAAGGCGTGCTGGGAACAAGGTGAGGGATGGAGGGAAGGGAACAGAAGCTCCCATCAGCAGCCAGCAGGTGGATCCTGCTTGGGCAGGTGGAGCTCCTTCCCTGCCACAGGGTGTGAGGTGCTCCTTGTCAGTGACCTTTCCCAGGTGTCCCTCAGTCTGTCTGTCCCACGTATCCCTAACTCTTTGTGCTCTCTGTGTGGGGGACACAAACCTGCCCTGCTGCTCTGCATTGTCACTCACAGGTGCCACCGGGATCATTCCAGGCATCACTCTGAACAGAAGAAGTGCTAGATAATATTTACTGCTGAAAAGGAATATATAAACTCAGCTGTAACCCCATTAGTATCCCCAAATGTCCTGGATTCAACGTCTTAGCAAAACTCCTGCTTCTTGGTTTCCCATCTATGAAATTGGGACGCCCTCCTTTCTCAGGACCCCAACACACCCATTGAGTGAAGACAAAGTTTGTGAAGCTCTCTTCCACAAAGAAAAGCCTATGAAAAAGTAAGGGATTGTATCTCCAGAGCAAGAATGATTTGTGACTGAATCGTGTGGATAGTCTGCACCCTGTACCATGAGGAATAATCAGGAAGGATAAGAGAAGATTGAACAGCTGCTCGTTTTTTACCACCTTCATTCTGTGTGGTCAGTGAGGCTCCCTGTAGAACAAAAACTGATCATCTAATTGCAGATTGCACCCTATGGACAGATATGGGGATTCTGAAATGAAATTACAGCAGTGGAATGAGAGTGCTTGACTTTGCAAGCAAGGCTATTTGTGCATGCCATTTCCTGCACTTCCCAAAAAGGCAGAGGAAGCAGCAGTTCCACATTTATGGCACTGGCAACACTTTTGTCACCTGGCTCAGGACCTCAAGCACCTTTCTGCTAATGACAGTAACCAAGGGCAAAAATCAACTTGTGTCTGTGTAGGTCTTACACAGTGAACCTTCCACCAAAGTCTCAGAGACATTTGATGTCAGTAAAAGGGGATCCATCCCATGGCCAGAATAAAAAGTAATTTTTCTGTCCTTTCCCCTGAATCCTTCCTATTTTATTTTTTCTCCACTTTTCTTCCAGTTCAGTCCCACCCTTCCTGCCTACCAGTATTAACTCCCAATCTTCCCTGTCCAGACCAAATCTTTCCTTTTATTCTCACACCTTTTCCTCAGCTTATCTCAAAAGCACTTGAAGTAGACAGGTATGGGCACATGCTGCAAAAGTCATGGAAAATCAGAGTCAGTCACTTGGGACAGTCTGTCTTTGCCTCACTGCTGTGGAATATTAAGACTATTCATAAAAAAAAAGCCCACAATTTTTTTTTTTTGTTTGGGGTTTTTGTTTTGGTTTTATTTTTTTGTTTTGTTTTTCAAATGGATGAACCAATTATTTTCTCTCATATCATTCAATATAAGAAAAGCAAGCAAACAAGAATAAGAGTGTGAGGTCAGACCAAAGGTCCACCTTGCCCAGCATCTTCTCTATAATTGAGTGACCAAAGCAGATGTCTGGGGAACAGTAACTTTAAATAAATCAATAAATCTGCCTAAGGCAGATATTCAACACTTTACAGTCTTAGAGCAGGAAGTGTTTGACAACTTCAAAAATATTTTTCTTCTGCAGCACCCAATGAATCTTGGTTACGTTCTGAAAATCCCACCGGAGAAGCCTTAATTCCTGAGATCAGATAATAACACACAATCAGAGAAAACAAACAAGTTCCTCAAAGAATAGAAATAATAACACTTCTGGCACATCACCCATCCTCCTGGACTGTCATTCTTTCTGTTTTTGCAAAACATCCTGGTAAGAAGTGACTTTCATCCAAACTTATCTCCTTCCCCAAGATACAAAAAAAATTCACCTCAGCATCCTACTCCCACAAGATTCATATCAGCCTGGTTTTAAAGAAAAAGCTCTGCTTGTCACAGGTCTGCTTGGAGTCTTGTGTTATGTATTGAAGATGCAAACTCATCCAACCCTGGCTAAGTGCTAAAATTGCAAACCTGAGCTACTGCTGCTGTTAGAGGGTCTCAGTTAACTCAGAGGGATTTCTCACTAAATCTTACATAGAAAAGGTAAAACCATCCCATGGAAGGGTAAATTCATTCCTTTTGTGCCAGGCCTGACCCAGGCGACCAGCTGGTATCAAGTTGTGCTTCCCAAAGGTTTTGGGCACTCAGGATACAGACACACCCCCTGTGATGGAAATTTTCCTCTCTCACACCACAGCTGGACCTTCCAGCCAAGAACTGCTCTGGTCCAGCATCAGCAGGTGAAGATCAGCTTAAAAATCTGGGCTTTGTGTCCACCAGTGGTTCCCAAGCTCTTTTCCTTTGGGAGAATAGTGTGCCCCATTTCAGGAAGCCAATTCTGTCACCAGCAAACAGTCCTGATTTCCTTATCAAACTGCATCTGTAAACATCTGCCCACTGGGCAGCTGGGGGCTCTGGTGAAGCATTATCCAAGAGCCACTTTCCTGAACTTTTTTAAAGCAAAAAAGGCCAAATTCAGTGTTCTTCTACCAAGGTCTGAATGAAGGGATTCTCCAGGGATTCCCGTGCTCTGAGCCCAGGATCCATGGTGCACCTCACAAAGAACCCCAAACCATGCTGCACTTTCTGAACCTGATGTCAATCCCAGTGCCATAATTACTGGCTGAGCACAAAGAATTAAACCAAAGGGAATGGATGGGGAGTTAAGATGCTCTGTTAAAAACAACAGCAGTGTCCCAGAGGAAACAGTAGGAAAGTCATTAATTGTAGAATGCCCCCTCAAGGTCTGATTCCAGGCCAGCAAAGTTTGTTCTTTGCAGGATTGAGCCCAGGATCAAAGGGACAGCAAAGTTCACAGCCTGAACAGAGAGGGCATCAAGCAGGTGTTGGAAGGGGACTGAGGTAAATGTTACTCAGGGCTTCTCTCAGGCAAAAAGCAGATTTTAGGGATTTTAGGTCGGCTGGGGTTTACCCCAGACCTTCCCTTTTGTTGTATCATTTCTGTCTCCCCGCAGTTTACCTTTCTTCGCAAAAATAATAGCTTTTAAAAGCTGTTCGGAGACATTTTAAACAGAAACTGCAGTTGGAAATGGAGGAAATAGAGGAACATGTAAACAAGACAGTCACTTGTATAGAAGAGGCAACTGCACCTGTCAATAAAGGATGCACTGAAGAAAAATAAGTGCAGGTCTTTTTGTCAGACTGTGAAACAAGAAAACTGTCTCAGATTTTCCAGGAGCCTCTGCACACCTCTGTAGATTTATTTCTGTGTACAATAACAACAACAGCACTGAAGGAATGCAAATCCAGGCCTGACCTTTGTGGGTTTTTCCCCATCCTTAAAGGCAAATCCATGCAAGCCCATAG
This sequence comes from Zonotrichia leucophrys gambelii, assembly GCF_028769735.1. Classification (NCBI taxonomy): domain Eukaryota; kingdom Metazoa; phylum Chordata; class Aves; order Passeriformes; family Passerellidae; genus Zonotrichia; species Zonotrichia leucophrys. The sequence continues at coordinate 863,200 of NC_088170.1, forward strand.
AAAACTTGAACTTTGTGATGTGAGAGGAGGTGCCAGGGTTCAGGCAGCACCTGAACCGAGTGAGTCAATCCTTTGAGGCTCTCTCTTCTCCTCCTCCACCACACTTGTGGTTGATATTTCAAATCTATCAGAGGCTCTGAGATACCATCTCTCCAACAGTGCTTGAGGCCACCAACTTGCTTTATAATCTCTCTCCATTTTTCCTATGTAAGAGTCTTAAATGAAGTTTGTTCCAGACTATTAACCTATGACAGAAGACTGCAGAGATAAGATTTCACTGACATATAGAACAAAGAAAAAGAAAGGGTGTGAAAATTGCAATGACAAGGTTGCCTGCATAGTTCAAGATGTATGAAATGAAATGAACTAAAATATCTGACAAATGCCTGGATAACACACGTTGGGCACTACTCCCTTCAGCTGAGTCAATCAGAGCAGCTTTTAATGGACAGCACAAAAGATTTCATTTACAAACACAACTCCTTAGCTGGAACATCTTAAATTTATCCAATATTGTATTGCTTTCAAGAATAAGTGATGCAACCACTGCTACCAGGACATTTGTTCTCAAATCACAGCATTTCTGAACCATGCAAAATAAATATTCCATTGCACTGAGACCAGTTCAGATTCTGTCTATAAGAGAAAAGCCATGGCATTGGGAAAGCTCCTGTGTCACAGTTAAACTGATCAAACAGCCCTCACATGGGCTGGACAGCACCAAGCCATCTTATAACTGCAGGCCAAAAATAATCTCCCACCTCTGTCTGTGCAAGAAATTTTCATTAATTCTAAAGGGAAGATGGTTTCAAGCTGAAAATGCCACAATTCTGCAGGAAAAAGGAAGAAGACTGAAATTAGAGACAGACTGAAGGGAGCAGCTTTCATAGCTGCCATTGTGGAGCAAGAACAAAACCCCAGAAGCAAAAGCAAGGAAAAATGTAAAGCCCTGTGTGCAAATATCACCCTCCGTGCAGAGTTCCTGTGGTAATGCCCAGTGTGACACCAAGCTGGCAAAAGTCTCAAGTCCTGTTTCCTTCTGCACAGCTTAACTGAAAACAACCACAATATAGAGGGGTAGTGCTTCCATTTCTTTGAAGTTTGGCCTCCCTTTCTGCTCCAGAATTAATTATTAGTTAATTATCTGTTAGTTTATGTCCTAGCTGGACACCTTCCTTGTGGGAACCTCCTCTGAGCATCACCCCCAGCAGAAATGGGATGCTCCAGAGCTTTGTGATCCACCAGGATTCCTGGATGCCCCTGCACCATCAGAGATCCAATGAACTCCAACTTCTGCTCTGCTTCCTCCTTTCCATTCCAGATTGGCACATGGCAAATACATAGAACCCCATGAAAAAACATATGAAAGAGAAAAACAAGAAAGCAGCAAAGCAGAGGGGCAGGAGAAATACTACATTGTTTGTTTTTGCTAGGGAGCAGACCACAGTCTATGGCTTGGAACAAAAAAAAAAAAAAAAGAAAAAAAGGAAAAGAAAGAAAAAAACTCCTACATGAATGGGTCTTTTTTTCCATTGTTGTTCATGACCATAATTTAGCAATGCATTTACTAGCCACTGTAATCATCAAACAGGCACTGACAATTAACAAAAAGACCATGAAAATGAAAGTAGTGAAATGGAAATGAATCACAGCCTCACCACAGCAGAAAACATCTTTCTGAAGAAAGAAAGACTAGAATGAACACAACTCCAAGTAAATTACATATTAATTAAATGAATTAGCAGCGTTGCTATTGTCCCATTTGGCCACTCACAGGCATTTCACAAAACAACCCTTGCAGCTTTACGAGCTTCTGTCTTTTCAGCATGTCCTTGTGCAATGCCTGATTCCTCCCTGGGATCCCCAGTGCCAGCAGCTACTGGAGGGCAGCAAATCCCTTCATCCGTCCATCCATCCCAGCTCCATCCATCCATCCATCCCACACCAGATCAGCCCTGCACAAGCAAACTCCAGCACTTATTGTGAGCAGTGCCCCTCATGTTTGGCACAGAGCCTGAATAAAACTGCCTCCATTCTGATGAGTGGGGACAGGATAAAGTGTTATGACCCACAAAGAGAGTGTGTTCCTCCTGCTCAGCTTTGCACACTCCCTTTAAGGTCTATATGCTTTCATTAGAAATCCATATTATGCCAGGAAAGTGTTGGATAAAACCAAATTCCATTGCAAATACTGAAAATAAAAAAGTTCACAAGAACTTCTGGCTTATATAAGCCAGAATAACTCTTCTATTAATACAGAGTGGCAAACAACTTTCTGAACCTCCTGTAGGACCCTTTGCATCATTGCTGTGGGGCAGACAGATTCTTTGTGGTTTTCAGATATAGGAGTGTATTATATTAAAGAGCTTGGCTTCAGGACCTTTCCACATAAAAAAATCAAATGCTTAATGAGAATGATCTTTAAAAAAAATGCTTAAAAACCAGGGGTCCTTGTATAGGCAGTATATCCTATTTCTTTGGTGTGTTGTCAACAACTTGTCAATATCAAAGGCAATACCAAAGCAGTATTTAGAGACAAAGGAAATAAACACAACCAAACATGCAACTTTGGAGAAATTCACAAGCATTGTGGCTTTGCAGTTGACAGTTCTCTGAGGAGAGTTGGCCTCCTGATGCTGAGGAAATGGGTGGGCCAATTATTAATCTGCTCAAGTAATTTTCATTCCAAAATATTGCTAAAATCGCTGCCACAATGGAGGAAACAGCAAATAACTTGCAAGAAAAGCTCAGAAGCATGCAGAAGCCCTCCCTAGAAGCAGCCTGGCCCTTTCAGGTAGGTTTTCTGCAGAAAAGGCTGACTGTGGATGAGCTCAGATGGAGACAGAAGGCACGGACCTACTGAGCATAGTCCCAGCTTAAGCTGGATCTCACACTGCCATTTCTTACAGCACACAGCACTCCCCTCTGCAGCCCTGCTCCTGGCAGAAATGAAGTCACAAATCACCATTGTTTGAGACTATTAAAGGTCTTTCTACATCAGTGTTATTATTAGCACTTGGGTTCAAATGAATAGTCTGCCATTTTTAAGCTGCACTCAAATAAACCAGACTCCTGGTTCTGCAGAAAGGCAGCCCCACACTGCCTCGCTTCAATAGAAGGCCAACATGCACTTTGGGCTGTGCCTGTCAGCCTTCCCTAACTTGATAAGGAAAATTCAGATGCCTAGAGACAAATTAGAGTGGGAGCATAATGCAGTAAAGGAGCGCTTGTGGGATGTTGACATTCAGCTGTGAGCTTCACACCTTCATTCCATCCTCACGATGCAGCAGAGCACAGTCCCACATCCTGGAACCCAGAAACTGCAGGGCAGCTCACCAGGGCTGCCCTGTGCAGCTCTGCACTGCTCTGGAATCTTTCCTATTTCACAGGAAGGAATATCTGGGTTTGTTTTAAACACTTACTGAGGCCACAGAACTGGGGTACTTTAATAGAGACCACATCCCTTACAGGTAACAGAATAGTGGCTTGGGGTAGGCTCAGTCAGTGTTTTACTCTTCAACCTCAATTCTCAGTTGAGGTTGTAGATAACAGGAAAAAAAACCTGGTTTTTTCTTCATTCTTTCCTTCCAGGGGCTAGTAAAATATTCAGCAGTTTCTTCTATGGTTTTTTGCTCCTCTTAGACAACAAACACCAAGAACTGCCAGAGAAAGTGTTTGCATGACCAACAGAGTGATCTGGACTTCCTGGACCAACTGAGAAATTCTCTGCTTCTCTTTTACACTCCAAAAGACAAAATGCTATGGGAAGAAGTCATGTGCACTCTATACAACGCAATTCATAAGCCCAAATGTAAATCTTGTTTCATCAGATAGCTTGGCTCTACAGCTGAAGTAATTATTTTTTTTTTAGTGTTGTGGATGTGTTAGAAGGATGTGTTTCATATGTATAAATTACCTCCTGCCTTGTAAAGCTATCATGAAAATGAGATCTTGCTCCAAGTCAAGCAAGCCCAGAGATAAAGGAGACAATAACAACAAAGGATATCAGCCCTTCCACCTCCCTGTACAAACAGCCTGAATAGCCTCCTGCATTTCAAGGGTTCTTGTCACTGATGATCTTTAGGATCTTGTAGCTGAACTCTACACTTCAGCAATGAGGACATCCAGTGGCAATCACCAGTTAACTTATGTGATGTGCTTTCTGCAAGTCTGAATTTGGTATCTGACACTATTTTTGTGCTGCTTACATCTGCATGGGATGAATAATATCCCTTTTCTTGTTTGGTGACTATTTTTCTTGAGCTAAATTGCCTATTGACTCTAGCCTGAAGCTAAACAAAAAGGGCAAATAATACAGCAGAAGCCATTAAATAATGTATTTTTTTTTGCCTATCATTAACATGAATACCATGTGCAATTTCAATCCCCACAGAAAAGCCATAACAATCTCTGACACTGGTGCAGAGCAATTGCTGATGAAGACTGACTGCTCCAGCAGCACTTTTTCTTTATAAAATATTTTATGCATTAAAACACCTGGAGAAAGCCCAATTATTTTCTGTCACAGGCAAACAAGAGTTCTAGTGCTGCCAGAAGTTTCCCGTCTTAGGGAGGAGCATTCATCCCTCTGTACCCACCTTGCTAATGGAGAAAAGAGATTTTAGTTGCTGTGAAGCAGCCACTACTTGAAACAGTCCCCACAGGAGATTCTGGAAGAAGTTCCTGCTTCTCTACCCTAAACAGAGGCAAGACCTTGATGGGAACAAAGGACAGAGCTGCCCTGCTGGGGGGAGGCCAGCGCTGAGAACAATTAGCGTGTTGATGTCAGCTTAAAGAGGGTCAGGAGAGATCAGCTTTCCCTGCATCTGTTCTTTAATTAAAGAGAGAAAGGTGGCAGTGGCCGCTGCCCATCGCTATGGAAACCCTGAAATGCCACGCAGCTGGAGCTGCTGCCCGCTCCCCAGGCTGGGACCAGCCTGCAGCAGGACCGGGGAGGATGAGGAGGGTGAGGAAGGACCCTTGGCAGCTGCCCCACACCTGGGAGCCCTGGGATGGGGCACACTGCACAGCCTGCCCTGCTCCTGCTGGAGCTCAGCTGGTGCTGCACCAGCTACAGAGGCTGCTGGTGCTTGTCTGGCTGTGCATCAGGTGTATAACACACATTAATGCAGCTATAACATACATAATGCAGCTATAACATACATAACACAGCTATAACATACATTAGTACAGCTATAACATACATAACGCAGCTATAACATACATAACACAGCTATAACATACATTAGTACAGCTATAACATACATAACACAGCTATAACATACATAATGCAGCTATAATATACATAATGCAGCTATAACATACATAATGCAGCTATAACATACATAACACAGCTATAACATACATAACACAGCTATAACATACATATGCAGCTATAACATACATAATGCAGCTATACATACATGAATACAGCTATAACATACATACACAGCTATAACATACATAATGCAGCTATAATATACATAATGCAGCTATAACATACATAACGCAGCTATAACATACATAATGCAGCTATAACATACATTAGTACAGCTATAACATACATAACGCAGCTATAACATACATAACACAGCTATAACATACATTAGTACAGCTATAACATACATAACACAGCTATAACATACATAATGCAGCTATAATATACATAATGCAGCTATAACATACATAATGCAGCTATAACATTTATAAATACAGCTTTCCTGCCTGCACATCAGCTACTTAACATACATAATACAGCTTTTCTGGCTGTACATTAGGTATGTAACATACAGCTCCTGCTGAAGCTCAGCAAGTGCTGCTCTAGCTATAAGCTGCTGGTGCTTTTCTGCCTGTACATCAGGTATATAACATACATTAATACAGCTTTTCTGGCTGTGCATCAGGTATATAACATACAGCTCCTACTGAAGCTCAGCCAGTGCTGCACTAGGTGTAGGCTGCTATATATCAGGTATATTACATACATTAATAACACCCAGCTGAGCAGTCTGAGAGTTGTAACCCACTGGCAAGGACTGAGCAAACACTTTGAACACCTCCATGCCCCCTGAAGCACTGACCCGACAGGAAATTGTGGCACAGGAGGGGCTGGAGCAGAGCAGGAGCTCTGTCTTCTGCCCTGTGCAGTGCCACAATTTGGTCAAGAGAGAATACAGAATTAGGGCCCAGCACTTCCTCAGCGGGTTGTGCTGGTGTCCTTGGTGGATGTTTTACCTGAAGGAGCAGGAATGCCATGCAGGAGAAGGGGAATGAGGGGTTTTGGCAGGTTTCTGCTGTGGGTGTGTGCCGGTCACCCTCTGCCCACTGCTGCCTTTGATCATCCCCAGCACACTCATGCTGGGCCTTATCATCTTCATTGATGATTTAAGTTGCTACAAAAATATTTGCCAAAACTATTGTCTGAGTTGTGCTAATAACAGTGATTATAGCATTCCTTCAATTAATTACAGACAGCTGCACTCCCAGCTTTTTCCACTTTCTCTTCCAAGTATTTCTTGCATTATCAGCACTGACAAGAGTTTTGTCCACAGAGATATTGGTCTTAGGGGTTTTTTGGGGGGGTATTTTGGGGAGGGTGTTTCTCCTTCTGGTTTCAGTAATTATTTGTGCCATTGCTTTCCTTTTCTTCAAACTGCAGTTCAAAAATAACAACACCAAAATGATAACAAGACCAAAAAAACATGATATCAGTGCCATTAGATTAAAAAATGTCTAATGCATTTTGCAAAATAACTTACAGCCATGCAGTTGAGACCCCACCATATATCTTACCTAAGAATTAAAATAATCTGTGTATTTTACTCCTTGAAAACTATTTCTGAACATCATTTCTTCTCTCAGCTTGAGACCTGTCTCAAGAATCAACTATTCTGCATGTGTAGAGTCTCTGGAGCTCTCTCCAATTAGAGTCTAGGAACTGAGGGATGGAAAATAAGTTTCATTGCATGCCAACATGGCAAAGATCCTTCCATTCTTATATTTTCATACACAGTTTCAACATCTTGCCTTTCAAATATGACAATACATTAACAAGATTATGGGAATCTATATTATCCTGCATTACCATGTGAACAAAGCAAAGATGATATTCCCTTCAGAAAGGAACCTGTTAAAAGCCCCTATTACACCAGAAGCAGAACCATGAACAATGAGTTAATGACTAGGTAAAATATAAAAGACATTTTCAGTTAGGTGATGAAAGGTCCTATTAACATAGATGTTTTTAATGAGCTATTTTAACTTATACCTGCCATTTCTCAGCTTAGATCTCTTTTAGATCTTCTGGTCATTTCTCTCTGGTTCTCTACAAACTCTTGAATCTAAACCTTCATTTGTTCACATTTCTTGGCTGTGGCTATTATTAGAACACCAAAATACTTCATTTAACTTTGAGATTGCATGTGTCATTATGCCTGAAACCTCCTATCTTCCAAACAAATAAGTGGGTTATGTTGGTGTCCTTGGAACTCTTTCACATCTTTTGTGTTGTGGAGACAGAGCAGGGGAGGGAGCTACCAGAAAGGAGCACAGCCTTCCATGTGTGGATCATAGATACAGCACTAATGGACATAATAATTATGTAAACACAATAACACTGTTCACTGTTCCTTTCCTAATAACTCTTAGCATGCTGCTTGTTTTATTCATTGGTACTACACAGTGAACTGACACTCTTGAGAGGAAAACTAGTTTACAGCTCACCACCCCGTATGCAAAATTAGAATTATTTCCCCCCATATGCATTACTTCACAATTTATACACACAGATTTTTACCTGCCATTAATTTTTCCAACCAGTCACTCACTAATGTGAGATCCTTCTCTGCAATCTGTCTTGGTTTCAGCGAGATCCTTCTCTGCAATCTGTTTTGGTTTCAACTCCTTGAATAACCTGTTAGAAGCTGCAACCTTTTATAAATTCTCCTTTCTCGGATCACTGATGGTATCTGTTGAGCAGCAGATACCCTAGCAGCCAACTCATCCTGTGAAACTGCACCGCTGGCTCCTCACCCTGTCAGAACTGTCTGTTCATTTCTGCCCTTTGTTTCCTTCCTTTAGCCAATTATTTATCCATGGAGACTCTCACTCCTGATCTCACGACAGGTCAGTTTTTCCAGGAGCCCTTGGTCAGAGACCTGTTGAATCCTTTTCAAATCAGAGCAGATATCACCAGGATTCCTCCCTGACTCCTCTGCAGAGCTGCAGCAATCTGTGAAACACAACTTCTGTTTACAGAAACCACATTAACTCTTCTGCAACATAACATATTTATCTCTGTGTTTACTAACCCTATTCTTTGCTGTTGTTTTCTCCAAATGGTCTGTTAGGATGTCTATTTCCCATCTGAATTCCTTCACAAGTCATGGATGATTACTGCCTGGTCCTGGCAATCTGATGCTCCTCATTTTGTTGATTTAATTCTCTCCTTTCCCACCGACACTGGGAGTCAATTCAGCTCCTGTGACACTTTCCCCCACCCCTCATTTTCCCAGCAGAGTTCTGGCAGACAACATCCAGAGTATTTTCTGTCAGCAGTACCAGCAGATTTGTGCTCACAGAATGATCCTGTAGAGTCTTATCTGGGGCATCCCACACACTTGGATAAACACACAAGACCTCCCCACTACAGACAAAACTAAATCTGGGTGCTCAAAAATCTAAGCCCAATAATAAAATTCAAGGTGAATATTACTCCTGACTTTGGCACAAGCAGGACAGCACTGGTGGGAGAAGCCTAAAGCCATGGAGGATTTGTCATGCAGATCCCAGCTCAGTTCTTTGCACCAGCTCCATCTCACAAAGTTTGTCTGTTTTCAGCAGAGCACCTACTGCAAAATAACACTGAGCAGACTGTATATTAAAAAGCCATCCCACGCATATTTATAACTAATTTATTCTTCATTTCTTCTGTGTTGAATAACTAAATTACAACAGTGGCTCAGTAACCCCTTTTAGTTTAGGAAAGGGCAGCAGCTTCATTTGAGTAATATTTTAGCCCAATTAGTCCATTAGTCTCCAGTGGAGACCAGAGGAGAATGGAAACCAGTGAAACAGGAGTCCTGCAGGATTCCTTTTAAGTAACAGACCTCTGACTCATCTGATATCATCTGGCAGCCCTCGTGATCCCTTCAAAGATATTTCCAATTTTCCCAGTGTTCCGCAGAGACACGAAGCAGGCGTGTGCAAGGAAGGAGCAATGCATTAGCATAGGCCACCATGGATAAATCAGCCTTGTAAAGGAGTTTCCAACTCCTCATGTGCTCCAGAAGCTTCAAAGTCTCCGAGGATTTTGGCTTCTGCTCTTTCCCAAACCCTGCAGAGTACGGGTTAGTCACAAAGCAGCACCTTGCCTTTGCTCAGGGATGTTGTCTGAGTGGACATGCTGGATGTAGCTCTGGTTTTCCATAGATTTAATGAAAACTCTGGTTTTACATAGAATTAGAAAAAGTGGCTGAAATAAGACACACAATTTACTATCTGAAAAAGAAAAATAACTATTTGAAGGCTTGTTTTAGACTCCTTGCCTTGTAATACATATGTGGCAGCTAGAAGGTAGGAAAAATATAAACACTCGAGATGAAGAATCTGAAGGACTTTCCTGGCTCTATCTAACTGACAATCTGAAACTTTCAGTGACAATTACCAATTTAGTGACAAGTTTCAGTCAATTACCCCTTCAATGAATGCAGAGAAAGCATCCAAGAAATCCAGCACCTAAGGCAGGGAAAATGCTTCATGTACATATCTGTATTCAGGAAAAACAAGCTTTAATTATTAGCTTAGCTTAAGCACCTGGAAGAGATTTCCTGGACCAATGAGAGATATGAAACTTGTGACAAAAATGACATTTCAGTATCACACCAGAAGGCCTCCTCATTTCTGCCACCTTATAGCACCATAAACATGCAACCAGGAATGTTTTCTGTCAGTACAGGGAAGAACTCCAGGTCTCTGGAAGCTGAGGAGAAGTGGATTATCATCCTCAGCAAGATCTGGAGTATTGTCACCAACCCCAAACACATCACTGAAAACATGTAGTGAGCCCAAGCTCCAGGATTGCCCTTTATACTATCATTTCAGAATATTTTTCTACAAGCAAGTCTCCATATGCATAAGGCTGTAGGCACACCTACACTGCTAAAAGCACTAAGATAACAAATTGGGTTTGCAGGAAAATGCCATTTCAGCACAGTGACTGAAGAGGGGTTGTTCTCCAGCTCTGTGCTGTGGTTTAAGTTTATACACAGAGCTTAAACCACTAGTCACTGGCAAAAGGCTGCATTTCACAATAGGAATGAATTTCCAGCTGGTCTCATCTTTTATCTCTATCATTCAATTCTATGACCTATCTTCTCATCTGAATGAATGTGAGGTCTTTTGCAAATATATGTAGCACATATACAAGCACTGAAATAAAACTCAGATAGTGTGAGGAAGAGCTGAAAGTCTCCCCAATAAAAATCATCATTGTTAAAATAAAGCATCAAGCAGGCTGATGCCAATGAATGAAAGATGGGACGCTGATTTTGTAACTCTCACTCAGAAGAAATGCTAGTTTTAGATTCCATGACACTGAATTTGTCTGTCTCATAGGGCTGAAAGGCTAAGTCTGTTCTGATGGGATTTGAGTCGGAGATTTTCATGGAGATTTTCATTTATTTAATAAACAAACTTATTTATGAATCCCAAACAGCATTTCTGCTGGATGTTTTTGATTTTTTTTCCTTATGTTGCTGTTTGCATTTCAAATAACGAGATAAAGAGCAACTCTACAAATAAAGCCATTGTTAAAACTTTCATTTTTGAAGTACTCACAACCCTGAACTGCGTGTGAAGTTTCTCCCCCAGCTGCCTGACTTCAGGTGACAGCAAGAGGGGGAGAAAACACTCAGCCCTCATCTCCCATTCACCCAGCAGTGCCTGAACAAGGGCTCCGAAGAACAGGAACACAAACCCCACCCCAGCCATCCTCCAGAGAGTGCAGGGGCTCTCCAGCTCCTCCCCACAGCAGAGCTCTGCACATCTCTGACACATACACGTGTAGAGAGCACAGCTTCCATTTGAACTTCCTTCAAGAACTTGATCCAAAAGCTGGAGAAGCTGTGCCTGCCTCTGCCACTGCTATTGTCACAGAAAATGCAACCTGATGTTTTGTCATCATTAAAATGGCGCAATGCTATCCTTCTCTGTCACTGCTCATCCCAAAGAAATGCAAAGCATTTCCAGGATGGTGTGTGAGTTATCACGGCACAAGGATGAGGAGAGGATGCTGCTCTTCACCGGAGAGCTGCTGCAGGTGACAGGACCAGGTAACATTTTATAGCAGGCAGAGCAATTAAGATAGGCAGATGACAGTCTGGAAATTAAGATACCATGCTAAAATTAATTTGTGGCACTACCAAAGCTGTAAAGATCAAAAACAGGATTACAAAAAAAATCTGCTGCTCAGTTGTATGCATCTCATATTAATACTCAGATTGCATAACAATAACCCTCTAATTTGGAATATCCCAATAGCATTGGCCAATATGGCATTATGAATAGCTGCAGAAAAACTTTTTTTCAGTATTTTTTGTAGAGTTATGGAAATCTATAATAATATCTTTTTCCCTTCTTACAAAAGACTGTTTAATATATAATTTCTTAATTTTTTTTTTTATTCCACAATGGAGTCTTATCTTTCCTCTCAGAAAACACAGCCAGCACAACATGAGCATTGGGCATTGTGCAGTTTCAGTTCACCTGAGAGCTTCTCAAGAGGAAAACCTCAGCACTATTCTGATGCCACCATTTGGCTGGGCAGTATTTCAGGGCCATGGGAGTGGCATCCCAGCTCCTCCTGAGGATATCTCCTGATTTATGGCAGCAGGTGGCTGGACAACAGCAACAGCTCAATGGAATTACACATAAATATAACTTACAGTCTCCTCCTGCATGCACAGAATGGAAGTGAATAACAGGAACACAGGCTGGCTGAAAACCAATGTTTCTTACAGACATGGGAGCTGCTTCACACAAGTTTCTGTACCTCCATGGAGGAAGGCAGTGCACCTGAGAGGGACACAGCAATTAACAACAGCAGATAATGACCCAACCTGCACATTGGGCTGGCATGGGAAGAAATGGCTGTGAGAGGTGAGCAGGCACATTAAGGCACACCAATCCCTGTATCAATAAAGGGCTTGAAATCAGATTAATTTCTGCACAATTAACAAGGCTGCTGAAAGATCTGCTCTACAGCTGCCGCCGCTGCCAGGAGATGATGACAACTGAGGAAATGAAAATCAAAGGAGGAAACAATTACAACAATACTCGCTGAAACTATTTAGAGTTCTCTTAATAAGTCAGCGAAACAAGTAATTGAAAGAATGTATTTTATTGCTGATTAAGATAATAGTTAATTTAGGTCTTGTTTTTAAAAAGAGCTCAAATTAACAAATCAGGTCTTTCATCTGAGTGCAAGTGAGAGCTCCGTGTGTTCTCCTCATATCACAGAGTCTGGAGATGCAGAGTGTGCTCTGGGAGAGAACAAAGATGGGAAGGAGGTAGGAGATATTTAGGGAGAGGGGCCACTTGAAAAGAATAAAGTGCCAAAATACTCATATATAATATATAATATATATTCTATATTCTATAATATATATTTTATATTCTATGATATATATTATATATTATATATTGATATTATTTATATTCTTTATTATATATAATATATAATATATAATTAATATATAATATATAATATATAATATATAATATATAATATATAATATATAATATATAATATATAATATATAATATATAATATATAATATATAATATATAATATACTTTTGCTCATTCCAATCTAGCAGCACAGCAGTAACTACACCTTGCTTTTCTGCACATTAAGTTAAATTAGCATTCTCCCACTCTCCAACTACCACACAAGTGGTAATGCTAAACCTTAGCCTGACATCTAAACTTGTGGAACTTCAAAATAAAATGTTTTGCAAGCAGAAACATTGCTAGCTTCTTCTTTAAACAGCAACAACAAAATCCATAAATCTTTTTCTTTTCTCTAAGTTCATAGAGCCATTATGTCACATCTTTAGGTATTATCATTGAGAGATAAGGAAAAACAAAACAGGTAGAAAAATATGTTTCCTGTGCCTGGTATTTCTTTGAAACTAAGTGGAGTAGCTCAGTTAGCTGCCAGATTGCAAGAACAGTGGGAGCCACTGCAAGTTTTTCCTTAAATTTCAAATCCTACACCAATATCTTTCTCTTTTTTTTTTTTCCTGAAGGATGAAATAAAATAAAAGCTGAAATGTAAAGAGGACTTTCAGGTTTGATAAAGAAAGGTAGGATTAATAAAAAAAAGATGAGGATGGGCTTTTAAACACTATGTTATAACCTGATAGTGTTCTGAAAAACTCAGACATATAAAAGTTAATAATAAAAATACTGGCAAACTTGCCTTTGAAGGGGAAGGCAGCAAAAAATTACAGAACATCAGAGCTCGGAGGGAAGGGTAGAAAACACTGGAAAAGGGTTAAAATGACTAAGATTAAGAAGGTGCATGACAACCACTCTCAAAGCCCTATCTGTGCTAACAAAACCATATCCTCAGCTTTTGATGAGACACTCACAAATGATTTAGCAAGAGGTGCTTTTGAATTATACCAGTGCTTTTTTGGCAATAAAATGTCTTTTTTTTTTTTTTTTTTTGAGTTTTCATTTGTATCTGCCCTAAGCTGAAAACATCTTTGCTAGAAAATAATAACCAGGTTTAGAGTATTTTTTAATGCAAAATTTCTCTAAAAGGGAACTTATTGCAAATTTTAGCAGAAATTTATTAAAATAAAATTAAGAATTCAGGAAATATTAAATCTAAGCAATCAAATATGATGAAAAAGAGGCTCCAGATTTCAAGCCCCTTAAATCAAGACAGTAAGGCTTGGATTTCAAGGAGCTCTGAAGCTTATGAAGGCAAAAGTTCTGCATTTACCTTCTGGTAAAACTAGGTGATTTCCCTGCTTTTTCTTTTTTGTATGTGTGCTTTAAAGTAGATGCTTTAGAATACAAAAATACCTATCTTAAGCTGTGTGTAATTAAAATTCAGACTGTCTTTGACATATAAGCTTCAGTCAATTTGCAGTTAATTGCTCTAAGGTCTGTCCTCCAGTGCCAGCTGGGCTACTCCAAAGCCTGAGCTCCCTTTGGGAAATTGCCTGATCCACAAAAGTCACTTTGCACCCTACAAAAGTGTAGAACTTGCCCTTCTCAGGGAGAACAAAGTGATGGCTTTGCTGGTTATTGTCAGGAAACCCCTAAACCATCCACTTCTGTATGATGGGAAGGAAGAGAAGAGTGTGGAATGCTGTGGGATCAACAGAACCCCATGGCAGCCCCACTGCAGTCCTACCTCACACCACCACTGCACACAGTGCATGATTCCAAAGAAAGCAGCATATTTTACACCATATTTTACAAAATATTTTACAAATGTACATCATATGTTACATATTGACAAAATATTTTACATCAGCACCACCAAATTCCTAATCCAAAGCTCTGTGGCACTGACATCAAAGCTCCCCTTTCTCTTTGCCATCCTTAATTTGGCACCAACTGTTGCTTGGTAGTTGCTGCCTTCAAGAAATGCCTTTTGCCCTGAAGAAAATATCTGAGTGATATTCAGGTCCCACATCTGAGTGATATTCAGGTCCCACATCTGAAACCAAACCTTCACATGCAGCAAAGTGTTACAGATGTCCATCTGCCAGCTATCCATGAAAGAGGCAGGTGTGCGATACTCTCATTCCTACACTACAATATCTATCTAGAGAAATGTCTTTTAAGTTATTAGAAATATTGTTGCAGCCCACTCACTTTGTGGTATCCTGAATCCTTTTCCTCTATTTCAAAGGACTATTAGGTTTGAAATTCCAATTCAAGTTGAAAACAGCTCAAATCAAATGAACAGGGACTAGCTCAGACTGAAATCAGAGGAAAGAATTCGCTGGAGTTAACAAGGACTTCAATTAACAGAGGATACAGGAAGTTCAGAATGAGTGAAAAAATACACAAGACAGACAAACATACCCTAACCATAAACCTAAACCAGCAACCTTTAGGACATTACCTATTTGGGTAATTTCTGGGAATGAAATCATCCTCAGCACTTCTAAAGGTCAAAACACCAGCAAGATACCAATGGCACACTCAAAAATACCTAACAGGAATCAACGTTTTCCATGGAAATGCTCATGACAATGCTCTCTGCTCCTCAACCACAGCTGGAGCAGCACCAGTCTGGGACCATCCTGTGACCAAGACTGGCACAGCCCCACAATGTGCAAGGATCTCGAGGCTGAATGCACAGGTTTTGCATCACAGAAATGATGTTTTAAGAGAAGTTGGTAACAGTTTACTCTGTGTCTGACAAAAAGAATAAAAAAAAAAAATCTCAAATCTTAAAAAACGCTCAAAAGTCACCGAGCTTTGATTAGGTGAAGCCATTTAACAAAGAGTACATCTCTCTCAAATTAGTGAACCTAAACCACTACAACAGGGGCCCACCAGCTGTGCCCAAAATGTCCTTTAGCTGTGCAGGACACAGCTGGAAAGTGATAAGTAATATCTGTACATAGTTTTGCACCCACAGAGCCCAGTTTGGAGAGGTGGCACAGGGGGTGCCACAGGACAACCTGTTCCGTTTTCTCCAGCCTTCTGCTCTTTTGACCCTAAGATGGGTCTTGATCCACTCCACAGAAAACCTGCACTGAACACTTTCAGAGAAATGAACTGGTTTTGATCCAGACTTGCTGATTTTAAGCTGGTTTTGACCACTTTGCACAGTTTTCTGCCATCAGCACAGCCCACCCTGCCAGAGAGACGAGCGGGATGCACCCACGAACTGAACAAAGAAATCCCAATAACTCCTGCTCATTACACTGCAAGAGATGTTGCCCCAGGAAAGGAACTGTGAGCCATGGAATGGCTCATTGCCTGTACACCAAAGGTGTTGGTATACACCAATGCTTTTGGTGGGTCAACACTATCAAGTAAAATAATTAGCAGCAAGATACTGGATCTTCCATCTCTCTGGGAGCAGTGCATGCTGCTCTCCCCAGAGAGGCTGCAACCATCAGACACACAGAAATTAGGAGTCAAAGGAAAACTGAAGAAAAAAAAAAGAAAAAAATGTGGAGGATTTCTTTCAAAAAATTTGTACAGCATAATTGTTTTATTAATTGTGAAACGAGAAGACATATTAAGCACCGTGTGGCCTGGGAGTGAGAAATTCAAGAGTATCTTCTGTATTTAGGGAGATAAAGAGGAGATGACTACGGTGTGAAATCAGGAGGAATAAGAAACTGGCTTCCCCTTTTAAGAGCAGCATCAATTAAACCCAGGGGAGGCGGGTGCAGTTTACTAGTTAATTAGTCCAGGGATGTGGTCCTTTCATGTGTAATTCAGAACAGGAACACCTGGTGTGCGGCACTTCAAAGCACGGGGGAGGAAAAAAGCCAAACAATGCAGGATAGGTCACAAAAGAAAGCAACAGCACAAGAACAAAAACTGTTTATATCTGACCTTCACCCTGCTGTAAATAAAGCAAGACGGCAGGGCCCCCTCCTCCCCGCCCGGGGAGAACAAACAGCTCTGGGCACACAGGGGGACTCAGAGAAAGAGAAGGAGAGGGGGAAGAGAGAGACATGGTGGTAACTAATTGTTTTACAACCTAATTAAAAGGAAAACAGACAGCACGATATAGATAGGGATATAATGATTTTAATCACGTTCTGATATGCAGAACCAGAAAAGACGGGGAAGGGAAGCACGGTCCTCTGGTGGGAGGCTGGCGGAAATGCCACCTGTGGGCAGGGGAACATGGGCAGGTTTGGGGCACTGAGCTCCCCACTGGGCCTGCACCCCAAGGTTTGTGACTGCAGGAGAATCTGGGGCAAGCTAGAAAGCTACAGACCAGGAAGGAGTCGTGATGTACAGACCTGCCCTCCAAACCCAATTCTAGCACGCTCCAAAGTTTCCCCATCCCTGCTCTTGCCCAGAGAACTCTTGAGCAGCAAGCCTGAATCATGCTGAAACTGGAAGCAGATGCAGTGTGATAAAACTTTTACAGTGCTTTATCTCATCAAACACAATAGCACTCATTAAACCCAAGGAGGTGTTATTTCTGTCTTGCAGAAGGAAAACCAAGCGGGAGATGAATTCAGCAGCCAGAAGTGACAGAGCAATCAGCAGCAATGATCAGCCACTGGCTTCCCAACTTCCTCAGTGACTTTGCTGCTCAGTCAGCAAAACCCACCAGGAGATGGCCAGATCTGGTAATATGAACAATATTTTATGGGATGTGGTTAGCACAGGAAAAATCTCTGAAGAGGATTACTCAAGAAGAGCATAAGCATGTGTATGGTGATGCAAGAATCTCACATGAGTCTGGCAACTTCAAAAAAATACTTTAAAAAATTTAAAAATCCCAATTTCTGAACATATATTTGAACCAGATTCCTTTACTTTATTGATGCTGATTTCATTCACTCATTGCTAAGCTTGATCTATCACAGTAAAGAAAGATGCTGCTATTTTCAAACACTGGACTGCAATTTAAGAAACATGATTTAGTCTTTAATCTGCTGCTATCTTTCTTAGAATCCCACAGCAATTAAGCTGAGTCTCATTTTGCCATCTGTAAAAGAAAAGTGGTGTGAAGAAACTGGGTTTGTGGAAAATGCCCCACAGAAGGGAGGCATTATTACAGATAAAGCTTGCTTATGTTTAAATAGCAATTTTTATGTTTCATAAACCAGTTATGAAAACCCTATGATTTGTCCTAAACCGCCGTCTGTTCCCCAAATAATTTTTAAAAATTACCAAAAAATTGCATATTCAGGACTTTTTGCAAAACTCCAACTTTTGATACAGAATTCAGGCCAGCACACCAAATAATACTTGATAACTTTCTGGGCACAACACACAGAGCAGCACCATTTTAATACCAGCAACAGCACAGACACCCTGTGTGACTGATAGTTTGGGAAACTATGGGAATAAAACCAAAATAATCCCTCTTCTTCTCCCTTCTTTTCCTTAAGAAATAACACAGATTAGTTTTTTTTCTTTTTCATAAGTAGAAAATGGGTATATTGAGCAGCATGCATGAAAACTCATTTCAGAATGGGCATGGTGATAGTTGGGAATAAAAAAATAAATTGTATGTATTTGGTGACTTGTCTTTGCTTGCTTCTCTATCATTTATACTCAGGTTGGAGATCAGAAATGTGGCAGTATTTTCTAGAATGAGCTTTCCAAAACAGCACAAAGAACTCTCAAAGTACTCCTCTTCACCTATGCTCACATGGGAAGGACAAGCCCCCTTATTAAAAAAAAAAAAAAGTTATTGAATGAGCAGCGACCTCTCCAGAAGCTGCATTTTTCTTACTAAAATGTGGCCAACATTCAGGGTGCCATATAACGGGAGTTCAGTGCTGAAATATTTCGGGGTATTTTGGGGTTGGGTTTTTCATTTTGTGTTGTTTTGGGAAGGGAGGGGGATTGCAACAAAACATCCAGCACAAATCTCATGAGAATAATGGCAATAAGGTGACATGAATGTTCAGTCAACAAGCATTGATTGGGTGAAGCCATTTAACAAAGATCAAATCTCTCCAAAGTACATCCATGCATGGCTCATGTGCACTGCCGAACCAAAACCAGCCCAAAATGGATTTTCTTGTGTCTCTCACCAGTTCATCCCAAACTCACTCCTACCCTGGTGCACCTGGGACATGGCTAACATCACCTCTGCAGGACAGCAAAGCTCTGTGGGCTCCCAGGACCTCCCAGCAAACAAGAGCTGGGTGCATTTCTGCACCCAAGAGGGGAAGAGGTAAAAGTAGGTGGAATGCAGTTGGTCAGGTCCAAGTTAGACGTGGGGAGGAAAAAAAAAAAAAAAAAAAAAAAGAAGTAAAAGAAGTGGATTTGCAATCTCACAGTTCACAGATACCCTTGGCTAATCTGTGTGAACCAAGCAAAGTCACTGCTAAGTACATAAGACTGTAGGCCAATATTTAATTCCAAAGAGGAGTAAGAGAGGAAGCAGGTAATAAAAGACAGGAGCAATGAAAACTGAAGGGAACAATCCCAGGTCACAGGACACTGCCAGGGCTCGAGTTCTCATCAGCCTGGGACCCTCTAGGTGATTCTAGGTTAGGTAAGAAGTCAATCAGCTACAGAAATTGCACATATATCATTATATCCAGCTATTCAGACAGAACTACAGCATTTCTTTGGCTTTGGTTGAGGTTTAATTTTTATGATTTTCTGTTTTCAATTTGCAATTACAAGACTGTTATTAAGTTATTGCTAAATAAGCCCAGGCTTTGCCTTAACATGAAATTTATCTTCTGTTGTGGTCCAAAAGGAGCTGGAAGAAAACTGACAAACCCTTGGCACTCCTGTCTTCCTGAAAGCAGAGTGGGGCACAAGACCATGTTCTCAGAAACAGAGCTTTGAGCAGTATTTCCTTAAAATACAAGGAGTTTCTAGAAGGGCCTAAGAGGGCCAGGTGACAGCAGTTAGGAAGGTTTCTGCAGAGGGAGAATAAACTGCAGCCTCTCCTGGAAAGAAAAAGAAAGAAGGAAAAGAAAATGAAAGGGAAGGAAAGCAAAGAAAAATGAAGGCACACCCCAAGAGTTGCATGAGTTCTTGCCAAGGGGTAATTCTCATACCAAGGGTTAATTCTCACACCAAGGGTTAATTCTCATACCAACATAGTTTTTTTTTAAAGATATTTATTATGCATGTAAAAGAGAAACTCTCTCTTCGTTCAATGCTTGACTCACTGCAATGAAAAATAAAACTTCCATCGGCTTGAAAAAATGAAGAAAAATTGAGGTGACAATTTAACAGGGAAACTTCAGGTTTTTCTGTGATCTGTGGCTCCTCAATGAGAATCCATTTGACTCCTACATTGCTAAAACTGCTCAGGGAGATAAATGGTAGCAGACTATGCCATTCTTTGGATGATCCATCTGGGCTGCTTTAGGACCCAGTGCTGACTGGATGAGCTCCCAGACTGCCTGCTCTCCCTGTGGATTCATGGGGAGTCCCAAAAGCCAAACCAGTGGAGGTTCCCTGCTGGGTTTGAAGGAAAGGTGCCCGATTCCAGGTCAGTGAGGCCACCATGTGCTGCCATTGATTAACACCAGTCCCTCTTACAGGCACAGGATCTTCTACCAGAGCTCCCTGGACACACTCACACACAGTGCCCAAAGGCCATGAAAGCATTTGTTTGGATGGGACCATAAATCAAAGCTAGCATGCTGCATTTTGGACAAATTTATATTTCTAAACCACAGTATCTTCCTATGCCAAGCACCCACGAGAACAAAACCTCTTCAGTGTCTCACAGGAAGCAGTAGCACCTTCTAAACCATTAGCACCCTTCTAGCTAGCACAACCATGATAAATCACTGGGAATGAAAGTATGCACAGTGTTTTTTCATTTGTGGCACTTCTATTTCCTTTAATGTGTGCCTGATAAAATGTTTTCTAAGCATTGCCTTTAGTATGTGTTTATCCCAAAGGGACCATTCCAGGAGGACAAAAAAATGCAGCACCCACTACTGCCAGGTTTGCCTTCAAAGCCATGAACACACACTTCATTCACTTGAATAAATTTCCTTTTTATCTAATACATCCAGTGATGCTTCAGGCTTGTGCTTCACGGACGTGTCCTACCTTTCAGCAGAAACTCTGAAACAGAAGTTAAGTTAGCCAAGAACAAAGTTACCCTCACGAAAATATTTGTCTGGAAAACTCATGCTTCAACAAGAAGAGTGTTTAATTTTTAAATATTCTTACTGTTAAAGACAGCTCAACTTTTTGGGGAGGCAGTCCCTTGAGGTGGAGAGGTGCTAAGTGCCTTCAACTCTCAGGAAGGAAAAGGACACACTTGAACAGGAGAGCTCTGCTTGTGCGGCTGAAACAAACACTTTCCTCCCACCTGTGTCTTCATTAAAGGGGAAAAATGGTGAGGTCAAAGAGTACAAAGAATGTGGGCACACTTTCTGCTTTAACCATTTGCAAATTAATAGCAGAGCTGCTGCCTCAGCCTCAGCCAGAACAAAATCCTTCCTGCCCCATCTCAGTCCCTGCTCTGTCCGTGTCCCTGGCTAGGCAGCAGATTACAGTCCCCACTCCTTTAAAGAGCACCCTGATAATATGCAGGGCTAAAATGTCAGAAGCTATTAGAAACTCTCAGACACACAATATATCTCCATCCCCACGTTTTCCCCTTACACTGTGCAATAACAGACAACAGGCATGCAAACTGCTCAGCTGCAACTGTTCCAAGTCGAATAATTACAACTTGTCAGAAAGAATTAATTTTCCCATTTCTCATAAAGATGTGTAAAAATTACCATGTTATTATACACTGACACTCTCTGGAGGCAGACACAAAATTTAATTTTGAATTCTTTCCGCATATTAAATTAAATCCATAAATAAGAGTTTAGGCATTCACTCGGAAGCATATGTTCATTGGGAGCGAAAGCCAACACGAGCCTGGCTGTAATGGTTGTTGTAATGTTTTAATAGCTCGCTTCTTCTAAGCACCAATAAATTTACATGATCATAACAGTCGTGGGCATACAAGAAGCCCATTACTGTCTGGGCACAGGCAGCAGCGTTAACAGGATGGAAAAATGGAAGGGGGGGGGAGAACCCTTAAATAAAATTAGGCAACTGCACTTGTCAGCTGCTCCATGATTGAATTTTTAATATTGTGGTCAATTGGTCAAAACAAATAATGGGATAAAATATTTTAATGTATTTAAAACCTGCTTCTGTGGTTAACAGAGTTTATCTGTCTCTTTCTGCGCACGGCTTCAGACTTGTCAGGCTGCATTTCCATCCCGTGAGCGTGCTGACAGGAGGAAGGCTCGTCCTGGCAGCATCTCCCCAGCTCCTGCTGGCCAGCAGGGCTGGGCTGAGGCTGCAGAGGGCCGGGTGACAGCCACTCCCCTTCCCAGCACCAACCGTGCAGCCCCAAATGCCTGGCACCTGGTGCCAGTGGATTTTGAATAAAACTCATAGTGGTGGTTGATCCCACACCCCTTGGGATGCTGGGCAGAGCAGCCCTGAAGATAAGTGAAGGAGCAATCTCCAGATCTCCATCTCCTTTCACCTCCCCAGGACAATCCCTGTGTAAGCACACCAACACCCCAGACTCCAGTGCACACTTTATGCACAAACCCAACCTACACATTTGCTCCTTCAGCCCAGGCTGCAGCTGCCCTGCTTGCCTGCAGTTGTGTGAGTCCCTCATGCTCCTCCTCATGCTCCTTCCTTTTGAATTTCCAATGGTCTGTCATTTAGACACCTCCATAAGTGAAGCTGAGTTTTCCAACAGGGAACTTGAATGTTCTACAAAGGTTACTTGCAAAGATGGGCTCCTGAAATTTCTTTTTAAAGATTACAGCTAACCTTATGCTCTCTTAAACCAGGCCACCACACTCTGTCTCTGCCTTTCTTACATGTACAGTCAGATGGTTATTTGAAAACTCAATTATTTTAAAGAAAAAAAATCCCAGTTATCTCCAAACCTCTGCTTGCCACCACCAAAACTGGGAATATGTTTTGTGTGTGTGCACAGCCACACACCCCCAGGGAGTGACCCACTCTGCAGGGTGAGAGGCAAGCCAGCTCCTCCAAAAACCTGTTTGTTACGAACCTCCACAACATTTTCTTTCCTACCAGGACAGGCAATGCTCATAGAAGTCAGTATTATCTCCCCAAGCAAACATTTGTTCAAAATAAGCTCTTTAGTCCATTACAGGCAGCAAAAAGCACAGCCACAGACAGCCAGCAGAAGAGTGGCTGGTGTGGGAGCTGGACAGCCCTCACTCATCTGCCCAAGGCTGCAGTGATGCCCAGACACCCAGCTCAGCACATTCAGGTCTGTGTAACCCTCCTGCGGCACCCCAGCCCAGATGTGCAGCCCCAGATGTGGTGCCAGGGCAGGGACACACCACCAGCACCAGCTCTGGCATCTGGAGCAGGCAAGAGGAGGCCAGCAGCCAGCACAGCACAGCATCCTCCCTCATAACATCACTCACTTTAATCCTCAGAGAGAGCCAATCCAGCTGAGGTCAACCACAAGCAAAAAATAATTCTTGTGCTTTGAAATCTGCTGGTGATGTACAGCACACAACCCAAGCTGGGGTTGTCAGGCTGATTTCCAGGAGAAACCACCACAAATACTATAAATACCCAGGCAGACAGCTACAGGTGATGCTCACACTATCAGTGTGCTGCCTGCCTTGCAGCTGCTCCCAGTGCTCAAATTTGCCAGAATTTCACTGCCCCAAGTTAAGCCAGTAATAATTGGAGATAATGGGATGGAGCTAAAGAGAGCCCAGCAGCAGTAATGCTGTTTTGGAAAGGTTTAAAAAAGTTTACAAGTAAGCAGAGATGGCTTTGTACAGACTCCTCAGAGGTACAGGTGATTCAGAAAATGAGTGTGGCAATAAAACTAGAACAGAGCTCTTTGAAGCTCAGGAAACGTGGAGTGTTCCAGTGTTGCATTTTTGACGTTGTATTTTCAGTGCCTTGGCCACAAGACCAAATTCTGAAACCAAAACTTGACAGATTTTGAGAAAGCATCTTTCAGTGGTGTGGCAGCACTAGTTACAAAACCCAGGAGGCACCAGGACCCCACTTTTCACTGACAAATCTCATTCTTACTCAGAGGTGCAGAGACTGAAACCCTTCTCACCTACTGAGGAGCAGCTTCTCTGAAACGGATTTGCAAACTCAGCCTAGATCCTAGTGGGCAAAAAAAGAAAAAAACAAAAAAACCACCACCCCACAAGGCAAAACCCCTTAAAGCACTTGGTATTAATTGGCCATCCTGGCTGGTGGTCTCAGGACTGAGCCATGGGCATGGAAAATGAACAAGCTCCTGACCTTCTTCTGATCCTCTCCACGAGGGCTGAGACAATGCTTGGGCTATGCGCTGCCATTTCCTATTTAATTAAATGGCTAAATGGAAGATTTCCTCTGTGGCTAAATGGGAGGTTTCTTTTTCCAGGGCTGCTCTCAGTCTAGTAACTTGCAGTCGTTTAGGCTGACTGTAACATTTAAAGGAAATAATTCCCCCCTTCAGCTTCCCTAGAACAAAGGAGAGAGTCCTGCACCAGAGCTGCAGCTCAGCTTATGGAAAGACAGATTTAGATGTGTGTCCTTTGATTTGCATCATTCTTTTCTTTCTAAAGGGACAATCCATGTCATTATCCCCCTTAAAAAATAAGACAGGTTTACCTCTAAAGCCACTGTAGAGAGAATGTCTGAAATGTGAGAGTGAGTTCCTTCCATGTTCAGATGTGCAAACTTCAGCTACCTGATGGTGATGATATATGCACATTATATAATACATGTATGTGGAAAACAGCCTTGATGTGACAGCTGGGTCCTGAGGCATCGTGGTAGTCACTGCATTTGAAAGACAGCTTCTCTAGCAAACCACTCAAACAGTAAAATGAACACAATATACTCTCCAGCTAGAACTATGCCCTTAAGCTTCAGTTGGAAGAGGAAAAGAAAACTTCTCATTGAAGTCTATTTTAATTAGGGCTGCAGAGAACCAGTCTGAATGAAAGCCTGCCTTTTTTTTTTCCCTTTTTTTTGTTTTTTTTTTCTCCTTTTTTTTGTTTTGAAATCCAAGGTAGAGTTTTAAAAATCTTGGGTGGGGTGAAAACCAAAAGAAACGCTGAAGTAAACTTGCATTTGAACATCCTTTAGCTGAAGAAATTCCTTGTGAAAACTTGGATTTAGGGATGACAAAGAAAGGATGGGTTCTTATATTCAGTCTGCTTCTCCCATATGATCTGCAGACTGGCTCTGTCATAAAAGCTAGAAAACACTAAACAAGTTATACAGCATTTGCTTAACTGACAAAATATTCACTGATTATTACTGCCATTAGCCTGTTCTTTTTGATTTCCCTATGTATTTGTTTCTCAGCTATTTGGATGTTTAGTATCCTGACATGATGTGTCTCCAAAGCTCTGTCAGATGCTATCTTTCTAGATTAAATACATACAGAAGGAAATGGCTCATGCTTGCCTGTGACAACTGCCTTGCCTCAGCATGGACTCCCAGGAAGGTCACAGAACCTGCATCCATCTGTGCGAGCACCACAGCTCTGTGCTACCTGCCTGCCTGCTCTCCTGCTGGATTTAATCACCAGGAGAAGCTGGAAACGCAGCACAAATAGCTGCAAGCCTCCTAGGTGGCATGAGCACACCTGCCAGCACCTGTGGCTGTCTGGAATACCCTTCAGTGTTTCTGCAAGAGATCTGGAGTACCCTTCAGTGTTAAGAGGGCTAAAATACCCTTCAGTGTCTCAAGGAAGAGGGCTGGAATACCCATCACGTTTCCAGCAAAAGGGCTTTCGCTATTTCCCTGCCTGCCCCAGGTATTATCTCACCTCATGTGCCTGGGGGCACTATGCTGTGACTTTAAATACAGGGACCTGGGCTCAAAGATTGTGAGTTCATTGCTGGGCGAGCAGGAGAGACTGTGAGTTCATTTCTGGGAGCACAAAGCCAATTTAAGCAGATGCAGAAATGATTCTGAAACAACAATGCTGCAGAATTCAGCGAGGAGGCGAAAGGAGAGAGCTGCAGCACCAGCCCAGCACAGGCATAAGGAAACTGTAATCATATCTAATTAGAGTTAAAATAATGTTTCCCTTTGAAATGTTTAATTAGCTCTGTTTTATTACATAAACATTCTTGATGCAGAGCATACTGAGCTAGAAGAGCCTGATGAGTTAAACAGAGCAAAGTGCTCGGGCGCCCAGTGAGGGGCAAAACCTGACAAGGAGTGGCTGTTGTTACCAGATGTCTGGACCATCAGTGGAGCCATGATGCTTGCTGCAAACAGCAGGCTATCATTTCAACCTTTGTTGCCTCTACTGAAGCCTCCCATCGTGCTTTCAATTTAACAGCATCACAAGGAGACAAAGACATTTCTTACAATATGCCTTTCAGTTCAGAGACAAATCCCATTTAAACTTGTTCAACCTCTCATAACGTATTAGTTATTGTTGCCAGCCTGCATGTCCTCTGGCTACACACTAGTTGTTCTGGAAAAGGGAAGCTTTTTTCCCTCCCCCCACCACCCCCCACCCTTTATCTCTCTCTCTTTTTTTTTTTTTTTTTTTTTTTTTAATTCTTGCCCTTCAGTTTGATAAAGCAAGACCAGATTTACTGGCAAACTTACAGCATGCTTGTCACAAGCTTGCAGCAAATTTAATTAACCTTATTACAAATATGGTTTTCTTGAAGATTACATCACAATCTGGTTTCACATCGCCTGCTGCTGATTCAACATATTCTGTGCTTTGGAGAATATGTTCATTTTCTGAAAAAGGTCAAAATGTTAAAATAGCTAAAACTTTGCTATTTCTTCTGAGTTCCTGCTCAAATCTTGTGGTGTACCAACACTTTGTCTTACAAGCAGCGTTCTCCTGTGCCAGTTGTAGATGGATTCACTTTAGAGGACAGTTTACATCCTTTTAACAACAGGGACAGCTAGATGATGGGCAGTTTGCTAGTTTAACCCCTCATTAGCACACTGGGACAAAATCCCTAAGAATGCATAACTAGAAAGAGTTTTATCCAGAAAAGTAGAAACAAGTAATATTTAGTTGCATGATTTGGAATTTCAGACTGAGTTAAGGTATTATTTCTGCTCAGGAACACTGACAGTGAGAATGCATTAATCAGGTAAGATTAGCAAAATAAATTAATAACATTTCATTCAGCACAATTTTTTAAACACTGAAATGTTTCACTAAAGGATTTTTAGGTCTCAGTTTTCAGAAACTGGAACAAGAAATTCTCCGTGACAGAAATCTCAGGCCAGCATTCTTTATCAGCACACTTCACACTTTGAGGATCTGGATAAACACATTTTGAACTACACCTGAATTTGGAACCTTTACTATTTGCAGAGACTGAGTTAGTCCCCTTGAAAGTGCATGCTCTCTCCTCAAACTCTGGGAGAAAGATGATTTCTAACATGTTTAGTTTTTCCATTTAATGTCTAGAAGAGAAATGCCCTTGTCTGTACTCGTGCAATAACAAAGCAAGACTTCACAGGCTGATATTCTCTTATGGTGTGGGAGGAAGCAGAGGAAAACATTCACAACATCTGTACTAAAAATGCTCTTTAATAAAGCATAAAAAGGGAGTGTAAAAGAGAGACACCTTTG
This sequence comes from Zonotrichia leucophrys gambelii, assembly GCF_028769735.1. NCBI lineage: Eukaryota > Metazoa > Chordata > Aves > Passeriformes > Passerellidae > Zonotrichia > Zonotrichia leucophrys. The sequence goes on from NC_088170.1 coordinate 890,513, forward strand.
CTAATCACTAACTCTGTAATTCTATTAGCACACAGGTGTTATCAAATCAGCGAGCAGTGGATGCAGCAAAGATTATGCAGAACAAAAACCCCCAAAGCAAACATTAGCACAATAGCAGGGATCTAAAAGCTTGGCATATCCCACATTGTTATTCCACATCCCATTCTGGCTCCCACACACCTCACAGATGAGGTGGGTGGCCAGCACAGGGCAGGGGCAGCACAGCCAGCCCATGGAGAGCAGCTCTGCTCTGGGGGAGACAGTCTGCACAGCACAGGTGGTACTAGAGTGTGTAAATACGGGGCTAGAACCAGTACTAGAGTGTGTAAATATGGGGTTAGAACCAGTACTAGAGTGTGTAAATACGGGGTTAGAACCAGTACCAGAGTGTGTAAATACGGGGTTAGAACCAGTACTAGAGTGTGTAAATACAGGATTAGAACCAGTACTAGAGTGTGGTTAACATACAGATTGAAAAGTTAATCAGCGAGTGTAAATACAGGATTAGAACCAGTACTAGAGTGTGTAAATATGGGGTTAGAACCAGTACTAGAGTGTGTAAATACAGGATTAGAACCAGTACTAGAGAGTGTAAATACAGGGTTAGAACCAGTACCAGAGTGTGTAAATACGGGGTTAGAACCAGTACCAGAGTGTGTAAACATGTGGTTAGAATCAGTGCTAGAGTGTGTAGAAATGTGGTTACAGTCAGTACTAGGGTGTGTAAATACATGGTTAGAATTAGTACTAGCATAATCAGTACTAGAGTGTGTAAACACAGGGTTACAATCAGTATGAGTAGAATTAGTACTAGAGAGTGTAAACTTGTGGTTACAATCAGTACTAGAGTGTACAAACTTGTGGTTCTGGTGCAGTGCCTTTTGCAGGTGCCGACTCCCCCATGACTAGGAGCACTTTTTGCTTTTACACCTATGTGTAAATCACAAATATTCAGCATTATTTAACTTCCAAGTGCTTTAAGCAAGAGCTCTGAAAACTCCAGTGACAACATTCATCCAAAAAAGACAAAAAGGTTCCCCTACCAAGGTCACTTTTTCCCCTTGCAAGAAAAAACCAAAACAAACCAAGTAAAGGTCTCCATCGTGTTCCAACAACCAAACCCCTCCTCACTGTTCTGCTAAACCCAATTAATCCATAGGTTATTGCAGCACTGCCACACATGGAGGTTGGGCATTATTTTATGGATTCACTTTACAACCACACAACACAAATATTAGATCATTTTAAACCAGAATAAGGTCCTTGATTCTCTCAGGAATGTATTTACCATTAGGAACCTCTTTTGAAACTTTCCACAAAATATCCAAAGAACTAATTAGGAAATGGGCAATCCAGCTAAGGAAGGTGTTCTGCTGAGCCTGCTGCTCAAGGAGCATCAAGAAGTAGTGAGGGATGTGAAAGTCAAGGGGAGCCTCAGCCACAGTGAACAGGACAGGATGAACAAGCAGGATTTTAAGCTTCTGGAGGAGTGAGGAAGACATAGAAGCACTGTCTGGATCCCAGGAGACCTGGTTTCAGATTGTTCTGGGATTTGCTTGTCAGGATCCCAGGGACACTGCCCTGCAAAGCAGAGGGGCTCAAGAAGAGCTGCTTGATTTCCAGACCACAACCTCCTCTAAAAATGTGCAGTCTATCCCTAGAAGGTGAATCAAGGGTGGCAGAGGGCCAGCAGGGCTGACAGAGAACTCCTCAAATGCCAAACAAGGTCTATAGGCAATGGAAGGAGGTACAAAGAACAAATTGAGATGTTGTCTAAGCACACAGGGGGTTAGAGATGTGAGATGGAACTAGAAAAGGAAGTGAAGGCTGCAAGAAGAGCTCCTCTAAGTCCCTTAGAGAGAGAAGACAAAGCCAGAATTTTGTGAGAGACACACAGCAATAGGACAGGAGGCAATGGAAATGTCAGCTAAGTATAAGATTTTTTACCATGAGGATGGTCACCCATGCTAGCACCTGAGCTGGGGGCTGTGGAGCCTCCAACCTTGCAAAGATTGAAAAGGGAGCTCCACATCCTGCTGCAGGGGTTAGACAAGGGCTCCATTCCAACCTGCACCATGCTGGGGTCCTAAAACTGCATGAAATGTGAATCAGATTGGTCTTCCACCACTTAAAGAAATATTCCATCATTAACTGAATTGTTTTGGTCCTTTGTGCAGTCTGTAACAGTTCCAGCACTGAGTGATTTACTTGGCATGTTTTTATTTCTATTTCTAACAAGTGTTAGTCCATCTGATTAACTCACGTCCTCTGTGCCTCACACTGGTGCTGTACCCAAATACCCCACTGAAAATGGGGTACCACAAACCTGAATACCATCCCAGCACTTCAAACTCATTTAGTTCTGCTTGCTTCCATCCATGTGTCGGCCATGTAGGTTATAAACCAGAAATCTTTCTCTAGGAGTCTGTGCCTGGCAATTGGCAGCTCACCAAAGCTCTCCCTGCCCCCTACTTCTAACGTGATTCCCTTTCCAAGAGCCCTTCAACATCACAGAGTGGATCCTGCTCTTTGCAAGCATTAAATCCTGTTTAGATATATGGATGGTTTTGAGAAGAATGTTTGCTGTACTGAGTGCTGCTGGCTTTCACCTCCATGGTCCCTGCAAACCCACACAGCTTTTGCCAGTGGGATGGGAAGGCTTCTGGAAAATTGTCAGCACATTCAAGTGCTGTTCCCTGCAGTAATTCTGCTTCCTTCGTACACCTTTGAGCCCTTCTTTGTCCTCCTCACAACTTTCCAGGAAGCCTGACAGAGGGGGATTGAAGCAACCAGAATAAATTCACTGAAGGGGACAATTGCTGCCCAGAGATTTTGGGTTCCCCCACGTTTTTGGGTGATGCATGACCTGTGTGCAGGAAGGGACATGAAGGGGAGCTTTTTCCCTCTAACAGCTCCATAAAATTCTCTGGAATACTATAAAATGAAAGGTTTGATATTATTATAAAAGCAGTAACATCCCCCCGAAATAAATACTTCAAGATTTATATAATTTCTGAACTCTCAACTCTTGGAACACAACTGGAGACCTTTAAATTATTTTTCTGCTACTACTGTTACCAAAAATCCTAAAAGAGAAGTCCCACTACTGATTGCATATAAAACTGCAACCCCTGAAAGTTTATAGCAGCCAGCTCTCTTATCACAATCCTCTATGGACAAAGCACCTGTTTATACTGCCAACAAATTAAAAAAAAAAAAAAAAAGACATTTTCTCTTGTTCAGTAGGTCCATGCATTATTACAGTACATGAGAGACTTACACGCAATTTTTCTCAAAATTCCCCAGTTTAGCTGGGTAGGGAATAACTTCTCCATTCTTCAAAATCCAAGTTCCAAAATGGGAAAACACCAGCAGTGTTAGAAGCACAACATAGATGAGCAACCAGACTAATCAACTACCCTGGCAGCAGCAGTTAGAGAACTCACTTTGAACATAAGAGAACCTTTAAATTCCTACCAAAATTGATTCAGACAAAAGCATTTACCTGTATCACACACAGGAAGCATATGCTGGGTCTCTAAGTCCCTTCCCCTCCAGCCAAACAAGTGAGAGATAAAGGCTCTTATCTGGTGTGACAGAAAACAAAAAGCACTTCTCAAGTTTGAACCAGGTAAGGCAAGAACTTAGCCACATCAGTAAAGCCACAGTGACTTCTAAGAAGATTAAAATAACTTACAGATTTTTCTCATTTGGTTTTGATGAGAAAACAGAACCTGGAGATAAGAAACTTTTCTCCACAGAAGTTTCATTGGACTTGACATATTCCAACAGAAACGTATGGTTTCACTTGAAAAATTCCAGAGGAAAATAAGTTTTATTTGAAAAAAAACCCCAACCTTTGACCACCTCTAAACTTTAACCCTAACTTGTGGTAGATAATGGTTATATCTGCACTGATGCACAGAACAAAGTGGAAGGGAACATTTTTAGGAGTGTGCAAAGAGGCTTTCATAACTCCCAAACAGTGAGCTGAAATGAAGATGGACAGGAGATGAATTGGAATTTTCAGTGAGTGTACATAGCAAATTCCAGAAGTATTATTGAAATTCACGATGGTGGACCAGAAACAGGAAACCTAAGAGGATGCACTCTCAAGTTTAATGTCTTGGTTCATATAAAAGGAGGGAAAAAAAGAGAGGATCACACACAAAGAGGGAATCTTGTGGCAGTGGTCAGGTGGGAATTTCTCTGCCCCAAATTTGATGATCTAAACAGACACACAGACAAAAACTGATTTGCACTACTCACTGATGTCTTCAAGGATGGCGCATCTAATAGCAGCTCCTCTGTGCTAAGTCAGGAGGGTGGGAAATGCCCCACATCCCATCAGAGAGATGTTCTAGGTTTAATGGGTTCTAATTCCTTTTGTGTGCAGCTCAAATGTGCACTGCTCCCACAGTAATCTGAATGGCGCCAATGCTCATGGAATTTCTGGTCATTCAAGCAAAAAGGAAACAGAAAATTCTTGTTTTTTGCTCTCTCATTTGGTCCCCTCACAAGCCAGGCAGTGCCAGCATTCTTTGAACAAGGCACCCTGATTACAAGTGAGACAGATCTGTTACACACACCACATAACACTCCAATATCTACTAAAAGGAGAACTCAGGAGAAGCCCATCACCACCCAGTTATTTTCAATAAGTTTTCCAGCTAATGGAAATAAACAGAAGTGATTGGATGGCTGCAAGAATTGCTGCAGTGACATATGCTGCACATAAAAGCTGAAGGCTGGATGTGAAGATAGCAGCAGCAATTAATGAGGAGAGTTGGAAAACCAACATCCCCCAAACTAGGGAACGCTGCTGTCTGTGCATCTGCATTTTTTATTGCATGGAGGGTGCATTTCCAGTCCAGGACTGCAAATACCCAGTTGGAGTAATTGCAGCTGCTACCTGGGAATGACACAGCTAAAGTTTGGTTAACCAAGAGCGAGATGGTTTGTGACCCATTGCCCTGGGAGGCTGAGGAGATTTATAAAAATATCAGTATTGGGCCTCAAGTGAGGTTTGAGCAAGATTTGTAAGAGGTTTGTCTGCAAAAATCTGGGAAATTCTGATGAAAACTTTAAAAATAGGGGTTAAAATAAACTATAAGCTCACAGGAATAAGAGAGGGAACATTCCTGACATAAAAGTTCCATATCCATTCAAAGAGCCACTACTCTTACATTCCAGGTTACTGCTTCAAAAGGTAAGGGTGACAATTATCCAAAGAAACAAAAGCTTTTCAAAAGTGAACACAGACAAATTGGCAATTATTCTGTACTCCTCCGGGATGACTTTTCAAAAGAAAAAAAAAGACCAACAAATTTGAGATAGAAACAGTTTTGCACAAAGTTATAAACTTCCAATCAGAGCTTTTCAATATGAACAGTTTAATAAATAAGATTTAAAAAAAAAGATAAAGAGGCACTTTACCCATCTCTAGATTAAAAAATCCTTTTACCTGTTTCTTCACTTCCACTAGTGATTCCATCAAAAAAGCTAATCTAAATTTTCTCTAAAAATTTGATACTTCTATTTTGACATTCAAACAAGAAAACTATCCCTTCTAACAAGGACTTTAATTTTTAGAATTTCTTCTCTATTTTCACAGGAGTAGCAAAATGCCTCAAATACAAGGGAAAATGTTATACATATGTAAACTGATACTGTTCTCTAAAAGCTGTTTTGTCAGGAAGATTCAATAGCTCCAAGGGAAAGGCTCTCATCTGAAGTTTTCTGGCCCAGTTCTTTGGGACCATGAAATTTACATAGAGTAAATAAGGGCTGTAAATCCATGAGAGTGCCATCTATTTCTAGTAGAGCTCAGTAATCTTCAAGCACTTCTCATTAACATGACACTTACATCACCTTTGATTAATTTTTTTGCTATTATTTCCAGCTCCATTTCGCTGAATAAAAACCTAACATCAGTACCACTTTGGATTCATATGACATCTCCCATTGCAAAGCGATGTTAGCATGCTTTAAAAAAAATATCCATTATATATTCTTATCAGCTCAACAATGAAATGAGCCACCTGTGGTGGGCAGGCAAAGCACAACGCAACACACAAACGGAATGGAGAGGGAATGCAGATTTTTGTTGGCATTAAAGCATGACCTCAGGGTGATAGAGCAGGTCAAGGATTTTTTTAAAGCCCCTGGAGAAGAGGAATCTCTGGCTGGAGGTCTGGGCACAGGGAACACAAACCAGCTCAGTCACAATGGCAAAGGTGAGCCATGAAGGTGACTTGCACTTGTTGGAATCTGGGGTTTGCTGCAAAAGCCTCACATTTTGCTTTATGATGGTCAATCATAGTTTGACTCAATGAAATGAAGCTCTTTTTAAAAAATTCAAAATTGCTAAACACTATAATTAGTCTTAACAATGCAGGAATGAGAATGAAACTGCCTGAAAGAGTCCTTGATGCACAGGACTTGCTGTAAGTGCTGCACACTTTGGTTCCTCACTGATTTTAGCATCCCTCCCACTTTACACCCCCAGCTCAGAGGCAGGGCCCTGGAGTGTGCTCCCAGCAGTGGGAAGGGCTGGCATGCAGGGCTTCAATGGACACTGAGCTCCAAGGGCAGCGCCCAGCCCTTGCCCTGGGAGACACCAGCCCTGTGATCACTGGCACTGGCAAACTCAGCCCTTTATTGCTCAAGAAGGGCTTTTTACAGCTTTTTGTCTCTAATGTAGGCAAATGAGGTCTGCAAATATTCACCAGAGCCAGGCATGCTGTGAGCATCCTCTTAATGAGACCATAAGGATGCAAGCAGGAAGAGCCATTTCAGCAGGTCTAAAACATAATACCCAACAGTTAGATTTCCTAATTCCACCTAAGTGTGAGACACTGAAAAGTAGGGGCAGAAAGCATTTAAAATCGGGAACGAAGCAATGCAGGAGCTGCCACCATGGATTTAAAGAAGGCAGGACAGCTTTCAAGAGCTGATTGAATCAAGCAAATGCCCCAAATAATTCCAGCTCCTTTTCTCTTTTCCAGGCACTCTGCCTTTAGAGTAGTTTTCACTGTTCAGGAAACATACTGAACAGTCTCTACCAACAATTCTCTCCACATTTAATGTTTATCAGCAGGCAGAATATTATTTATAGCAGGAATCTTATTTGCTAGTCAGCACAACAAATAACTGGCAGCCTTGACACCATCCCTGTGTGTCCAGGAAAAGTCTTTTCATCTCCTCCTTTATAATTCCCAAAATTGTGTTTACCTACAGTTTATCAGAATGACTTATTCTTTCAAAAGTAGCTGAAGTTCTCTTTTGGTAGAATTCAGGATTTAATACAATTCTCTTCATGATAATTGTTAACATTTTTTGCACAGAACTACCCAAAACCTCAACTACCTTTTCATCAAAACTAAAGTGATGTTACATATATAAAAGCTATAAAAGCTATTATTTTCAAGATGTTCTGTCAATCAAATTAGCTCCTATGTGGTGCAATTCAAGTGCAGTTTCACTGCAGACTGTTTTCCACCTCAGGATCTCAGGTGTTTTCCAACCAGCCCACGGTGTGTTTTGTGTCAGGAGCACGGAGAGCAGATGGGAGCACAGGGCTGGTGCAAGGTCACACAGCAGGGCCTGACAAGACTCAGTTCTGTGACTTAAGGATGGTTTAAAGATGACTCACAGACACTTTTTCCAGCCACGTGTTTGGTAGGACTTTGTTAGAGAAAGTTCTACAGAAAAGCAGTATTTTACTCAGCTTAATAACCTCAGATTCTCATCAATATCCTTGCATAAATAGAGAAAGAATGGCACACTGTGTCTGTACAAGCAAGATCTCATTTATGCTGGAATGTATCAGATTACTGGAGGGTCAAAATGTGCACCATTATCTCAGATAAAAAGGACAGGTGCTTTCTTGGTGATTTAATAAAAAAATAGAGAACAAGGGAAGGATTTTAAGGGGTGTTTTTTAGAAAATGATTTTTTAAATATCTCAGAATTTAATACTCAGAAACTATACACATTGTGGTAGAACACAGTCATGGTCAAGCGCATGAAACCTACCATGATACCAAAGGTGCTGGCAGATCACTAAAACCATTTATGAACCAGTCTATTCCTCTAAGCTGATTAACTTGACTAGGCTGAAACAAAGCCAGCACACAAATTATGCCAGATCAGTAATAAAGTTTGATTTTTCAGTGAATGACAACGTATCAGCAATTGCTATTTACTCCTTTAACCTATGGACAACTAAATGCAAATAAACCTTTCTGTTGTAAAACTGAAATGGCTGAACCCTGTGACACTGTTTCAGAAACATTCACCAACTCCTCTGCTGCTGAAGTTTATTTTGTTGGCATTAAAGTCACCACAAATGAAAGCTGACACTCCTATGACAATGAACATTTTCTTACTCATCTTTTAAAATAATGCATGCCTTGACCTCGGCCCAACTATGAACTGGGTAAGCAGAAGACCAGAGAACTGTTTTTGTTTTTAAATTATAACTAACTTTCAAAATAAGAAAGGAATTATCAAAATCCAGTATTTCAAAATTTTCAGACTTACGTAAAATAAAAATTCCAATTCCTGTTAAACACCCAAATTTAATTTAAATTTTATGTTGGGTTGATCAAGTCATGGCCTGTCCTTTTTTATATTTTTAATATTTTTGTTTGGGTTGCTCATTTTTAAAAACCATTTTCACTCCCAGGGCAAACCAGTGCTAACTCTAAATTCTCTCTCCAAGAACACATTTCCCTCCGAGGATACCAGACACAAAGGAGCACTCAGCCAAAGGCTTTGACAACATTTCAGTAAATCAAACTGCCTGAGAGACACCAGCAAGTCAAACGTGGGCCCTGCCCAATGAACACATTCCCTGCAGCATTTCCCAGCCAGGGAGCCAAATTCCTGTGTGCCCAGGGACATCCCTGTGTGCCCAGGTGTCACTGTAGGACACGAAACAACACAACGTGAACTTGCTGCTCTTTCTAAGGTAGAAAAGGCCCTTTATAAGGTATAAAAGGCACATTTCTTTCACACATTTATACCTTAGAAAAGCACATACCTTTCGAAGGTAGAAAAGGCACTTGAATTTTTCTGACTCTAACATTTACAGATTTCCAAAAGTGCCCAGTGGATTGGAGGGTGAAAGTGCCACCTCTCCAATGACACTGGACAAACCAACAGCCCATCAAATTTCTCTTCTTCCATAAAAGAATGCAAAACAATAAGCTATTTACAGAAAGTGCGTTGAAAAGTTTGTTACAAGAATGTGAACATCAGAAGGCGGAGAAAATCTTAAAAAGTCAGAGGGACACCCAGGAGCATCCCTGTGTGCCCAGAGACATTGATGAGCCCAGGAGCATCCCTGTGAGCCCAGGAGCATCCCTGTGAGCCCAGCAGCATCCCTGTGTGCTCCCAGCCATCAATCTCAGCCCAGCTCTCAGCTGACAGCCCCAGAACATGAAAGCAGTGTCTGCAAACAAGATGGTTTCAAACCACTGCTGCTGACCCTGAACAAATCAGGGCCCAGCTCCTTTTGCAGCCTGCGTTTCTCCCCTTCAGTCACTGAAGTGGGCAGATTGATGTGACACTGCAGAATTAAACTGAGCTCAGCACAGCCTCTCTGATTTCTGCTCTTCTCTAATGCCTGCATCTGTCTGTCCAGGCACAGCACAAGCCCAGTGCTCAGGGTCCTTTGGGTGGCAGAAAAGCTGCTGCCCAACATCCAAAGGAGCAACCTCCAGCACACACACACTCTCACTGTCTTGTATTTTCATGTATTATTTAAGACTTTTTCTTTTTTAAAGCATAAAAAACCAAACACCTAAAACAACACAACCCACTCTCAATGAATGGAACAGTCTAACACCTTGTGAAAAAAAACAATTAGAAAATTGTGAATTGTAAATTCACATTAGAAATTTATAACTGTATATTCACATTAGAAATTTCTAATTGTAAATTCACATTAGAACTTTCTGATTTCTGAGAACTGCACACAGCTGAACTGCATACTGTGGGAACACCAGAGTATTTGGCGCAGAGGCAGAGATGGGATTGAGGATTCCCTTGTTGGAATCCTCTGAAGCACCTCCACCTTCCACTGCTCTTTGAAGGCTCAGCAGTTCCTGAACTCCTCCTGCCCTTCAGTGGAGGCACAAGCAGAAAAGCTGGAAGTGATTTAGCACACACACAACCCACGGCTGTGGGTAAAGAAGACATCAAATGATTTAATGGTGATGCTTTCTCATGGCAGAGAATGACCATCAATCCAGACATCCTAAATCTCAGGGTAATAACCTCTCTCAAGCAGGCAAAAGGAAAGTTAGATAGCTGGCATGAAGAGCAGATAAAAAGCCACTAAAACAACCAACTGAGCCTCTACCTGCTATCCTGTTCTTTCTTCAGGATATCCTCAAGATGCCACATCAAAAATTGAAAAAAAAATAAAAGAGCGAGTACAAACCTATGTATTTTTTCACAGGAAATATTTTTATACTTACAAAATTTAAATATTCCTATCCTTACAAAGGTAGACATAAAAACCAACGCAACTAGAAAGTACAGCAATGGCATCTGATGCCCAAATTTTTTCTTTATTTTCTATCTTCTATCTGAAAGGCTGATGTTGAGGCCCTGGTGTTGCTGGAGAGCATTGGGAAGCTTTCCCTCACAAACTCTTCTCCAGTAGGAGGTGACTGAGATGGTGATCATTGCTTCAACATGACTATGTCCCACTGGAAACTCTGATTTAATATTTCCTACTGAAATTTCCCAAGTATAATATTAGTTCTAAAGCTCCTATAACATACTAGAATCCCTAAATCTTCTGTCTGAACTGTGTGACATTTCCATTAAAAGATTTACTAAATTTAGAGCTGATGTGATTCCTATGCAACCCTTACGCCTGGAGAGATTTGCACTTCAGTGTTCTGATGCAAGTTCAGAATATTTATACTGATAAATATTTTAGAATCAAGAATTTTCTCATCCCTCTCCTCCTTTTTGCATGTTCAAACAGAAGTGGCAATGTATGGATAGATTTTTCATTAAAAGCAGTCAAAGTTCTTCTGCTCCTTTGAGTGTCAATTTGCCCCAATAATTTACACTCTCAGAGGGGTATTTTTCTTGTACTGGTTCAGCTTGTTTTGTTTCATTGTTTGCACTTTGCATCAGTCATTGGGAGCCTGAGAGATCCCTCCCATATTGTCCCAAATTTTTTTCTGTGCACCCCACAGCACACACACACTCCTAAAACACCCCAATGAATACAAAGGGCAGGAAAAAGCTACCAAAAGAGTGGGGAAAAACCCAAAAAACCTCAACCACAAACCCAAAAGCATTGTAACCAGAGATGTGGACAGAAGAAAGTTCTAGTGGCTTGCTGTACACAAAAAAAACCCACAAAGGAAAAAACTAAAGAACATATATGGCATATGCAGCCTGCTGAGAGGGCCATTTTTCAAATGTCCTCAGCCCAGAATGGCCTATTTGCTGCTTTGAACTTATTTAATAACATTAAGCAAGAACACTTAACTATCTAAAAGAAGGATCAGTGGCATAAATCAGACATCATTTCACATATTTCAGGATCAAAGCTGCAAGGCAACATGATTTGTGAGGACATTTGAACAGCTCTAATATATCACAGCTCCTTTTGAAGGATACTTAGGCATATTAGTTGCCCAAATGATGATTTCTTTGCATAGTTGTAGCCAAAAAGAAAAGAAAATTGAAACTTTTCATTCAGGAATTGGTTTCGTCCATAACCTTGATTTATGTAGAGCATCAAACAAAGCAGATGAAGAACACTGTGAATTTGAATTATCAAAATTAAAACCAGGAGAGTGAATTGATTTTTTTTTTTTTCCAAATGATCAAGGCTAATCGAAGTGACCAGCACAGAAATTGCATAATCAGTAGCCAATATGAGTTAATAGGAGCTGTATAACCAACGTCCAAGATTGCAATCATATTTCATTCAAACTTTCATGAACCTGTCAGGGTGGAGCAGGGCCTGCAGAACTGTTTGATTCAGGATCAGAGTAAGCTGTACTGCTCCATTTTAAAGCTTTTTTTCTTCATACTAAAAACTGCTCCCCGTGGACTGCCCCAAAAATATCTCATCCTAAAACTCTATAATGAGAAAAGCTGGATGAGATAATTTTTACAGGTCCCTTCTAAATTGCATTGTTTTGTGATTCTCCACAAATGGTAATAATAAAACTGATTACACAATAACATTTATTGAAACAGGATGACCCCCGTGGCAGGGGGAAGTGATGAGGAGGACTCCATCTTATCAGAAGGCTAATTAATTACTTTATTATACCATATTATTCTACTTTGGCACAACGTAGGCACAGTAAATAATATAAGAATTGTGTTTTCTTTCTGTGATGTTCAGAGAATGTGCAACCCAGAAATATTCTTGGGAAGAATTGGGCCTTGCTTATCTCTGGGAAGAGAAATGTGGCGACAAACATTTAAGATCAGAACCAAACTTTTCAGGCTTGTAGCTGCTGAAGGCGCAGCATAAATATGGAATTTAAACTTAGAATAAGTCCCTCCTCTTCTCAAGAAAAAGGTAAATCTCTTCTTTGGGCAGTCCTTAAAGCACAAGTCACACCAGAGCAGAGCCAGAATTCCCCAACCTCTGGTGTGTGGAGGATGCATTATCAGGCAGGCTGAAATTAAAGCAACAAGAAGGAGGCAAGAAAACCAATGGGAAATTAATATTTTCAGAAAATGTGTTTAATGTTCACAAGACATAATAGCATTTAATGCTTTATAAAAGTCTGTTTAGCCTGCAAGTTATTTAAATTAGCAAGTCTGGAGTCACAATTCTAATTCCCTGTGAAAAGGAATTCCATTTCTTTGTTAATAAGTAATCCCATATCCTTTTCCCAAGACATGCACATGTACACAACCTTACCATAAATAGCATTATTCAGTAATTACAGCAAAGAGGAACGTTAAGGAATACCTGTTTTCCTCATCATCTCCATTCCATTAGCATACAAACCCTGTTACATTCAATTAACATCCAAAACATTTTTGCTAAAGAAAACTAAATACTCTGAGGTTCCACATTCTCAGCAAACTAATAACAAACTTCTGCAGGAAGCCAACAGTAATCAAAGCTTCTGCAGTACCAGTTGCTTGCTGTACTTTTTTAAAGTAAAATCTTTGACACTGAGGGCAGATCTTTAAAAGAATTGTTGATAAATTTGAGATTCAATATGCACAGAAAAATAGAGGATGACTATTGTGGAGGAGGGATGTCTGACATGGGGCCTTCCTCAGCCACAGGAGGAGCATATCTCTGCTTGGCAGTACTTCGTTAAAAGTTCTTTCAAAAACTTTTAATACCTAGAATATCTTGTACCAAAGGGTACCAGAGTACAGCTCTGCTCACATAAGAGCTCTGAGTTTCTCTGCAGACAACACAAAGTGACTTCTAAAGGAAATTATGTACACAGGAACCTGATTTCCATGTTTAACAAAACAAGAATACCCAGGTTAGGTATTTGTTTAGAGAGCAGCATTTGGAAAAGCTTCACTTTCATAAATGGTGCAGCTTGAACTCTGCCCTTTGCTGAGCATCATATCTGAAAGGGTTTGCTGCAGCACAGATCTCAGCTGAGTGTTTAAAATACGCCTGACATATGGGGAAACTTTCCACAGATTAAATGATACTGAAAATAATGACTAAACACTGAGTCAGAAAAAAGAAACAAGAAGATGTATGCATCCCCTCCATGGTTCCACCCAGCCACCCTAAGTGAGATGATAAAGAAAAGATAAATTGCACTATTCCATAAATTAGAAGAATTACAGAAAGGTCAGATATCTAAAAAGAGAAATTATATGCTGAGAAAGAACTGAAAGAGTGTATAGCTCTAGTACAGCAGTTAATATTTTATGTTACAATAACTCAGAAATGTAGGAACCTTAAATTTTATCTGGAAATACAGCTCTTGGGATTCAAATAAAAGTGAAAACCTCATCAGTTTTGGTTCTTTTTGAACAGGATCAGGTTGGAGGACAGACTCTGACCCTCTGTTATCCAATACTCCAGCACATGAGCAGTTGGGAGGTACAATCCCTCTCAGAAAAAACATCTCTGCTCGAGAAATAAATTCAGCACGTAGGTAATGCTAATTGTTATGAGTCAGGGCTCAGCATAAAAAATCCAGCCAAATCAATCCTGAAAGCAGTGGAGCAATATGATGTTCCAAGAATGAAATGGTAGCATTATCAAAAGCAATGGTGTTTTTCTACAGCTTCAAAAAGACATATTTTTTGACAGATTTTTAGGAGGTATACATCGTAACAAAAAGGAAAGCAAAAGAAATTCAGTATCCTAATATAATAACTTCAGCAAATTGATGTTTTAGCACTAACAGTGCAAACCTGGAGAGGGAGTTGGGCAAAAGGCTCAGAGAACACCTGAAATTGTTTGCAGGTACAGACAAGAGTCAGGAGACATCTTTGGATGAACAAAGAATTGTAACTGTGGAGATGCCACCTTCAGTGGGCAGATGTCCCATCTCTGATGGCCAGGGCTGACCAGGAATGGAGTGACAGCATCCACTGAGAATGGGAGATCAGAACTAACAGAGTGAGGAAAGGCATTAAAGCAAGGCACTGACCACCCTCGGCAGCACAGACCAGCCCTGAACTGACTGGTGGGGATGGGCAAACAAGGAAAATCACTCAGAAAGAGCAGAGCCCTCCCTGCCCAGCACCCTGACAGCTCTGCCCCTCTCCAGGAGCCAGTGCAGCTCACAAGGACACACCACAGAGCCAAGGGGACAGCCAGGGTGACATTTCTCCTCTTTTCCCCACCGCACATACATAAATGCTACCCAGGCTGCAAAGTAAAGAGTCAAAAGAGAGAGCTGTGGTATTTAGGTGCACTGTGCAATCTTAACTCAGTTGTCTTGTGCAGATGTATCATGGTGGGATATAAATATATCACACCAGTCTTTTTTCCATCAAATGTCACCCACAGCATAGAGTCTGCTTGCTTAACAAACAGTCACTTCATATTGTGTTTATTTTCAGCATGTGTTGGAAGAGCCTGGCCTTATTTACTCTGTGTTGCACTGACTCCATATTGATAAAGCAGCTCCTTTTTAGCTTTCCTGAAGTCACCCATCAGCATAATCTTTATCCTGTATCAAATGAAGCAGTCTACAAACAAGCTTAAGCACTAAATTAAGAGGACTAAATTAAGGTAGGACAAGTTAATTAAATTATGATTTTCCCCCTGCTCCCTCCCCCCAGTTTCTCAGTGCCTGGGCTTTGTGTCTGAGCCATGCAATCAGCACTGGCTCCTGTGGCTCATCCCTGAGCATCGTTGCCTGCACTGAAGCCATGCTCCTCTAGGTACTGTAAATTTCAGATGAAAGTTGCATTAAGATAAGAAACAGAAAGGAGGAATAAAAACAGTAATTAGAAATGTAGATTACATCCTTGGAATCTACACATGAATTACATTAGAACAAGTATCACGACTATTCAATGGTATAATAGTCTTTGGAGCACACACTTATAAAGAAATTAAAAAGCAGCCCTGTGTTTGAGTGTTTAATGGTATAAACAGATCAGACTTGCAAAGAATGGGAAGCAAACAGATGGAGAGGAAACTCAGGAAAAATACCTCTGCACACTCCCAAACCCCCAGAGCAGGGCACTGGCAGAACTAGGTCTGCAGCCCCAGATCAGCACCACCCAAACATGAACTGTGGGACAGGACCAAACTAATCTGGAATACAAATCAAACTCCCCTTCATTTTAATGTACAAGCAGTACTAACATTCCCTTTCCACTCTGATGTAATGATATTAAACTTATCATTAAACTACTGGTATTAAACTTATCAGTTTATCATTAGGATTATTGTTTTCCCTCCACATTTGCAATAGCATCCATCATGACAGCATTGGAGAGCTTTCAACATCTCCATTTCAGTGAAATGAATTGCACAAATTCTCCTGTTTCTGCAGAGGCCAAGAGGCACAGGGGATGAGAGGTTCTTAGCAGGTAAAGATGCTCAGATCTGCAGCGTTAAAGATGCACAGATTCTGTCCAAATCGGATTCATTATCTTCAGTAATCCAAGCAGCAAGTATTAATGCAAAATCTTTGAAAAAGAAAATTTTACCAGCAAAGAGGAGCATGTAACTTTGACTGTTTCTATGGATTTTAATTGATTTTTAATCTGCTGCTGGTAGACTGTAAATAACTGCTGAAAGCACACACGAGTGCAAGTCAATGGGAAGTTTTATTGGTTTGCTTTCAGGGAATTACAGCAATGATGGAAGGACTCTCAGGCAGGCAGAAGCCCAGGACCTGAATGGTTTCTCTTCTCCTCACAGGCCATTTGAATCCTGCCTCCATAAGGGTCCAATTCAGTCAGAATTTACACCTGACTTACACACCATGGAGCCCAGGATGGCTGCAGAGGAAGTGCTCAGGTTATCATTTTTTTGGGTAGAATAGAGTTTTTTTGTTGTTGTTGTGGGGTTAAATGTTGAACAAGATATCTGAAAAATAGGAGGACTCAAAAAAATACTGCCCACAACCACTGCATGCCTTACCATCAGCAACCTCACCCTAATAGGAACACCATTTCTAGCAGGGTTCTACTCAATTCCTAATTCATTGGCAAGGCAGACAGTAAAAACTTTTGTACACAGCACACCTTGACTATAAATCTGTTCAGAGCCCCAGAAAAGGTTCTGAAACAAATAACCTTTTTTTCTTTCCTTTACCAGAAGGGAAGGGTTTTGCACCTAAAAATTTACTTTTTCCACTTGTTTTCCTCACTTTGAATGTCCTGCCAATTATATTTTATACAGGCACACTCTTGGTTTTCTTCACATCAGCTGTCTTGCTGACTTTTATCCTGCACTAATTTCTGTACAAGGGACAATTAGGACCCCAGATATATTCTAAGGTGGAACCCAAATCTTGACCTCTTCCCCATCCCTCTAATCTCATCCTGCCATTTGAAAAGAGGATAACAAATAAATCAAGGTTAGGAGAGCTAAGCCAAAAAGTGCTTTTCTTTCAGTGAACCCAGGCTAGGAGAGGAAATGACAGAGCTCCCTTTTGCAAACCAGCCTGGAGAGCACCTCTGCTCCTGCCTCTTCTCCCCAGCAGAGACAAACAAACACATCTGAGCATCTCTGAGAACCTCAGGGATCTCCTGCTGCACTCCCAGATCTATGAGCATGAGGCACCTGGGATTTGGTATTTGTGCAACTCACCCACAGTAGAAAGGAAGAGAAAAGCAGAATTTACTGTCAGCTCATCAGCCAGCACAGACCCTGCAGAGGCTGCTCCAGCCTCCTGCCCGTCATTATAACTGACTGCAGAAGGAATATTTGCATACTTTGAAAAAAACTAAACTAAACCCAACAAAAACAAAAAAGAGAACCCCAAAAAAACAAAAAAAACCCACAAAGAAACAAAAAACAAACAAACGAAAAAACCCTCAACAACAAAAAAACAAAAAAAAAACCAAACAAAAAAAACCAAAAAAATCACCCAAAAAAGCCCCACTACAAGCAAAACCAATAGTCAATTTTCTTAGCTGACCTAAAAAGTATTTTAAAGAAGGTGGCACCCCCGTCATCTGCTCACATGAAAAAAATAGAAAAGGGAAGCTCTTCACTTAAATTTGTAACTCACAATAGCTTAGCACAGACAAATGGAAGGAAATGGCAAAACACAATCATAAAAACTGCATGTATATTGAGTTCATGATATTTCTTTGAGAGGATTTTAGAAGTAAGCCCAGAAATTACTCACTTCACTGTCCATCCTTTAAACAACCAACTTAACCTGATGCATGGGTCCTGAGCATGATCAAATTTTGGATTAACTGTGTAGCAGTGCACAGAGGGCTGAAACCACCCAGTTTTCCTTGTACCACACATCACCAGTGATAACATTCACATTTACTCATTTACAGGTCCCTCACTGTGGTGGAAGGTGACTCATTTTATCAGGCATTACAAAAGCACTGGGCTCTTTTAGGCAAAAAGGAAATCCTACCATCACAGAAAAAGCATGAAATGGCAAACCAGAAGCTATTGAGATTAGGATATTAGCCATTTAACCCTCTTTATCAAGGTAAATGTGCTACCTAACAACACAGAAAGACAGCATTTTGGTTCCATGTCTAATTTGAGAATATTGAAAACAAGTAATATTTCTGAAGATACATCTGGCCCACACTGCATGAGGGTACCATGAGTGACCTGGCACACTTCTGAGGTGAACTGCAAAGAGAAAAAGCAGTGACAGCCCCGCAGGTTCAGAAGATTTGCCCTGGTGTACTTCCTGAGAATTCCTTTTTAGCTGGCCATTGTTAATAGAGCTTACACACCAAACTGGCCCAAAGAAGCGTTTCCTTGGGTGATTACCTGGATGCTATGGCCAGTGAGGTTTACTTCTGACTCCTGAGTGCTCAGCACATACCCAGGAGGATAACACACACACAATGCCAGCTGAGAGAATTCCCAGGGAATTCCTGATTCCACCAAAGCCCTCCTCAATTTCAGTGATGGTGACTGCTGCAATGGTCACCAAACAGTTGCCAAACCCCTCCCAGACTACAAGGTCCTTGAATGCAAACCTAAAAACCAAACTCTTGGGACAAAATAACCTCCTGATGACATTCTGCATTATTTGACAGTCTCAGGTTAATGCCTTGGGTGGATTCGTACACAAAGACCCTCCAACTAGCCAATTATTTTTCTGTTGTGACTATAAAATAAATGGTTAAATCCACTAGTCACTGGCTCATAAAACAATCTGTTGAAATAATGAACTCAAATATACTAATAGGATACAGAGGTTCACCATTAATTGTTTAATCCATAGCTGCATAATACTGTACTGAATTATTTCCCCCCCTTTTACCCTTGCTAGGAACTGACACAAGTACAATAATTAAAATAAATTTCAACACAACCATTTGGAAAATTGCCAACATTTTCAAGAACTTATAATTTTCTTCCTTCCCCCTTTTCCCAAGATAAAATACAGTTTTGACATCTTGGTAAAAAAACAGTTGCAAACTGTTACTTACAATTTAGGGAAAAATCACTGTTTTAATCATGACCTTTCATCTGTCCTTGATTTGGAGCGAAAGGGTGGGGGAAATTGGCCACTTACAGGAACAATCCTACTGGGCTTTCGTCTCACTGATTGACAGCCTCATGTGGCTAAACACATTCACAATTAGAAATAAAAACTACCCCTCTAAAATGGCAGAACTTATCCTCCATCAGGCAAAGATGTGCTTGGAGCTTTTAGTGGGGATGGTAAAAATGATGTTTGAAAGATGGGATAAACATCAATTCTGCATTGTCCACTTCCAGACCTATTTGACAAAAGAACACTCCCAATAACGATTTGTGTAAAGCCTAGAATAGCTAAATACTGCCCATGTCATTAATACACAAATGAAAAACACATTAATAAAATCCACTGTTAATAATATGGTAATAAAATGTGCCAATAGGCTCTTTCCAATGTCCCATTCCATCTGAATCTGGGCTATTGGAAAAGCACAGCTGCACTATTGGCTGCAGCATCCTCACAGATATTTCCAAAATGTGACAGATCCCATTTGCTGCCTAAGACTCCAAGCCAGTGCCTTGTTGGCATTTGTGTGAGCTGCCAGAGAACCAACTGAGTGAGCTAAACCAGCAGAAAATGCTTCACTGCTCCCTAAAGTGAATCCCACACCCCTATGCAACAGGCAGAGAGGTGGGTGCACAGCCTAAAGCTGTGAGGCTGGCTTGTGAATCAAAGCATTAGGTGACATGATATTATCCCAGACTCCTTCCAGCCTTTCCCTAGACACTTATTTTTCCAAAGCCAAAAGCCAAAATCAGAGCAATTTGGCAGAAAAGCCTGTGCAATGATCACACACACCCCAGTCACTTTTCAGGGGGAATACCTGCTCTCTGTCCCCTTTGGTGATGTCCCCTAAACACCTCTTCCTCTTCTGCTCCTGCACCAGAACCACACCAAGGCTCCAGCCTGGAGGGCACACAGGAGCTTCTGTCACTGTCCTATTTTCTGGAAAAACCCCTTCACCAGGATTTTCTCCTGGGAAGCTGAGAAGCCTCAGAGGAAAAGGAAAACAATAATTATCTCATCTGCTTTTCTTGTGTTTTGCTCCTTTGGAATGTGTTTGGGGATTGTTTATCCAACAGGTGATTGTTTCTTTGGTTTCATGTGAATTGTTTTGACTTATTGGCCAATCACATCCAGCTGTGTCAAGGCTCTGGAGAGAGTAACAAGTTTTTCATTATTATCTTTTAGCCTTCTGTAAGTATCCTTTCTGTATTCTTTAGTATAGTTTTAGTACAGCATTGTAGAATGGAATAGGAAGGGAAGGGAAGGGAAGGGAAGGGAAGGGAAGGGAAGGGAAGGGAAGGGAAGGGAAGGGAAGGAAGGGAAGGGAAGGAAGGGAAGGAAGGAAGGGAAGGGAAGGGAAGGAAGGGAAGGGAAGGGAAGGGAAGGAAGGAGGAGGAAGGGAAGGGAAGGGAAGGGAAGGGAAGGGAGGAAGGGAAGGGAAGGGAAGGGAAGGGAAGGGAAGGGATAACAAATCAGCCTTCTAGGAACATGGAGACAGATTCATCATTTCCTTCCTGCCACAGGGGCCCCTGAAAATATCACAATCTTCTCATGGGTGAAACTCCTTGTACCATCACAGGCACTCCCCAAGGCTCCCCAGCCCAACCTGCACTAGCAATGACATTGCTCTGAGCATCTCCTTGCCCACAGCTGGTACAGGGGATGAGCTCTGCTGTCTCCAAGCGGGTTTAGAGCCATCCCCAGGCATTGGGGACAAGGGCAGGGGTTCCCCTCTCCCTCCCAGCAGCAAGGGAGGCACCCAGCCCAGCAGCCTGGCACAGGAGCCAGGGCGGGAGCAAGGCTTGTCTGGCTAGGTGAGATCCCTGCCAGCCTTCCTGCTAAAATTAGAAAGCTGGTGGCAGCACCTTGGCTCCTGGCGCTTGCTGGAGACAGATCTTTAGCTCTTTCTGCAGCCAAGGGGTGGCATTTTGATTGCTGCCTGCCAGCTCCAAGTGGTGGCAGTGCCTTGCTGTCAGCTGGGCTCTTTGGTGGCAAAGCTCCTGCCTGCCACCAGCTGCCTCTGCTCTGAGCCCCAGCACTGTCCTTCCCCAGAACAGCAGAAACCAGAGGAAGCTGAGCATTGCTTGAAATAGGCAAAATTTCCACTCAAATTAAAATTCCAGCCTGGGTAGGTCCAGAAGTGAATTCAGCACGCAAACAGGAGTGCTCATAATTCACACAGTTAGAGCAGTATCACTTTTTAATCCAAAGATCTCAACCTCTCTCACATAGATCACAAACACTAAGTGTCACAATATTCCTGTGACAGAGCAAGGAATTATTGTGCCTGCTTCTATTAAAAGTATTTAAGTTGATCTATCACCTATGTAGGTTATAGATACATCCTACTGCCACAATCTCACACATTGATCCTCACAAATCTTCTCTGAAGTAGGGAAATGCCATTTTCACCATTTTGGATAATTGCAAACCATGGTGCAGACCATGGCCAGTTGCAGATGATCCAAAAACCCACCTGATCCTGGGGCCTGCACTTCCCATTGGCATTTCTGAAGGCACAGACACATCAGTAAAAACCCTCTAGGGTGAGGATTAGGTGGAATCCAGGCCTAAATGAGGTTGAAAATTGGCCTTCATGCACTTGGGTATCTTTCCTGCTTTCCCTCCTTGCAGCCAAAACATGCCAAGGGGCTCCTGGCCAGAAAGTGAGGCTGCAGCCAAACCTCACAGGGGACCACCCAAAAGGGCTCAAAGCCCCAGTCCTGCCCTTGTTCACACTGAAACAGAACTTAAAAATACTCATAAATAAAAGGAATAATAATAAAACTTTCCATTGAAACAAAATGGCCATATTTTCAGTTAAACACCTGAAACAAAGATGTTTCTCCTTCAAGAAAAAACAAAATCTTCTTCTCCTCCCTTATTTGTTTCATCTTCCTCATAATAAACTATTTCGAGAGGTTTACATAATAAACTATTAGAGAGGTTTACACTGTAGAAATGGTGCTGAGAGAAAGGAAACACAGAGGCTGAGCTTTTCATGTAATTGTTGAAAATGAAAAATCTTGTGGCTAAAAAATTATACCACTCTTTTTCTTAAAAAATATATGAATTGAAGCAGTTGGGGCTTGCCTGTGTCTGCATACACATTATAAAGTTGCCACAGTGTTATGGTTTTATTGACAAATCCCTTCAAAAGAATTATATTTGCTGTCGACTCTGAAATGCAGCATGTTTACCCAAAACAGAAAATCTAAAGATGCTCCTCACCCTACTGTTTTAAGTCCACATTTTAGGAAACTATCATTAGATTGTTATTTTACTATAAAAGGTTGGAAAACAAAATGCTGCTCTCAGAAAATTATACAAAACCCATGTTGTGGATTTTTTTTTTCATATATATATTCAAGTCTCATTTACCCTTACATTTGACACAAATGAAAATAAAACAGCATTTTAAGCTCCTGGAAATGACAGTATCATGTTATCTAGATAAGTAACACAAAGCTATTATTGAAATTCTGATAGCATTTGGTTTACTGGTAAAGGAAAATTACCTGTAATGCATAGTTTAAATAATTACTTTTAAACAAAAGCTTCTTTTCTACAACACTTATTTATCTTCTGCGACTAGCTCAGCAGGGTTATGTATTTTATTCAAATTGCCTTCAGCCCGTTAATGGTGGGGTGTGTGTGAGCAGAGGAGCAGGGATGCCCGTTTGACTGCTGCCCCTGGCTCTGGGAGCTGGTCCAGGCTCTGAGGGGGCAGAGCTGTGCACTTGGATGTGTCACAAACACTCAGCCTGCCTCCCAAAAACTGGCACCAGCATCTCAGGGCAACGGGCAGGCAAACTGAAAGCTCTCACTGTGCTTAGGGCAGCAGCAGCAGCCACCACCAAACCTGAAATATACTTCAGTTTTTATATTTCCGAAAAATATTTCACTTGATTTCAGGTCTCCCAGCGTGAAATTATTTTGTTTGCTCTTACTCATCATTTCTCGGTTCTCTTTTGTGCTCAGCATTGGGTGTTCCCTGTGTCAAACCAGCAATGTAACTATATAACTATCACATATTATGTATGTTATATATGTATTACAAATATACACATATAAATGTATTATATGTTACATAGTTCTATAGCTGTTAGACAATATGTAACTATTACATGTTACATATGTTATACACATATTATATATTACATATATAACATACATTATATATATACACATATATGTATTACATACTTATGTATTATATATTACATATTATGTAACAGCTATAGAACCATATAGCTATTAAATACTATGTGTTATATATGCATTCTATATTACATATATATAACATATACATTCTACATATACATATAGGTATTATATATTACATATTATATAACAGCTATATAGCCATTACATATATCTGTCATATATGTATTCGATATGTTATATCTGTGTTATATATATCTGTATTATATATTACATATATAACATCCATATTACACATATATACGTATATATACACATGTGTTATATATTACATATTATAAAACTGCTGTAGAACTATATAACTGTTACATATTATGTGTTATATATTACATATATATACACATAGATATTACAAATACATATAATATGACTACCTACAGCAATATAACTATTCTGAGCTGCTCCATGATGAGCTTATATGCAGATAAATCACCCAGATAATTCTTATAGACAGGGGGTTCAGCTTCATTTGGTGTCACCACTGCCACCAAGACTTCCCCATGAAAAACAGGCACATCTATCTTCTCACATCCATACAACAACCAAGTCAATTTGCTTTATTAATTCACTCTATTTTTATATGTGTTGACTTACTCATATGGCCCCATTCATCTGTTTCACATCTTTGTGTTTAAAGGGATCAAAATTCTAGAAATTAAAAACTATGATTTTCTCAGATAAGCAAACACCAAAAATGCTACTTACACTTCAGAACTGGAATTGCTAAATGAAGTGGTCTCTCTCCTTAGCTGAACAACTATCTGACAAGAGGCAGAAAAGGAGGCAAAGCCTTCTCAAAGTTATGTTATGATACTGGCCAAGCAGAGACAGCAGGATTTGTCTGCTGCACCAAGCCTGAATTTTAGAGAAGCTCGACAGCTCCACAGAACTGACATTTGTTGGAATATTAACTAACTTTGAAAAGATGAATAAAAAAACCCATGAAAAACGTTCCCTAGCTGATGTTCCCAGGTTCTGAGGTGTCCACACCACCTTCAGAAGGAGACCTAACTCATCTCCCCAGACAAGCAGTCCAAATGCACACCATGTCCTGGTGGCTGGAACGCCTCCCAGGGGAACTGACGTTACTGAGCAAGCATAGAAAGCAGAGCAGACAAATAAGCACAACTACCTAATTTTTTTTCTTTTTTTTTCTTAAATAAAGAGCATTTCCCATTTCAGAAAAAGTGAACAAGAAGTCAACACCCACCCACAGCCTCAAAGGCAAAGAAAAACAAAGATTTCCAGAAGCCCTGCAATTCAGACACACCCGGAACAGCCAGATCCTGCAGATCAGCACTGGGAACAGCAATGGGACTGTCATAGAGGAGCACAAGTTAAATACTTGAGCTTTAAACTGCTGATTCACTTACTCCCACTATCTAAAGAAAAAAAGGAAATGATGTGCCTATAAAAAGTGTACCATGTGCAGGGCACATGTATATAAACCCCAAACTGGCTCACAGGAGAATGGCAGAGGAATTACCTATAATCAGGGACAACTTGGCTTTTTAATTACAGATGGTTTTTGTTTGGAAAAAGCCTTTCTCAAAAGCAAGCCAAAACATTACCAGAAAAGTTACCAGGAGCAGTCTAACCTAAATGGAAAAGGTGAAAAGGATCCAGCCATGCACACACAGAATTTGGTCACAGAGGAGGGCAGGAACAAGCAGATAAACCACTGGGCTATAACTCCAGATTCCAAGCAGATTAAGCCAAGGCAATTCTAGGTTTTCAGCATTTCTCCAAGACTCTGGGGCCACCTCCCATTCCCAATCTCAGCTGCCTTTTCTCACTGCTTTTGGAAAGGGGCAACATTTCATCAGTTGGCTCTTTCTGGAGCTACTTGATTTTCACTGCTTGTGATTTTTAGGCAAGAAGATGTTCACCCACCCTACCTAATGATACCCAAACTCATGCAGATTATGTTAAACAATCTAGTCGTGGTTGCATTGAAATTTTTGTGTAAAGGGAGAAGCAAACCTGTAGTTTCTGTTTGTCAGAACAGGCAGAAAGGACATTTCACACATGTTTCTGGTGCCCTCAGCTTCTTCAGTTATCCTTTCCCGTTTCATCCCATTTTCATGGACATGTGGACAATGTGCATGATTTTAACCTGTGTTGTCTGGGAATATTCATCCACTGATTCTCAGTTACCTGAGCAACTGCTGGTACAAATGAAGGCACAAAAAACCCCTTTATCCTAAGCCTCTTCAGTGTCATTAAGTCATCCTAATTCCCTCTTAGGTGACAGTCCTTGCAGCTGGCATAACAGTAAGCAAACTCACATATGAACACTCCAATAAAACACCACATTATTGGTGGATTTGGACCTGCTCCCTCAACATTACTATTGTACTTCTTAGACCTGGTGGGTCTGACAATCACTCAGAGGTACCCACCCAGAAGCCATTCTTGAAAACAAACCTCAGTCTTGGATTTTTACAAAAATTAGCACAAAAAGCCCCAAAACCAGAGCCATCAATGCAAGTAAGGGATGCATATATCAAAGTTCAGGATGACACCGAAAATAAGTGATGTGCAGGAGCGGGGGCTTCCTCCCTCTCACACCCATGCTCAGAAGTGCATGCAAATCAGCAGAGCTTGTAGGTCACCAATTTAGCAACTGGTTTCATTTTGAGACCTTTTTGGAGGGGAAGTAATACAGCAAGAGCAATTCCTCCCAACCCACTTCCCATTGTCACCACACAAACAGACTTGAATTCTCAGGTTAACAAAAAACTCTATCTGCAACAGAAAATGGGATTATCATCAAAATGTGCCCCAGAAAAATGTATATTATTTACCAACTGGAAGTAAGGTCTGAGGCAAGAATACAACCTCAGAGAAATTCCCTTTCTTTGTTTCATAGAGCTGCTCTCCCCAGCCCACACTGGGTGTACAAGTTCCAGACCACAGAGATCTTAGAAGCTTCACCACATTTGTGTGGAGGAAGTTTCTGCAACTCTACTGATACTCAACCCATTCTCATTAAAATCATAGAGAGGGATAAGTCATAAAAATTCCTACTTTATTTGGAAAAAGGCAGAATAATTTCTTTTAACAGCTTTAAGACAAGCTATGCATTAAAAAATACCAATATTCCCACTCTTTCAATCTCTGGCTGCTTTTCTTTTTTATCAGGAAGACAAGTTCTGCCACATGGTTCAAATTCTTTTATACATTGATCTTCCTATTGTAATTTTTTTTTACTATGATGTTAAATTAAACTGCAGGAATAAACAAGGGTATCTCTCTCTCTAAGTACATTTGTACATGAACATGCTGTATTTGACAGCTGTCTTCTCCACCTTTTCCATGTCATTTTTACACTCTAACTGCAATGTCTTTGTAGTGGGATCCATGTCTTTCTATTCCTACCTGCACTTCCAGTTCCAATTTGATCAGAGTTTAGAGTAACACAATGTTTACATGCTAAGGAACTACAATAAGGAATCACTCACTGTCTCTATTGTGTGGGAAGGCACATCTACAAAAATCAAAAGTCGCATGTGAAAAAATGATTTATAAATAATATTTGAAAGTCGAATGTATGGTGATCAAAGGCAGTGGAAACAGAGGCTGAGCCTAAAGAATTATCTGCAGCTTGCCGTGCTTTAACTACCAGCTCCTGCAGACAGCTGAACTGCTGTGAAAAAGCCCAGAAACGGAGCTTTAATGGTAAACACATGAGCCAGCAGGGACAGGGAGACAGCCTGATGCATTCCATGGTTCGCTTGGAGCTCACATAACTTCACAGCAAAAAACCACATACCAATATATGGGGTTGAAAATTGCGAAAAACCAAGAAAGCCCTGGCAAATAAAATAACCAAAGCAACCCAAATATCCAAACCCAGAAGATTAATTCTGCCAAGCTAAATATATCCAACTTGTCACAGGTCAATTAGTGACACACACTGAAAACACAAACACTTTATTTTCTGACAAAAAAATTTGCAAGTAAATCTATATTTATAATAATGGTGAGTCTACTCATAAGTGTTAGGGACGAGACTGTTTCAGGTTAGAAAACGATTTATTCTCTTAAGAGCCACAAACTTATTTTGATCTGTAAGTTTGAGCCAGGCTTGCTCCGCGTCCCTGCAAACTCTCAGCCAGGGGAGTTTGGTGTTTGTCCCATGACATGTTGCTCCTCCAAAAAGCAGCAGCCCTAAAGGGCTGTGGGGATGGGTGAGGGAGGCATTTACTGTCCCACAGAGCTTATTATCCCAACATCAGACAAAGCATGACAGGTGGACCCAGCAGGGAATTTCAAACAGGGCAACACTTATCTTAGTGCTATTTACATCACTGGGACTCTGAATATTAAAATTTAAATGCATCCTCACAGATTTAGAGGAGGGGGAAGAAAATCCAAGACTCTGACTAGAGTGTGCCACAGAGGAAAGGCAGAGAAGCAGAAACAGATCAGTCCCTCCCTGTTTGGGTGAGCTAAGACAGCCACAGCACTGCACTCGCACAGTCACAATGTGGGTATCAATAGCTCTGCCTCCCTGAGAGCCCAGGAAAGGCAGCAGGACAATTTCTATAATTGACTGGATCAGCACCCATACCTGTTATTAAGATTACTTGACACAAGAGATTAAACAACTACCTGCAGCTGCTCAAAGCCCTCCAGTCCTGTGCCACTCGATTTATCTCTGGTGCATGAGTGCCTCAGGCTGTGTGCTCTGGAAATGGGACAGCTTCTCCAGGAATAGGGGTACAGAGTATTACACTGAAAGCTCTTCAAGCTCCTCCTCTGAAAAACACTTTGGTGCTTCAGCCTGGCTGTGGCTTTTGTTGCCATGAAAAGCCTTTTGTCCCCAGATGTGCCTCAAGTGAGCCCTGAGGAACTGCCTTTGCAAACTGCTGCTGTCCAGTGAGGAGTGCTTGGTTTTCCAATGTTGTTATTGTACTTTCAGCGTGGTTTTTATGTGAAAGCAAGTGCTGGATCTTGCTTATACTGTATTTCACCTTCACCCCATTTAAAGGCATGTAGAACAGGAAATGAGAGTAAAGTAATCAAACGAGGCTTCAAAGGAGATAAGGCAGTGAAGTTACAGATAGCACACGAGTCCCTTAGCAAAACATTTCTTGAAATAATGCAAACACCAGCCCAGCTGTGCACACAGCGCAGCTGCTACCCTCAAACCAGGCACCTTTGTCCAAGCAGCTCTTTACACCAGCTCCTTACTCCCCAGCCCTTCCTGCATTTCTCTCAATAAAATGCATTTCTCCTCCTGCCACAGGGAAGCCTTTCTGCCCCTGCTGCAGGTGAGGGACCAGCAAAGCAAAGCCTTTGGCACACAAAGACTGAAGGCTCAAGGAACTCAGCTGGACCGTGCCAGCCCTGGGCCAGGCTCATCCCCCAGAGCAGAGCCAGCCCTGCCAACCCACATCAGCACCTCCAGAAACACCTCCCTGGCAAGGAACAAACACACCTCTTACCTGCCAAGTCTCCCAGCTTCAGTTCTCAACTCCTCTTTGCTTCCTTCTGCTTCCAAGCGCTGATGGCAGCAAGGGGAAAGAAAAGGAAAAAAACATAATCAAAGGACAAGTCACAACTATCTCATTCAAAACCCTTCCCATATTTACTACAAGTGTCTTGAGCAAAAATCTCAGGAAAGTTTCCGGGGGTTTTTCTGCTGAGTTTTCTACAGAACTCAGATCAGGCTCATTGCAAAGCTCCCCCTAAAATGTGAGATGCTGAACCTCAGACCAACACCTGTGGCACGAGGAGGAAAGGGAGCTCTGATGAAAGGAAAACTAAGCTGAGGGAAGCAGTGGGTATTAAAGGCAAATTTGGGGATTAGGATTCCTGTACAGCAAGGTGCTTATTCACAAAACTGTAGGAATACATGTAACTTTAATTAATCAGACCACAGACTCACACAGAACCCTTCAGGAGCTGCAGCGGGGATAAAAGCAGGGAGGGAAAGTGGGAAACTGAGCCCCAGTCAGCTGAAATCCATAGCTGGACTGACAGCCACTTCAGGGGACTTTGGATCACACCCAAAGTGGCAGAAAAATAAAAGGTGCAGCAGGACCGGGGGAAATAAATGAGGGAGCAGATTAATAAGTCAAATAAATATTATTAATAGTACAACTTAAGAACAGCTGAGGAATTGCAAACGGGGAAGGACAGATTTTGCTTTCAGGCTCATAAATGGTGGCTTCCTCTCTCAATATCAGCAGAGCAGTTTTAGATTTACATCAGTGTAACTAAGAACAAAATCAAATTAAGGAGCACAGAGTAACTGGAGACAAACCAAGCCTTATTGAGCGTTCCAACACTGGGAGGCACTCAGATACTATAGTGCTGAAGGCCATGCTACCACATTGATTAAATGTTTGATCCATCAGTAGGAGATTTATCCAATATGGGAGAAAACAGAGCTCTCACTCTAGACTGCTAATCAGCTGTTATTTATATTTTCTGCATGCTATAAACATATACAAAGGAGATGCTTTATAGAATTTGCAGTGATAATAACTCACAGTTATTCCCACTCCTGAGATTAGTTCTAACAGATTTCACCAACATTTTAAAGGTGTTTTGTAAAATTATTTTGAAAGGAGTTTTCATAACAAAATCCCAGGACTTTCATTCCTGCTCTCATTTAGATCCTAAGGACTGCTATCAAACACTACAGAAACTAAGCCCAGAGCCATTTATAGTATTTTTTCCTGCATGCACTATTTTTCTCGGACAAACAAGGGAGAGTTTCTCCACGCCTCACTGCCAGGCTCGTCGGGAGTTTCATGCGACAGTGTGAAAGTAGCAGTTTCTTTTCAACAGTTTCATGCTCCCACAAACACAGACTAGTTTCTTTCAGACACCTACTTTCACTAATGCACTGCCATTCCTTATGTCATGTCACTCTCTGTTCTAAAACCACAAACCTTAATAAAAATTAGAGCTCCGACTCAAGTAAATCTTTCTTTTATTTACTTCTAGTTTCCCTCTAAAAGCACTGCAATGCTGATATTGTACCCAAGTCCTCACCACTGGGATTTCAAATTACTTGAAGATAATCCCTTTTATTACAAATAAGGAAATTACTCCATCCAGTCTGTCCCTCATTTCCATGCTGGCTCCACAAAATCCACCAATGTGTAACAATGCCAGTCACATTTTTGTGACATCTCTGTCCCCAGCATATACATGCATTTTTTCACTTTTTAGTGGATGGCCTACAGGCACAGAGAAGGGTACTGCTGGTAACCTGGGGAAACCTATTTAATCTCAAATTGTAGAGATTTATGTTTAAATAAGTGAAACAAGGTTCCATCTAGTTTCTGCTCCCACAGGTAAACTTTGATTAGTAATTACTAGTTCAGCCCTGAAACTCCAACTAATAATGAGACCATTTTAAAAAAAAAGACACGTTTAAAGTTTTTTCTTTTGAGAAATGTCTTAATATATTAAAAAAAAAATAAATTCAAGTGTCTTTAAGGAAGAATACTGATTTCTTTCCAGAGAAGATGATGTCCTTGGCTGGATTCTAGTCCAGTAGGATCTATCCAGAATTTTCAAAATGTTTAACTTTAACCAGAAGCAGGAGGGAGTTTTTCTACAAAGTGAGAAACTACACTTCCCATATGGAAGGGCAATTTGTCTTTAGGATATGAACATTTACAACAGGCTTGTGTTGAACAGAACAGGACACAAGAGACACTGTCCAGCTTGGAAAAGACTTGCATCCTCTTCCACGGTCTAATGACAACAAGTGCTATTATTATTATTATTATCATTATTAACCCTGCTCTTAAATACAGTTTCAGAAAGAAACAACATTTTCACAGCACTTCCCAGGCAGTTCTGATTCCCAGTGCTTGGTTTTAATGGTGCCAGCAAAGGTATGGTCCACAACAGCATGGAAAGGAATTTCAGAAGGTCCACCTTTATTTGAAAATGTGTGCTCAATGTCACTCAGAATCAGGCTTTAACCATATTACAGCAAATTTATAACTATATTACAGGAAATTTATAACTACATTACAGCAAATTTATTGGTGATTATAGATTAGTAAATAGGCCACCAGTGTGTGTAGGACCAAAAATTAGAGCTCAGTGTCTTGGGTGTAGCACCATTTGTACTTGAGATTTATCATCTGCTACATAGAGGAAATGGAGCAGAAAAACTTGTCTCTAAGTCACTATTTGCCTTTCTTCCATCTCCCAAAAATAAAACAACTTAAAGACATTGTGAAAGCTTCACAGTAAGACCCATGCAAAACTTTTGCCACAAAATGTAAAAATCCCTCATGCATCATTACAAATCTGAAAAACAAGGCAGTATCTGCAAACAACTTTCACACAATCATTCTGAGTGTTAAAACAGAAACTAAAGAAAAGCTCAGATATTGAGAAAGAACTATATAGGGTTTTAAGACTAAATTATTCAAAGTAGACTGTTTTCATATGTTGTGAAAAGGCAGGGATAAACTAATATTTTCAGAAACGGAAAACCATCTCAGTGAACAAGGACTCTGGCAAACAAGTAAAAAAAAGTAGTTTACACATCATTTTGCATAGTCCCAAATTTATGTTTAATAACAATAAGTCTTTATCTTCAGGTAAAAACAACTTGCCTCAGCAGTTGAAACACTCCATAATTCAACATTAATTCAGAGGTTCTGGAAATATTTCAGAATTAGACTACAATTTATTAGACATTAGAAAAGAAACAACACAAAGCAAGTGACCTATATTACCCATCCACAAATACACTTTTGCCTTCCTGGCTCTGTTTTTGTGGTCAGCATGAATGTGGTCAGCCATTACCCTCCCAAACAAGTCTGTGGCTCTCATTTTTATGGTTTTAAGTCCTTTACAGCAGCCTGCAAAGGGCAGGGACTGTGTCCATGCCTCCTGTCTGGGCAGTGCCAGCTGCAGCAGGACTCGAGAGCATCCCTCAGGTCTGCACCTCCTCCTTCAGCACTGGCAATGAGGATTTCAGCAGTGCAAGAACAAAGCTGGGCCCTTGGAATCACAGAAGCACTTGGGCTGGGAAGGACCCTGAAGGTTTAGGACTGGACTCAGGTCTAACCCTGCCAATCCACCACTAAACCCTGACCTTAAGGGCCATGGCTACACATCCTGGAAGAGCCTCAGGGGATGGTGACTCCAGCATTTCCCTGGGCACCCTGCTCCAGTGCTTGACAAAATTCAAACGTGCAAAAGCCTGGAAGAGCAGCTCAGGAGGCACAAACTGCCCTGCTCACCCAAAAATGACTGTAACAGGGCTGAATTTTAAACTGTTTCAAGACTTCTATGTGAAAAAAACTCTTTGTACAAAATACTGTCTGACTTCCCACTCTGATGTTGCAGGCATTTGTTTAGCCTCCTCCCTTCTGACAAGAAACCATCCTGAGGGTGTACAGCAAACAAGAGAGGGAGGAATTCAGGCCCCTCAAGAGACTCCTAAAATAACAGAAGGGTATTTACACCCTTTACTGCCCTCCCAGTACAGAGAAGGTACTTGCACAGAACATTTCTCAAATCAGATATGGCAGAAGCGCTAATATTCCATTTGCACTCTGGGTGAGCTTGGCTAATGAATTCAAAGGACAGCAGAAGCAAGCCACAGACAGCTAGATTTTTAATATCCTCATCTTTTCTAGTAATGCGGTAATTGTATTTAATGTTTCACTTTGTTGTGAATTTTATTGTTGAGACTAAAATCATCTGGGATCCCTTTGGGATATACAGAACTATATAAATGTAAGTTGTTATTATCAAATAACAATCAGTGGCCATTTAAATTATACAATAGCTACCTGATTATACTTAACCAAGTTAAACCTCTAATAAGAAATGATTACATATCATCTAAATTAAAGATATTTTTTGCCAGCTCAAAGAACCCAAAGTTTTTCACACTGGATATGCAAGTGTCCTGCAATACCTGAGTGTTGAGATCACTTCAATGGAGACTCCTGGCAGAGAGTTAAATACCTTGACAATTTTATTTTACTGAAGCAGCAAAACTAAGATTTATTTTGTTTCCCACAGTTATTTGAGAGAGCATTCACCTGCACCTCTAGCATTGATCCTGCAGTGTCCGTAACAGTTTTTTGGCTGTATCACCAGCTATATATGGGTTGTAAATCTGAGACATAATTTCAACCCAACCCAGGGATCTCTGAGCTCACACTCAAGCAGCAAAGTCAGTATTTGTCCTGTCAGCTGAGCACAGCGTGGAACACACAAAAAAGCAGCAAACCTTGCCTCTCTGAGCTCAGAGGTTCTGACCTGCCCCTGTGATCCAGCCCCAGGGACCCAGCATCCCAAATATCCACCTTGGGCATGAAGCAGGCCATGCAGCCATCGGAGATGTTTGGGGATGCTGCAGGCTCTGAAAGTGCTGCTGCCAGGCATGTCTCAAAATCCCCAAATTCTGCAATCAGCAACAAGGCACAGTGACATTTTAGCCAAAAATTCTTTTAGGAGATTATTTGCTTGGCTTGGAGCTGTTAGAAATCACATCCTCAGGCTTCCAACCCACTGGGGAAGAAGTTGGAAGCCCGAAATGACTCCAGGATTTAAGGTTAAGAGAAGAACCTTATTTTTGTTCTTTTTTAGTAACAAATACCACAAGACCAGGGCCTTGAGGTGTGAGTGGAAATTTGTCTTTCCTGGCTGACTTTGGGGGTCTCCTCTGTGGAATGGGGACAACGGCATTAACCTTGGTGTTGAAGAAGAGCACTGCAGATGGGGCTGTGTTACATTTCAATGGTAACAGCTTGTCCGGTTTATCTCGGCTGTTTGAGGGGCCTGGAAAGGCCCGGGGTGGCCTTGGGGCAGCCGCGTATCGAAGGACGAGAAGAGGCTTCAGTTCTTCTTTCGGTTTTTATGTTTATTAATTGTTTATCTAAAAGATGTTCTTTCAGCCACCAGAGATCTGCTCAGCAGCCAGCCATGAGCACACTGTGCTGCCCTCCCGGGCAGCCACGTATCTTTATACCCATTGTTACGTGTACAATATTTATCATTTTTCCCCAATACCATCTATTCTTATAACTCGGTGCACTCTCAGTAATAACCAATCCAAAGGTGCCACCGTGGCCAAAGAAGGTGGTCTCGGTGGCTCAGCATCTCAAGACTGAGATCTTGAGATCCAACAACAGCTCATCTTGGGGACCTCCTAGCAGTAAAAAAAAAAAAATCAATTCCAAAGTTTCCAAAGTCAATGGCCTGGTGAGAAGGGATGGCTAACCCAACTCCAACTCATTTGGGTTAAGAGCACAGCCCAGGATCCCTCCAGCACAGATGGACAGGCTACCTTAAGGGCTGTAAAAACCCAATGGGGGCTGAAACACACCAGCTCTAAAGAGGCAGGCTCAGGTGACAGTGTTCAAAATCCAGCAATCTTAGAACAGTGATTAACATTAGTTAGGATGAGCCTGGAGCTGTAACCTTGATTACAGTCAGTTCCAGATTCTTCTGACCTATTTAAAAAACCAACAACTAAATCTAAGGTTTGGCATATATTTCTCTCCTTTTCCTGCTTCCTCCCCAAAATATTTTTTTACAAGTGAGAAGTTGGTGAGTTGATTTTTTAGTAAATTTTTCACTTAAAGTGCTAATTTCAAAACAACCCCATACATTTCTCCAATGAGAATATAAATATTTTGCTCTGAAGTAGATACTTTTTTAAGCGATCCATTTTCATGTAAAAATTGTTCATTTTAATTAAAAATGAAAATAACTGAAGCAAGGAAAGACTGCACATGCCTGAGATCGGGTGTTAATTCTTTAAGGCCTGGGCTAAGATGACAGTGGCTGAAGATTCCCTCTCCCCAGCAATGCAAACAACAGTGACATGGCACAGACCCTTCCCAACCAGCTCGTGGCCTCAGTGGCATTGTGCCAGCTTGTACCAGCTGAGAATCTGGGACAGGAGCCCCAGCTGAACCAGGCATGAGCCACACACACACACAAAGCTACAGACAGCGCTCACAGCACGGCCTGTAATCCAAAAGGACAGCAACACCAAGAGATGAGAAGAAGAGATGATTATTAAAATGGAGTATAAGCATCTGTTGCAAAGGGATAAACCTGAGGAAAAGCAAAAAAAAAAAGGCAAGGCATGATTTCTTGAGTTTAGGCTCCCAGCTAATAACTCGCCTTTTCTTGGAGTCAGGATGGAAGTAGAAATTTAATAAATTAATAAAACCCCAGTAGTGGGGTCTTATTATATTAGAAATCAATTCTATTATATTTATTTATACATTATATTAATTTTATTATATTTATTTATATATTATGATAATTATATTCTATTTATTTATAAATTAGTTATATTTCTATTATATTATAAATTAATAAAACCCCAGTAGTGTAAGAGCACAGTAATGAAAATTTTATTTTAAAATTTTATTTTAAATTTATATTTTATTTTAAATAAATTTTAGCTAACTTTGATTTTAAGCTGTTCCCCCACTGGTGCCTCCTGCTAGCAAGGGGAGCAGGGCAGGGTGGCACTGATGAAGTGAAGGGAGACGACCCATCCTAATTGACCAGCATCGAACTCCAATTTATTGATTCAGTCACTTTTTATAACTGTGTTAATTAAGTTCATACATATTGCAAAACCTGAGCTCATCATAGGTTACAGATTTAAACATTAATCCCTGCTTTTGTTTTCAATACCTGTGGTTTGTTATTGAAACCAAGATTTGTGTTCTCACCCTGATATGAAAGGTTCTCAAAACTCACTTTTACTTTCCCATACTTTATCCAAGGACAAGGTATTTACTTGTTATTGAAGACAGGCTTGAGAACTCTTGCTGTTTACAGAAACATGCCTGGGAAATAGGCTTGGGAACTGCTGCTTACAGCTGCCTTTTACTTTTCCATCAGCTGTATATTTTCATGGCCTTTTTTCCTTCAAGCCATGTCCGAGCAAAATTCTCCAACACGGCACGAGCCCCGTATTGGGGTTCCTCTGGTTCCTCTGGCTGCCACAAGGAACTGCCGTGGAGCTGCAGCAGCAGCACAACCACACTGGGGGCAGGCAGGGTGGGCACTGGCAGCACTTGCAGGATCCCATAATGAGGGGCAAGGCTGCTTCGCCGGAGCCGCTTCACTCAATTAGCGCGCAAGGCTTTTAATGCTGCTCTGCACAACCACAGCAATTTTCATTACTTAGAGCTAAGTCTCCATTTAGAATGAGTCAGAAGCTGAAACATAGGGTTTTTTCCCCCTCTTTCTTTTAACATAATTTATCTCCAGAGTATTTGAATGGCAATAAGCTGACTGAAGGCTGGACACACTAACCTCTGTTTGCGGCCAAGGGATGTTGAAATATTCCTCTTAACTAAGTTCAAAGAGTATCTATTCTAGCAAATGAAACTGATAAAAAGGCAGCAAGTAATCAATATTGTGCCAGAAGTAAGGGCCAAATTTTGCTCTTTTTCACTGTAATCTAAGTGAATCTTTGAGAAGGGATTTTGGTAGAACAGCCAGAATTTCATGACAATACACAAAGAGCAGTAGCATTCTTGGCTTGCATCTCCCTGTGCTAGGTTTACAATTCCTAATGTGATTGATTCTGTTAGCCAAAGACCAAAACTGGATTATCTCCTGAGTAGGAGGTGATTTTTTTTTTCATTTAGCAGAGATTTTAGTTGATGTTCAGCAAGTGCAATTTAATCCCAAGAAACTCACAAAAACCTGAGCAAACTCTGCTAATATTAACAATGTTTCTGAGTTATTTTTGCTACCTTGGGTCCAGACCTGAGTTTCCACTGTTAAAAGGAGAATTGTACAAAAAACTGTGGATTAAGGAAAATTTTGCTGGGCAAAAGAATGTTCTGCCAGCAGTTTAGAAGTAGATCCTGTGAACAAGATGCTCCTTACCATTGTACTCCAGGGATTCAAGTATTCACTGAGATCAGGGCCTGAACTTAAATTAAATAAGATTTAGAGCAAGGACCTGTGTGTGCACCACACTCATATCTGCCCTAACCAGGGGTACATCAGGATCTCCTTATCAAGCTTTTCAGCCCAAGTTCTGGATAAGCCCTTACACATTCCCTGGCACTAGGAGAGGAGCCCAGAGAGCTGCTCCACAGGGAATAGCCTGCTCACACTCCTACAGAATTATTCTGTTTCTCCTCCCATGACCATCTATGTATGTATAGATGTGCTAAGAATGGCATGCAAGGTGAACAAAAATTCCATCCAAGACCCTGCTTTAGTTTAAGGACATAAGTACCTGTGAGCACCCCTTATCACTAGACCAATGAGTCTTCCTGGAAATCTCAAGAAATCAGAATACTTTGTTTCATGTGCATTGAAATGAATCATTTTGATGCTCAGAATTTTATTTTCATCTTTATTTTGGCTGAAACTACTTATCAGATTTGACCCAAATTCCTGAAAAACTTCCGCTGCTTAGAAACTGCATTTTTGGACACATAAATTTGTTTCTGTGGGAAAAATCTTTACCAAATATGCAACATTTCAGTTCTTCATCAGGATTTCTTATGAGTGGGTGGAGGGGACTGGGGGTGCATGCTGCAGCTGGGAGAAAGGGATTCCTTACCAAAGAACCAAGAGGGATTATTTATCATCACCCACACTTCTCCATAGATCTGACCCAGTGCAAACTGTATTTTTCCACTGGCCTCCAAAGCACCCAGCACCCAAACCAACAAACCAAATGTCTGCTGCATTAAGGACGCAGAGTGGATGCAGGCTTTGCCTAAAGCACAGAACCAGGAACATTTTCAGCTGCTTCATTTCCCAGCTCCAGTACAGCTATGTATGTATAATTTATTTAAGATTTGACTCGGCAGGGTAGCTGCATGCAATCAGCATATTGTTTTTGTGAAGGTTCCCCCCTATTGCCCCTTAGACAGATTTTAACTGTCAGTATATTGGCCTTTTGAATTTTTGTTTTCATAATACCATAAGCTATTTGAACATACATTATTATATACTAATCACTGCTTGTCCAATTTTTTTTTTTTTTTTTGAGTCTTACAGGCAACAGTGGAGAACAAGAAATGCAATTTAGTTGGAACTTCAAAGCGGTGTTTCACTATCATCCAAACTGGAGGTCTTTTATGCCTCTCTCACTATTTGGTTTTAAAAGTGAAAGGAAACCAGTTGCTTAAATTTGTTCTTTCAAATTTGCACCCACTTCCCACTCTCAAAGGAGGGGCTTTATGATAATAGATAGGCTGATCTCAAGATCAATCACAGATAGAGATATATTTACTGTCCTCACATAGTCATAGTATTGCTTACACACATGAATTAAAGATTGCCTAAATCCTGCCTTTGAACACTTCCAAACTTTAAAAAGATAGAGATCTGTATTTGAATTTCATATCCATCTCATATCTCTGTAGTGGGATGAACAAAACCACTCAATTCAATCACACCTGAACCCTACAAAAACTGGATCTTTCAAGATTTCCTATCATCTTGTGGACTTGTGTACATAACAAAACAGCCCCCAAAAGCTAATACAGAACAGCTCCACTCCACACTCATCCTTATTTCTTTTCAGGAGTGCCTCTGTACAGCTGAGCTTTGCTTTTGAAGAGGATTAAGGTACACTCCATGTGGCATTTTTAGTGGGGAAGTAAAGTGCCACAACAGGAACCAGTGCAGGAAAATATTCAATTGCATAGCCAGGCTTGTCCATTAATGGCCTAATACAGGGCAAGCCTGAATAATGTCCTCAGTTACAGTGAGATGCTGGATTTCAGTGAAAAATTCAGTGGTTCACAGGTGCAAAAGGTTCTATTCCTGTAGATGTTAGGTTACGTTATAAATTTAAATACCCAAATTGGCCAGATTCTCTATTTTTAAACTTAAATCCCTGTGCTATACATGCAGTGGGAACAGCATCTTAGTCAGGAAAAGTATAATGGACTTCCACTTTATGCAATGGCTCCCCAACCATTACTGGCACCCTGGTTCCCCCTTCAACCCTTCCTCCCTTCTTTTTGACCAAACAGTCCAGTCTGGACACGAGACAGCTCTTGTAAAAATCCACTTAGCTTTGTGAAAAGAAAAAGAAAAGAAAACCTTCCAAAGTAAATTTTTAAAAGGAAATCAACAAAGCCTTAGAGATTTTACTAAGAAACTCTCAATAAAGCAAAACAATTTTAAACTTTGATACAACAGGAAAAGTTCATAATTTTGAACAGAGTGGAACAATTGGTAGTAGAGCAGAGAATGAGAAACTGAAAAGGTTAAGGTTTTCCTGGACAAAAATCATAACTCAAACACACACTCAGGGGGACAGTTATACATATGCTTTTGAAC
Source organism: Zonotrichia leucophrys gambelii (assembly GCF_028769735.1). Lineage (NCBI taxonomy): Eukaryota > Metazoa > Chordata > Aves > Passeriformes > Passerellidae > Zonotrichia > Zonotrichia leucophrys. Next base: position 930,184 of record NC_088170.1, read on the forward strand.
AAAAACTCTAACCTGGCATGATTAATTTTGGCCTTAGCTTTGTCAAAATATTGAAGTCCATATGGCACAAAGCAAATAATTTTACATTTTTTATTTTAAACCCCTGTGTTTTTCTCATCTATTCCCTTCCCTTCCACCACACACACTGGCAGCCGCTACCAATTCGCCAAATGCCAAATCAACCCTGCAAGCTGGCTGGCACGAGAGCTCTACAATGCTGGCACGGGCTTCCCTGTGCAGGGGGATTCTCTCTGAAACCCTGTGGCACATCCAAGCATCCCTGCCTAGCAGCTGAGCACCCTGTCTGTCCCGCTCACAGCAGCAACAGGGTGCCCTGGCTGTGAGCGTGCTGCCCATTGCATCAGCCCAAATCAAATCAAATCAAACAGCTTCCCTTCGCCCCAGTGCACCCATTCCCCTCCCACAGAACCAGGGCTCTGCACTATCTCTGTGTCCAGCAATGGACAGGGATTGCACCCATTCCCCTCCCAAAGATTCAGTGCTCAGCAGTATCTCTGTACCCAGTAATGGACAGGGATTGCACCCATTCCCATCCCAAAGATTCAGTGCCCTGCAGTATCCCTGTGCCCAGCAATGGAGAGGGATTGCACCCATTCCCCTCCTAAACATTCAGTTCTCTGCAGTATCTCTGTACCCAGCAATGCAGAGGGATTGCCCTCCCCCAATTTCACTCTCTCCTTCCAGAATTGAGCAGGGGTTGCACCCATTCCCATCCCAAATTTTCAGTGTTCTGCAGGATCTCTGTGTCCATCCAGCATTGGAGGAGGGTTGCTGATACAAAAACACAGGATGCAAATCACTGCAATGTGAGTAAGAGCAAGGAGAAAAAGACATCACTCAGGCAGGCTGAGCAAACTCCTGCAAGTGCAGCTCCCTCCACAGAACACTGGGCCTTACAAGGAACAAAAGATGTCACTCCTTTACCTCTTATCCATGGAATCTTCACTGGGCTGGAGAAAAATCAGGAACACTGAAGGCTTTGCTGACCCTGTCGGGATCCAAACTAGTATTTGAGGCTCAAATACTAAATAATTCACTTTGATAATCCTGTCTGTGTTTTCCTGTAGGGACCACAGAGGAGGCACAACCAGCACCGAAAAAGACTTCAACCATTTACAGCTCTTAATTGTCCTCCAGCCCTTTTGTACCGCCCTGCACCTGTGTGCCCTGCATGGCTGTTACTGTCAATGCTGCTCACCTGTGGGCACAGCTGGGGCCAATTGGAGATGATTGGGCACAGCCCCACCCCAATCAACACTGACTCTGGGCCTACAACATTTTTCCTATGTTTTTTTTCTATATATTAGAGCATATTTCTTTAATATATGGCATTATATACAAATATACATATTAACATATTTTAGTTAAGTTTCTGTAGAATATAAGAGAGTAGATTCTTTAAATAAGCAATTAATACTGTTTTTATACAAAGACCAAGACTGGGAAGGGGACATTCTAGAATGCTCTACTCAACCAAAGGTGCACATTCATTCTACATCATTTTTTACATGTGTACACTAAGTTCATGGCCAGACATGGATCCCACCTCCCAGTGTGATCAGTGACCTCTGCAGCTACAAGAACTGTGCTCAGGATCTTCCACACAGCCCTCATGACAAGACCAAAATAACACTTCTTTTTCCCTCATAGCAGACAACAGTGGATGTGTGAGAGGCTGTTTTGAGGGAGGTCTGGCCAAGCCCCATTTCTGGAGCTGCAGCACACAGGCTGGAGGAAACTCTGAGGAAAAGCTGTGCAGCCACAGTTGCTCAGAGCCCTTACCTCAGCCCAACATCTTTCACCTGAGGATAAACAACCCCACCTGCTGCTGTTCCCCTGAGATGTGCTGAGGAATCAGGGGACTGGGTGAGGGTACCAGCAGTGACCCATTACTGAGGACACAGCCTGCCAAAGGTGGCATCACCTGGAGATCCCAAAGTGCTGGACTCTCCCTCCTGGGGTGATTCTGCACCCTTAGGGTGACCTCTCTGCAGCCCTTCTGGAAGGTGACCAAGGAGCACGTAAGGAGCTGGTTGTGATTTGATCACCACAGTGTCATGGTCAGTTGCGATCACTCCATCACAACCAAGCTGGGAACTCCTCTGCAAAGTGGAAGGGTGAAACTTTGCTCTCTTGTCCCTGCACAACCATGAGACATTGTCTGTGCCTTCCCACATTACCAAGTTTCTGTTGGAGCAGCAACTGCAGCTAACAAATGTAACTTTACCAACAGTAAAACAAGCTAATAGCTGTGCGTGCCGGGGGGCTAATGCGGTGAGCCATTTAACGCCGCACTAAATAGCCTGGCTTGGTTCTCCCTGCCAAGTGCTGAACTGAGAATTGCAACTGCAGGAGCAGCCCCTGATTCGTTACTTAAAGGGGGTCACTGCTCATAGGGTGGGGAAGAGGAAGGAAGGGGGAATATCAGACAACTCTAAACGTTCAAAGCCGACAGAAGGTTGCACTCCTGAGAGAGGCAGTATTTAGTTGAAAGCCTGACAAAGCTCTGCAGCTGGGAGGCCTGTGGTGGTTTTACTCCACACTAAAAAACTTGCCATAAGATACTTGTAACCTGTATAATAGGCTTGGTGGAAATGGGGAAGCTGGGAATGAAAGGAAGGTGAAAACATCTTGCTAATAACGCTGCGGTTTCGTTTCAACTGGCCCTCAAAACCATACACCATGCAGGCTGCCAGCACAGCAGAGCAGCAGCAACACAAATAAGCTGCTTTCCCACCTACTCTTCCTGAAAAAAAAACCCAACAAAACTCCCCGACAGATCTGATTGCAAGGGACATCACTTAAAAACTTAAAATGATACAACAAAACAAGCCCAAATTTACAGGGCACCTCTGCAGAGGGAGAGCTTTATTCCTGCATGTTAGAACCCTAAAACAACCGTTTTCTCTAATTTCTGCCATCACTCAGATTGGCCTTGAATTACCTCCTGATAGGCCTCCCATGTGCTTGCAGATGAGAGAGTGTAATGGGGATCTGTTAATTAACTAGAAGCAAAGTTGCACGGTGGGGATCAAACACTGGATGCGTCCTAAAACTCCCACAGAGAAGATGAAATGCAGCGCAAACTTTAAAGACTTCCCGTCATTAGCCAAGACCTTGGCTGCTCCTGGCCCAGACCCCTCCTGTTCCAGAGAACAATGAGGACAATGATGGCAGGAATGAAATAGTGCAGCAAGGAACAAAGGAATTAGCTATTTACCCACAGAGAGAGAAAGGAACAGAGGGGCAGGGGGGAAGGGGGAAGGGAACTCGCTTTTTTCCTAGGGTTTCTGTCTACTTTTAATTAATTTAGGGCTGCCAGGGACTTGCACGCAGAGCACGCCCAGGAGCATTGTGTTGGAGCTCAGTGTTAATGCACAGAGCATCCACTGCTCGCTGCCAGGCCGCAAGGAGAAGGAGCTGGGGCACAGGGGCAGTGGGGAAGGAGGAGAGGAGCTCTTCCCTCTTCAAAGCTGCTTGAAAGAGCCAGGCAGAGACAAGCAAAAGGTTGTGCTGCTCTCTGGGTTTTCTGAACCTGCTGTTGTTCTCCAAAGGAGCTGCAGGTAGGGCGGATCGCTGTGGGCAGGACTCGCCCTGGGCACTGGGATGGAAAGGGAGGGCTCCAGGACAGGGGACGGCAAGGGCCATGGAGCCAAAGGGACGGGTTTGATGGGCTTCCCCCAGTGCCCCAGACCAAGGGAGATGGGGCTGGAGGCTCACAGCCCAGCAGGGCTCTGAGCACACAGCCAGCCTCACTGCCCTGGCCTTCCACAGGGCACCACAGGGGCGGCCAGCCCAGGCAGCAGCCCCACAGATAAATGCTGTCCCAGCTCCAAGAACTGAAATTCCAGCTGTGCTAGGCTGTGCCTGTCCCTCAGACAATGGGGACATGGCACCAGGCTGAGACCTTGCCATGGAGACACCTGGCTGCAAGACTGGGTACCCTAAAACACCCCAGCTGGCATTGTAGGCCTATGTTTGAGTGGCTCATCTGAGCAACAAATGATAATTTCCTTCATCTTACCTTGCACCAAAAAAACCCAAAAAACCCCAACCCCCCCCAAAAACCCAAAACAAAACAAAAGAAAACCAAACAAAAAAAATCGAACAAACAAAAAAAAAAGCCACCAAAACAAACAAAAAAAACCACAAAACCCCAAACTAACCATGAAACAAAATAAATTAAAAAAAACCAAACAAAAATCCAAACAACAAACCAAAACCACACACATAAAGCCCCCCACAAAAAAAAAAAAACACCAAAACCCCCCCAAACCAACCATGAAACAAAACAAATTCCAAAAAACAAACAAAAATCCAAACAAACAAACGCCAAAACATACAAATAAAACAAAAAACCCCAAACAAACCAAAAACCCTCCTTTGTCAGATGGCTGTTTTCAAGAAGCCTGAACCCCAGGATGCAAAGCAGCACTGCATTTCCACTGAAAGCCTGGAGAGCAAGGCTTAGAGAAGTCACACTGCACAAGGAAATCCTGCATTAACAATCTACAGCTTCCCCCCCAAAACCGTCAGAGCTCAGAGAGAGGAGCAATGGGTGCATCATGAGAAGCTGAAGGGAGCAGCCTAATCCTCCTAGCAGGGTCTTTGTGAATGTTCCTCTTGGGCGTTTCTGTCTCTTGAAGAAGGAGCAGGAGAAGCAAAGGCTCCACTGAAAAATAAAAGTCTGCCTCTGATCAGGTTTATTCTTGGCCCAAGCAGCAGCCCTAGGCAGCAGTGGTTTCAGTCTGTGCTCTGCACATGACTGCTTTGATAAGGAATGAGATCAGGAAGGGGAGCCCCAGGTGAGGATGAAGCATTTAGACTATTTTCTGGTTGCTTAGGAGAATATTGGTGGAGGTGTCAGTCTTGTTCAGAGGTAAGAGCAAATCACGCTACTACATTTTGAAAATAAGAGGCAGAACCATTTGGTTTCCAGACAACCTGCTCAGAAGAATCAGTGTGTGCCTCACAGCTCAGCAAAAGAGACAACACCTTCTAGGCTTGCAGTTAACCAAAACAGCAGCTAAAAATCCCATTGCACATCAGGCATGTTTGGCCATGTAGGAGAAAAACACAGAAATCCTCCCTGGCATTGGTCCCCTCACAGGGAATGAGGGCAGGGGACAGTGAGGAAAAGTCCTTTGATACCACAACAAGTCTCTCAGCACTGTCCTACCCCAGCTGACTCCACAGGTGGGAAAGAAAAGGTGAAGGGAAGGTTGGAAAATTCCATATCTGGTCTGAAGCATGATAAAATATAGCCAGCTATGTTTTCAAAGGGGGAAGTGATGAAAACTTTTTCAGAAAGCATCTAATTCCTGTGTCAGAGAGTGATGCTTTCACATCACCAGCAGCATTTATGCATTGCTTACATATCACTCAGCCCTAACTAAACTGAACTACTCAAATATCAAACTCAAATATCTTGGAGAACATCTCACTGCTCCTCCACTCTTCCAGCAGCTCCTGCTTCTTCCCCCAAAACCTGTTTCCCTTTACTTGGAAGACATTGCCATCATTATTTCTCTGTGTGATTTTGTTTTTCTCTACCAAAGAGATCCAGAAAAACAGCTGGATATAAAAAGAGGGAATAAAGGGGACTGACTTTATGGAATTTGTTCAGATCTCAAGCAGAGCACTCAAGATTGTCACTCCAAAGGGAAAACTGCTCCAACATAGCACAAATACATGAGATCAATCCTTACCAAAAAGTCTAAAGCAAAAAGTAACAGAGTCCAGGTTGCAAATTCTTTGCTTTTATGCACCTCTGACAGGAAAATGACTGTGTTAGAATAAGTTAAAAATTTGTTTTATTAATTAATTTGGCTTCTAACACAGAGAGAATCATCCCATCACAAAATCTGCCAAAGGTTCAGTTATTATTAGCCTCTAAGATGCAAGCTAATTGCTTTCTGTGTTTTTCACCAAAACCAGCTGGGATCCTGAGGTTCACCAAAAGGATACTGCACATGCTCAGAAATTTGCCTGTCCTGAAGATTTCTAATCACAAATTTGACAGTATTCTTCCCCAGTGTAAAATCTGAGGCTTCCATCTTACAGAGACTTCTCAAGCCTGTGGCTCTGCATGTCAATATTCTTGCTGAAGGTAGAGAGACAATTCATGTGCATAAACCAACATGTAAACTTGCCAAGCCTGTGCAAAATCACAGTGAATACTATAGACTTTGCCACAACTGCCTGAAATGAAATCCCTTTTCCAAGAAACATATCTGACAGAATTTTTGTGGAGAAATAGCTGGGTCTCTTCTTTAAAAAAATTATCAAAACAGATCTCCAAATGTGAGTACTGCACAATCTCTCTAGTTTTATCTGTCTCCTCCCCCCTTGCAGCCAGTTAGGATGAAGGTATCCAGGAAAGCCAGGAGGGTTGATTTCTACACTCCAGCAACTCTCTGCTGCCACTGCTATTTCTTGAGAGAACAGCACTTGACACACAGCTCTTTGAAGCAGGCTCTCTGTGCTCCAGTTTATTCTGGGAGCAAGAGCAGGGAGAACATCCTTGACGCCTGTTCAGGGATGGAGTTCAGCAAGCTGGTTCTGCTCAGGGCATGGCCAAAGAGACACCAGAGCAGGCTCAAGTGAGAGGCACAGCTCTGGCTGGCACTGTATTGTCTTTTACATCAAGGAGGACAAATGTGAATGGTTTAATCCTGATTGATTAATTTTACTCCACTAGTCTGTCTCTCAGAAAGAATTGGTGAGAAAGAGATGAAATTAGCTGCACAGGTAGGCAGTACTGCAGCTCAGAAAAGAGCAATGATCCACCCAGCTCTTCCAGACAAAAAAACAGCACTCCCATTTTTAAGGGTATGATCCTCAGCCTGCTAACATCCTCCACTGAGCTGAGGACTTGGCCTCATTTGTCAGCACATATCCTGCACAGCCAGGCCTCACATTTGCTCAAGCAACGTATTCTGCACACCTTCACATGAACATACTCTGATAATGAACATATTCTTCATTTTTCGGTAAGTGGAAGCAATCCCACTTCATAAAATCAGCAGTACAGAGGTCTCTTCCATCTCTGAAATAACAAATCACTACAATGCCAGTCTTATCAGTGCTACTCCCCATTTCTGTTATCTGTTCCAGCAACAGTAGCTCACCAAACCTTTTGCTGGCTGGTTTGGAAGACAGTCCCTTCTTCTCCTTTGTGTCATTGAGGCAAAGCAATGCTGTACAGGTACCAGCAACAGGACATGGTGCTTCATTTTCCCATGGCACAGGCAGTGATGGCCCTGAGATTTCAGCTAAGGTTTTCTTCAGAATCATGGAAGGACTTCAGGTTCAAAGGGACCTCAAAGGTCATCTCATTCTAACCCCCTGCCATGGGCAGGGGCACCTTTCACTGTCCCAGGCTGTTCAGAGCCCCAAGCAGGCCCTGAATACTCCCAGCTTGATGTGACCCCTATCAACCTCTTATATTTCAAAGGGCTGGATGGCAAACTTGCAGGAACTGTCCCTCTTGTAACTAAATAATGTACATTTCATTAGAGGTGAGCAAACATAATTCTCAAATGGGAAAGGGCCAGATTCCAGGCTGACATGCAATTTCACCTTCTTTTCTCTCCCCCAAAATCTTTTGTCAATTTTTCATTGCCACAAAAAATTTTTGTTTTGACAAACACACAATCTTCTTTAAAACAAAAATATGTGTTTTTTGACTACTTGACAGCACTGCTTATAAAACATTGCCATACATTTGCTGCAGCTACATGTGGGCCCAGGACTAAATATAGAGTTTATTTTTCAGAGTTGTCAGTGCCCACCACCTCACCCTCTCCTAAATGCGGAGGTGAGCGCACACTGCAGCACGGTGAGCCAGCTCACCCATGGTGTATGTGCACTTCATCATGGGCAGTATTTATAGAGCACTGCATGTCTCCAGTGACTTGCTTAATCTTCTCTGAGCCTCATTTTTATAGGGCTGCTGAGAAAAAAACCAACCAACCCAAACAAAACAAAAAAGCTACAAAAAACCAAACCAAAACCACGGCTTACAAGCACGGGGAGAGACTATTAAAGGCAGAGGTCTCTCATATAAGCACAACATATGATTGGATAATATTGTCTGGATTAGCAGCTTTATAACCTAGCCAAGCCCCAGGGCTACAATTATCTGGTTGCATTAAACTGAAATCACCTGTAAACCTCACAGTGAATGAACCCTTGGAAGTGTCTAAGCTGCTGGTTCACACTTGCAGGAGAAAACAAAATTCACCAGTGGTGAGGAGATGAACAAACACCACAGTGCGAAATTTTCAACTAATGCTTCTAATTTTGCTTCAAAAGGAAGGTCCTTCCATTGCTTTTGGCTCTTGTTTGAAATACTTTCCAAATATAGCATGATAATAAGCAAAGGATAAGAAGATGAAAGTCACAAAAATAGCTACTACCAATGTGCCCTTTTATAAACATTTTCATGCCATTAATTTTGGAATTAAGGTCTGTTCTATGGAGGAACCAGATGAGACAGCACTCCTATGATTCTTGTTGGTCTCAACTCTGTCAAAGCTTGAAGGTTCTCAAACTACATTGCAATTTTGAAGAGAAACCTTCCAACAATAATTCCTTCCTTTGTACTTCCATCTCCTTCTCCTAGTAATTGACCAGGTGCCACAGAAACACCACAGAAAAAGGAAAAAGCAATATCTAGTGCCTGAGGATTTTGCTCCACAGAACTTCCACAGCCTTGCAGCCTATCAAATAACCAAACCCAAAATTAATGGTCATTTTGGACTCTCTCAGCAGCTCTCACTCCAGCCACTCCCTTCTGGCTGTGTACAGTTCCATCTGGTTACACAGATGGACACAAAGAGCTCACTCCACCAGCTGCTGCATATCAAGATTTACCAAGAGTTTTACTAAAGTAAAACTGTGGGCTGATGGATGGAACTATAATCAGGTTACACAGATAAGAAGGAAGCCAAAGATAAGAAATTGAAACTTGTGTGGTCCTAAAAGTTGCCTAAAAGATTGAGGCTCCTCTGCCCTAGAAATGGCAACCACCTGGGGCGTGTGAGCAGAGCCCTGTATTTTAGGGAAGCACACAGACACAGAGCTGCCTCCCAGCCTGCTGCACACCTAGGAGCAAAAGACATTTCTTACAAGAAAATTATGTAAAATCATCAATACAGCCATGAGGATGGACAATTACACTCATGTTGTAGGATGAGTGTAGTTACCTACACTCATAAGTGAGAGTAGTGGGGGTTTATTACGTATCAGAGCATGAGAAGCTCTGCTAAAGCACCAGTTAAAAGTCAATAATTACAGAGAAAGTGACATTTGAAGAACTACTCAGGTACCACTGTGTGGGAATTAATGGTACTATTTTTACTGCCGATCTCTGTGAATCTCCAATTTCTCTGGGCTGGAATATGCAAGTGGGAAGAAAACTTCTAACTAAATTAATTTCCATGCAAAGTTTAGAGACAGTCTGGAAGATGTTCTTTAAAAACCAACAATGAAATTTGAAATAACTTAAACTGAACTAATTGATTTTGGATTTTCTCCATGTTGAAAGCTATTTTCTGATATAGTGTTGGGGAGAAATGTTTAATGTGGATATGACTGGTAAATGCTACTATACTTTTATACCAGCATCATTTTTTTTTCTTGGAAATTAATTTCTTGCCTGAAAAGGATTAAAATAATTTCCCTTTAAAGGAAGCTTTGCTAGGTTGCTGCTCTATCTACACTGCACCATCCAGTTGTGTATTTATGTCATGACTTGCAAAAGCTTTTCAAGGCACTCCTAAATGTGCTTTGAGCAGATGGGGCAAGGTAATGCATGGCATTTTGTCAGCACAGACACATGCTGATTCTGACGCAAAAGTGACATCGTGGTGTAAGGATTTCACATACATTTCCATATGTTTAAATTGTTTCAGCCTGCATGGTACTCCAGCATTCCTTTTAGGATAACAACACTGTTTAAACTGCATTTTTTTCCCCATTTATCTTCTCATTATAAGAATCCATATTTCATTCCAAATATAGCTGCTTGGGTGTGCGGGGGGGAAAAACACATATAATCAATCAATCAACCTTCTCATGATCCAATGTACTGACAAAGCAGGTAACACCTAAGCCACATGAGGCTGAAGGGGATGTCTCACACAAATAACAGGTGCCCCTGGAAGAGCCACACTCCTGCTCTGCTGTGACAAGTTCCATCCAAGTTCCATCAGTGTGGCATTTTCAGTCCCCCATCATTGGGAGGAAAGATGAATCTGACTCCATGTTCTTAGAAGGCTTATATTATATCATATTATTTTATATTATGCTATACTAAAGAATAGAGAAAGGATGCAGACAGAAGAGTAAAAGACACTAATAAAAAACTCCTGACTCCTTCCAGAGTCCTGACACAGCCTGACTGTGATTGATCATTAAGTCAAAACAATTCACATGAAACCAATGAAACAATCTCCAACCACATTCCAAAGCAGCAAAACACAGGAGAAGCAGTCAGATAATTATTGTTTTCATTTTTCTCTGAGGTTTCTCAGCGTCCCCAGAGAAGAAATCCTGCTGAAGGGATGTTTCAGAAAATATCATGGTGACATATCAGAGCGATCTGAATGCATGCTCCCAGCTTTCCCAACTGCAATTGTGTTGTCCTCTGCCACTTATTAGATTTTATTTCTCTTTCACAGGTCACTACTATTCTCTTTTGCTCTCTATTTCTGACCTGAACTTGAGGAGAAAAATGACACGTCTTGTCTGGACTAGAAAGGAACAGTTCAGTTTAGGTCAAGCTTAGCCAGCAAAGCCCTCAGCTCGTTCTGTGGCTCAAATGCAGCCTGAGCTTTACTCCAGCTGGATACAGTTGTACCAACAGCATTATCCTCTGTTTAAAACAGAAAGAGAGATGTAGGCAGATGGATCTAAGTGGTTGTAGCTAAGCTCACCTTAGCCATGACTTCCCAGCCACCATCCCAAACCCAAAGACAGCAGAGACATGAAAGCCAGTGGCTTCACAGTCTAGCAAAAAACTCCACAGGCTAGATAAACCTGTTTAATTTCATCACTCAATGAAGTTGCTACTGGATACACAATTTAGCATTTCAGAGGCCTGTAACTTGGGAGCTGAGCTTTTCATTGAGACAGTGAGAGTATTTTTAATAAAAGCAAAACAACCTTTTTTTTTTTTTTCCTCTCAGCTTAGGGACAGCTGAGCCATTTTGGCTGAAAAATTATTTTAATTTTTTTTTAAATGTCTGAGGCAAACACCCAAAATGGAAAATATCAGCCAAAGCTGAAATCGTTTGGCAAAGATAAGAACAGCTGAACTGAGAGTCTTAGGATGGAAAGCATCAAGCAATCTTCAGCACAGACATAACTTCCCATACCTGCTACTGCCTATTTCCCCATGTCCCTGAGGTGGTCAGGAGAGGTGGTCTCAGCTCCAGAGGTCCATAAATGCTGTGGAGAACACACCTGCTGTGCCATGGAGCCAGACCCACCTGGGATCTGTGAGTCCTGCTTTGGGCCACCTGCCCTTCAGTGCTGCTGGAAAGGGGCTGAACAGACCCCAGAGAGCTGAGCACAGCAAAGCCCTCAGCACAAACCATCCAGCAGCAGCAGCCAAGCACCAGCCCTGCACCACCATTCAGCCCCCTGAGCCCCATCTCCATTTGCAACTCATATATACCTATTACAGGTTTTGTGTAAAAATACACTACATTTTTACCTTGAGCAACCATGGCTTACAGCCACTGGAGCAAAAAAACTGCTTCACTAGAAGCACAAGGAAGGACAAAGCTAGAAATGCTAACAAGTAAATAGTTTATCTTTTTTTTCTATCTCTTTTTAACTCTGTGGCATGAATGCTCAAGACCCTTATAAATACCAAGTAGATTTCACAAGCTGGCATGCCTGAGTTTCTAACAGGAACATTTTGAGGTGCAAGCCAAATATGCTGTGTTAAGGTAAAAGGAAATAAAAAGTTGACCATAACCTGAGGCCCTGGCTCCTGCCAAGTGCCTGCTGTTATGAAAGCAAGGTGCTCCACACAATCTAATCATAGCACTAAACCTTGTTACAAGCCCTTTTACAGCTCCAATATCTGGGTTACATGGAAACACGCTGGAGAGCCTCCTTGTACTATGAAATAAATGTCATTCTGACTGGCATCCTCTCTTCCAGCCAGTAATTTCCCTCTGCTGATAAATCGATACAGCAAAAACAAATGAGAGTGCACAATGGGCACATTGAGGATTACATTTTTATTCATTTCAGAGCCCCTGCAGCAGAGTTTCCTTAAACACAATAGCAGAAAATGATGCACTCGAGCTGGGGGCACAGGGGGAGGAAAGCATACCTTAGAGAGGAAGAGAGAAGGAAAAGAGCAAGGCAGGAAGAGAAAGTCAAAAAGGGAGGAAGAAAAATAACCTCAGAATTTAGAATACAAGTCTGCATTTGTAAGCCTCAAGTTTGGGGTACACAAGTGTTCAACAAGTATTTAGCTTGGCTTATTTCTAAGTTCTTTGTTAAAGTAACAATATTTTGCCTTTCCCTTCCTTTTTGCTTTCTCTGCCTTTTAAAATTTTATCTATTCCATGCTTTGCTCCAAGGAACTCTTCCTACCCCTTCCATCAGAACTGCTGCACTAACACACACACAGGACAGCCACACACAGCCAGTGCTGCCCACACCTGCAGTAACTCGTCCCAAAATGCTCCTGGCAGGAGGCACATATTTAGTATGGTAGGAAAATGGACCAAACCAGAGACACTTTGACATTTCAGCTCAAAGAACTGATCCACCACCCAGAAGAGATATTTCCAGTGGTCTGTAGCAGGTTTGACGCAGCCTGATCACCTCCAATTATGCCCATTCTGACCCCAAGACTTGGAGTTTCAGTCTTCCATAGTTATGAAGCAGAATTGAAAAGAGAAAGAGAGAAAGAGAGAAGGAAAAGAACTTCTTTTCTCCTTAGGTCACTCAGCCAAAAAAAGAGGGTGCAGCCATGGGTTTACTCAGGTGCAAGCCCAAAGGCAGGAGCCCAGGGTGGTGAGTACAGCACAGATTTAAAGAGAACTCCAGGGCACAACAGACACCATCAGTACTGGTCAAACCCCTAATTTTGGGATTCCCCCACTGCTATTGGGGCCAGACCCCAGCAGCCCCACAGACTGGACACCTCTGCATGTCTGCAGGAGACCTGGAGCCAGGTCAGCCCAGGGCAAGCTCAGGGAAACCCATCCCACATTTCTACAGCATAACCCTGACCTGAACACGCCACAGGCAGGAACCCAGGGAGGACAGGGTCCTACAGCCCTAAGGGGGACTGCAGCAAATGCAAGCAGGGCTGCCATCTCAGCACTGTGCGGCCACTAGAGCTGGACCAAAGTGACAGAGCCTTGTGCATGTACTGCCACGTGCCTGCTGGTTTGTGGCCACTTCCAGCAGTGTCACTGCCCCAGTCTGAACCAACCACCTCAAGGTGAGAGGCTGCTGAATTCATTACTAGTTGCCCATGCCTCATTAAATTTGCATTTATTTGGTTTACCCTGTTAGTGGTTCCTACAATGACCAACTAGAAATTACTAGAAAAATGTGATTTTACCCCCCTCTTCCTTTTCTCCCTCCCGTTCTATTTTTTTTTTTTTTTAAGCCAAAAGGCCGTAACACAACAGCAACATAATGAAAAGTGAAATCCTTTTACAACCCTGGGAAGGCCAAGATGTGTGCCCAATAAATGTAAGCAGACATGATATTCTTTATAATCACAGCGAGATGAAGATGTGAACTGAATAAATGCTTTAAAAACATCATAGATTTTATTAGATGCAAAAGATTGAAGCGTTAGGCACCTTTTAGCTCAACTTTCATTTAATTTACTGCTTGCTGTACTGTAGTCTAAAGGGAGTGAAAAAATCCTCTCTCTAATTTTTTTTTCCTTTTCATGAGCTGACCAAGGAGATGAAATCTGGGTACTTTAATTACCATTCAGAGCCAAAGGCCTGGCCTTTGATATGGAAATCCCACTTCAACTCCAGCTTGCTGCTGCCTTTCCCTGTCCCCTTCTCCTTCCAATCTCACAACATGAATTTTAAGTAGTCTTGTCAACACCTGACCGTGAAAGCTAACAGAAGCCTGTGCTGCTAAGTTGGTGCTGTTGATAATTTTTGTAATTTTTTTCTTTTTTTTTTTTTTAATTCCACTTTTCTTTAGGAGGGAGAGAGTGAGGCTGGGGAGAGTGGGGTCAGGAATTGGACAAATCCGTGGAACTGATCTTCTTCCTTGTCCACACGTGTCCTGGCCCAGCTCATGCAGCAGCTCACATGAAAGGGTGAAAGAAAGGAGAAGCAGGAGGGGCAGGGGGGAACGGATGAAAGCTGTCATGTACAGTTACCCTGTTATTGTCATCTGCCTGCTGCATGACTCCCAGCTTTGCTATAATTATTAATTGCACTTGTCAACTGTCATTAATTCCTCTTTAGCATCCCTGTCTTGGAGTAATTAGACAGAACAGCCTCACTGCACTCATTGTTTTGAGAGGCCCCTGAAAGAGCCCAACGGGGCTGTGGAGACACAGCCATCATTAATACAATGGAGCACCTCAGCATTAACCCTTTCCAAGGGGGGGAAATCACAAGCTGATGGTTCCCCCATCCTGGGAGCCCCAGCTGCTGAATGCCCCTTTCCCTTTTCCTTGTGAGCATTCCCATCCAAGGGCTCAGGAGCACCTGGGGGCTCCAGGTGTGTCACACCCCACTGGAGGGGCTGCAAGAAGGCCAAATTTTCTGAGGGGTCAGCACCCCCAGCTCCACCATGACCTCCTGCTGGACACCTGGAGGAAGGCACAAAACACCAGACTTTATAAAAAGTTGTGGTGTTGGGTCGCCAGGAGGAGGTGAGAGATGAGAATTTGACTCCAAGTTCTCAGAAGGCTGATATGATTTGTGGTATATGATATATACGATATATACGATAAGAAATTATATACTAAAACTATACTAAAGAAAGAGGAGACATCAGAAGGGTAAAACAAGAATGAATAATAAAAACCCGTGACTGACCAGAGTCCCGACACACCTGGACTGGGATTGGTCATTAAATTAAAATCCACAATTCACATGCTGGGTAAATAATTCTCCAAATCCCATTCCAAAGCAGCAAAACACGGAGAAGCTGAAGCTTCCCAGCTTCCTAGGAGAATCAATCCTGGTGAAGGGATTGTTCATAAAATATCATGGTGACAAAAAGTCACCTTTACCTCTTTCCCCAGAGTTTAGGGAGGCTGACCAAAAATCAGCTGCGGGATGTCAGTGCCCTTTGATGCTCCTCTCCTCCTCACCTGAGGAAAGGGACCCAGAGCAATTTTTTTTGGCTGCACTGCTGAGATGTCCAAGCCCAGCTTTGCCATCTCTACCCCCCCCATTAACCCTTCCATGCCCACCACGCACTCCCAGCATCCTGAATTCCCCAAGGCAGCGATCCCTGTGCTGTTGCACAGGTGTAAGAGATGTCCCCAGCCTTCCTCACACCTGCCCTTGATTTGGTGGCCACAGGAGCCTGCTCTGCTCTCTCCCAGGGCTGCAAAGGATGAAAACTCAGGGATGTGGGGAAGGGACAGCAGGAAGGCTCAGTAAGGAAGCTGCTGAGCAAAGAACAAAGCAAACAAATGGGCTGATACTGGATTTCTATCACCAGTCTTGGGAACAAAGCTCCTTCTGGGCAGGAAATAAAAAGGAGGGAAGGAAAAAAAAACATTCCTTTACTTAACTGGAATTTACTCTATATAAATGGTCATTGAAAAAACCCCAAACAAACAAGGAGGAACTAGAGCAACCTGTTGCTGCAACAAGCAAAATATCTCTGCAGCTCAGCTCTGAGTTTTCTGCTTGGGTTTACCAAATTCTTTCTCTGCTGCTCATCCACTCTCTCTCTCTCCTCATCTTTTTGATTGTAATGCTGGAATTCAAGTTTCAATACAAAAAAGAGAAGCCAGCAAGGCAGTAACCAGCCTTGATTTCACTGTCACTTGGGGACACCCCAAGGAGCTCCTGGGCCACTGGCCAGACCTGTGTGGGGCTAGGGAGGACCACACTACCCAGCCTCTCCTCCAGAACCACAGCTGGGAGCAGAGGGAGCTCAGATATTTTTTCCTTTCCAAAAATTCCAGGAGAGACTCCTATTCACCCTAGGCAAGCAATTTTGGCAAACCTGGTCACACCAAAAAAAGATCTTCAGCAGCAGTATGCCTTGAATGATATATTTTTTAAGTAAGACTACATATTCCTGGTTCAAAATCAGAACCCAGACTGCTGAAAATGAAAAGGAACTTTCTTCAGCCTGTTAACTTAAGGGCAACAAGAGACCTTTTGTGAAAAGGGTTTTTTTTTTCCATTAAATTTTGCCTATCTTTTCAATGCTTACCCAACTGAGATCAAAGCCACAAATTAATGAAGCAAATATACTCTAAACCAGCATTTCAAAGTCATAAAATGTTAAAGAACCTTATTCAGAGCTTCAGCTTCTTTGGATCTGGCTTAGTAGCTTGTGACTTACTGAAATAACAGAGAGCTTTGTATAAAGCCATGTGGAATGTATTTATAGTACATATAGAACCAGAAAAATATTTCATAAGCATATGCATCAGATTTTTGGCACTGTGCACCCTACATCAGAAATAAGAATTTGGCCACAGACCTAATCAGAAAACACTTATTCACTTTTCTCTATTGTGGCTGCAGTCAACCACTGTAAAAATTAGAGCAATTTTTTCAAAGCAGGGCCCAGTTCAGCTGCATGCTAAGTACCATCACTGATTATATTCCTCCTGCATTTTTCCAAGATGGATTTCAGTGTCCCACAAAAGTGGCTCTGCCTTGTATAACAACAAGATTCGACAGCCAGATCTCATTGTTACCTTATTAGTGAGAAACTCTGCTAAATCACCTTCAAATTGCTCACAAGGCTACATTTCTCTAAAGGTCAACGTGAACACAGCACACACACATTATTACAGATTTCTGAGTGGCCAGTGGTACTGATTCAAAGGAAAAGATTCTCTTTCCCTTTGCTAACAGCAGCTGCTTGTTTCACCTTCTCACAGAGCGTGCTCTTGGGACGGCTGTGAGTGAACCAGTCCCAGGTGAGGGCAGGCGAGGCACCCAGGATGGAGCTGGCTGAGCCACTGATGGTTCCAGCGTTTCTGTGGGACCTGCTGAGACATTTCTGTGATTTATCCAGGAGCTCTGGCTAACTCAAGGGTGCTAACAGCCATTTCAGTGTGAATTCACGTGTTTTCTGTGGTGAACTTGTGTCACCAGTGCATTTTGAGGCACGGCTGGGAAGTTGGGCCAATTAGAAAGTGCAACTCAGCACACAGCTCTTTATCAAACAAACTTAGCTGCAAACCTATGCACTCCTCTAGTGCATAATGATCCCTGTACCTGGGGTATCCCCAAACCATCCCAGCCCATGCCTTCTCCTCCCTCCCCTTGCCAGGCTGGCTGAAAAAGCAATTACCAAGAGCACAGAACGCCCAACACACACACAGCCCTAAAAGCACAACATCACCACAGATAATAAATTCTGTTCCACAGCCTCTCCCATGAAGAGTGTTCAAGTGATGATTAACCAACAAGCCAAGTGCTCAGCTGCAATCTCAGCCCATTCTGAACAGCTTTTGCTCAAGGCACACTAGGGCAGAGGATTAAAAAGCCCCTCCCAAACGGATTAAAAACCCCTTTAAATGACCATCTCCCAGGTCATTATGGCAATAAATATATATCTATATACACACATATGTATTACATGTATAAAGAAAGGGGGGAAGAGCCCTCAGACAATCCCTCTCTAGAGGATTACTTCAACACTTTTGACTTCAGAGAGATTGAAACTGATTCTCCTAAGCAAGCAGCTTTAACCCAAATCAGAACTCACCTCTTCACCAATCAGAAAGAAGCTTTTTCAGAAACTTATACTTCATAATAGTTATATGGGCCTTAATCCTCTTGGAAACAGTTTTAAGTCATTATTCCAGGAGTTATTAGGTTGGAAAACAGCTTCTAGGCAAATGATGCTATTCACAAACCTTTTACACCAGAAATAATGGTTGGATTATTTCTGCCTCAAAAGTAGTCTTGAGGTCTGGTTTCTGATTTTCTTTATATCTGATGCTCCTGAGGACAAAAAAAAAAAAAAAAAAAGCAGCAAACACAGCCCCACTAGTACATTCCAATAATAATAGAAATTTTAAATATGTAGAACTAATTTTATAAGGATTATAGTGGCAGCAATGAGAGCAAGTTTGAATTATAAGCAGAAGTAAAAAATAAAAAACTGTAAAAAATTAAAAATTAAAAAATAAAAAATTCTGGCTTCCAGTGCAGTACCTCTTACCCCAGATAGGTTCCTTCTTGTCTTAAAAAAAAATACCACTGTGTATCATATGAATTTTCAGTAAGAAGAGAATTCAGCCCTAAAGGTGTTTTATTTCCAAAATGCTTTCCTGAGCAGTTGCCTACTTCTCCATTTTATAATAAAGTCAAATGTACCAACACTAAAAAGCACCAAAAAACCACCAAATAACCATCACCCCCCCAAAGACACAATGCCAAGTCCAAACCATATCAATTCATCTGTGCTGTACTGCAAATTTGGATTTCTTCAAGCAGATCAAATACTGACATTTCCATGGCAATTTTTGCCTGAATAACAACTTCAGGATTTACTCCATCACTTTTCCATGTAGCCGTATATACATGTGAAGTACCAATAATCTTCCTTTTTTCAAAGAAAATAATTGAACTATTAACTTTAACACCTACCCGGTTAAAACCAGTTATTAGTAATTTTTCACCCATTAATTTTACCTCAAAGATGAATTTCTATTCTTTGCTGAAAAGGGGGTCATAGTGGAAGATAGAACTCCAACAGCACAAAAAGAGCAGCAGCATCTCTGACTAAATTCTTCACTGGAGCAGTGATATCACTTGGCCAAAGGATTATGTGGCATCACTTTCTGAAGTGTATTAAGAATGTATTAATTTGCCTATATAACAAATTCATCATCATTGCTCAGGAGAAATCCCTAAACCTACAGCAAAGGCCTTCTGAGGTAAACTAAAGCTAAGGAGACATAAGGTAATTAAAATAAAAGAAAAGAATCGTTGCATTTGTTCTCTTTAGTTATATTATGAATAAAACCCCAAAACTAATGTAATAATGTATCCCAGCAGTTCAAATCTTCTAATTTATGTAGAATGGATTATTACTTAGACAATCTGACCCTGGGCAAAACTTCCTCAGTTGAGAAGATTTACAATCTAATTATGCAGGAAGTTCTGCTGAGACAGTTTGGGTGCAACGGCCTTCTATTGCATTAGCTTAGCTAAAATTGCTGCTCCTTCACTGGCTTGGGCTTCCAAGTGCTCAGATGAAAACAGAAAATGCTCCCTTCGTGTCCTTCCTTTCCCTTTAGCCTTTCTCAGCATTTCTGCACCACACACAGCACAGAGGGGCTGGGGCTGCAAAATCCAGCTCCAAGTTGCCTTTCGGGCTTTTGCTTTGGCCCCTGCTCAGTGAAATGACTTCAAAAAGGACCATCAAAGTGCTTCCCATAATTTTTACAATGATAGTTGCTGGGTTGTTTCTCCCCTCCCCTATTGCAAATGCCCCTGAAAAAAGCCTGGAGCTGAAGTCTGTTCCTGTACACTTGTTTCTTCATCCTGCACACACAAAACTAGTTTATTTTTGTAGGGTGGCTCAGAGATGTTTTGCTGCTGTCTCAGACACCTGAATATTTTTAGCAATCTATATCATTAGATTAAAATAAAAAAAAAGTTCCTCGACACATACAGAAATAGCAAGAGCTTTGCAAGCCTGCAGAGGAAATGATGGGAAATTTGGGGCTAACAGAATTGGAAGTGTCTTTTCTCCTGTAGCTGTTTTACAGTGTATCCATACAGCTGAACATACAGACACGTCCTCCAATAACACAGACAGAGAAATCAGTGCCTTTCTTTCTTTACAGGAAGTGTTTTGATTTCAAAAGGTCAGTGGATCATATCACAGCCTCTGACCTTGATGATTATCATGTGCAGTAATGCACATTTTTATCTACAGGTGGCAGACCTTTGAAAATCAGCTTCAAATTCATTAGACATTTTTGTTGATACCACCGCCCACATTCAAAAGTAAGAATCTGCAGCATAAAGTTCTAATTACTGCTGTTCAATTTAGAGGACAGATTTGTCAACAAAGTGGCTCAATTCTCAAAGGCTAGTGACCCCTCTCAGAATGAGGCCTTAAAAAAAGAAAAATAATTTTAAAAAATTAGTTGCTCAGTACATAGCAAGCTTTTATTATTTTAAAATCATTCAGCAACTCAGCAAAAGATTTTTTTTCTGTATAATAGGAGTTTCACTTCCTTGATTATTAAGCACTGCCTGGCAAATTAGTGATTTCTTCTTTGATAAGCTTATTTAGAAGAGGAAAAGATGAGAATGTCACAACTGACTTCTGGCATTTAGAAAGATATAAGTGAATGGTACAACTTCTCCAGATCTGAATCAATCATGTTAAAATACCATGACTTAGGCTGTCATCTCAGATGTGTGTCTAAGGCCTCACCACCAAGCAGAAAAACATCGATTTACACCATAATATTATCAATCATTCACATAATACTGCATTCAAATTTAATTAGAATTTTTTTTTTCTTCTGAAAAACAACAGCAGCATAGCCCTCTGCATGTGGACAGAATCCTACAGAAATCAAGCAGGCTGTCTCTGGGTTTTAGCTTAGTCAGGCCTAAAGTCTCAGCTGCACAGTGTTTGCACAGCTTCTCCTCATTCCCACCCAGGAAAAGTGGATGTGTCACCTGTCACCAGGCTGCATTTCCAACCCTGCTGTTTAGCAAGTGCCACTGATGGCACAGAAACAAGAGAGCAACCTGGTCAGAGACAGGTGACACCCAACCCTTGGCAAACCCATCACACTCAGCAATGCCAGCCTCAACTCCACAACGACAAGGGTAAAAACGAGGCCACCTAAGGGAAAATGCTTGTCTTTGAAACCATAAAAGTTTGTCTTTGAAACCCTCATTCTGCCATCCTTTACTCCTCACGGAAACCAGACTAAGCACAAAAGCTGCTTCAGGATTGTTGCCTCTGCAGCCCCTAAAATCAAGAGCCAAACAGGGTGAGGTGACAAAGTGCAGTTACATTTTGGATGAAGGGTTCCCTCCAGGTGCACAACGCCCCAAAATACTTGTGTCAAATACATGCCAAAAACGTGTCCAAAATGCCCTCGAGACATAGGGCAAGCACATTTTATAGGTTTAGCAAAGAAGCAAAATTGACAAGAATCTTCACTTAGAAAGATATGTAATGAAATAATTCTCCCTCTTGGTGCAACCCCTCTGAAGCTCCCCTGCTTGCTGGTTATGTCTTATTACATGATAAAGGTCTTCAGAAGGTGTCTTGCCCTTGATTCCCACAAGAAGCAAGACTAGAACAGGTCCTCAGGAATGTGACTGTCTAATAGGAAAAGTGCTGAAATTAGAAAACTCTATAACCGTATGACAGCAGTCTACAGAGCTAGGAATATATGTGAAAAATATATAAAAGAAAAATAATTTTGGCATCAGGACCAACAAGACATAAGAACTGGTGGGATTATCTGCAACTGAGTGTCCTGCCAGGCCAACAGCATTTAACCAGATTCTTCCCCACCCAGTCTCCCTAATGACAAGAAACACCAAATTTGTAAAAATTTAGTACTTGGGATGTAGATATTTACACAGCAACACTATAAAATATTGTAATATATCCACAAAAACAAAACACCCAACAAAAACAAACAAAACCAACAAAACCAAAACAACAATCCAACCCCAAAACTCTTCCATAGTTATTTTACGGAATGTTTTGAATAGATTGAAACACAACTGCAAAGTTGAATGAGTAACAGAAAGTACAGACAAATTACAATATCGACACTGAGCACACACACCCTGGAGAATGGTTATTTGCTGGCTGGCATGCCCACTGCTCCCCCTCCTCCCCAGCCCAAGAGTGGGTGAGCAAACTGAGCACACACTAATGTCTTTTGTGGTAACCTAGTAACCTTCTCCTTTTCCTCCCCAAGCTCTTCCTTCACACCACACTCTTCCTTACTGCCAGAATAATTGCACTGTGTCTTTACAAGGCTTTGTTTTCCTACCCAGTGCAGAGGAGCTGGGGTTATTTTCAGTCTTGGGAAGCTTGTAAACAGGATCAAACAGGAACCCGGTCATCAGCAAGAGGAAGGCTAGAAAAATAAAAGCAAATGCATATCAACAATTTTATTTTAAAAAGAAAATACATCCAAAACATGAAACAAAAGCCTGGGCTCTGCTAGACATCCCCCTCCCCACTCCTTTTTATTTAGTTCATGAACTCTTTTTTGCAGAACAGAGGCTGGTGTAAATTAATGTGTGACCCATCACATATCACGTGGGAAAGCTGCCATAGAAATATGGAATAGCAAAAAGAAAAAAAAGTAGACATTATTAGAACTAAAGAAGCACCTCTTATCATGATAAATCAATACCCAGACTGAACTAGGAGACAGCTGTGACTCCATATTCCTGTTTCTCTGAGTGCTTGAGCAGCTCAAGTGCAGAGTGTCTGACATGCCTGCACAGCCAGCAGTGCCAGTGCTGGGAGCAAGGGCTCCTCTGCATCTGCTCCTGCTCTCAGCTGCCCCTCTGGGAGTGGCTGGGTCCCTCACACACCTACTCCATCACCTACACACTGTCCCGAGGCTCCTGAGTTGCACCTGCACAGGGGACAGAGTGGCATCTCCCCAAGAAGAGCCCAGGGCTTCAGGGACTGCCCCAAGCCCACTGCCCCTCCACAGCTCAGGAACCCTGTGAGCAGCTCACACCTCTCTGGGCACTCCTGCAGCTGTGGTGGCAGTCTGGGGTTTGGGTCACCCCAAGCCTGCAGCAGGGAGGGGGAAATGCAGCACAAAGTGGCACAGGTTAGGATGCTTAACAAAAATAAGCACAAGTGTGAGTTTGTGCTGTGATACCCTGTGCTCACACAGGCCAAAGTTCATCTCAGATAGGGAGTGCTTGTCCTTCTAGCCAAGCTTGGCATCCCTAAGTTTCATTACAGTGTATTATTATCAAGCCAGTCCAACCTAAACAATTTGTAGTATGAAAGAGATGTATGAATATCAACAGGAATTTCTTTTCTTTTTCAACTACAAAACACACACACAACCATGTAAATTTTACAATCAACATCCTTAATATATAAAACCAGGAGGTTGTTCCTACTGGTTTAACTTGACAGAATTACTTTTCCAGCCCTAGAGCTCAGAGAGCTCCAGGAAAAGCAGCAGCAGCATGCAAGACCCACCAAGATCAGGCTGGCGCATGAAGGTTGAGAAGCCAACCATCCCTGGCTCCCTGCTGAGCTCTGCATGCAGGCAGACTTGGTGAAGACAAACCTCCATTTCCTATATTATTTTTAAGCAACCAGATGAACAAACAGAAATGTGTCCTCTGTATATTTGGTATAGAAATTTCCTCAGTCATGAATTTCTGCTCTTATAAAGATAACTATCTCTAAAATCTGTGCTGAAGAAAGAGGGGGGAAAGTCATTCCTCAATGAAGTTATCAACATTTTCTCCTACAAAGATAAGTTTTGTGGGACCTATTAGACTACCTGTTCACCAGCATCACAGAGAACTGAAATACACCAATTTCTTAACTCTTATTACTTGGTTATCAAAATAGCCAGTCATTAACTAAATAGCATCATATAAAACCAATCCTTTGTCCTCCTTCCCTGACCCACACATTACCAATACAGCAGCTGAGAAAAGAGCAAGCCCCACTCAATTCACCCCTAATTAGGATGAAACCCCAGGACAAAACAGGTCACAGGACAATCACAACAAGCAACACTTGCTTGCAGAATATTCCCCATTATGTTTTTAGCCTTTCCCAGCAACCTGGAACCGAGTGCTACCCCTGACCTCCTCATGTCAGCAGAGTACAAGGAAATAGTACCACTCATTTTGCTCATTCTCTTGTTTGCTGCCACCTGCTTTGACCAGCGATACTTGCTTGTCCTTGTCCTGTCTCCTCCCTTAACAAACTCTTTACAAAACTTAGGATTTTCCATGACCATAGGTATTTCTAGGTTTTTGACCACACATATTTCTCTGTACTTAGAAGTCACCTTCCACAATCTGGGCAGGCACAGGTACGAAATTTAAAAAAAAAAAAATGCCGCAACATCAACAACCACCACCACCTGACTTTCAATCTCAGTTGTATTTGGGTTAGTTTACAACTAATTAACACAAAAAAACTTAAGAGAAAAAAAGGAAAAAAAGAGAGGAAAAAAACCCCAAAAAGCAATAAAACCTACTGACTTTGCTCTTACAGCCCAGCCACAGGAACAGGTTTGTGATCCCCAGTTTATTCCCATACAGACTTAAGCATTTTCTTCCTGGTAATTTTATCTACATACAACTTTCTAGCTGGTGTCAAATAGCTTCAAAAGGGGTTTTTTTATGACTGTAAGAAAAGACAAAGCAAAACTCAGGCTAACAACTGCCTACAAGCTTTGAAGGGAATGAGATGATGTTTTTTTCAGGAGCGGAGCTGGAAATATCTGTATGGAAAAAGACCCTTTGAAAAAAGTCAGATTTACTTGGACTAAGCAAACTTTAGTTAATTAGTTGAAGTAAAAATAAAAATGTGTTTTTAAAGATAAAAACTCACCTAATTCAACTGTTTATTAACAATGCAATGAAGCAATCACCAAACATTAACAGGGACTGCTGAAATTATGATTCTTGGATACAGCCTTGAGTGGAGAGGCAGAACCAGTAAAAAAAAGGGCCTGCTGCCACATGAAATAACCTAGAGCCTGCTCTGCAATTAAACTCACTTTCATATTTACTGCAGTTTCCATCGGATGGACCTAAGAAAAATTCTGCTTTTAAACTATTTCTTTGACTCTCTCTCTATTTCCATAACTGGTCCTACAATATTTTTGTTTCTACAGCAACATGGTTGGGAGTCACTATTTGGGAGGACTGGGAGTGCCCCATTGCAGAGGCAGGCAACAGCTCCATGTACAGGAATTAAAGTAACCCTTTCCAAAAACTCCTAATAGGAGAAAATCTTAGGTATAAAAATCCTGAACTGCAGCACACACCCTTACAAGACTTTTACAATATTAGAGAAAGTGATACATGACATAGAATATAATAGCTCCTAGAGTCAGTTTGATGTGTTGTATTATATTTATATTGTAAATATAAATTAATTATACCTGATTTGTATTATGTTTGTATTATATTAATATTTAAATAAAGTATTTTTATTTAAATGTTGTCCAAATTTTAATAGGGGTGAAATCACAGCAACAGCCTTGAGCAGACCAAAATGCTGCCTCAGACCACAATTCCATCTCCACACAGCCCTGCCTGAAAAAGCTTCCACTGTCTGCAAGTTCCATTGTTCCTGTGCTGTTTTTTATTGAGGCCACCAGGAAGATGACACAGAGTGACAAACACTGTGGTGACTTTTCTCTGATGATGACATTAGCTTGGGTTATATTTTTAGGAAGCAAAGAGAGCAAAAGCCCCAAAATTACTCTAGCAATTACTCTGCTGGATATTTCTCAGGGATAAAAATAAAATTTAAAAAGCAAAGCCCCAGCCCAGCACACATTTTGCACAGAAAATGCAGCATTTTCCAGCAACTGTGACTCACAGCTCACCACATTTCACCTGGTGGTTAAAACTCCACTCAGCTGTGCATTACAGAGAGTGAGAGAAACAGGGAAACATGAGGTTTTGTGCATCCACTTTCATTTTCACAACAACTCCTCGAGGCTTACAGCTGTTAGTTTTTAACTCCTCAGCTCTTAAATCTGCCTATTAAAGCTTGAGATGAATTAGTCAAGTGTTATAGAGAAAACTCTGTTGCTGCAACTCCTGCAGGTGAGATCTTCAGTATCTAGCAAATTATTCTTCACTCTTAAAAAACAGAATGCATAAAAGAAAAAAGCATAAATGCATTTGAAAATCTGCTGTCTTCAGAGAATCTCCCAATTTCAAACACTGATTTCTCATTTCACAAGCCAAAAATCCAATCCACATTATGGCCCTTCAGAAGAGTGGTTTTGACATGCCCTAGGAAGAGTCACAGGCTGGCTCTGGATGTTTTTCCCACTCCAAAGCAGTGAAAACTATTCTAAACAGAGTGGGCTTGAGGGTTGTTTTAGGTTTGAGGTTTTTTGGTTGTTGTTTTGTTATTTTTTCACTGTTATTTGTTATTAATTTATATTGTTTTGTTGTTTTGGTTGTTTATTTTGTTATTTTATTTGTTTCAAATAATTTTTATTCTAGAAAAATACCAGGTAGCTTGTGCAAGACTACCTCCTCAGTACCTACCTGTTCCTGTAAGAGCAAAGTCAGTAGGTTTTATTGCTTTTTCAGGGTTTTTCCCTCTTTTTTTCTTTTTTTTCTCTCCAGTTTTTTTTTTAATCTATTTGCCAAGCAGAGTCATTTATCCCCTATTAGATAAAGTATAATAGACTGTACCAAAAGGGTCACTGGCCTTCCATTTAATGATATTGCCAGCACCAATCTCCATTTTCCCGACAGTGTCCCTCAACACAGAATAAATGGCTGATCTCTTCACAATAACAGCTGATTTCTCTTTATTAAGCTAAAAAGGTCACCATTTTCTACGGCTGGGCCGCCCTGCACTATTGATAATTTTATGCATAAACAAATGGCAAATTTGTGCCACATAAATATGCATTAGCAATTACTTTTTCCTCGGGCAACGCTCGCCGCATGCAAATGTGTCCCTCACAGGGCCTGGTGGCTTTTGTTTTAGCTCTTGAACAGCCAAACAAAAGAGCACAATAAACAGTTTAAAAATTGCCAATCAATAGGAAATGCAAATGCAAAGGTAAATGGCAGGAAACTTGCCCAAACAAATAAAACTAAATAAAAAAAAAAATTAAAAAAAGCACCAAACAAAAATCATGCAAAGAAATACAGAAATAAATGGAAAGGAGTCTCTTTTCTCCCCACTCTTTATCTACAACTCTGTTTTATTTCTTTTTGATAGAGACATGGCTGAGGTACTCTTCGCACTGAACCCACATGGAAGCACCTAAAATGTCCACATGGGCTGGGGATGTTTTAGGCTGGCAGGCAAAGGAGGCAAAAGAAGGATGTCTGCAAAAATTCATAGGGGATCCATGGCTTAGCTTCTCCTGGTGTAAATTTCCATTAAAGATCTTTAAACAAGGAACCACTGAAGGAAGCTTCAACATCTTCTGTAAATAGCGATTTGGGATTTTATTACTGGGGAAGTGCCCAGAGAACACCAAGCTATCTGTAACTACATACAGACATCTGTAGTGACTGCCTAATAAATGTTGTCACTTGAGAAAGTTGAACTCCATATAATTTCCCTTACCCCAGGGACAGAAGGCTTGATTTTGCCTTGTCTGATCCTTGGAGTGCTCAATTCCGACAGCAAGTCAGAGTTGTGTGCAAGAGGCAGGAGAGAGGGAAAACATCAGAGCCAGACACTAAATTGGTATGACCACAGAAAAGCAAAGCTGACAATTTTAGGAGAGCTGATGCTTCCTTTGAATTTTCCCTTCTGCAGAGGATGGGGTGTGACACGTGCAGTGATCATTATTGTTTGCAGGCAGGCAAGGAACCCAGCTCAGGGATGCAGGAACACACATTGTGCACAAACCTATGCTGAGGCCACCTCCATGACCCAGCCACGAGAGCTGCTGTCTTTCCACACAACTTCTGAGGCAGAAACTTGATTTTCATGACTGGCATGGGGAAATGGAAAGGCGTGAGGGATAGCCAGCAGTGTGAGCTGCGCATCAATCTACAAATCTTTATGAAGAAGCCAGACTTAAAATATGTAGGCTTGCCTTCTGGTCTTAAAAAAAAAAAAAAAAAAAGGCACTAAAAACCCCCCAAACAAAACAAAAAACCCAAAAAACCCAAAACAAAAAAAAACCCCAAACACCAAGAAACCCCCAAACCCCAAATGCCCCAACAAATCAAACCTAAAATATCATTTAGTTCAACAGAAAGAAATTGAAGAGACTAATCATGTGCTTAAAGTGTTTCCCATATAGGGCACATCATCCAGCAGGTAACCCACATACACAAATTTGTCTGATGTTACTGTCCAAGGGTTTTATTTTTAGCAAATGGGAATGTTCCTGTCAATGTAAGCACTCAGCAGCAATCCTACGTCTTTCCCACCCAATCAGCTGTCATGGAATGACAATTTCACAGAATTCATTTCCATGAATTATACTAAAAATCAACAAGCTGATAAATATAATTTTTTTGCCAGTTAATTTAGTTCGTTTCTTGCCTTTCACTTCCCCTGGTTTTGGCTTGGATGATTTTCTAACACCACTTTACGGCAGGGCTTTTGATCCTGATAGAACCTGATAGAAGTGTTAAAGGCCATGGTGGCAGTGGTAATTTTTTTAAATTATTCTCTTTCTAAGAGCACTCTTACACATGGTCCAGTACAGGAGAAGCTGCACCAGGCACAGGACAAGATATGTCCTCCCAAAGAGAAATTCCTCATTTTAGGCTTTTAGCCAAGAGCACTCCCACACCAGTAACACATTTCAGCCCCAAATCCACAACTTGCAGCTTCTCTAAATGGTGATAAAGATGATCAATTCAACATTGTGCATATGTGAGATCTACAGAAATGCCCTCTTGCCATCAACCTTCCTTGGCTCTGCTTTTTCCCTTATCATGCAAGAAAAAAAAAATTATAATAGTACCCTGTGCTTTGGGTAAGTCAAGGCTCACCCAACAACTGCATCCCATCAGAGGGAGCATCCTCGGTGAAAACACTCTGCCCTCTCCAGCTGGCCTTGGACATGCCAATGCTCTCCAGGGGCACCCACCTGCCAGCAGGCTCACTGCAAACCCCAAAGATTTCAGAAATAACACTTGCAGAAATTTGCATACCACTTTGTTAAGCTGAACGTGATTGAAAGACCCGTGGTTATACACAAAGTTCTCCTGAGGTCATCAAGAGAGTGAAAAAAGGCATAAGCAGGTATGCTAAAGCAAGATGAAATAAATTGTTTAAATGTCACTGCAAAGGTAGTTCTCACGGATGTCTCTGTAGCCAGACTACTGCCATTAACACAGTTAGAAAGTCTGTAATAGGAAGGAAATTATTACTACATAAAATATTCCTACAAAGAGAGACTGCTGCAGAATTGAAATGAAAAGATGTAGCTCAATCTGTTAATGCCCATCCCACATGTGTGAATGTGATGAACAGTGGAGAATGAAATGCCTGTTAAATCTCTGCTAACAAGGGTATTTTAAATAGTATACATGGGTCCTTCTGTATTGCTTCCATGTCTTAACAAAATTTGATAGGGTTATCCATGTTAAACCCCAAAAGTAGCAGTAGCACTATCAAAACAAGACCTCCAAAGAGCAAACCAAGAGATGGCCATTTTCTACAACAGTGGGTGGAGTTGTTTTTGTGGGAAGGATGCAGCTCAAGAGAGTGAGAGAGGAATAGAGAAGAAACTATTTTTGTCAAATTCAAGCTCTCTAGCTCTCTTTCCCAATGATTTCAGCTTCTACTCCTGTTGTCTAGCCCCCATTTTCAACAACAGTCATTGTCACTAGTGGTTAAAAGAAGTTTTTCTTAAAAAAAAAAAAAGACAGAAATAAGCACTCACAACTACAATCTTCATAGAAACATGCTTTTAATATCAAAGATTGCCATTAAAAATTTTTTTTAACAGCTTTCCTAGAAATTTTTGAAGTTAAAGCTTTCTGGCAGGAATGAGTTTCTGTAAGAACTTGAATATTGCACAGAGCTGTCATTGATAGTGCCCAAACAATTATTGTGTATATTTTTATATGGTTACACACTTGGAAAAAAGATAACTAGATGACAATGCAGATGCTGACACATCTGCATGCCAGGCTTTCAGAATTGAGCCACATACCAATTCTTCCCTTGATGCCATGTAGATCATTACACACAAGCACACAAACACCTGAGGATACCCAAAAGCAACGAATTTCAAGCATTACAGATAAATCCTACCTCCTCCCCCCTCCCAGACTAAGTATTAGCATTTCAAGATGTGTTCTCCTAATGCAGCTACAGCCCTCCTCTTTGATGCTTCATTTTTGTCCCTTCAATTCATTGTTTTCAATTGTTTTGAATTGGGAAACATCAGAAACTGTCAGCGGGAATTTACAGAGAATTAGTATCAGAAAATTAGTGAGTTTTTTTAATTAAAGAAAATGTGATGTTTTTGTTCTCCAAATCTCCTCCTTCCTCTTCTCTCTCCACCCCAAGAATAATCAAAATGTGCTTCTGCAATCAACCCATGTCTGAGAAGTAAGCTGGATTTCTTCTCTTTCCTTCAGATTCCCTACCAGTAATAGCTCCATGATTAAGACTCAGCTGACAGTTCTCATGCCACTGCAGTTGAAAAAAATCCAGCTCCCTCCTCCAGGAGCTGAATTGGTCCTGCAGGGAGGGGAGGGGGGAGATGAACACATCTGATCGGGAGGCACCCACAGCCAGAGCCACCAGAGCACCCATCCCGGGCAACCACAGCCTCCCAGCAGAGAACAGATTTAAGCATTCCACTCCAAATAGGAGGAAAGATTTCTGAAGGTTTCCATATGAACCCGGCAGAATTGACCAAGCGCATCCATCTGTTCGCTTTCATATAAGCAATATGCACGCTGCCAGGATGGGACCTCTGCTGGGGCAGGGCCCTGGGACTGCAATTACATCTGCCACTTCCCTGCTTTACAGCAGCCTCAGCAGCAAAGCAGCAATTGCTTTTTTTATTTTTTTTAAAGCCTCAAAAAAGCATCCTGAGGAAACACACGAGAAAATGACTATTTCCACATTTCCTCCCTTTTCTACCTGATGACTTTGCCTCAGTACCTAATATTAATATCAAATGGGATGTTCTGAGCTGAGAAACATGGAAGCATTTCAAGAAAGCTTTTTTAGTGTCTCATTTCCATCTCCTTAGCTCAGAAGGGACTATTTCATAAGCAAATCTGAACACCTTCAAGCAACTCATGATGAGAGTATCCCGAATCAAATTAGTTACCTTGCCTCTATTAAACTGGCAAGGCAGCAAATCCTCATCCCTCCCCGCAGAACATAATCACCACTACAACAGGCAGAGCAGAACCTCCAAATATGGCTGCACCTTACATACCCCAAACCTGAATTACAGAACGCAGATTACTTTTGAAAATTTATATTGCTGATAATGTTGCTCATTTCAGCTTAGAGTTTGTTTCTTTTTCCGATGCAAACATGAAAATCTGCTTCCTCGAATGCAAAGCAGTCCTTCTTCGTTCAGCAACTGTGGGACATGCAACAAATCAGCACAATAAAGGCAAAGGTAAATTTTGAGTAATTCCCTAAACCTCTGGAGTAGTGGTTTTCAAAGGACTGAGTTCCAAACAATTGGTGTTGTTAATGTTCTTTGCTTTTCTCTCTAAATATCCAGCATATCAGCAGGAACCACACCACCACTGACCAAACCTCTACCACCACCACTGGAAACATCATAATCTTAGTTGTGGCTGGCCTAATATATATAGTGAAAATAATAGATTATATTTTATTTTAATATAATAATATTAAAATAATATTTAATTATAGAATGTATTGCAATTATTATATATATCATATAATTTATTACATATAATAAAATAATATATTTTATAAAGAATTGATTTATATTTATAAAATATATAATATATTCCTTTATATAAAATATATACATATATAATATATTTTATTATATATTATGTATATTTTATATATTATATGTATTATATATATGAGGAAATAAATGCAGCATCCAATACACAAGAACAGTGAGTATAAAACTTGAACAAATGAACTGCTTGGCTTCATACATTGCCATTCATGACCTGAACCACACTGACACAGCTTAAATCATCCTTGGATGACCTTGAAATGTGCATGGAGGAAAACATCTCTTGCCCTTTACAACCACCGATGGGAACGCTGCCCAAGGCTGAGGAACAGGGAGCTCTCCCTTTACACACAGGCAGAAAAGAGCTGCTGGAAATCCCTGCAACAGGCTGGATGGCCTGCTAGGCTGGGCATGGCACCCTCACTGTGCCAGCCTGCTTCAGGAGCCTCTCCCAGCAGCTCCTGTGAGTCACCAGCGCTCCCAGGTTTTGCACTGGAAGAGCTGCAGAGGCAGTGAAATCCATGTCACACCCTTCTGCTTGCTGCCAGATTGCAAAGGCAACTTAACTCCATGCAAAGACCTCAAGCACAGCAAAGCACACAGACTGAAGAAATGGAGCGATGGGCCGGCAGCAGCTGAGCAGAAATAAATATGGGTGAAGATGAGAAGGACAAAAATTAATTTAGAATATGCCAAGACTGCCAGAGGCCACTAGCCTCACAGCAGGGAGTAACTGCTGGATTTCTGACTGACTCACCCCTCTGCTGCTGCCCACAGAAACCAGCAGGACTCTCTAAGTATCTCTAAGTAACAGCCCCTGATGACCTAAGTGAGAGGGAAAGGGTGGTAGACCTCTGCAACAGTTGTAGTTTAATACTATAAAATTCTCTGGTGAAAAAATATTGAGCCAAAGCGAGTATCCAAGAAAATGCTGTGCTTTGAGATTTCACAATCATTCCTTATTTAGCTGTTGGAAGCCCAAGCAAAGATTCAGTCTTTGTGCATACATTCTGCAATACTCTCTCATTATATGACCAAATTCCAATTTTTCTAGGAGAATATCACCCCAGAAGAGTCAGTTCTGGGAAGGAACGTGAGTTACATATTACAAAGTTGTCTGCTGGACCATGAACTCATTTGTGTTAGGTACTGGAACACGAGAACTGAAGGCAGCAGAGATTTGCCAGCCCAAAGGAGGACAGTTCTGCAGGAACCCAAAATCCTGCATGAATCCCTTTGCCACCCATGTCCCACTTTCTGACCTGCTGTACCTGAACACAGACTTTGCTGTATTTTGCAGACAACTGCTTTATTTTAGAGATATGAACAGCTACCATAAAGTGAAACCAACATTTTGAGAAGTCAGATATGCCCCAGCTGCATTTAGAAGCCCTCCACAGGGTTCCCCTCCCTCCACATCAAATGGAGATGGGGGTACCTCTGGAAACTTGCACAGGGAATTTAATTCCAAGTGAACCCTGCATTTCCTTCTCTCTGCTGACTGAACAGAGGCTGAAGCAAGACTCCTCCTCTTCATTATCATCATGGAGAGCTGACAAAAAAGGCTCAATGTGGCACTCACATTCTCTGATCAGAGAGACATCATTCTCTGTCCCAGGATTTTTCCTGGGGAAGGCAGTGAGAGGCTCAGAGAAGAAGAGAAAACAATTCTTATCTTTACCTGCTGCTCCTATAGTTTGGCGCATATAGAATGCGTTATGGAGATTGTTTACCAAAAAGAGTTTGTTAACTGGATTCTGCTGATGATTATTTAAATTGATTGGCCAATTAGGTCAAAAATGTGTTGTGGCTGTCTCCAGACAGTCATGGGCCTTTCTTTAGTGTGGTATAGTATCTCTTTAATATAGTAGAGTACTGGTGTAATATAGAATAGCTTAATGAAGCCTTTGTTCAGCCTCCTCAATCATGGAGTCAGAGCACATTATTCCCTACACTGGGGTCACCCTGCATTGATAGCTAAGGGCCTGGATCCCCCTGGGCTCAACCACTCCACCGAAAGCCAATCCTTCCACAGGCCTGCCACCAGGCCAGTGTGGAGCCTGGACTGCCACAGGGCTCTGGCCTTCCCAGTGCACAGCAGCATCACTTTGGAAGAAGGGCAGAAAATACCTTTTTTTTTTCCTCGGAGTTCCCCTAAAACCGGTGGCAAGGGCAAAGCTCCGGGTAACAGAGTTCAGACACTTTCCTGTAATCCAGAAACTCCCTAAGGCACATAAATATTCAGAATTAAGCAGGCTTCAGTGAACTGGATAGCTGCCAGGATTTAGGATGACTGTGGCTATACAGGTAGGATTTGACTGAACTGTTTTCTTCCCTTTCAAAAACTTCCCTCATCTGTAAAGCAGAGTACCACCAACATAACATTGTGAGAATCAATTAACATCCTTACAACATGCAGATAACACAGTGATAAGCATCACAGAAGAGGCTATAGGCAGTTATTCATTTTTACATCTATTGGTTATACCAATAATATTATGGAATTTCTGTTTTTAAGCTGGAGTTTGAATGTGTACAGAATATGCCTGCCACAGGGACACACAAAAAGGATTAAGACAAATATGGAATATCTTCTCATTCTCTCAGCACTGCCATTTCAGCGGTCTGATATGTGATCATGTAATTAAAGACTGTATCATAATGCATATGCACAAAGGGGCTGAATTAAGGTTGTGCAGGCAAATGTAATTCTGGCATTTCCTATGCTTTGAGAGCCTGACTTCACAATCTTAGTGTTCATTTACCCACCACTCCTGCATGTAACACCATATACAGGCACGTGTCAGGAACACCTTCCCACTGCTGCTCACTCTGATTTTGGGAGAGATCTTTTTATGGACACACACACACATTGCAAAAGCAGGACAATACAGAGCCATGTCCCCTGACCATCTTCCCTTCTGACTCATGGCATCGCCTTTGATTTAACCACAAGAACAACCAAACTTTTTTTCACGTGTGCTAGTTCAGTTTGGTTTATCCTTGGGGAAAATCACTTTTTCTCCCCTCTTCCAATTCCAGTATTTTCTCTACTTCCTGAGCACAACTTTCATCCCAGCCTCACACAACTGACAGAAAGAGCTCCATTAGGGCACAGTGCTGTGCTCTCTTGTGACACTGCCTGTTTTGTCTGCCAAGCTCTGGCCAGGCACTGATGCTTGCTTACCCAGCTCCTGGATTTTCCAGCCTGCCCCTGTGTGCCCTCCCAGCCCCTGGAGCACTGATTCTAGCTGGGATCCCTGTAACACACAGGTAATTTTGCCAGCTAAGCCCCAGGGAAGATGCTTCACTCCCAGACAGATGTGCCAACTCAGTCCACGTGCACCATTTATTCCCCAATCACTGTCCACGGTTCCACATCTTTGTTACTCACTGATAACTTAAACACATCTTTCAGAAACAAACAACAAAACCTCACTTGATCAGCTTTAAACACCACCACACTGCTGCAATACACACACACAGAGTCTGCAGTGAGAACCAGGCATTCTCAGATAAGCTTTTCCTCCAGCCCCATGTGCAAATGCACTGCTTGTTCAGGTTTTTGCATGTGTTCTCTGGTGTACAAACACTGCACTGCTACTGCACCTCGTGAGGCAGGTGAGCCTGCCCTCACTGAGGGAAAAATAACCCTGCTTTGCACTAATGATAGCCACAGAGAGCTCCAGGACTGAAATAATGGGAATTTCCTCTTGCACAGCTCCATAAAAACAACGTTGAGCACTCACAGGCACTAAAATCACCTTGAATCTGAGCTTCCTGAGAGGCAGTTTGCAGTCTCACACAGTTAACAGTCTAGATCCTTTCCTCCTCCTCACACCAGTCTTCTCTCTCAATTTCATAGAATACAACCTACAGTTGTCCTAGAATTTCAGAAAGTGATAATTTTCTGTAGAGGTAGTTTATCTGACATTGGGCCTATAGCACAGGAGGGCACTTGTAGCTTCTAATCATCTCCTCCATCTGTTCACCATAAGCAATGTTGATCTTCAAATTACACAACCTACACAATCCTGAAGGAGTCTCTTGCTTTCCGGGAGGACAATCTGCTCCTTCCCTCCCCGTTCTCTGCAGCCTGCAGGAGCCTTTCTGCCGTGCATGGGGAGAGGGAGAACATCCCAGTCCACCCCAAACGACCTCCACAGGCTGCATCAGCCCACCAAAACAGGCAGGAGCTGCAGCTTCCCAGTTTGGGATGGACTTTGAGATGCTTGAGCACATCCAGAGGAGGCAATGAGGCTGGAGAGGGGCTGGCAACACGAACCCTGTGAGGAAGCCCTGAGGGAGCTGGGGGTGCTCAGCCTGCAGGAAAGGAGACTCAGGGGTGACCTTATTATATAACCTACACCTTTCAATTCCTGAAAGGTGCCTATGCTCAGGTGGGGCTGGGCTCTTTCTCCAGGTATGGAGAAAAGGGGTTGGTCTCATTCTCCAGCCTGGAGATTTGTCTGCACTGTTTTTACCTATTGGCTCCACCAACTCTGTAGAAAAAAAATGTGTCAGTGGATCCTCATAGGTCAAAACTGACTTTGCTTAGCAATAGGCATGCAGACTAGAGGCAACAGAATATGCATCTCATTGTTCTTGCTTCACATACATAGATGTTCACACAATCTATTTAAATGATCAAAGGCTACTAAACCGTTTCAGTAGCTATAAAAAACAATTCCAAATCAAGCAAATAATCATTAAGATTTCCAGATTGTGAAAACACCATCTTTTCTTTTTTTTAATATCAAAAGGGCTAAAGTTCAAAACAGATAAACAGGTCAGAGTGCATTTGCTTTTCTGGGGTGTTAATTTTCACAGGGAGCAATGACTGACAGCGAAACAGGAAAATAATAAGCTAGGCTGAGGCCTAACCCAGGCTGAGGCCTAAGCCAGGCTCAGTGATGAGCCTTAGCTACAAAGGAACAGGTTCCTACACAGCAACTTTTCAGTCCTTGATTAAGAAGAGCTGACTGTAATTCTAAGAACAAACAGGACATCAATAAAAGCACCCCAAGCATAGGAATTATCTCCAAAGGACTAGCTGAAATTTCTGATTTTAAGTTTAAAAGACAAGGTGGCATTCACAGCGCCCAGAGAAGGTGACTTAGAGACTAGTTCCAAACACACCCCACTTTAAGAGCAATACATTAAAATGAAAAAAAACTCAAACCCCAACTTTCAACACTTCCTGGTGACTATGCTGAACTTGTAAGCTTATCCTCTTTCAATATTTTAATTATTATTATCAATGCATAGAAAGTCTTCCAAGCCTAGTAAAACCATAACTTACAAATATTCCAGCACTGTTAGGCAGAGACCAAGTTCCACTGAAAATGGTTGTACCTTTTCTGCTTTTAATGGCACAAAGAAGCAACTGGCAAGAAATTCAGGGAGAAAAAATGAGTTTTCCAATAGGTAAGAGTGTGGGTATTGGAGTGGAAAACAGTAGCAAGACAGAAGAGAACTCAGAAATAATGTGAGAAGCTTGAATGCTGTTGTAGAAGCCAGTGGAAAGCACTCAGCTATCGTTAACTGGGGTGGGATGTCTCTGTGTGCCAGGGATGCTGGTGGCAATACAATTAATATTCCAGGAACAAAAGCAAAAAGAAGTGGGTTTCAGTGTGGTTTTTAACTCAGGACCCTGGGGGGAAGGTATTAGTTCAAGCCTGGAACAAATCTCTGGAAATTAATGATAAATCAGACAGAGGGGTCAATGTATTATAAGGGACACATCTAAAGCCATTATTTTATAACAGCTGATGGCAATAGCTGCTCAGGAGGGAAAAAAATAAAATGCTGATTTTACAGATATTTGGAGGGGGGGAATTAGCACTCTAGGGAAAAAGGGCAGAAAAGATGGCAGGATACAAAGGTCCACCAAGATTTATTGAAAACCAGAGGGGAAATGTAAGCTAAGGGGAATGAACATTCAGTGCACACAAAACAGACACCACAAAACACAATAATCAGACAGAATACGAACACAGCCTCTATTAAATAAAAATAAAACCAAAATTTAAAAAAGGCAGCTTACCAACAGGACCAAAAGCATCACTGCAGTCCAAGAGTGAAGGTGACAGAGCAAGTAGCCCTGTGATTCCAATCACAGCCCAGCCACACTGAGTAGACATTCCCCCCTGCCTCCTTCTGACTACCACTGGCCAGGTAATAGCAAGCTTAATACATCTGGATTTATGATTAAAGAGTACTTAGAAAAGATTGATTTGCCCTGCCCGACAGCAAACATGAATAGCCTGGAAAAAAGAAATAAAGGGTTAGAAATCACCCAGACTTCAGAAGACATGAAAAGGGACAAAAGTACTGGCCTTAGTGGCTTTTATTTGAACAGAATAAGTCCACCCCCAACCTTCAGATTACAGACCCCTTTGTACCAGAGGCAGGATAATAAAATGCTGTGTAGAATGATATCTACATGAATCTTGCCCAAGAAGAAATTATTGAATGCATAAACAAACTTTTCCATCCTTCTATGCCTTGCATACTGCACTCTTTAAACACATGCAT
Organism: Zonotrichia leucophrys gambelii; assembly: GCF_028769735.1. NCBI lineage: Eukaryota > Metazoa > Chordata > Aves > Passeriformes > Passerellidae > Zonotrichia > Zonotrichia leucophrys. The sequence goes on from NC_088170.1 coordinate 968,555, forward strand.
CAGTGCTTAAAAAACTTCAGTGGAACAGGTTAAAACACATGCATGGGGCACCATAGTCTATTATTTACTTGTCAAACATCACATCCACTCAAGAGGGGCTGGCTTTTAGAGAAGTCAGATAATATTGAATGTCAGAATCTAGTTCATAATAAGTGGTATCTGAATGCAACAAGCCATTACACCACTAAGCATAAAAATCTCCTATTCAGTGCTAATCAAAATACATAAAAGGTGCTAAATCTTGGCACCTGGAAGGGGAATTAATCTGTTTCCTGAATCCAGGCTGGAGAGTGCTGCCACTGCCGGTGTCAGCATCCAAAATTCCTGCACTCCTCCTGACACGATGGGGGCTGTCACAGCCATCCTGGTGGCCTGACACATGCTGACCACAAATCAGAGGGAGATGTCAAGTATTCTCTACCAGCCAGCTGTCCACAAAATAAAATGCTGCAGCTCGGTTGATGGAAAGGGAGGGCTCAGCTGCTCGTTTGCTGAGTGATCTTCAGCTTCCTTTGGAGAGGGAGCCGAGCAGCTCGGGGCTCTGCAATCCCCCACCTATCATGTGCTGCCACAGCCAGGACTTCATCCTAAGCAGCTGTCAACTCAACATTTTCAAGAGCAACAAATTCATTAAAATTGTGTAATTATGGCTGAAACTTTCCGTGATACCCAGGACATTTAATCACGCGGCTCGGTTTCAAATCAACCAAGTCTCCAATACTTCAACCAGCCTCAAAAAATCCAGACTATATATCTGGATATTTGTCAAATGCAACAAATTATTCAGATTATTAAAAAGGTCTTGTCCTTAAATTACTCTTCTACTTTTGAAATGCAGATCCCATAGTAACAAAACTTCAAGAGAGAAGAATTCAGAAGAACAAAATTTAAAAGGGCTACACATGGTACGATACAGATCTTTCAGGAGAGATCAGATGTTAAAAAATTAAACAGCATTGGGAACCAGCACTGGTAAATGAAAATCAAACTAAGCAAAAATCCCATTAAAACTCATCAACTTTCACAGGTACACAGCAGCAGAAATACTACAGGCCACAGCCTACGGCACCAATTTCATTGGAGCTAGCCAAAAGCACAGAACAAACACAACCTGGATGGTAAGAAAACACAAAACAAAGTTTATGACCATTTCTTCAAAATTTGCATCCAAATTACAACTGTCCAAACAAACCTCCAGTTCTTCGTGTCCCTTTTAATTTGCAACATGAACATTTCCTCCAGTACAACAACCTGCTTTGCCCAAGCACTGAGCACTAAAATTTCCTATTAGAAAAGCCCATGGCAGTTCTCATTATTTATTTCCTCTTCAACTCAAGTAGAAATCATTATGTAAAATTTCATATTTGGAAAAGATAAAACATACCTGAGACAAGTTGGGGTAAAATAAACTGGCAGTAACCTGCAGCTGCTCATGGGTGTATGAAACATTAGGAAAAATACAGGAGATGGAATTTAATGTGCAAAGTGAAGGCAACACTGCCAAAGGTAAGTGGAAAAAACAAAATATTACACAGGGTTTGCATTTTCTCCCATCAACATCACTGTAGGGCATTGGATATATATGAGAAAAATATCTGCAATTCCACAGCATAAGCAAATGTTACCCCTCCCTTCTGATTGCTGGTGTCACAATTAGCAGCACACAGCCCATGGAGCCTGGAGAATCCCTGTGCTCCTTCTGGGGGATCTTCCCTCTGCAGAACTGACTGCATTACTGAGTCCTTTGCCTCCCCTCCTTCCACAGGCAGCCTTCTCTCAAACCTTAAACAGCAGACACCAGTTTCTCCTTGCAATCTGATTATCAATTTGCACCTCAGCCATGGAAGGCTAGAACTCTATTGTTTTGTTAATTGTCAATTTGCATCTTTGAAAGGTGTTGTGCATTTTCTTCTTTTGGCAGGTTAGGACTAATTCTGTATGTTAACATATATGTGGGTGGTTTGGGTAATAAAATGTTTTCTTTTAGAATGCAGTTTATTTTAAATGTGCTGCTTTATTTATTTTCTTTTGCTAACTTTTCTTGGACAATCTTGTTCCAAAGCTAGTAGGGACCACTCTGCCTGAGAAAGAGCTAAGAGGATAAAGCTCCTATTCCAGCAGGTTTGTTTAAGTTTACTTAAATGTTACCCTCTAAAAACGAAAAAATCTTAAAGGAATATTTAGTTACACTTTCTACATATGACAAACAATCAATGAGCTCCTGTGACTCCTGGTCTTTGGACTCAGCAACCACAAACGTGTTTTTTCCTAAATAAAATTCCTTTTACTCTTGCAAAGCCCCTTTCCTGTGCTAAGGATGTATGAAATTGATTGATTCATGAACAGTACAATTGCTAATTAGTTTTCAAATGCAGGGTGGTAGGAGATGGGAGCTTTTCAAAACTGCAAGCTGCAAAGGAAGAGGTGGCCAAAGTCACTCCTGATAAACAACAGGGAAGGCCTCAGCTGCATGGAAAAAGGTTTAAAATCATCCAAGCTACAAAAAGTAGGAAAATCATAGAAGAAACAGACTTAACAAATGGATTCTGAATTCTAGAATGGTTTGAGTTGGAAGGGACCTTATAAAATCATCTAATTAGAGCCTCCCTCTCATGGGCAGGGAAACCTGGCTGTGTTACAGCCCCATCCAGCCTGGCCTTGAGCACTTCCAGGAATGGGGAATAATGCTCAAGTGACAGGAGCAAGCAGAAATTCCTGCTAAAATATCAGACAGCCACCAAGACAAACACTCAGCTGAGAATACAGTCTATCCAAAGTCAAAAATCAGAAACAATAACCACAGGAAGATGTCACAGGATAGAAAGTCTTAGTTTCTATGTGTTATTATCACTTTCACCCAAAGCTGGGCACAGAATGGGGAGTGAGAGAACTATCAGAAAATGATGGATTGCCTTTGCACACTTGTCAGTGTTTCACTTAAAGTCATCTCATTTTCTTATTCTAGGATTCACCAATGTAAACCTAATCTGCCAGCAATTTTCAACTGGGAGTTAATAAAAAAAATAAAGTACACCAACCCATTTTGAAACAAACAAACAAGAATGAAACAATCTGAAAATCCTGACCACTGGATCTCCTGCTGAGCCACAGAACCTCACAGAGCTAAAATCTCACAGAAGATTCTGAGATCAAAAGGGGAGAGTTCATGAAATTTCTATTACAAGTCCTTAAGAGATGAATCCAAGCTCTATTGGCAAAAGTATCTCAAGCAATAGACTTGCACATTCTTTAGCTCTGTGCACAGCTGCAGGTCCTGGCCAGCTCTGGGCACTCAGGACCCAAACCAGTCCTGTTCTCTCAGCTTTTACTTCCAAAGCAATCTGGAAAGCAGGTTCAGAGGAACTGCAATGCTCAGTGTGTTAAAGCCATATAGAGGAGCAGGAAAAGATTTTATTATCCACACTGGGAAACATTCTCAGTTTTACAGACTTCTCCCAGCAAGCTGAGACTTGTTATAATGCCCACCAGCTATATGTTTGTGAAGATCAAGGACATTTATGCCCATGGTATCAGAAGAAATATGTGCGTCCAAAGAACAGGAAGAGAAAGTGCCTCTGGCTTTGGGGAAGTCTGTCATCAAATCAACCTGTTTTACCTATAAACGTACCCCAAAAGTTAAAAGACTGTCTAAGTTTGAGCACTGGATAGCTGGAGGTGTGAGTAAAACATTTAACTTGGTTCTGTTAAATCACCGAAGAAAATAGAATAATAAAGCCTTATTTTTATTTTAAGTAAATAATAAAATTTTTAGTAAATTGCAGTTCCTGTAACTGGGGTTGAAATATTACAAAACTGGACAATCATGGAACTCCCAGAACTTCCTGTTTTCATGTGACAGGAATGACAAGAGGCTCTTCACTTAAAATCTTTGGAGCAGACCAGAGTGAAGCCACAAAGATTGGATTTAGACCTAGACTCCACCACAGGGTCAGGATTTGACTCTCCTTCCTAGAGAGTTCCTTTCCAGTTGCCAGCTGGAGAAAACTTAAAAGACAGAGGAAGTACTGAAAGCCTTCTCCCAAGGAAAAACAAAAAAAAAACCAAACCAAAACAAAACCAACCACCAAAAAAGTGATACAGGCCTTTAAGTGATGGATCCAGTCACATGGGCAGATCCATCTAAATCATCTAGACAAAAAAGTCCTGTTGACATCCCATTTTGGCTCTGGAGAAGGAGTAGAGAGACTTTTTAATTTGGACTTACTTGCCTATTCTTTCAGGATGCCCAAATACAGAATACAGAGCAAACAATGAATTTATACAGAAAGAAGGCTCATTATATAAGGAAAACCTGAGATTTACTGAAATTTTGATACCACAGGCACAGATTAGGAGACTCAAGAACAATTTTGCTGGATGTACCCCTTAATAATAAAAAGAATTCTTTTCCTGTTTGATGTTTGGGTGATCAGATATACCTCTGCTTTGGGTTTGACCTGAATTTCTCTTAGAAAACATTAAATACTCAAAACTGATAAGGCAGTGCTTCAGCAAGTTGACATGCCTCACATCCACATATTTATCTCACCTATTGTCCCTGTGTCACGCCCTGAAAAGAAGAGGAAACCGCCTCAGATGGCCCTGAGCATCCCAGCTGGTGGCATTCCCTGCAGGGACAGCACAGTGAAAAGCAAACACTTGCCGGAACTGGGCATGTAGGGATCCTGCAATCACCCTGTGCCGGTACAACAGGTGAAGACAGACAGTGCTCTAACACAGATACTCAAGAAAATACTCCACAGATCAGTTCAGCACTTCCAGGCCATCTGGGGAGACATTTCCTGACTCAATGGTGAAGTACCAATAAAAGATATTAACTACTCCTGACCTGACATGAACACTTTTCCCTTCAAACAAGACCAAGCATTTCAAAGACCTCTCTCTTTTGTTGCCTTCCTTTCTCCTCTTGACTGCTCCAGACTAACAGTTCAAGTGTGTTTCCTATTCTCCACGCCTCACCCTCTGCCCCACTGCAGGGCAAGGACCCAGCTGTGCTCTCTCTCCCAGAGTAAATGCCAGCTCTGTTCTCCCACCCAGTGCCATGCTGCCCAGGAAACAACAGCTGGACAAAAACCCTCTGGGAATCCAACTCAGCCTGAGGGGAACACCACAGAGATCACCTATTGCAAAAGCCCTTAAAGTCCTCTGAAAGATAAAATCCTGACTTCCTCTCGAAATCCAAGTAATCAATTTCTAACAATTTCACTATACCAAGAATTTCACCAAATCAGAAAACCACTCGATTTCCATTGTTATCCTTTGGATAAGGATGGACAATAACTCTCCAAGCCCCAGAACAGCAGATGAGATGTGGCAAAGCCTGGAGTTTCACGAGAGTTGTTTTTAAGAAGTGTGTCAGTGCAGCGGCAGATCAGAGGCTTGGCTCTGACCTCTGCAGAGCATCAGCTCTCTGGAGCAGCACCTCCCTCCTCTCCCAGGCACAATTCATGCTATAGCAACGAGCCAATCTCCCTGGCAGGGCAGGGGCAGCACTAAATAGGGAGGCAGGGCTGAGCTTTGCTGCTGATGCACTTTAAAGTCTTGTAAGGGCACAAAAGAGTTGCAGTATTCAAGAAGAGAAATAACCGTGCTGCTCTGTCTGCAGCCCCATTAATGCTGCACCGGCTTGAAAAGGATTCCTCTTTTAAAAAAGTGAAATTAGTACAACAGCTCTGTTTCAGCATTCTCCTAGCCCAAGACAGGACAAGACATTTTCAAGACCTGACAGAAGGTGTCTAGAGCACCAGGAGACCAGAGTGTATTTGTTTCCTATTACTTTTTGTTCTGTGATTACATTACTGTGATTACATCCCCAGTTAGAGGTACTAACTTACTTCTGCTGGCACTAAAACAGCCTGTCAGAGCCAGTGGGAGTACCTGCCAGAACATGACTTCCACCACTTCCTTTCAGCAGTGCATTGCTCTCCTGTTACTTCGTTTTCAAGTATTTTATGACATCCATGATCTATAGTTAAAAGCCCATTCCCAGCCAAACTCCCAATCAGGAAATTTTCAGTTTATTCTTCTGATGCTTTCCTCTCTTGGATGCACTCTCCTGTGTCTCAGTTCTAGCCTAACAGCAGCACTGACACTCTGATTTATTATTCCATCTCTGCTTCAGATGAAGGAAACCCTGTGTTCAACATGAGTGCTTGTCACAAAGTCCAGTTTTAATCCCAAAAAGCATGTGCTGTTCTAGGAGTAGGCTAGTGAAACATTCACTATTGTAAATAACAACACACCTCTGACTGCTTCCTCTGCTGTCCTTTTTCCCCATTTTTGGGCCATCTAACCTCAAATCCCTCAGCTGCTGCTCTGATGGCACCTGCCCATTGCACACACACCATAACAAAGGCTCAGTGACATCCCCTCCCTCTCCAACACCACTGAGGTTCATTCAGAACCCTAAACCAACACTGGTTATTTGAATATTTTCTCTCTTCAGTGTCCATACCCCTCCTTCTCAGCTCCCCTTCCTCTCAAACACTTGCCCAGTTTTTACATCCCCACTTTTTCAACCAGGATCTGTATAAATGAGCAAAACAGGAGGGAGAGGAAGGCAAAGCCCCTGGAGATAAACCTCTCCCTGCCCTCTTCAGCACTTATTTCACATCCCCACGTTCCCCACCTGGAGACTTTCTGGGGACTTGCAGGGAAGAATGTGTTTCCACTGGAGTTCATCTAAGGAACAATCAGCTTAAGCAGTTGTATTCAAATACTATTAATGTTTTCAAATCGACTTCCTATTTTCCTGCTGGAAACCCTGCCAAACACACTCTTCAACAGACACTAAAATAATTTGGATAGTTGATATGCAGTCCAAATTTTTAGTGGAAAACTGCCAGATTTGACATCTGTGAGAAAGTGGGTAATTTTTATTATCCACAGAGAGCATGCACTCCGTCCGATATTTTCTACCTCTACACATCTCTTTCTACTGGAACTGCTTCATGGTTTTACATGATCAATGGGCTGCCAGAAATTATTTAACCCATTCACTGCTACCAGGACCCAAGACCCCACTGCCACCATTTTAACAGCGCTCATCTTATTTTCAACAGCACAGTGTTCTTATCTGTCACCTCTGATCCCTCTAAATACAGCAATGCAGATAATTTTTAATTTCTTTTTTTAGGTAGTATCTTCTGATTGTTATTTGCCAAGTATGAGAAGGAGCCCAGTCTCTTCTAAGCAAAGGGTTAATTCCCTTCTTCTTGTCCCTTTCACTTGATGGAGAAAGCAAGGATGGGAAAATGCCTTTGGGAAAGTAAACCTTCCTGCTGAGAAGCCAGCCCAGCTCCAGCCTGGAAAGGTATTTCTGCTCAGGGCACCTTCTAATTTATTAATGGTTATAAATATTTGGTTGTGCCCCTGACAGGTCAGGTCCTGAAGGACAGTGAGGTGCTTGGAATTGTGGTCATTCACAGGAGCATGTAACCTGTGTGACTTCTCAACACTTCTAGTCTGACTTCTTCCAAGCAACATCACTTCTGGTTTAGAATGGATTTCCCTATCTCATTTGCAAGCTGTAGGAAAAGCTGAATATGAAAAATAAAGAAGAAATAAGATCATATACAGACCTTTTACCATGGTAGAGGTTTTGTTTGTTTGCTTTGGGTTTGGGGGTTTGTTTGTTTTGCTTTTAATAAAACAAGAAAATGCAAGATTTCTGTTTGAATCTGCCTGCTGAGGTTCCTTTAAATAAATGAAAACAAATAGTCCCCAGCTGTCTGGGCTGCACTAAAGCAGCTCATCCTCTGAGTGATTTGTAATGCTGAGATGGTTTACCTCATTCACTACAAAGATTATCAAAGTTCACTTTGTAAGTGCACATGTATATTTTATTTCTCAAAGATTACCAGTTTTCTTCATATCCCCACCTCATCCTGCTGGGAACAGGTGGCAAAACTCCTGGCACCAAAGCAATCTCAAAACCTACACTAAACAGGGATAATTTGTTGTTGCTGTCTTAATGATCAAAAAGGAAGATCCTCCCGGCAGCTCTTTTTTCTTTTTTCCTTTCCTTTTTTATTTAAATGTTGTATTTGAGGCCAAATCCAAAGCTAGTGAGTGAGAGCTCCTGTGCTGCTCCTGGATTTTTACTGGACCAATACCAGTGGCTGGGTCACAGTGCCCTGGAGCACAGATCCAGCCCGTGCTCAGGGATTCCAACAAACCTGAGCACCAGACAGAGCTAATGGAGAGATCTTTTGATCCTTGGCGTTTTTCTGTCTCAGAAATGAGCAGAATGCTGTAAAATCAGGCACCAACTGGCAACTGAGAAGTATCCTATTGCTGCACTTCCAGAAGACTTAAGACACAAATGCATTTATTTTATGATTCCTCACCCACAGTTTTAAAAAACCCAATAACTTCTTGCTGTGTCGTGTCTAATTTGCCTAATGCCTCAAAGAGGGCAAGTTTAGAGTAGAAGATAGGAAGAAATTCTTGATTCAGGTGTTGGTGAAGACTCCCCAGGAATGGCTGCCCCACCCCTGAAACTGTTCTGGGCCGGGTTGGATGGGGCTCTGAGCCACCCGCTCTGGTGGAAGGGGTCCCTGCCCATGGCAGGAGGTTGGAACAAGACCATCTTTAAGGTCCCTTCCAACCCAAACAATTCCATGATTCTTATGTAAACTGTTCAAAAACAGGGTCAAAGAGATTTAATTTCTATTTATCTTACTGTCCTAATGCTATCCAAAAAGGAGTAATTTTCATGTTTCACACCTATATTTATCTAAGGATCTCACAGGACTGAAATGTCAGTGAACTGAAGCTCTGCTTCTGCAGATGGAAAGCTCTACTGCAAATCCTTGCAGCCTTCAATTGCTGTGTTGCCAAAGGCCTTAAACTAAAACCCAGAACTGATAGATGGGAGTCTCCCTCTGTCTTGAGTGGAGTATGACTGTAAATTCCCAGCAAATTGCAAGATCAATATCACCAATATCAATTTTGCAGATTGGTAAATCAAGCAGCAAACGAATCCCATGGTCACAGCAGAGCAGAATGGTCACTAGAAGCATAGGATCTGGTCTCCTGGACTTCTGCTTGACTTCTCCTGAACTTCCAGAAGCTTCTGCTGGAAGTTCAGTAGAACTTCTCCCACTGTTTCACAAGTGCCAGTGGGAGAAGGACACATCCCCATTGAGTGCTGTGTCATGTCAGCTCATACTTCTTGCACTGGAGACCTCCAGAGAACCTGGCACATGCAATTTTTAGGCCAAGCAGCAATATATTTGGCAATGGCCAGGCCTGGAGATAATTTATGTCCCAGCAACTACAGCAGTTGACAGAATTAATAAGGAATATGAAGATTGCCTTTAATCTTCATCTTGCCTTCTTCCTCTCCTGGAAGGAGAATGAAGAAATAAACCCTGGGAGGGAAACTCAGCTCTAATCTGTATGTTGTTCCTTTACTTGGTATTTCAGGAGAAAGGGACCTGAAAGGACCACTGACTTATTTTCTCTGACAGCTTCATCATTTCCTACTGCACAAAATTATCGAGAGATATATCAACCAGAAATTCTACAAGGTTTCCACCAACAGCGCCTTTTTCTTAAATCCATAAAAGAACATCTACAAAAAAACATCCAAAGAACTTCTACAAGATATACAAGAACATCTACAAAAAAAACAAAGAACACCTACAAGATGTACAAGAACATCTACCAAAAAATCAGAGTAATTTTCTTGGCAAACTTGTAGACCTGCTACATTAACAGCTCTAGGATGTGGGCACAGCATCACAAGCAAGAGCTGCCAGGGTGGAGTGCAGCATGAGACAGCTGAGAGCAGCAAAGCCCTCTGAATTCCCCTGCTGCTCCTCTTTCAGGGCAGCCTCAGGACAGCTCTGACACATTTCTTTACTTTGGAATTAATGGTGCTCAGCTGCTGCCAGAGGGGAGATGCCAGAACACCACACTCTTCATGGACACTCCATAATACCTGAATACAGAATTGATGGGTTTCTAAAATCATAAGGCTTCAAGGTAGTTTTGAATTTCAAGGAAGACTTAGTTTTAAACTCTAGGAACCAGCAGAAATGCTAGAAGAAAATATGCAAACAGCCAGAGTTTGTGACAAATTTGGGGTTGTGATGACAGTCACATGTAATTACGAACCCTCTCTTTTTAAATTATCTCTATATAAAAACTGGTAAACAATATAAGATTAAAGCTAAATTATTCCAAAGTGTTTTTATTGCAGAATTATTCATTTACTCCTAAAAAAAGGAAATAATTAAGAACAAAGGAACATTAGTCTTGCACAGTTGGCATTTCCTTAGCTCCAGTGTAGACATACAGATTGTAACAAAATCTTTCACTCCATCATCACCTCCTTCTACATATCAAAGTAGTATCTCCCCATGAACACCTCCACACATGGAATCTTATAATCCTTTGTGTTTGTATTAACTTTGTCTTTATAATAGCCAAGTGTACACAAGCATGAAGGTTTCAAAGTGTCTCAAATAAATGTATTTGTGCACACACACACTGTGAATGGATGAATTTCAGTTGTATGAGCAGCAAAATGAACACAATAATTAGCCCTGTGCCCACATGGAGCTCCATTACCTTCAAGGGTGCTTCACATGATCTGTATTTTTGTACTTTAAACAATACTTTTTAAATGACTTTACCAGATACCATCACACTTGCACTACAGCCATAATGGAAAAGAGCAGTAAGCATGATAAATACATCAGCTAATGGGTAATAGGCTGCACAGCTCTGCAGAAAGATTATTACAGGCACAATGCCACGGATTTATTTATGGCTCAGAGCAGCGCATGTCATAAACATACATAGTTTCAGAAGGTGGAGGCATCTGACCCAATCTGGCAGAGCTTTCACATGGGAATGGCCAGGGCTCCACATTACCCATGAATTAATGCTTTTATTGGCAAAAAGTGTCTCCTATGTAGATTCCTGAATGAGAACAATGTGAAGCGGTTTCCAGGGATTCACATAAACTCTCTTTCCTTTGGAAAAACTGCCTGAGTAACAAAGTCACTTCTTTTTAGAGTTCTGTTTCATTTCTTCAGTCTGTCCAACCATGCAAGCCTGCACATTGCTGAAGTGGCCAAATGAGCCCAAAGAGCCTCAGAATTCAGGACTGAAACACAACTGTTTAATATTGAACTCCTAGAACAGCTCAGCAAAGCAAGGTAACTCACGTGTGCATGGAGAATGTAAATACAGGGACACACATTGCCTCTGTATGCAGATACTAGTGATGCTGCTCCAGATCTGAGGTGCAGCATGGTCCTTCCCAATGAACCATGAACAAAGGAAGGAGGAAAAGCTCAGCAGTGCCTGCCCCACTCAGCTCACACAGAGCCAGCAGCTCTGCCTGCCCTGAGCCCCTGGCGATGCCCAGCTCAGGTTTGAGCATTCACTGTGATGCCCAGGTCATGTTTGAGCACTCACTGTGCCCTGAGGCACTGGCAATGCCCAGGTCAGGATTTGAGCACTCACTGTGCCCTGCTGAGGATGCCCAGCTCAGGTTTGAGCATTCACTGTGATGCCCAGCTCAGGTTTGAGCACTCACTGTGATGCCCAGCTCAGGTTTGAGCATTCACTGTGATGCCCAGCTCAGGTTTGAGCACTCACTGTGATGCCCAGCTCAGGTTTGAGCACTCACCGTTCCCTGCTGCACCACAGAGCCCAGGCACATCATTGGACATGCTGCAAGTAGAGACCACAGGTTTGATTAAATGTGCCTTAAACAAGTGTTAATGTTCCCTGCTGATATCATGTTTCTGAGGTCTGAGGGTTGGGTTCAGGCTTTATCCTCTCAGCTGGCCATGTGATGACAGGGACAAATAAGTAACACCTCTTCCTCAGGGCACTGAACCAGACCCCTTCCAACACCATGACACTCCAGCCCCAGTCCCACCACAGAGCTGTAAATGATGTAAGCACACAGCTACCTCAGAGTTCATAAAAGCAGTCTTGCCCTACTCTTCCCACAGCAGAAATCATCCTTCCCATCCCCTGCTCTCCTCATTTCCTCCCAGCCTAATGCCATTTTGCTTTTTTCTTCTCAGCTCTGCACAGCCAGGCTGAGTCGTGTCTCAAGGCAGCACCACCCTCCAACACCTAATAACTATTTTCAGAAATGAACACTGAGTATTCTTCAGAGCCCTGCTCATAACCAAAAACACACTATAAGGCTTCAAAAGCCTTCTAAACTGTCTTTCAAAACGCCTTTTAAAATTCTCCTGCACTGAAATGACTAAAGAAAAACTAACAACTTGGACTGTTCACATAATAAAAACTCTAAATCATGCTGAATACTATTGCACCATTCTTTCCTTATTTTAGTAATTTGTTTGACCTAGATAAATTTTTAAGAATCATTAGGCAAAATCAACTGAAAGCTACTTGAATCTCACAAAGTAGTTAATTAGAAAGGTGCATTTTGATGGAGCATACATGACTACTGCAACAACAACCTGTCAAAGGAAAGCTGATTCAAATCCATACCTTGTCATGCAGCACGATACCAGAGTGGCTTCCCCTGCAAAGCTGCGGCCTCACAACTCCTTTGACATGACCAAGCAATGCCCAAAGATTTCCTCCAGCTCACAACTACACATCCTAAGGTTTAATCCCTGTCTCCATTCTCTGCGCTCAGCCTGGATGCACAAGGGGAGGATTTTTGCTGTCAGGTTAAGGCACAGCTGAGCCCCACATTCCCCGCAGAGCCCAAAAAGCTCCAGCTCTGTCACTGATCCATTTGGGACAGGTCCTGCCTGGCTGCTCAGCTCCCAGAGGCAGCTCAGGAGGAGCTCCCTGGGGCTGTGGCAAAGCCAACCCCACCTCCCGTGGCAGAACACTTAAATCCATGAGCAGCAAGGCAGGGAAAACAAAGTGTCATTTTTGCCTAAAGTACAGGAGTATTTTGTATTATCCTCCCCTGTGGTTACTGAGCCAAACAGGCATTAAACAAAAAAGAAATTATTTTTACTCTTGTTCTGTTTCCATGCGATGAAAATAATACATAATATTGGCTTGGCCTTAAAAATACTTCTTTTATGAAATACATTCCATTTGCACTGACTTTGTGGAAGGTGCGTGGGTGTGTCAGAAAGAAGAATTTAGTCCCAAACCCTTACATTTCCCTGTAACTTCACACAGACACAATCCAAGCCCTGTTTGTTTAAAGGACCAAGTCCAGGTACAGACACGTGGTACAACAACACAAACACCTGAACCCCAAGATAACAAAATGTGAGGAAGCCAATTCCATCTTGCTCAGTTTGGATGCTTCTTCAGCAAAGCACCCAGCTGAAACACGACCCTGCTGAAGTGCCTTTCAGTGCCACCACGGCAAAATTATTACAGTAAAATGAAGTTATCTCGTGCAGTGTGCTGGGACATGCATTGTCTGCACACATTTCCTTGGAACTCTGAGCATGACAGACCTCTGAGTTTGGATGTTTGTGTCCAGGGCACCATTATGCCTCAGTGCCCTGCTAATCTCTCCCAGTTTTCCTTTCTTCCAGACTCCACAGCACCTTTGTTTCCTCCCATTTATCCTCCTCCTCCCTCCCCTGCCTCTCTCCTGGTGGCCATTAACTACGCTGACAGTTTGACAGGCTGAAATAAGGAAATAAAACACTTAAACATTGTTTCCCCATGTATGCATTCATCTCCCGTGCCAAACACAGATATTGAGGAGATGCTTCACTCCTCCTGTCAGCTCACTGAATTATAGCCCAGCTCTCACAGCAACTCCACTCTCCAGTCCAGCACATCCAGCCTGAGCTCCCTTCCCGTCACAAGGCCACACAAAGGCCATTGCCATGTCTTCACCAGGAGCTTCTTGTGTTTATACCCTTCAGTGCCACATTTTCATATGCCTGGGGTTGAATTGCTGTTCAGAACAGAATCTTTTCTGCCCAAAACGCTCACATTAACATGACAGCTCCACTGCTCGCTCGGATTACAACGAGCCTACTCCAGGAATAAAATAAACTATATTGCATTAAACTTTGTGTCATTCTCATTACCCACTGCTGCAGCTGAGCAAACCAAAACCCAGCTTTGCTTTGACCAGGTTTATTAGGCTTTTTTATTTAAGCATTTTCTCCTGGTTGACAGGAAACATGCTGCTGGAGACTGGAGGCATCCCACCCTTTTTATAAAAACCACTGCTCCCAGCATCGGCTCGCAGGAGCCAATGCTGTGCAGCTCCCCAGGGGAAAGTTGCAGTGATACTGTCACTGCTCATTACCTCCAGTGGGTGTTGCTGTGAACAAGCCTATGGGAAAAATCCAGGGAGGAAAATAAAAAAACAAATCCAAGTATTGCAGACACTCATAAACATGTCCCATGTCTGGGAAGTCTGGCTGTTCCACACAACCAAGAAAAGCTTGGTGAAAAAACTCTATAATTGTACTTCCTTGCCATTTACCACCATTTTCTACTTAGATAAACATAAGCAGTTTATGTTATCTGCTGTGCTGGTGTAAGGCTGCAATGGAGCAAAATCAAAAAAAGCCCCTCTTTACACTCCCATGGTATGAATCCCAGCAGAACTTCACTCTCCTCTTTATCTCGTGCTTTCTCATGAGCTCAGGGATCTCTAATCATGACCCAGAGACACAGCCTTTGAAGCAACTGTGTGATCACCAACACAAGGATTGGAGTGGAGGTGGGATGAATAAAAAGCCCAAAAAACAATACAAAAATGTATATAAGGAAAAATCCATATAAGTGACACTGTTGAGATTTCATTCTCTCTCTAAACATTTTTTTTTCTAAGAGTTGCCATTAAACACAGACAATACTAAAATTCAATCACCCCAAAGAGCAAACAGCCTGAGTGGAAAAGTAAAAACTGTGTTCATCTAGAGACAGTAAAGGCTTGGCTACTGTTTTTCCATCTTGGCTGTCCCAGAGAGCAGAATTTCAGCCTGTCACAGCCATTTCTTTTGTCATCCTCCAAAGACCATGAATGAAAGCAGCAGCCTGCTAGGTGCTGGTACTCACTGAGAGGGTTTGAATGTCACAAATGAAAATGAAAGAAAACATCAATAAAGCAAGAGGAAAACCCAAGTTCCTCGCTATTTCCTCCACACCAGCACATAGAAGAGTCTGTCAGCCAAACCTATCATTAGGAGAGTTAGGAGTAAACTTTTAAGCAACAATTCATTTTGACAAACATCAAATTCAGAAAGGACCATTCCTCACAACCAGTAATGCCAAAAAACATCAGTATTCTCGCTCCTGCAAAAATGCTCTGCTTGTGTTATCAATTCCAAATGGGTTTGCAAAGTCAGAATGGTAAGTGAAATCAAACAGGGCTTTACAATCCCTGTTGGAATCAACATCACTTCTCATAGCAAACATCAACAATGTGCAGTATTAATTACAAGCACCATCATTCTCAGAAGAACTGGAAGGACAAAATCCATACAGCTGGAAGGGGTGGGGGGAAAAAAAAAATCAAAAATCAGTGCTTGAGTCTCAAACCAAAAAGTCTGTGAAACTGCAGGAATTTAATAAGCACATAAATGTCTTTCACTTATTCCTTAGGACTTCCCTCCCTTGCTTTAACTTCCTTTTTCCATGGCTTACCCCTACTGCTTCTCTCCTCCTCTTTTTCTTCCACTTTTTTTTTTTTCATCACAAGGCTGTTCTGGTCAGGATTAGAAAAATTAAGGCAGAACCAGTTAGCTGCTTCTTTCTCTCTTCACACAATGGAATTTTTGGATGGAGGGAAGGAGCAAACCTTTCCCAGGTGAGGCCACTGAGCACTCTGAGAGCCTGGAGGTCCCTGGGGCAGTGATGAACACCTGAGCACACCCCAGATCTGGCTATAACACATAAAAAAACCCAGAGATGCAAAAATGTGTGTGAACAAAAGAAAGCCTCTTGCTCAGAAGGCTGCTTTCTATGTTTACAAGTATTTAAATTGACATGACTGATGGAGTAATGAGAGCCAGGTAGAAGATGGCACTTCCCTCTGATGCTAGGATAATTAAAAGGGCAAGGTATTAACTAGCTTTGGGAAGAAAAAAGTTATCTTGGTTGTTCTGGGGATTATGGCTCTGTCTTGATGCCACCTTCACTAATCACTGCAGTTAGTCATTAGACACTTTGCCCATTCCCTGGAATCCACATCTGCTGATTACTGTTTGCTGATCTACTCTGCAGACAGGATTTGAAACACAGGGATCGTGCTAAAATGCCCTTTAGAAAGGCCAGATAATGCCATTTCTGGTTTGTACTGCAGGAAAAGAAATTCCTTCAGAGATACTGGTGTCAGCTACATCCTCATCATCTTTTTACTAATGTGCTCCTCATGCACAGTGGAATCCTGCAGATCAAATGTTTTATTCATCAGTCAAATAAGTATTTACTACTTTTTTAAAAATACCTGAGGGAAAAAAACCAAAAACAAGCATAACACCACCAGCTCCCTTCTCTCCCAAAAATAACTCTGAATTAAACACTACGTGATGGTAACAAATGCTGGCACAATGGGTAGAAAGCACAAGTCACAGAATGATTATTGATGAAGCAAATAATATTAGTATCCATCAATCCAGTTAATACATACCTTATTAGCATACATTTATCTGAGATGAAAAACCATGTCAACATGCTATATTTTATGCAAATCACAAGCAGATCTCAAAGCTTCTGGGAAATTGTCATTACAGCCTTTGCAAAATGTAGGTGCTGCCTTTTCATAGTCACTGTAAGCAATAATGCTTACAAAAGAGAACTGTTGCAATAAATGAACTTACAGAAGTGATGGACCTCACCCACAGCACATAAAAGAAACAGGGTGACAGGCCCCTGTGCTATAAATTCATCAGTGCTTATATATTCTATATAATGCAGCAACAGCATCATTTGTGTCCTCTAGTCCTCTGCAAACAATCCAATTTATAAAATGCCTGTTGTGCCTACACAGAGAAAACTATCATAAATCCTGGACACTAAACAGTGTCAGCAGGGAAAGCCAACTTCCCCACGATGTTCTGTATGTTGCACTTGGAGTGTTTTTAAAGAAAAGGCAGCCACAAGGGAAGGGTCCTCTGAATTCAGCTGTTTACCCATGCTGGGGACTGGTGACACCAGCAAATCCGTAAGAAATTTCATCTTTCCTCACAGTGAAAAGATATTATTGAGCTAATACGGAAGCATGGCACCTATCCAGAAATTTTGCTTATTTAACATTGAGCTTCTTTATTAATTACAGAAGAACTAATAGTGGGGAATTACCCCACACTAGGGAGAATCCCATTGCATACAACTCCTCACCTGCCTTTTGCCCTTCTGACAGCAAAGGCAGGTCAGTGATAAATATATATTCATCCTTATCTGCCACCCTGAATTAACAACTTTGAGGAGAAGCCTCTCAGGAAGGCAGGTGAGTGCCAACATGCAGGTTTGTCCTGATGCTGCCTGGAGCACCTGGGTGCAGCTCTGCTCCCACCACATCCACACACGTGGGCTGCCTGTGCTTCCATTCCACGTGGTGACATCCAGCAGCCATCAAGCCATCCCAGTTTTGGAGTCAAACACAAGTGACTGGAGCTGAGCCCAGGCTGATTCAGCCATCAGGACCAGGCACCCTTGGGAAAGGTGCTATTCCTGGGGGATTGTGCCCAGAACAGGGGTCTGGAGGGAGCAGAGGCCAGAAGGAGATGCCCTGGTCACTCCACAGCAGCAGCACACCTGCCATTGCTGGGAGCTGCAGTTACAAGATCTCCATCTCCACAACAGCTGATTCCTGCTCTCTCCTCATACACCATCCTAGTGCTTCCTAAGGGCCTGGTTCCACTCCTCTGAGCAGCTCAGGTCTAATGTGAGCACCAGTGAAACTCATTCAGTGCCGGCCACAGATGCTTTCTGTTCCAAGACGTCCTGCAGAAGCTGCCCATCCATTCCCACAGCTCACTCAGCTATCACATCTCCTTAGAAGAGGAGAGCTCATCAGGACAAGCTCTCTCTCATGAGATTTTAAATATTCTCTCTGTGTTTTTAGGGCAGGAACATGGCAAGACATATTGTTACTGCCTCATGTTGTATGACAGCTGCTCTCTTGGCCTGCACACAGGGGACTGCAGCAGGGACCTCGAGCTGAGCATGAGCAAATCCAGCTCAGAGCAAAGAGCAGACAATCTTTGCTAACCAATGCTAATGAAGACTTCTATGCCAGCTCATGAAACAATATTGTTACTGAGGAAATGAAAAATAAAGATGTATTCTGCTCACTAGACCAAGTAGTGCCTTCAGTACCCAAAGAGCAGAGAGAACCCAAAAGCTCAGTAGTGTAAGACATCAGGTATATTGCAGTCTACCCCTAAAATACAGTATTCATCAACATAAACCTAATTTTACTAGTGCTTTGTAGCTCTACATGCATCAAAGGGGGCAGGGAAAAGAGTCTTCTTTATTATTATAAAACAAGAAACATGTCAAATGTTCAACTGCACTTTGGTTAATGTGGCAACATCAAATATAACAGCCCAAGGTGCTTATTGTGTCAATGATAAAACTGTACAGGAGACATTGATTTTTTTTATCTGTATAGAACAGAAAAGGTGCCTTAGTAATAAAATCTCTATTTAAAATATTATTTGTTAAGCAGTTATTACAGTATTAATTTCAATATGCTTCCCTTAATCAATACAAAATAAGTTCATTCTCTCACTCTACTCTACTCTTTTTCCAGCTGGCTGATAAGCAAAGAGCACCTCCCCTTCAGCAATGCCTTTACAATTAATTTTCAGTCTTTGAGTGGCACAAAGCTGTCTCACCCCAGCAAACCCAAGGAGGAAAAATTCTGACTCACAGATTTTGACTTCTTCCCTGCTTTTCTCTCCCTAAGAAAAACATTTCCTGCAGTTCTGAGCAAATGCAGTTTAATGCCTGCTAATACTGATGGTTCCAGGAGGAAAAAAAGCAGATTTAGTAGCAGTGTTTCCTCAGAAAAACAGCAGCAGTCACTACCAAGGGCACAGTGCTGAGCACAGGTCACTCACACAAGCCATCTGCATGGCTCACAAGGAAGAAACAGGCCCAGAAAAAGCACAACACAACATCAAAATCCTGAATTCCCTTCTCAAGGGACTGAAAAACATTTTCCCAATATGCTTGGCTGTTGCTCTTTGGGTCCTTAACCTGTAATTTGGGGAAGAAAGACTCTGTCATAGACCATCCTTAAAATGCCACTGCTTCCATTAAACCCCAGAGCTGCTGCCTAAATTCTGTGCTGACTGCAAGGAGCCCCAATCTGAGCTGTTCTTGCACTGATGTCACCAGTTGTCTTAGCTGAGAAATCCAATTATCATCACACTTCTGAAAATAAAGTTTAATTACAGGCAAGTGTGATGATTCTATAAATTTTGATGATTATCAGAGTGAACTATAGCATAACCAATAGCATTAAGAATATAGCTGAAAATTCTCATAGGGCAGGGCCCAGATCTTTGAAGTTGGTGAAAAGATTCTCATTGATGTTAAAAGTCTTTGGACTTTAATTAGGCACAATGGCTTAAAGTAATTACTGCAATTCAAATAAATTTTTTATCATTGTTGTTACAAGTTCTATTAGTAATAATACAATTAGAGTGCATTAAAGATTCTTTGAATAAAGGTACTAAAGGCAAGTAACAAGCATAATTTTAGAAATAATGTAACATGTTAGTCTGCCATCACAATATTCTGTCAAGTAATCTTTTGCAACACTAGAAAGTTGTCCCAGTTATTTACATAATATTTTCCTATTCATATTTTTATATCAGAAAAATTGCAGTAGCAAAGAAGTCAATAAAATATTTAAAATCTAAAGAGTTCTTTGTTTTAAAAACAAGACTGCTGAGCTAGAATAGCAGCTTTATTTTCATTTATTTGCTTATTTTTGCAGTCTGACACTGTGCTCCCATGTTGCTATTGAAAACTTCTCCAGCTAAGGAAATTCAGTAGAGATTTACTTTCACTTTATTTACTCCTTGACTCACAACTGTGATGTGTCCTGGACAATGAAGAAAACCCAAACACCACCACATCCAAAGGAAGGATCTGCCTTCTTATCCATCCCATGTTAGTTAATGAGAAAATGTGGCTGTGACTCTACTGAGAGTAAATAATAAACTGTTGCTGATAGTGGGGCCAACGGTCTCCTAGCCATTATTTAGGCTACCTAGCAGGCAGTACATTATCTTTGGTTTTCTTTCTTTACTTTCTCCAGGGCACAGCCATGTAGCTCTGCTCCTCATTATTCTTTAAGCTGTAAATTTAAGTCCAACCTCATTGCCTCTGCAGCGGTTGCAGGTGAGTAACATGCAATGAGATTTACTCAGGTTTTTCTAGCTGAATTCTGCAGAACTGTATTTTTAAAAGATTCCAAAATCGATTGGACGTGCTCTGCAACCCCTCTGGTTTGCCAGAAATATCCCTTGCAGCACCCACCACACCTGGTGGTCCCCAAAGTGATGTGGGGCCCCTGGAGGATGTCCCAGCCTACAGGAGGGTGCTCCTGGGCAGGGGTGGGACAGCTCCTGACACTGCCTGGATGCATTCCCTGCACTTTTATTGGCAGCTGCTCCACCACTGCCTGCATCTCCCCAGTTACAGGGAGCAAAGAGACCTCAGCACCTAACGAGGGAGGAATGTTCTTTTAATGGTCTTTTCTGCTTACAGGAGCTGCAAATACCTCAAAGAAAGAAAATTGACCCTTTTATCACTAAGGAGATGCTAACTCCACCTTAAGCTTCTAGTTCCAGTTCTTTGCTTGGTTTTAAATTGGTTTAAAATTTGGTTTAAATTTTTGTCAGCAGCCAGTGGAGACTCACATTAAAATAAATAGTATGGAAGTGTGGCATTTGGATAAAACAGGGTTTTATCCTGGCTGGTGGCTTGAGAAGGACTTGCAGTCCCTCACCTGATCTTCCCACAGCCAAGAAGAAAGAAGAAGCACAGAAGAAGGCTGGGAGGAAAGAAGCTGAGCACTAAGGGCTGCTCATTTCCACATGGGCTGGCAGAAGAGAAGAGGGAAGGGATCCCAGTGCAGCCATGGAGACAGATGTAAGCTACTAATTAACCCAATCAAAAGTGAACCAAAGAGAAAAGGATGCAAGAAAACTTCTGTGGAAGACAGAACTAATGACTTGGAGGAGAGGAGGCCACATTTGATACCACGAGAGATTCAGGAAGGAACCAAAACCTCTGACCTGCAACCACTGACATGAGTCAAACACCCCCACAGTCAACACTACTGTATGAATGTGCTGCTTTGGAAAATTAAATTTACAGTAAAAATATTTAAAACAGCAGTACTCTTGTTTGCTTTAAAGAAATAATCAGGCCAGCATTAATAGAAATTTTGATATTCATTCAAGCAAGTATTAAGACTGCAACTAAATATACTGAATAAATGTTATAAAGGCTGCAAAGCATCAGTGTCAGCCAATTGGCATTAGGAAACACTCTTGTTAAAATGTAACTGATAGCAAATGACTTACCCTGTTATATTGTCAAGCTTTAATAGTCTGCTATATTTAGTCAAGCTGATACAGTATGCCTGGGAGAGCCTTATGTTTTGTAAATATTAGTCCTTCAGTGGATTCACTGGATTACCTGTATTTTATTATTCAGCACAGCCCAGCTGCTCTGCATTTGGCTGAAAATTGACATTGCTAGCAAGGAAGAGACATGCAGCAATGCTGACTTCTTACCTAGTATAATATTTTATTATTATTCTTACCTAGTATTTCCTTGTTTGGATTTACACAAAGAAGAAAAGAGCTGCAGGTCAAATCAACTGGACGTATTACTGTGTGCAACCAAGAGCTCACTTAGATCACAAAAACTCAACATAGCTTAGTCTCAAATTAGGTTCTCATAATCGACTCAATTCACAGTGCTAAGATTTCCTTAAAAAGACTTCCAAATAATTAAATCTCATTCTTGCCTGGGCTAAGACGTTCAAATTTAGGAACTAATTCCAAAGTTAATTTCCAATTTTAACCAAATCATAGCTGCACTTCTTAAACTCTGCATAATACTTTGGTGATTTCATATGTAAATCCAATCAATCAATAAGCCCTGTGAAGCCCTATATATGTATATACAAGTATTTGACTTAAATCTAAATCAGAACTCACTGAGATTTCTGATATTTATCATGTATATTTATAATCTCAACCTGTTAATCTTTAGACCTTCATTCACAGAATTTCCCAATGACATTTATTACTGGCTATGTTAAGATAACAGCAGTATTTTCTTCTTAGGAGTTTGCCATGCTTAAAAAAGGAATTGGTTACACAAAAAAATTATGGTTTTTAAACATTGCACTTCACAGCACCCAATACAAGGACAAATACAATACTTCAGGTTATGTATGCACTCAGACAGGCACTTTAGAAATGCAAGGGGTAAGATTTTGAAACAAATCAAGAGCTTAACTTGAAGAAGCATGAGTTGACTCTGACTTTCTTTGGTGGGAGCTTTCTCCCCACCATCATCTTAATGTATAGACAAATGGTTTTCCAAACCTGTTTGGCCCTTGAAATGCAGCAGGACTTCCTGAGTCCCCAGCAGAAGAACCATGGCTGAACAGATATCACAGCACAGAAATGACAGCCTTTGTGTCATGATATATCAACAACCTTTGATGCAAGAAACATAGATCAAGTGAAACATTAGCTAAATGAAATAACACATACACCCAGGATACTGCTACCTCAGGCAATAAATTTCACAAGAAAAATAGATTACAAAGCACTTTTTTTTCCCCCCAAATCCATTGTTTTCCAACCAGCCTGCCATTCCTAAATTATTCCCAAGTCATTTTTGAAATGGGATTTGGGCTTATAAATCACATTGCATCTTGAAAAATGTTCTTGGTGACTCTGCCAAATAATTCATCATTTGATTGATGCAAAACCAAACAGAAGCAAAAAACCCCAAAATGGACAAGGGACTTGGGAGAATGAGGATCACTGTTTGTGAGTGCACTACAAGCCACAGGTGATGCAGAGCTGTGAATGCTCAAGAGTATTTTTATAGCTTTGTTGGCTCACAAGAGCTGCCCTAGGAAAACACATGTATACACATAATGTTATAGGGTCAGTAGGCTTACACTGACAGGCCAAAGCAGCCTACAAAAAACCCCAAACCTCAGCCAGAACCAGCAGTTCTCAAACACACACAGCGCAAGAATAGCTTGTCAAGGAAATATGTCTTGTGCTGACAATAAGAGTTTAATGAACACATCAATATATCCCAGCACTACTACAGAATCACACCCTGGAGTAGGAAAAATAATTGACATTTCCTCTATTTTATAGCAACCTAGGAAGAAAGGAAACAAAAAGCCTGACATGCAAACCCAAGGGCATTCCTGCCAAGGAGATCTCCTACACCTCAGTAGGAGATGGGGCCAAAGTCCCACCCAGGAAAGCCAGCACTGCAGGGAACAAAGCAATGCCACAAGAACTAGGTTGGTTTAGCCCCATTCCTGCTGGGGAATGTTCCACTCACATGAGCACTTCACTTGGCACAAGCCACAAGGCATTTTGGCACTCCCAGGAATAAAATGATTGGAAACTTGTGGTCTGACTCCCTCAGTTCTGCTGTTATCTGTCCTATAAGTTGCCACAGCTATAGGACAGACAGATGACCTGGTCTTGCTCAGCTGAATCTCTTTTTTTATCCACAAAGCACCAGCTTCTAAGGATGTTAGTCAATTAATTTTGGTTAACTTCTGGCATCTATACACCATCATTTAAGAAAAAAATTTAAAAATATTTCCAGCAACTTTTAATATATAATGATAAATTTTAATCCCTCCTTTGGATGAAATTCCTCTATACTGTTCAGCTGCTGATCAAAAGCTGAACAGGGATCCTACCTGGATGGACAGACACACTAAATTCTTCTTCAGGGGCAGGCAAAGGGAATAGACACAAAGCTCCTGCAGACACAATCGCTGCTCTGCCTCCATCACTTTGCTTTAAAGAATTTCCAGTTTCTTTTTCACCCCTCAGCTCCCAGAGCACTGCAGGAAGGACAGCAGCCCTCTCCCTTGGCTCCCCTCTCCTTGCACCCTACCCACACTGACCTACAAAGCACAGCTCCATTTACTGGCAGCACATTTCACCTCCTTTGCTCAAAAACAGGCTTCAGAACTGAACATGAGTGAGATATTTTGGTGGCTTTCTTGTATCTTCAGGGCATTAATTAAAATCCCTCATTTCTCAAGTATCTTGTAACTATCTGTGCTTTGTTCTTCCAGGGGAAAACTCGTGCCCAAATCTGACCACATCAAAGACCACAAAGTTCAAAAGATCACTGCTCCTGCTAGCAGAGGCAGATTTCTCTGCACAGCACTTGTGGAAAACTATGAGAAATTGGGATTGCAGACTTCTTACCCCAGCCCCACTTTCAGAACAGCTGTAGGAGGGAAAAGGAACAACCTCCAGTTAAAATGCTGTGGTTTGAGAACCACAGGACATTTCCAGGAACTGCAGCTGCAAGTGCTCCATGTACTTTGGTGTGCACCCCTATCTCAGAGGCATGAGAGGCTTGACATAATGCCTGAATCCAGGATCCTGGATAAAAAGTGCTCCAGAAGGGCAAATCCTCTCTACTGCAACTTCAATATCTGAGCATGCTTCTGACCCCTTTTAATTGGGAATAATACTTCTTTCCATTATTAGTTTAGGTAATGGTTAAGAAGAAAACCTTTTTAAAAAATACATATATGGCACAGAGAGAAAATTTGCAATTCAAATTGATATTTTTAATCTTAAAAGTACTTTGGTGGAATGGAGTGAAAAATAGAAAGAAGAACAAGTCCCATAAATCTGTCACTCGCACAGCACATCACTCACAGCTTTCCCCAGCCCACTGAGAAGGAGAGCCATACAGCTTTAAAATGACTTCATTCCCATATTTACATATTTTTTAATAGGGCTATGATGAATCTCCTTCCGCTTGACTCCTATTTTGAGCTGTGATATTTTAATCTCCATTCTTGCTGCAACTTAGCAGATGAATGTGCAGTGTGACAGAGCTCAGAGGAAACAGTATAAATAAAGCAAAGTGGAGCTATGACATCTCACATTTTATAGCTTTTTTATTGTAGCCTAAGCATAAACAGAGCACAGCTGTGTTATACATACTGCTGTGAGCACTCCCCCAGCTCCAGCCCCCCACTGCTTTTAAAGAGACACAGGATCCTCTGGGCACCACCACTGCTGCTCCAGGCATGGCTGACAGAAGCAAAAACACCCCTACACCCCTCTCTCTGCCTCCCTTGCTTTGTTTTATTTCCCTTTTCCTCTTTCTACTGGTTTGTCCCCTTGCCCAGGATGCGCCCCTGTGGTCCCCAGCATGTCCCCGTGGCCAGGGCTGTGCTGCTGCCTCCTCAGGGATGCCTTTCTTCCCTCCTCGCTGTAATCTGGTGTAATTTACCCTCTTTAAGTACACAGAGACACATGCAACCTGCAAAAACAACACTTTGATATAAGACTTGCAGCTAGCAAGCCAAAATATTGCCATCTCTTAGCCCTGGTGCTTTACAGAAAAAACTCTCCCATTTCTCATCACCTCCTGGTTGGTTTTTTTGCTCTTCACAGAAGTCAGTCAAAAAGCAAGAAGGAAAACTTTACTCCTACCTATTTCAAAACAAACTATCATGATGATTTCCTAGACAAAAAAAAAGCCTCTTTTGACCTCAGTAATTTATGAGATACTACAGAAGTACTCAGCATAACCATCACCACACATTCCACAAAAATGCTGCCATTTGCAGCCTTAGACAAGAAAATCACAATGCACATGGACACTTTCATGACTATAAAAACATGGGGGCAAACCCAACAGCCAGTAATTTCACACACAGTCCCCAGGAATTCTGTTTACTCTTGAGTCTCATTGAAAAATTTTATGGTTGGACTAGATTTTAAAGGCCTTTCGCAGCCTAGATGATTCTATGAAAGTGCTTCTCCATCTCAAATTTCAATATCATTAACATGATATTTGACATAAAATGTGTCTTGCTTTTCTTTTGTTCTTCCTTCCTCTATTCATTAAAAAAAAAAAAAAAAAACAACCAAAAACCAAACCAAACACATCATGGCATTGCAATGGTCCCAGTGAGCCACTGCTACCTCAAACATTTTCTGCAGTTTTTTTTCCCCAGTCCAGAGTTTCCATACAGACTGGGATAAATCATCCAGCAATGCTCAAGCAAGCAAAAGAAAGTTGTTAAAAATAGCAAAATAAAACTATGTTAGATATTCATCAACAACTGTATTTTAAAACTTTTTTTAAAAAATAGAGAAATTAAAAGCCACCCAGAAAGCCTGCTGAAATTGTTTACATGTGGGAAGCTGATTAAACTAACAAGTTTTCAAAGCTGGGATCTCAGGATCCTCAAGCCTGCCTGAAGTCATCCCTTGACTCAACTCATGGATTACTAAGCCACCAGCCTCATACAAAGTTGTTTTGCGAGCAGATTATAACATCTTTAAAAACCAAAAAAAAAACCACCCCAAAACAAAACAGGTGTCATCAAGATTTCTTTGTCTGTTCCCTGAAAACTCCTTGAGCTGAAAAGGGAGCAGGAGAAACCAACTTCAGACCCAGAAGCCCAGCAAAGCCACCAACAGGAGGTTCCTACAGGCTTCCCACCACCACCTCCATGCAGGCAGGAAGCAAACAGATGTACACTCCATGCCGGCACTACAGCCATCAGCCAAATTTGCTCCCTCTGAACGAGGGAAGACTGAAAGAGGAGAGCCATAAATTACTTTTACTGAGTGAGAAAACAGACAGGAGAAAAGATTTAAGAAGAGTTTAAAAAACAACAGCCACAAAATATTTTTTTCACTATGTACCAGCATCTACCTCCTGTTGAGTTTTTAACTACATTTTTTCAAACTCATGCGTGTCATCTTCCATAACAATACCAGCACCAGCTTCACTTCCCCTAGGATTGTCCCTTGGTGTTTTTCAAGATTGCTGCAAAGCTCAAATACCTGAAGCACTGGTCAGTGCCACTAAAAATCAGTGCTAGAAGTATTAGAATGAAAATAAACAAGACATTGCAATGGAGTCTGGAAACCCAGACTTCCTTACAGCCCTTTGAGGCTCTCGGAGCTCCACTTGGAAAAGATGCTGAAGATACTCACAACCACAATATTAAATGTGTTTTGAGTGAGTGAGACAACGTTGTGGTACCGATTTAATGGGAACAGCCCCCTTAGGTAGCACATTAAACATCAGCTCTGACAGGGACTCAGCACTGAAAACTTAATCCAGATCAAATAATCTGCAGCTCCAAATAAGATCCCCATTTAAAACTGGCCTGATGGGAAACTACAATGAGTATGGGATAAAACATTCTTTGAGCTTCCAATTAATACTTCTGATCTCAAATTCCTTTGCATGAGCTTCCTGCCCTTTGCAGAACTGTTGGTTTGATTAACACAATCTAAAATGCCTCAAATGTAAAAAAAAAACCAACAACAAAAGCGATACAAAAAAAACATCCCCACCAAAAATCTTAGACAGAAAATGAACAAAAATCTCCAAAAAAAAAGGATACCAAAGACTCAAAATTCATGGCACAGGCAACACTTTATCAACACAGGTGTGGCAATGTTGAAGCATCACCAACTCACTGCCAGGCTGTGTATTGATGGTGCAGCTCTCTCCTACTGATTCTGAAGGGTAATTATAGCTGTGACCCCAGTTTCTAAAGAAAACTTTTCAGATCATGAAAGAGATTTTCCTTATAGGCCACAGCATCTCGCAGCAAGAGCTCTCAGCCAAATCAGGTGGAAGAGGCTCCAGGCAGGAGCCGGGGGTACCTGCTCTGACAAACAGACAGAGCAATGGGCTCTTATTTTTCCTCCTTCTTGTTTAGTTTTCAGTCACAACAAATGAATGAAATGAAGCAAAGAAAAGAAGTAAGCTGAGAAAAAACAAAGTAAAATTAGTAACAGGCTAACAGCATATACCCACTGCCTGGGGCAGCATACGGCTGATGGATGATGACAGCCAGCAGACAAACCCTCATTCCCTGTCTGCTAAACAAATTAGGAATCTCATCAATATCCTCACTGCATCCACCTTCCTGCAGCTGCTGCTGCAGCACAACTGCTGCTGAGCTCCAGGGGAAGGGCTGCCTTTGTCTCCCAGCCTGCCAAATCCTCTGGGCATTTAGGGTTGCCACCCTTTGAAAGGCACATTTCACCTGAGAACGAGATTTTGTTGTTGTTTTTACCTTTACATTTTTTAAAGAGCCTGCAGAGCTGTGTTTAAAGAGGATGGCACACTCTGAGCTCCTGGGAGTCTGCAGAACTGGAACCTTCAGGGCCTTCCCAGCTTCCCCATTATTGTGTGAGTCAGAGCCCCTAAGCTTGAAGGGACAACAGGACCTCTCCTCAGCCTGAGATCTGGCTCTAAACTCCCTTCTGCTCATTACTCCCAAAGTTTCTGTCTTAAAAGGACCACAAGAAATGGGTTTCGAAAATGAAATGGGGTATCCAATACCTCTTGGTTCCTTCCCCATCCCCAAACTTTCCTGAGCCCTGTGTAGTACTGGCACTTAAAACATTGTCAAAAGAAAGGACAGCATCATTATCTTCACTTCCAAAACTCATCAGAACAATAATGGGATTTAAGCTATTCCAGTCTGGGAAGATCAAATTCCAAAAACACTCAGCACAAACCAGGGCAAAACGATTTGTTGTAAGAAGTCTGGATTACAAAGCATCCAAGCAAACACACACCCACACACCAAGAGCTACAGCAAATTTTGTAACTTCAATTTCACTTTAGCTGGAATTTAGGGTGAAAACGGGGAGTTTATAGCCTTCAGGAGAAGGGGAGGCAACTCAGGAAGACTACATGGGTAAATATACATATATAATATACAAGGATATTGTGAGGTTAAAGGTCTTCGTACAGTAAAGCTGGCTACACTTTTTTGTCAGCAGTTACACTAACAAACTTATCAATAACTTGAATTATTGAATACTTGCCATTTATTTCAAGTTATCACATTCCACTAGAAAATATGCAGTACTTGGAACAACCTCCTTCTACAGCAACCCTGTGGATCTGTGTAGAGCTCACAGAATCCTCAGTGAGTGGCTTGGGTTGGAAGGGATCCTAAAGATTATCCAGCTCCAACAAAACCCTACCTTGTCACGGCCAGGGGTACCATCCTCTAGGACAGCTCAGGGTCCAGCTTGACCTTCCTTGGATGCTTCCAGGAATCTACAGCTTCTCTGGGATCTAAATCTATCCTTTAAAACCATTCCCCTCGCCCTATCACTATCAGCCCATGTAAAAAGCCCCTCACTCTTTCAGAAGGAAGGGGAAGGCTGCTGTTTCCAGGCTGAACAGCCCCAATTCCCCAGCCTTGCCTCACAGGAGAGCTGCTCCATCCCTCTGACCACCCGGCTGGTCCCTCCTGTGCTGGGACCCCAGGGCTGGAGGCAGCACTGCACGTGGGTCCCAGCAGAGCAGGACACAGGGACAGAACTCAAGTCTGGCATTGCCCAAGCCGAGGTGCAGGACTTGTTGGACTTCCTGATGCTCCCATGGGCCCAATTCCTGAATTGTCCAAGGTCTGTCTGGATGGAATCCCTTCCTTCTGTTCTGTCAGCTGCTCTGCTCATCTCACATCATCTGCCAATGTGCTGGGGGCGTGCTCAACCTCACCCTGTCACTGATAAAGGGTGACATTCAAGAGCCCAGGTCCCAAAGCAGAGACCTGAGGCACCTGTGTTAATGCCTTAATAGCAGGAATTTACCAAATATTCACTAGAAAGCTTTATGGTTGCGTTAGATTTTTTTCATCCACAAAAAATCCAAAGGTGCTCACAGCAGTGACTGATGACTAATTGCACTGACTCAGCCTTTCCTGTTGTTAACAGCTAAAATTTAAAGTTTCTTTCAGGACCAGTGCCTTCTCTTGGGGTCAGCTAAGCCAACAAAATACATGTTTTCTCCTGTGTGCTTCCATAACTGACTCCATGAAAAAATTCACAGCATTTCTTTGTGCTCTAGTGTAAGATACAACTTCCTTCTGCATCCTGGAGTAACATAGCCTTCCTTCTGCATCACTTTGGCACAGGTCATGGTTTGGCACTGGCCAAGCACCAGGCACCCCCAAAAGCCACTCACTCACCCTCCCTGCCACAGCTGGGCAGGGGAAAACAAAAAATTAATGAAGGCTTCATGAGTTAAGGACTGGGAGAAAACACTGCATGGACAGAACAGAGGTTAGAGATACAGAGTGAGCTTATTACTGACAAAGTCAGAGGAAGACAATGAGAAGTAAAAAATAAACCCTCTCACCACCAAAACCAGGCCATGCCAAACCAACACAGACACACTGGAGTTCCTTGAGTCACAATTAACACTGGGTTTATGTTCTAGTTCACTAATTCATGTCCCTAGTAGAGACTTTAAGAATGAAATATTCAAAGATCTTCACCAGGCAGACTGAAATATTTCACCATTTTAGACCACAAATTCCCATTTACCTATTTTCCAACATTAAATATCTTGCTGTCTAAGTAGACAGTTACTGCTTCTCCTACATAACATAAAATAAATGAAACAATACTTTCAGATATGTGTCAAGTAACAATGGAAAAAAAAAATTACTACTACATGTTATTTTCTCATTATCCCTTCCCCCCCTTTCTTTTTTTTTTTTTGTTTGTTTTTTGGTGCTCTGTCACATGTGTCATTATCATGTCCCACCCCCAATTATTTAACCATATCATAGGCATATTCCTTTTAGCACTTCATCATACACAAAAATGTTCTATGGCTTCATAAACTCCATCACAATGAACATAATCCTTTAGTTAAGTGCCAATTAATTATTAAAAACATTCATTGAGGATTAACAATCATGAAATAGATACAGTTCTATTATGTAGTTGTTAATCCTCAATAAATCTACTTGTAATAGACAGCATTTTAGTAAGAGAGCTAGTCTACTTAAACTAATGCCTTATATTTAATTAGATAATTATTGCATGTTAAAAAATACATTCATTAGTTTTATAACTGTGTAATAAGCATATTTCTAATAGAGAGATTAGCAATCCTCAGCAACCAGATTTTTTTAGTAATCCCTTGCATTAGCATCCAAGAGCTACCCTGCAACATGAAGGGCACTGTGCTGCACCTTTCCTGCTTACAACACGGGCCAGGAAGGGGTTAATGCTCCCTAATCCCCACAAGGAAAAAAGGGAGGAAGGGAAAAAAAGAAAAAAAAGGAAAAAGGGGGAAAAGGGGGAAGAGGGGGAAAAAAAGGGGGGGAAAAGGGGGGGGGAAAGGGGGGGAAAGGGGGGGGGAAGAAAAAAAAAAAGAAAAAAAAAAGAAAAAAAAAAAAAAAAAAAAAAAAAAAGGAAAAAAAAAGAAAAAAAAAAAAAAGAAAAAAAAAAGAAAAACAGTGAGGCATATCCTGTTGTTCTTCTGGTACCAAACCCCACTTAGGCCCAATGCCTGTTACTGGGACTGAAGCTATGAGAATGATCCGTGCCATAAAAAGCACTGAGTGACCCTTTTAGGAATGAAGCTTAAGGTCCCTCCCAGCCAAAACACTTTGTGATTCCATGACAAGGTGATCAGTGGCTCCTCAGTTCAAGCTGTCAGGGGCTCTCTCGTGAAACAGTAAAAACATCAACACAAACCCTGCACCTCTGCAAGCCTCCAGGCTGATGGGCAGCATCCCTGCCTGACACAGGCTGCTTGTGGGATGGCGTCTCAGATGACCCCGATCCACCCCATAAGTCACATTTGTCTCACCTTTTCCTCTTGCACGTCAGAGATGAGCTGATTTTAGTGAGTGCTCTCTCTGAAGAGGTGTCAGTTCCTGAACCAGAGCCAGTGCTTTGCAGCTCTGCAATAGTAGACCTTGTTTTCCTATGGTGCAGGGGATACATCTGTAATTCTGTAAATCTGTGACTGCTTACACCCCCTTTTGGAACCAAAAGTGGAGAAGAAGGAAGACAGTAGTCAGACAGCATCAAAAAGCACAGATTTTGGCTACTATTTTTAGGTTTGTATTGACACTGTAAGTGATCTATGTTCCTTCTTTGAAGTGATGCTGCAGCAGCTCAAAGTTAACTTCAGTATGTTTTTTGAAATGTCACAAAAGTCCACTTAACTTGGCAAAAGTAATAATCTTTAATATGAAAATGGAACTGCTTGGATTTCAGCTACAGGGTTACAGTCACTGGACCACTCATTCTGATGCAAACATTCATTTTGTACACTTCATAAATGTCCTAAGTTTTAAGAGTAACATTCAGTAATAAAAGAATAAACAGCATGTTCTGAGTTTTCAGAATAGCAAATGCTCCAAGATTAGCAAGAATCCTTTCAGGATCAGTAGTTTTTTGGTAATTTCTGCTGTTAGCCCAGTGATGGGAAAGAAACCTTTTCTTCTTCAGAAGAGAATCCTTCCCCATTTCTCAGGCCTTCCTTATTTCTGCAATGTCTGGTTAGGACCTAGGTACCCCTCTTGTCCTGCTCAGCTCAACTCCCCACTTACCCCACACTTCCTTTCATGTTTTTTAAGATAAACTTTTAATGTGAGAGAAAAGGAGAGAGAGAAAAGGAGAGAGAGAAAGAGATTGCTGGAATAAACAAAGTGCCTTTATGGTTAGAGCAGAGCAAGAGAAGGAAGAATCCAACCTCCTACTGCACAGAGCCCTCCTTTGGGCACAGCTACACCACGGAGCACAGGCATTTATTCCCGCAGAGAGGCAGTGCCCAGAGCCCAGGGGGCTGTGGCACTCCTGTTGGTGCCTCAGGGAGCAAAACACCATCAGCAGCAGTGGCAGCCCCTCACAGAACCAAGGCAGAGCTCTGGTGCCATGGGGATGCTGGGCCCCCATGGAGGGATGCTGGATGCCTCTGCCCAGCAGCATCCCCAAACCAAGGACCTGCTCCGAGCTGAGAGCACAAGGACAGGGGACATTTCTCAGTTCCAGCTGTTTGAGTGAGTGGTAATTGCAGCTGCGGGCCTGTCATCTCACGTCACACAGAGCAGGAAAATGGGTCAGAAGCAACGCGTTTGGTTAAGTGTCTAAACTGAAAAGGTGCTATTTTCTTTGAAATTATATAGTCTTTACTGGCAGTGAGGTTACTGGTGCAAGGCTTTCCAGCTTTAAAACGTAGCAGGGACATGCCCTCTGCGGGTCAGGCTTTCATTTGGCAGCGCTAATTCTCAGCTGCCTGTTCCTCGTCCTTCATTGCAGCCTCTGTGCGAGCCGGGCACGCTCCCATTGCCTGCTCCGTGCACACGGCCCATGTAAATAGTGTTTATGTTAAGGAAGTCATGTTCTGTGTGACTGGAGCACATAGAAACTGATGTTGTTGTCACTTTAGATTAAGCTCTCATTTTAGCAAAGGAGGCAATTGGAGCAGGCAGCTGAGTGGCCGAATGAAATATTCAGCTCATTTCGTTTAAAGCTGCCCCCGTCTCCATTGTTCGGGCTGGCAGGGCTGATTAACCCTTGCTGGTGCTGTCACAACAATGCTCACTCTGTCTCCAACACTCAGGCAGGTTTCAAAGGTCAGCAAGGTGATATTTGTCAGGGCTTTTTCCTCACAATTAATGAACTTTAAGGAAAAGGCATATTAACCCCTCAAGTCTCCACCACTTTGCAGAGAGAAGAAATAAAACAGAATTTAGCAGCACTCAAGGATGTTCTCCATGCTGAAGGCAGGCAGGAACACTGCTGCCCTTAACCACAGTTTGGCACCTGACACCCTTGAGCATCCTGCTACCCTTGAGCTGACCCCAAGCACTTAATGAGCCCTTCTTCATGCAGAACTACACACTTGGGTTTGGGGTTTTTTGGCAGAAATTGGTGACGGTAAATAACAAGCCAAAACAAACCTAAGATCTAGGCAAGAAAAAGCCATGACCAGCACTGCTGTGGGTGTCCAGCTGTGGCCCACATGTGTCTGTCTCTAGCACATCAGCCCAAGGCTTCCAGCACTGCTGCCATGGGGCAGCTTGCCCACAGCCGCCCCAAAACCTCCCTGGGAAATGCCTCATCCCCAGCACCACCACTGCACAGCCCTTCCTCTTGAGGACTTTGCCAGGGTGCAGTGGCTGCTGCAGGAGGAGCAGTGAGTGATTAAATACACAACGCCCCATGTCACAGAACCAAAACCAGCATTGTTAAATGGTCTCCCTTCAGCCTGACTTGTTGCAGAGATTCTATTTATGGAGTGGCCTAATGCTGTTCCATGACAGGCATCTTCAAAGGCAGTTGTGCTTGTGCTCTGTCACTTGCTGCCTTGTGCTGAAGGGCCTGATGCTTCAGAGAGCTCAGCAGAACCTGCTCAGGCTCCTCAGCTCAAGACAGAATTAGAAACAAGACACAGAACATTCCTGGCAAGAGTGTTAGTAACTGCCCCAAACACTGAAAGGTAAGGCCATCATAAACTGCACCATCAAGGGTAATAACATTTTATTTTTAATGGGAGGTTTGGTATTTTAAGACAACAGCTC
Organism: Zonotrichia leucophrys gambelii; assembly: GCF_028769735.1. Taxonomy (NCBI): domain Eukaryota; kingdom Metazoa; phylum Chordata; class Aves; order Passeriformes; family Passerellidae; genus Zonotrichia; species Zonotrichia leucophrys. The sequence goes on from NC_088170.1 coordinate 1,003,119, forward strand.
AAATACAGGAGACAAATTTTCTCATAATCACGCTGACAAACACTGTACCAATTTTTCCATTTCATCTGTATTTTGAACTAAATTGCCAAAAAAAAAAGTGTATCTATTAAAATATCAGTAGTTATACAAACTTCAGTCACACTGGCAGCAGATAACCACAGAAGTAACTCTGTTGTGAAGCAGCTGAAATCATAACTCCCACCCCCCCCCCGAGACACTGAGCTATGTGTATGTACTTGTCTCTCTACTGCTAAGACATTTCTCTAGGATACAACAGAATTGGGTACCACTGATAAATGGATAAACCTCGTAAAATAATACTTATACTACCTAAATTACTAATTTCCAATGGCCTTGCAGCTACATTTTACTGTGACATTTTACAGTGTAGTTCATATGAGAATATCCTGTAAGAGCTCTCACACTAATACTCTCTGCTTGCATATATAGTATAATATTCCAGCTTTGCTGTAATGATTTCCACAGTCAAAATCTCATCAATTGCATGTTTGCTTTACTGGTTATCTAGATAAATATGCACTTATCTATGAATGACTTGTGAATGCAGATAAAAGTAAGTTAACAGGAGAATATAAACATTAAACATGATCTCTTAGGTGTAATTACTGTACCCACAGTTTAACTACTAGCACTTTTTTCCATTTGGTACATTGGAAAGTATATTACCTGATTCCAATACTCCATCTATATCTGCTTGAAATTTAGGGTCCAACTCAAGAAGATCCTTCAATGCTGTTTAAATACATAAGTACCTAATACCTCCAAATAAAATATACATCTGTCAAAGTGAAACAAAGAAGTGCTAGATGTTATAATGAGACCTATTTCTTCAAAGACTAACCTCTTAAACCTCACAAGCAATGAATGAAAATGCCTTTTAGTAATCCCTTTTGATACTTTCCTGAACAAGAAGTCATGCAAGAAGTACACAGACGTAGCTAAGCTCCTGTAATCAGTCTAAATATGAGTGGTTGTAAAACCAAGCTTATGTTATGCATGAACATATTTTAGACCTATGCACTGGGAACAGTGAAGTGCTTGACATCTGGAGTTAGACAGTGGTGAATTGTAGCATGCACACATCACTCTCATCTGCATAAATATCTATTTTCAGAACCACCAAGGCTCAAACACCCCCAGCTTTCCACTAATTTAAAAGCATCATTCATTTGAAATGTTAGGATAAAGCCCAAAAGGATAAACTTACCAAAATTCAGTTTTGACAGTGTTGTGGTTTTGTATTTCCCCCTCTCACCACATTTTCAGACAAAACCAACCTATACACAAGCAAAACCCACACACAACAACATCCCTTGCTACCCTGACACTTGCCCACCTACCCCTCCAAAAATCCCCTAACTCGGAGTGGCAAGAATGGAGATGGGTGGGCTCTGCAGAGGAGAGAAAACAAAATGCAGAACAGCAGAAGTCCTGCAGAAAGCACAAGTTCCAGGGGCAGAGCTGTGCCCTGCACCAGCCAGGCAGGAGCTGTGGGAGCCACAGCCAGAGGTGCTGCTCTGGCAGGAGAGCCTCATGGCCATTAAAACCACGGCACCTTCTGAAGGAATGGAGTTATTAACCTCCCTGACCCCAGACAAATTTAAACCCCACTACTGCAGATTCCTCTGAGGAATCAAGGCACGTGTTTGTAAATTGCTTGGATATTCAGCATGATGAAAGATGTTACATAAATGACAGTTATTATTATAATAGTGGCAAATGGGTCAGGAGGAAGATTTCAGGGCTGATTTAGGCTGTTGTTTCTAGCCAGCATCAAATATTGTTCAAGTTTGGATACTGATGTCTTAACAGAATAAATATGGCAGTCACCTCTTTTAAACTACAAATCCATTTGAAATTACAAATTGTTTCCCTGGTTTGAAGAAAATCTTGGAATAAACTCTTCAAAGAAAAAGCTCAAACCAAAATAGTAATAATTCCTTTAATCCTAGACTGTAAACTAAATATAAGATTTGAGTTTGAACTCTAATATTGTCACCTACTGATTACTGCCAAAGAAATCCCCCAGCAACGTTCATAAAGCAAATTTTCCAAAAGCACAGAGAAAAAGGTGTGGTATCCCCATTGTCCAGGAAGATGTAATCACATCAATTAAACTGACATTTTTCTGAAAGAAAACAAATAAATAAAAGCAACCTGAAACATGCACCACAAACAAAGTTTCCCATTGCAACCCAACCTTGTGTCCCTACAGAGCATTCCATTGGTGTGGATGGAGGTGCAGAAGGACAAGTTCAACATCCAAATTCACCAACGATCCTATCCCTGGTGTTACTAGCTTCATTAGAAGTGCTGCCTGGCCAAGTTCAACAACCATACGTATACAAAAATATGTGAGCATATCCACAGCCACCAACTTCCCTGCAATCCCAAGCACCCAGCAACCATTTACAGATCATTTACAGACAGGCAGCACTTCCCCAGCCCTGTTCCCAAATAGATTGTAACCATCAAGCAATGGCACCACTTCACAAAAAGAAATGGAGTGGGTTTGCTCCCAGATTTGAAGTCAAAGAAGATAGCAAAAGTAAAGAGCATGTAATTACCCAAATGGCAATTTGCCAAAGCAGAAACTGCCTGAGCCCCCAGCTCAGAGCTGGAGGCCTTGACAATTGGGGTCACAAACCTAACCAAAACTAAATCACAGAAGCTGGGCTCACAGAACAAAATGTGACTGCTGGGCCTGCCAACAGGGGAAAGCTCTGGAATCTGGTCCAAGGTAAAGATGTGGCTCTTGGTGGGTACAGGGAGTTTTATATCGATTTTGAGAAACGGGGCAGTAACTGGTTATACACAGTGTGCATCTTTGTTCAACATTTCTCATGGAATGGTTAAACACCAGCAGTCTGGTTACGACTGACTTTTTTAGTGGAAAATGGGGTAAGGAACATGAAGTCAAAAGTCAAATACTGCTCATCAAATTACAAACATTAACTCCCAGAAGACTGCAGTACTTTCAGTGTAAAAATGAACTCCCAGGAGATTATGCTACTGTTAATGCTATTAACTCCTTCAAGAGGTTCCCCACAAGGTAAAAAAGAAGAAAAAACCCCAAAGATCTCACATAACTATACATAAATCGTAGGTGATTAATTGGGACATTTAAGAAGAACCTGCACTTAGCACCCTTCCTGTCACAGGAACATGGTGAGGGCTGTTTTCTGCTGATTGTATTTCTACCAAACCACGCCAGAAAGAAATAGGCACCTCAGAGAGACTGTTCAGGCCAGCTTCATCAATTTTCTAGGTCAATAAAAAAAACTTAGCCCCCCCAAAGTCAAGATACTAAAGAAGAATTCCAGAATTTTGTGGCTACGCTTCATCCTCAGAGCTGTACATCAGGATATATGGAAGGCCAAGGGATCCAGATTTACAGAATATTTAGTAAGGCCTCAGAAACTTTTTGGTGTAACCAGGCCTAGGGCAGAGTGAGCCTGATCAATTTATGGGTTTTGGTGGAAACTATGCAAAATGTGGTGGTGGTTTCAGCTGAGTTTCATTCTGGGGTTTGGGGTTTATTCAAAGCCTGAGCTCTGAGGGAAACTAGAGGGACATGAAACCATGCAATATCAAACTGAAATAAGGCTTGCATGAGCACTGAAAAGACAATTTCATGAACTGGAGAAAAGGGCAAAAGCCCCAACCAGCAAACAGGTCTGGGGCTGCAAATTCACCATACATACAGTGCTAATTCCAGCCTTATCTGACAAGTCATTCCTCATACTACACACTCAACTGAGAAATTCAAGGTCAAGAGAAATTGCTTGCATTCATGAAGCTTTCCAGATTTTTAGTTTGGAGGACATGGCTCCATATAATCCACTTTCAGTCAAGAGTTAAGATAAAAAAAACAGCATTTTATTCATTCAAGTTTAAACTTATACACATTTATACCTCACATCCATCTTTCTTTTGAGCTATACCAGTATCATCATCCTTGACTACAAGTGAAAACAAAGCATCATGAATCTATAATAACCTCTTCATTTGCTTTGCAACATGGATTTTTGTCTGGTTAAATGTCTCAATTACTCCCACTTATAGGTTATCCACATATGGACTGAGAGCTGAACCCATTTGAGAATTAGCTTTTAACAGCTGACCTGGTGCCTCAGCAAGTGTTTTGCACAGTCTCCTGGGAAAAAGCACATTCATGAGCAAGCCTGGAATCACAAACCTGCTCCCAGGAAAGGCAGAGCACGTCACTGCTTCTCACACAGAGAATCCAACTACCCTACTGCTCCTGTGCTGCTCAGTGGCCAAGTGACAGAACAGCACCAAGTATTATTTGCAGAGAGAGCCATCTGCCTGCCATCACACACAAGGGGGAAATCACCTACCAGCAAGGGAGAATTGAAAGAGATTACAGAGTTTCATAGAAGAATTATAACAGGAGAGGAAAGATGAAAGCCAGCAAAAAAAGTAAAACAAAAATTAATTATTTAGAGCTTAGCACCCAAGCTTGCTATTGGATCTATTAACATATCCCAAATAATTATAGGGTTTCCCACTACCCTCACACTAACTGCTAGTGAATTTTTATAAATTGCTATGTTACATAAAACACTGTGTTTTTAATATCCCTCTAGTATCTGAGCAATTATTTGCATTATAGTTTCTGTATTTTCACATCATTGAGGAACGATGGCTTCAATTCAGCACCTCTGTGCTGATGGTTCCCACCTCTCCCTCCCAACCAACCTTGTTCTATCTAAACACACATTTCAGCCACTTTTGCTTCAACTTACAAATGTTAACATCTTTTTCTCTGTCTGCTGCTGAAGACTTGACAGCAGTGACTTCAGACATGCTGATGGGACAGAACTTTTCCCTTTTTTGTATTTGCATTTTAAAAGACTATAAAATATCAAATGGATATATCTACAGTAACAGTCAAAAGCATTAGAAAAGATCAGAGTGCTTCTAGGCTGGGTATGTAAAATAGTCATTAAGTGATTTTTTTAAAATCATCATTATGGGTTTTAACAGATAAAAACAGCGAACAGATAAAAACAATGCAACTCCTTCCATCTGGCCGGTAAAACCAAGTTCAGCTCATTAGAGGCCATGACCACATTCACACCTCCTACCCAGCAATGGCTATCCAAGATATAAGACAATAACAGCTTTAAGAGACCAACAACAAAACAAACCCAGAGAAATAGCAATAAATGTAAGTATCTGCACAGACAGATAGTTAAATCACCATGCAGGATTTCCTGCTGCCATCCACACTGCCTGCCCTCAGTGCCCACCCATGCAAAGAGCCCTCCTGTGCCAGAAGCAGATTTTAGGAGCTTCCTTCAGCTCAGTTGCTGGCCCTTAGCTCAATCAGAGATTGGCAACTGCAGCCCCTGCTGCTCTGGTTCCCCCAGCCATGCAGGCAAGGGAGGTGTTTGGCCAAGGATCCTTGGAAGAGAAGGGGTTAAAAGGGGTGAAGGGACGGCCAGCTATTGGGGCATGTGAAGCTTGAGGACCCTGGAAATCAAAATGGGTGGGTTTCATTTCTTCTACTGCTCTGATGGGCCCCCAGCATGGAAAATCATGGCCCTTCACTCAATAACGGGGAAATGCAACCTTGTTCATATTTCATCAATTCATTAACGCCACTGTGGGCTCCCCATCATCCTGTCAGGTGTGCTGATGCTCCAAGGATGCATCCCACAGGCCATGGGAGAGACAGAAAATGTTCTTTTCTAGCTACTAATCCCATAGACTTTCCACCAAAACAGGGTAAGGAGCTGCTCAAATTTCAGTTCCTACCTAAGGAACGCTTGTGTTGTTCCCTCTGCAATTCTGCCATGCACAGCTTGCTAAGGAGCTCACCCTGTTCTCAACCTGGAACTGTCAGGGAAGAACAGACTCAATAAAGGCTCTGAGGTTTTGTTCAAATGGGTGTAGAGAGAGAATTCAAGCTTCACACATCCTGTCTAAGCGGTCCAAAAAGAGAGAAAGAAATCTAAAACTCTGGACTTGCACACAATTTCTCCAGCTCTCCCGTCTGTTACACAGACTAGACATTTTGCAGATTTCTTGGAGAACTTCCTGGCAACCACAAGCAATCACCAGGGCAGGATGCATATGTGTTAAACTGAAATCTTAAACAAAATCATCTTTTTGAGCTTCAAACATTTTTTTTTTAACTGTGAGTTCTGGAAAATGGCTGCTTATTTTATTTCACTGCAGCTAGCTCAGCCATTCAGAAACAGGAATGTTCACCCCAGAAACAAGAGGAGTGCAAAGGCTTAGGGGTCACCAGTGGCGTTTTACATGGTCCTTCCAGGAAGAAATTGCTCTGGTCTTTTTTTCTGGCCATCTTATTTCTATTATGGTGATTTTTCTTTGACCCCACGCTGTTGTGGTTCAGATCCAAATGAAGATTACAACTCATTTTTTCAGGCACACCCACCTGAACAGGCAGGCTCTTCCTGATTATTAAATCAAACAACCTGGGGTGCACAAGGTCAATGACTCGGTTTGTTCCAGAGCTGTTAATCAAGCAAGAATTAATACACTAAGCATAGGGGAAATTGCCAGTGAAGAGTCAATAAAAAGACTTCACCTCTCTGTGGATCCCTAATAGGTTAACAGCTTGCTCTTGGATGGAGTAGGTGCCATGAAACAAAGTGTGACCTCACTGGTAACGTGTAATTTGTTGTTTTTATGTCCAAGGCCATGGTGGAAGTTCACAGCTTTCACCAAGATTTCTCCTCCACAGATGCTCCATCCACTTCCAGGCGGTGATGGGGACACCAGGAATGGATTGGGAATCACCTCTACATAATATAAATAAATGCCCTCCCCTGTCACAGGCAGCACCTCACAACTGCTGCCACAAGAAATACAAAATAATTCACAGTGTTGAAAAATCCAGGGAAGTGTCAAAGTTGTGCAAAATTTCTCAGCATTGTTAATAAACTTGTTATTAATTCATGAAACAAATCACCTTACAAGCCCTGATGAATTTATGGATTTTCACCAATAAATGTGCTCTTAGTGTGCTGTTATTCACCCCATTTTATAAGCAGGTAAACATGAGAAAATGTCCTTTCCTTTAATTCCACATGGGATTGGTGAATTTGATTTACTTACATCCCACTTGCACTAAAGAAAATGAGTAGGAAATGTTTGCAGAAAGCAGCACAGAGAAAGCTGCTGCCTGTGATGGGATAAGACGTCAAGTGAAAATTCTGTGCCCACTCTGGCTCTCTGTAGCTCTCCACTTGGGAGTAGTGCATTTAAAAAAAATAAAAGGGACAAAAAAGATCTGAAAGTGCTAAAACCAAGTGTAATCAGAGAAGCCTTCACTACAGAGGGGGAGAGCAGTGGGGCAAAAAGGGAGAAAGTCAGAGTCACCCCGGAATCACAAAAAAAAAAAAAAAAAAAAAAGAAGGCCAGAGGAGCACTTTTGTCTCACAAACAAAATTTCTGCAAATACATCTGTTACAAAGGACTCACTCTGAAATGAGGAAATTCCCATTGGCAGCCCTGTCTTAAATATTCCCTCTAAAAATTCAAGGACAGAGCAAAATGCTAGCAGGCCTCTGGTGGATCCCACAAAAACTACCAAGGTCTCCCAAAAAAAAAAAAAAACAAAAAAAAAAAACAAAACCAAAAAAAAACCCCCAAAAACCCCCAAATTCTAAGCTCTCCTCAATGCCTCTTCAAGGCCAGTAACAAGCCTGAGTAAGTAAACTTGAATAACTAATGGAAATCAGGAAATGTAATGAGCTGCTCAATAATTCTTTGCTGAAGGGAAAAGAGAAATAAAATAATTTATGTGTATTCTCTGTGATCCCGCTGTAAAAATCTCAGGCAAAATACACAAATCATTATTTTATTTAAAAGAAAGAGGGAACAAAAAGGTAATAATCATAGTTATTTGATCTAATTATTCCTAAAGGAATCCATAAGAGACTAGAAAATGTTTAAAAACCACCAGTCCTGATTTGCTACCTGGGGAGAATAAAAAACATCCTAGAAGGAAACACAGGTGAAAAAATAATGAAATTAGCATCTCCAAATTGTTTAAAAAAGGATCTTCAGCCTAAAGAGAATCGACAGCATAGCTTTAAGGACAGATAAATGGCTGCCTCAAGGATCTGTCTTACCTCCTCTTTTTTTTTTAAGTAATACCTTAATTTGCATAGTAATAACCCAATTATTGTAAGATTAAGTGACAGAAATCTCATTATTACCGTTCCTACAAAACAGTCGATATTCCATTCAGCACCTTTTAATGTTACACACCTTAAAACATAATTATTCCAATATATGCTCATTCATCTTTAATGCAATTTCTTTAATAATAATAAAAAAGACTCTTCTGTAATTGTTGGGGGTTTTTTTGGTGGAATATATTATTGTTAAAACACGATTTTCCTCCTCCAGGCTGCTATAGAAACAAGCAAAGCCAACCAGCTGCTCAGGGGCACGCTCCCTCCCCTCTTCCCAAGAGGGAGTCCACCAAGAGGCCTAAAGCACATATGTTAAAATATGTTGCAACAACTCTCTCTCTCCATCTCCCCACTCCCTGCTTCTTCCCACGCTGAGAGCTGGTCATAAGACAAGCTTGCAAACAAAATCAAATATACAGCAGCTCCTGAGAGCTATTTGTGCTCGGGGACTGCTGCTGCTGCGGGGAGAGGGGGAAGGGTTCTGGGGCTGTGGGAGGGGGGATCGGGCACGGGGCTCACCTGCTGCAGCATCCCCAGCTCCAATTACACAGATAACAAACGGCATAAGTGCCCAGTTACCAGATTAACAGCAGAAAGGAAATGGGGGAAGGAGACAGGGCTGGCTCCACCACAGGGACACAGCCCCACACATGTTCTGCTTCAAAAACATGTCAGGAGCACTTAGGAGAGGACAAGCAGCAGCCACCACCTCAACAACCCCATCTGGCTCAAGGTAGGGCTGGGGAGCCTTCCACAGGCAAATCTCCACACTGCTGCCTCAAACCCTGGGCAGGCTGGAAACAGCTGAGGGTTGAGTCAGAGTGGCTGTAAGTCAGAGCCTGTACAAATTCAGTCCCTGCTCCAAGGCCAGGCCTCAGTGACCAGGACCTTCCACAGTCACTCAGAGGGCTGGGAAGGCCTCCTCCTACCAGAAGGCACTCCAACCCCACTAATTCCAGCCCTAATCTTAATCAAAACAACAAGCCTACACAACAAGCCCACTCATCCATCCACTGGCCCTAGGCCTACCAGCCAACCTCACAGCAGGCCAACCTCCTCATCCAACCCATCTTCACAGCCACCACAGCCCTCTTCTCCACAATACCAGCAATGTCACATCTAACCCTTCTAGTCCTCCTCTTACTAACCATCCTAGAGGTAGCAGTAGCAATAATCCAAGCCCATGTCTTCGCGCAACTGCTGAAAACATCAAACTCTCACAATGGCACACCGAGCACACTCTTACCACATAGTAGACCCTGACCCATCCTTGGAGCAGCCATTGCCCTCCTGACTACCTCAGGACTAACGATATGATTATGATTTCACCACAATTCCCCTTGACTCCTCATCCTAGGCCTACTCTCCACTGTCGTCGTCATATTCCAATGATGATGTGACATTGTACAAGAAAGCACATTCCAAGGTCACCACAATCCTACAAAAAGGGTTATGATATGGAATAGCCCTATTCATCACATCAGAGGCTGCCTTCTTTCCTGGCTTCTTCTGAGCTTTCTTCCACTCAAGCCTAGCCCCTACACCAGACCTAGGAGGACAATGACCAACCCCTAAACCCCATACAAGTCCCACTCTTAAACACTGCCATTTTCCCAACCTCAGGAGTTACCATCCCATGAGCCCACCACAGCATCACAGAAACTAACCCAAAACAAGCAAGCCACCCTTTAACAGACAGTCCCACTCCCAACACACCCAGAGCAGCTCTCCAGGAGAAGCTGGTGGGACGCATTCTTTGTGAAAACACACAAACCCAGCTTGCTCCATCCCTTACCCCACCTCCCCTAAAAGCAGGAAATACAAGATGCAATTCCACAGGAGTTACTTATTGTTTCATTTTTGTGAAAGCCTTCTGTCAAAATGGCATGGAGAAGAAGTCATTGGGCTAAGCTCTGGTTCCCAAAGTCCTTTACAGCCACTACAGGTCCCAGTGGAAAGGGAAAGTGCACAAAGCCATCCCTGCGTGCAAGCACTCCGGAGATGTTCTGTGCTGGGAGCACAGCCTGCTGCTCCTGGGGCTGAGAGAGACACCCCCCTCCTCCTGCCCCAGCCCCTGTGGGGCTCCATGGGGCTGGGAACCACCAGGCTGCCCCTTGGTGTGCCCTGGATCTCACAGAGGGGACAACACCCCATGCCAAGGCAGCAGGGACTGCAGGACCAGCTCCAGGGCAGAGCAGCCCTAATGGCTCTGGTTATGAAAAGTTTCCAATCATACCATATTCCACAGAAAGCAAATTAAAATGACTCTCTTTACTTGAAAATAAAATAAAGCAGTGAATATGCTAATGATTTTTTCTTACATTCTTATCTCATTTCATGCCTTTAAACAGAAAACCTTGTGAATCTTGCTAGGAAAATTATCAACAAAGACTAAACAGCCTTCCATCTTACACCAAAACTTGGAGGGCTGAGTTTATACCATCCTGACCCAATCTGACTGAAATTGAAAACTTTTCCTCTTCCATTAATAGCTTTTCCAATTCAGCAGTTCAAAGCCACAATCCCTCACAGCCTATGCAAGGATTTGGGATCATTTTATAAATCTGTGTGGCAAATGAACATGAAAGAGAAACTCTCCTTATGGCTGGGAACTATCCTTTGGGGGGAAAAATGTTATTAGCTTTTTAGAGAGCATTTGCAAGGGTAATTTGCACTACAGCATTTCTTTTTATTGGCCTTGCAAGCAAGTGTTGAAACAATTTGTCTTATCATATATATTTATCATATATATTCACTTTGAATAGGGACCTCATGTGAAATGCTCCCCTTGAAACAAGGAACAATGGCTTAGAAAACCAACACTGAAAATGGTGGAGTGGGGCAATAATTCATTTCATCAAAAATATTCAAAGGGAAAGAGCAAAGCAAGAAGGAGAGGATAAATGAATGAGGGAAGGAAAAGCTTCTGATTTAGTCTGTCATAACTTAAGGCAGCTCTGCCAAAGCTCCCACTTTGGTCCAGCAATTTCACAGGTATTAGAACAGGAGGGGAAATTGCTACTCCTGGACATCATTTGTATGTTATTACTTCTTAAAGAGTCCTCAACCAAACCCAGGGCCTCAGCCTGTGAGACTGTGCACAAACAAACAGCACAGAGACACCTTTACCACCCCCAGCCAATTCCCAACAGACAGCTAGCTCTAAGCCAGGATTTCCATGAGCTCCTACGGACAGCAGCTGAGGATGCAGCATTTGGTACAGGGAGTCACCGAAAATCATTGCCCTCCTTCAGGGTGCATGGAAGAAGCAAAGCAGCAGATTGCTCCTGAAAAAGTAAAACTGGAACCTCCGAGTCACCTTGCCTTGCCCTGTGGGACAGCTCTGCAGTGCAGAACAGCCTGAGCAAAGAGAATTGATCTCCTTTATGCTGCTCTGGTACAGCAAACTGCAGATCTCCACTTCTGAAAGTGGCATTTCATTCCACCAGGGCAAACAACTGCCATGGAAAGGAAGGAAAAAACTACTCACAACAAGGAAACAGTACCACATTTGCAGTGAAGTTCCACATCATTTGAACTGCAAGTGCTTTCTTCTGCATCAAATCAGTCCCAAAAAGACCAGTGGAAGTACAGTAAGGAATAATAAACTCAAAGGTCTCCAGTTACAAATGTTTCTAGTGCTGATTCATCCCTACAGCAAGAATTCAGCTTGCAGATGCCAGCCCCAAAGGCAGTTTGCTAGAGCAGCTCCCTTCCCCTCCTTCTGCAGCCCAAGGGACTCCCAAGGGGTGGTGAGAGTGCTGCTCACAGGCTAAAACAATTTACTCCTTCTGTTGCTGCAGCTCTTCCATCTCCCAACTCAGTGGTGTACTGGGGACAGCAACTCAAATTTGGGTAGCAGCACCATTTCCTCTGAATTTTTTGATTGAATGTCTTTTAATTGAAAAATAAAAATTAATTGAACCTTGCTAGTTTCAACAGCAAAGTTCTCAAGGCCAGAATAACTGAGTTAGGGAAAAAAAAAAAAATAAAGAACCAGAAAAACCCCCAGAAGATGCCACAGGCCAGGATGGATGTTCACCCAAGCTGTGTGCTCAAACCCTGGCTCAGATGAGAGCCCACAACTCCTCATGTCTTGTGGGAGAATGTGAAGCCCTGGGCTACAAGCTGCTCCAAAGTGGTGTCTTTCTCTCAAGGTTACATGTGACTTCTGGGAGGATGACCTTTTAGGGTGGTTTTTTTTTAAGTGAAGATTCCTGAAAGCTTTCTTTTCATTCTGATTCAGAAAAAGACAAGAACAGAGGGGATTTTTAGAGGTTATTGAAAAGTACAACAGGCCAACACTTTCAACTTTCACAAATAAACACAGCAGTATTTCAATCAGTGTAACCCCCTTGATTTAACTATTTTTCAGCTTAACCCAACAGAAACAGAAATTATTGAGGCTTGTGTTCAATGAAAACTGAGAAGTGAAGCTGACCAGAAAAAGAGAGCAATTAATTTTTCAAAAATTCTCCTGAGATAAGAAGGCAAAATCCCCCAAAAGCTCCCACATTCAATTCTTTAAAACTTTTGTCCATGCAAAGCTATTGACCCAAGCCCCATGCCCTAGCTGAATCCTCACAGGCTCCTGACAAATATCTGTGATGGCTTTTCCCCACCTTCAAGGACATTTCACTGCATGCACAGAAAAGGCCAAACTCTGCTTGCCTTGCTCAGGACAGCATTGCCACCTCTTTACTTGCAGGAGTAAGAAAAGGCTGCTTGGCCTCATGTCATCAGCTTGGAAAAGACATATTTTATACACTGACATCCCCATCAATGTTAACTTCAGAGACAAACTGTCACACCATATGAATAAATAAATTAATATAATAAATATAAACCATATATAAATATAGGAATATATGGAATGGAATATACGAAATAAAGCAAAATGCACACAGCTGAGAGCATGGGAAAGACAGGCTCAGTAGAATGAATGAATAAACCCTCAAAATATTGCACACCTTTTTTTTAATTGATGTTTTGCTAAGTACCATCAAATTGAAAAAGGAATTTCTGGGAGCTTTGAACAGCTATTTAAGTCCCAGGCTTACTTAAAATTCAGGTAAAAAGTCAAACAAGTGCAGTTCTAAGCAAGCTGTTCTGACTGCAGGAACTGGTTTTTGCCACTCATCAGGGCCACCCTCAGTATCGAGCTGCTCTGCTCTGTGTCCCCGTGAAAATGCAGAGATAATACAGATGTAACCATACATGAGCTCACTGCCAGCATCACACCCTTGTTAAATATTGCCCTAGTATTGAGCTGTGACACAAACAGGCCCCTACTCAGCAAGTTTTGGGTTTTAAACATTTGAGTCAATGCCTATTGAAGCCCTCAAAGTCAGGCAGGTGTTTAAACACTCTGCTGAAGCAGGGCCAAAGCCAAAGTGTTGACATGGTGTGATGTAAAAGCTCCATATCAAAGGAATAATGAAACCAGCACAGAGCACATTCAGCTGCATTTCCCTGCCATTAAGCTACACATATACATGTAATTTCTGGAGACATCTGATCTAATGGAACCCTAAGGTCAGGCAGACTGCTCCCATCTATTTCCATGTGAAAACAACATTACTGCTTTGTGACTACTGAACTTCTCTCAAGACTAAAACTGCTTGAGAAAGACTTGTCCACATGTACAAGGACTTAAATGTTTATCTAAAAATCTGAACAAAAAAAATTTACCTATGACCCTGACAGATATGTGATAAAGAAATGTAGAAGAATTAATAAAATCCTACATGACACTTCGTTTAAATCTGCAAATGACTTGATAAAAATCTATCTTTCTGTATCTCCCTTCTCAGATGATTTGATTACAAAAAGTAAGACAAAATCCCTCATTATTAAATGTCTCAAAGCAAACTGAAGAGAAAGCTGAGCTCTGGCTGTTCTGAATAGCCACAGTATTTGTACAAGGTGTTGTAATATTAACACTCTAACTACTCACATGTGGCTGAAACATTTAGGTTTGAATCACACAAAGGACAAGTTTTGATACAATATATAGAAATATATTCTTACTGGTGCATGGCTTACATCATGATCTGGGGAGTTTGGTATCACACAATGTGTCACTTCCTATGAAATAAAATCTGGGAATTATTGAAGCCATTGTCATTTCATATGACAAAAATATCAATGTTAAATGTGCCTTTAAAACATTTATCAGTCACGTGTGTCAAGAAGCAAGGGATGAGGAATATTTCATGTGAGTAAAATGCAGATAAGTTAACTTGACAAGAACATGTATTCACTTAAGAACGGGTTATGTCCCTCTTGGCATGGACATCATACTGTGCAGAGTCTCCAAGAATTTAATTAGAGCTGTAATGTAGTAATTAACTACTGTATATTGAAACCTTTTGTAATTTTTTAAAATTATTTTTTTCTATAGTGGGTGAAGAAAGAGAAATTATCTTGGGGGGGAAAACCCAAACCAACAGCACAGGAAAATAGAAGCTCCTGTAAATCTACAGGCATTAAAAGGTGTGTGGTGGGCTTTGTCATCTCTTTGTTCCATCACTGACCTCACCCTGCACCCAACTACTTATCAATCACCCCTTCTCTGAGCTACTAAAAGGATGCAATAAATCCTAATTTCTATTTGGTAGCTACCCATAAATAATTTCACTTCTTTAAAGGAAATATCCCTGCTTCCCAAAACAGATGGGGTGAAATCTCCCAGGCTCTAAAAGGAGTACTCCACAATTTCTCAACCTAAGTCATAAGCATTGTGGGGTTTACATAGATAATAGAAATAATTCCAAACCTGGGTTCAAACACCAAAACCAGGGACCTGAAAGTACTGAAAACCCTTCCTTTTGCAAGGTACCTGTCTCTGAGGCTTTGCTTGGCTTCCACAAACCCCAGAACAGTCTTGGGGAGATTCTCTAAATAATCCAGACAAAGTGATGCAGTGGGAGTGAGCCTAACCCGAGCTCCCTTTCCTCCTGCTCATGCCAAAAGCACGAAAGGGAGAGAGAGAGAGTGTTCAATCACACTTTGCTTGTGCTCCAGGAATCTGCAAGTTCTCCTTGACTTCAGGGAATCTTTGTACTCAGCTCTGATCCCCCACACAACCAGGAAATCCTGGACTTGGTCCTCTCCGCAGAACTCTTCAAAATTCCATGAAAACGCTATCAGGATTCAGTGGAGAGTGTAATGGATCCAGAGGAAAACCAGAGATGTGTTATTCCAGCTTGGTCCTTATTTGAGTGGGTGACCTTAACCACTCCCATTGTAATTTCTCCACCCACAAAACAGGAATACCAGTAACTTCGATAAAGTTTTTTTGGCGAGTAAAAAGCACCATGAAGGTGCTGATTCCCATTACTAAGTGCTATTGCAGTCTTAGTGGCACTTGGCAAAAAATAAAGAGAATATAAAAGCATCCATGCTCTGATTTACTGCAACTTAGCTCCTGGGGGTTTTCCTTTGGACTGCCTTTGCCTTCTTCCCCCAGCAGCACAAAGCACAAACACAGCATTGCAGAGAGTGAACGTGGATAGGCTCAGATAGATAAATGCACCCGTGAAGCACTTGCAGGCGACAGTGCCACCCAGCACACAGGAATGGGTGACAGTGCCACCCAGCACACAGGAATGGGGTACCACGTGCCAGCTGAGCTGTGTGGATGTTCCCAGCCTGCTCAAACTGCCTCTGAAAACCTTTTAAGCTCTGATCACTCATTCACCAAAAAAGTAGCTCCTGCATGAAGCTTTCAGAGCCAGAACCCTCACTGATGGTGGAGCACTAATCCATAACTTGGAGCCTTAACCCATAACTTGCCTGCTGGGATGGATGTGCTCCAACTCCTCCTTGGAATGCCAAACACCAGACATGGTGTTGGCTGGTGAAGCAGGGGCAGAGTTAGAAACAAAAACACCCATCCAGTTTTCCCACAATGATTCTCAACGCTCTTTTTATGTTTTCTTGAGATCAGATTTCCCAGGGCAAGAAAAGTAAGTGCCCATCAAGAGAGGGACATTCAGTGCCACCACACAGGGAATTTCGGGCTTGCTCAAGGGGCTCTCCAAGCAACAGGAGCCCAAGGGGATGGACAGAAGGCACAGGAACAGACTGCCTGAAGGAGACACTGTCAGTGTGCAGGGACACCTCAACTGCCTCTGGGCCCTTTTGGGGTAAAGGCTACTTAGCCTGAGCCCCAGCTGTGTCATGTTGTTCCAACAAGGGGAAGGCCCTGGGATCATGGAAAGGGTGTCACCCCATGAGCCATCCCTCCTGAATCCCCCCTGCTCATCCCTTCAGTGCCCCTCTCCATCCTCTGCCTCCCCCTAATCCAGCTGTTTCCCACCCCAAAAACCAAATCCAAACAAAACCTCCCACCTCTATACACAAAACAGGATATACAGGGAAGTAAAGCATTTCTGATTTCCTTCCCAGGGGATCAGGACCAGGGCTGTTCCCTTGACTTTACATCAAAAGCTAATCCTCCCACCTCCTCCTCATAGACAGGCAACTTCTCCAGACTCTTCCTCATTACATAAGGCACATGCATAATCCTTCCCCTCCCACAGAACATCTCAAGGAACACAATCCTCCTCCTCCCCCTCAGTCACACCAAGCCTAATCCCAACCCTCCTGACATTCCAGCTAAATAGCCACCAGTGCAAGGGGAACAGAGCACCAACTCTGGACATGGCTTAAACCAAGCCTCACAAATGCTCCTCTCTAGTTCTCCACTCAGCCTTCACATCCTTCTTCACACTTGCGATTTAAAGTTATTTTTCTATATAAATTCTGTCATGTCTTTTACTTTTTCTCTGTAGTCTCTTTTGTGAGGGATGAGAGGGTGTTTTTTATTAGTGAATAGCAGATTTTGTTTTGTTGGTGGCAATTTATGGCCAAGTTTTAGAAACAAGTTCACAGCAAGTTCAGAGGAAAGGAATTTTCAAAGAAAATCTAGCACAAAGCATTGTGGGGAATGATATGGAAAGTTGACAAAATTAGGATAAACAATGAAAAAAACAATTAAGTGTGGGGAAACACTGCATCAGTATTTATCACATTGTTAACTTTTCCTATGGAAAATGCTTTATTGTCTGCAGTTTCTGAAAGAGATCTTAACCCAGGCTATGGAAGCAGAATGCTGCATATATAATAGGTTTGAAATATATTTTTTTTATATATGGGGAAAAAAAAAAGAAAATGGCAAATATGTCTGTATGAGATAAGGCTTTCAGAACAAAATATAATACATGGAAATCCTTTCTTGAAGTGCTTTGTGGTCTTAAGGAGGTAGGAAACTTGAAACAGTCACAGTAAACACAAGTCTAAACAAGGTGTGAAAAATTGGGGCAGAGGCAGAAACAAAACCTGAAGTAAGCAGCTAAAGGAAGTAAGAGAAGTGATGTCTTACATGGTCATGGCTAATCTATTTACAGTTACTTTAAATCCCATTTAAGAACTCAGCTGCAAATAAATAGAGACTGTCTACGCCCAGCATTTAGCAAAAGTAGTTAGAAAAGGGAGAATAAGTGGAGAGACAGGCACTCAGAAGTTCTAGCTGTAACCCTAGGCTCCCTGTTCTGAATTCCAGCCTGAGCTGTGCCACCTCAGAGCAGCTCCTTCCCTGAAGAGCAGGGTGAGAGCATTTTCCTCTCCAGCACGCCCTCAAAATGAATTAACTAAATTGTATTAACTCAGGCCCTCCCAGTGTCCTGCAAATCTTCTGTCAGGCCTCCTTGCTTGCCTTGATGTCTCCAAAGGCTGCCTTGGCTGCTGGCTGTTAAGAGACCAGCCTATTGTATCTGTATCTGCTTTAGAGAGCAGTTTGGGGCAGCAGAGGCAGAGCTGGCACCAGGGCACCTCTATTCTCTGCTACAGCAACCTACTCTAGCCAGGTCTAATGAGCTCTTAGAGGGCTATAACACACCTAAGACAGCTCAACTAAAAACCAGCAGGATGGCTTCTGTTGCAGTGTTGGAAACAAAAAGGTTTCATAAAAGGCAAAATGACAAACAGAAAAACCCAGCCAGGTGCCAGAGATTCTTGCTCCTGGAAAAACACTTTACAAAAGCAGTTCATTTCTTGGACTTCTTTTTCTGTTAAATTGCCCAGGTGGGACTTTTTGGTTCCTGTCCAATTAGCTACCCTTAAGTTTGAGGTGAAGTCCCCATGGCCTATGAGGTGGCTTTTTCACCTAATTGAGGAGAGAAACTTCTGGATTTCTTTCCTTTCTCAAGGGACAAAAGATAGTTTTGTCAACCAAACCACTCCTACAATTTTCTGGCCCCAGGTTGGCTACTGACCACATCCAGCCTTGTGTGCAGCTCTTTTTGGTTTGGAGAAAGGAGCCCCTGGTTCAGATTATTGTACTTCCCTCAGTGCTCAGAGTGTTTCAGCACAAGAAGCTCTGCTTTGTTTTCCTCCAGAGGAATCCAGTTCAGCACAAACCAAAACTATCCTTCAAGCCAAGCTGACATGTGCTAAGTTAAAGAGACCAGGGAGATTGCCTTCAAACCACAGGAGTGGTGCCAGTCAAAATGCTAAAACCAAAATGCTAGTAACCAATATTGGCTACTATAATTTTTCTTTATGCATCCCTTCCATCTCCTTATCCACATCCTGGTTATTTCCTTGTTAACCTTCAAGATACATTAAGGTTTTACACCTTTTACAAGTAGGGTTTTGGTGGTGAAGCCATTCAATGAAAATTGCTCCTGGCTGCAGTTTACAAGGACTCACAAGCAGCTGCAATGGCACAAGGTGAAGTGCAAATAACTGATGTGCAAAGGCAGGAAGAAACCTGTGATTATAAACTTGTTTCCCCACTGCACTGTCAAGTGGTTTAAGACAGTAAACTTTTGAGATGCAGTCAGATATTGTGTTGAAGAATTATTTAGCTTATTATCGATATTACTATAGATACTATATTATCTATATTAATATCTATATTATATATTTTATTATCTGTACTATAAAATTGATTTCTAAACAATTATGTATTTTAATATTAGTGCTAATAATTTGTCTTCTTTTGCTGGCATGTTTTATCTTCCACCTTATTTTCTCTCTGAAAGGACATTTTACCTATGGTTACAAACCCTGTTGCAGGGTTTTTCCCATCTCTTGAAGGAACAGATAACAAATATAACTGCTAAGGGTATTGTTAGCTATGTTCTATTTCGTATACAAAACAATTACTTGGAGAGTGACTGTGTAAGAGACATTTGACAATGAAAGGGTAGAGAGTATTTAGTAAGCACAGAAAAAGGACAACTCTTTGCTACAAGCCAACCAACATTTTAAGTAGCAAAACTTCCATTTTCTTTTTGTTACTGTGCTTTTAATTGCAAGAGGTGTCGACTTCTATTCTTGTGGAGAAATCAGTCAGGAATCGACAATAATGAGGAGCATATTCAAAAAGGTTACTTCAAGCACCAGGAAGCTAATCTTCTTTGGTTATTCATAACTACTAAAGAGATAAAAGCTTATTCACAGAATAATTCAGAGCACCTAAGCTAAACACTGTCTCTGAACCACCTTCCACCCACATCCTTCCCCACTGAGAGAGGAAGAGATGAAAGCCAGCCTTAAGTTAGTCTTTTGGAATAACCCCTGTTTGTGAACAGCATTTCCATCTACTTCATCCCTTTAATCAGAGGGTTTAAAACACATTGTTTTATTTTGAACTGCAAGTGCTTCAATTTTGTCAGTCAAATCCCACTGAAATATTCTCAAATTTTAACACCTAATTTGGCCTTGCTGTTAAAAATGCTTCAATAACTCTGTAAAGTAGAAGAATTTCAGCTTTGAGAGGTATAAATTTGTATCCATTTGCAGAATAAAATGATTTACTTCACCTATATTCTTGTGGACTCCTGCACTGATAGTCACCTAAGGTCCTCATAGATGCTGTTTCAGCTTAAAATAAATCAGAATTGACCTGATTACAACCAGATTTCACAGATACTTTGCTGCTATTACCTTGGAGCCAGTCCCTGTGGATTCATATATGAAGTTAATGGTTAAATAGTGTCTTAATACCTTAAAAACCTTCTAATGCCCCAGATAAATATTGTGTTAATATGTTGTACCTTACAGGTAGGTACAAGGAACAGTAAAACCTTGGAGATGCTTCTGGCGGGAGCACTGTGCCAAAGATGAGTGGCTCTGTGCTAAGAGGGAGCACCCAGCAAACTCAGTGATACGCAGCCAGCAATACTGCACCTCTGAGCCTTGGAAATACTATTTTTTAGTTTTTTGTTATTTTCTGTAAATAAGAACAAATTATCATATTTAAAGTAGGTATTAAATTAACCACTTTTAATCTCCTAGGGACCTAAGAAGCCTTAAAAAGCAGAGAAATTGTAAAAAGTATTTTACTTTCATGTTTCTAATCATTATTGTCTTTCTTGCTTCTAAAATCAAACCAGTTTTTCTCATCATTCCTTGAGAACTCAGAACAAAATATCTGCAGACCAAAAATCCTTGTGTGACCCAGAAACATCAGTACTTTCCAAAAATGCAATGACATGCTAACCTATTAATGCAAACCTGATGCTTTACCTACTTCTCACTAAATCACACCAAAAGGGTCCATTGTGGCAATCTCATTGGACATGCTGCCAAGCTTCCTTTAGTAGAGACATTCACAAGAACAAACCCTCCAAATAATTAAGTATTAACTAATCATCTCCCTCTCTAATGAGATTGTTTGCACTACTTAAAACTATTATTAGTTATTGGATCTGCAAGGCATTTTTTTTCTAGCCAGTTATTTTTAAAATTATTATTACTTTTATAATAATTTTTATTATTGTAAAAATTATTTTATTTATTTTATTTATTTTTAAATATAATTACTTTTTATTTCCCATAGATAATACAGGGTCCAGTTGAGTTCCAATTTTCTGAGAGACTCAGTACAACACTGGTTTGGTAAATGTGAGGATTGAAAAATCTGGCCCTAAGTGTCCATCCCTGTACTTCTCCCACAATGTATCTAGCTTTCCCTCCTTTGAATTAATGTCAAAACTGAGCTTTTAATGCATGGCCTTGGCTTGATTTATGAGTCCATTTAAGGAATGTGAGGTCACTCAAGCTAGCAAACCAGCTGGTCTCCATGAGACAGAGTACAACAAAAACTTTAGGGAAAAAAGTCCCCCTGGACTTACTTCAAACAACGTATAAAATAAATCTTTTAATTTTTACTTTAAAACACATAAATAAAACTGTATTGCCATGTTTGAAAACACAGCCCTATTTTAAATGGTAGCCACAGATGCACCAGAGAAAATGGAATTTTTCCCTGTTTTGTCCTTACACAGCAGTACCCACAGTCATGGCTACTTTATTACCTCTAAAAACAAATATCTAAGGGGAAGAGGCTCCCTTTAAACTACAAATGAATGAAATGTTGCCTGTTCTGGGATACAGCATCATTTGGAACGAAGGTCAAAAAGCCTTTCCAATAGAATAGAGCACACCCAGTTGTTGATGCTGCTGTCTGCAAGGCTTCAGCCAGGTGAATGTTGGGGGGACACTGAAGGCACATAGGTGCCACCAGCTGATATCACCTCACTACAGCTTGGCCAAAACCAGAGTTAAATCATCTCACTGCAGCTTGGCAAAAACCAGGGTTAATCTACAAAATCCTCAGGGCAGGCTGGAGGAAATCAGTATTTATGGGCTCCTGTGCACTCCGGGAAGAAAAAGAGGCACAGCATGAAGGCAACATCAGTTTTCTACCCTCTTCCATTCACAGGTTCACTCCGAGCATTCCAGTGAAGAGCAGAAAGCTCACGGTAGATCTGCCTTAGTTCCTGCAACACCCTCCCAAGGCAGCAGTCAGAGGCTGCCAGTTTCCTGATAAAGCAGCTATACATGGTCAGCCACTCTGGAGCTATACATTGCCACTCAGGGAGACAGCACAGGAGGTCTACACAAACCCTGCTTCTCCAGGGACAAAGCACTGCAAGGAACATACATATTTACACAGACCCAGTGTTGTCAAATATTGTGATTTTGCCACGAGATTCATAGCAGGCACTTCTCTTACAGTTCTGCTCTGCTTATTGGAGAATATCAGCTCCAATTTAACAAAGACATGGAGCTACAAGCTGTGATGCTTAAAAAAACCCACCCTTGAAAGTGTGAACCCTGACAACTCCAATGCAAGAAAAACAGAGAAGGGGATTGGGTGATTTTTTTTTATCTTACAATTTCAAAACGATTTTGTGGCCTGCTTCAACTGGTAATATTCACACAGATGGGTTAAATGTCATTTTGCACTCTGAATTAACTTGCCTAAAATCTGTTCTCCAAGCCTTGTCACTCACCTGAGTAATCCTCCTGGTTTTAAGTGGGCCTCCATAAGTGACCAGACTAGTTTACTTCTGCACGCTGATGAGCGTTACGTAGGAGGTGCCGATACTCCCACATCCCTTTAAAAAGAAGATTAGGCACTAAGATAAGTGAAAACTTCTGTTCAAATTGGCTCAAATCCTTCTCCTATTTAAATTGGTGGCAGAACTCCCACTTACTTCAAAGGTCCAGGACAGGCACACTGTATTAATTAGGACAGTGCAAAAACTATCATTACAAAACCAAAGCGTGTGGCGCTCACCTGATTTAAAACAAGACAAAAAACCCAGCCTTGGATTTGAATCTCCAAGAACACTGGGCACTGAGATTTAGGTGCAGAAGTCCCAGGCACTTTGGATTTTGAACTAAAACAATGTAAGAATGAGATTATGAGTTTATTCATTACTCATTTGTTAGAAGCTTGAAAGTTAGGCCCTTTCGGATTTGCATCTCCGAGAACACCAGGCACTAAGATCGGGTAGAGAAGTCCCAGGCATTTTGGATTTTGAGCTAAAACAATGTAAGAATGAGATTATGAGTTTATTCACTTCTCATTTGTTGTAAGCTTGAAAGTCAGGCCCTTTTACAGCAGGTCTAAATTTGCTGGATTTCATGTAAATGAGAACACAACTTGACCAAACACTAGGTCATACTTGCCACAGTTCTACTTGCACTGAAGAGGGCTGCAGCTTTTTAATTTTAAAGGAACTTAGGCCCTTTCAGCACACTCTGCAAAAGGAAAGAGCCCCCTTAGCAGGATGTGAGCTGAAATTCCAGTGGTACATCATCAGGCTCTCCTGACAGCAAATCCCCCAGTGTGGGGCAAGTGCAATTCATTTAATTTATCCCCTGGCTTATTCCCACTCCTGGAAGATGGTGACATCAGGCTGGTCCATCTGAAAACATCGCTGCCACATCAGCTGAACCTGAGAACTGCACTTGGCAGGGCTGTGACAGTGCAGGGGCTGAGCCCAAACTGCTGCTCCCCAGACCAAGGGGTGACGCATCCAGATCAGCCTTTCTTAAAAGAGACCGGGGAGCAAGCAGGCTAATGTCAGGCTGAATATTTTTAATATTTATAATGAATAAAATTATATGCTTGGAATGCAACATTCAGCATAACGGCATTAAAAGCGAAATTTTTATTTGGATTATATTCATGGTAATAATAAGGAATGTAGGGGGTTTTTTTTGTGACATAAAGGTTAAAGAGTCTGTAACCTCTAATTTGACAGGAACTCTATTATCACTCTCTGGAAAATTAGACAAGATAGAATATTAAGACATCCAAAAACTGACACAAATAGAAAACTAGGTCTCTCACTTGCTCCTCTTTCTTTAAACAAGGAAGATGATTATATGCTGTTTGACATTCCATTTTCAGGGCAACTAAAGAGATGCCGGGAGTCACACTTCATTTATTCTTCCAAATGCCACCACTGAAAAAAAAAACGTGTTGGTATTTGAAGGCACCATACTCCCACAAACAGCGGCCAGAATTAACCTTGTCTTCCTGATGGATTCATTTGTGAAGTCCCTCAGTTTAGTTTCTCAAGATGAAATTAAAAATACCCTCGTGGCTGAGTGTAAGCACTTAAAGCACACACACTGCATGGTGGGCCAAAACTCCCCAGGGTGTAGCCTGGCTGAACTCATTGTATTAGACAAGTCAAGGGGAAATATGTTCTTGTGGAGATTTCCAGCCTCAAGATATTTGGATTTGCTTAAGGTTAGCATCTGAACTTTTACATAACTATTCTGACTGAACCTCACAAAATTTTGAGGTTCACAACCAGCTCTGCAAAATAATAGCAAAAAAAAAATCACTTTTACAACACTTTCATGATTCCCAATAAGATGTTTTGCTTTACAGCGTGAATAAAACAATGTTGTTTTATATCTTGTCATCCCAGTGAACAAAGGCATAATGTTGCACATATTTCTGTAAACAAACAAACAACCCCCCCTCCGTGTTGTTGTTGGAATTGTATCAATCCAAAATAGGCAAAAATAAAGTTCAATTTTTGAAAATCTACTCAAAGCTGACACAAAAAATTAGAATCATTAGTGAGTTTTTTAGTCTGTTCTTACTCAGGCAAAAGTCCCATTGAAATGAAGCCAATATTACTTCAAAATCTGAATACTGTTTCATTCAGCTTTTCAGCACCAAGATGAAGCTTTAGTTACAACCATCTGTCATGGGTATAATCTCATAGCACTGATACCCATTTCTCTTAAATATAACCTTTCTTCATAAACTCTTTATCTACCTCTGGGGCATATACAAAGCTCCAAAAATACAAACAAAAAAACACTATTTTCACTATTATTCTACATGAACAATAACAATACCTTGCAGTGCAATAAAACTGCATCCCAGATAGCTTATCTAGGCTGAAACACACACTACAATGCAGGATCTTGAAGACAGAGATTAAGACTTGTTTTGGCACATCCTGAAAGAACGCATGAACCAGAGGGATGGTGCAGAAGAAGACAATGTTGTATTTTTAGGTTTCAGCACATTGTGAGGTTTCTCAAATGGCAGTTCCTCCACTGCCATTAAAAATCCACTATGTATGCAGATTTGAGTATTAATAAAATGAAGTTTTCAATGTACTTTCAATGGGAAAAGTCGCAGAGATGTGTAAAAGCATTGTTAGAATAACAAAGCATATCCAAGCATTTCACACTGTTCTTGCTAATGGGTGACAAAAAGCTCACAATTCTGGACAAAACAGAGAAATAGGGGCTGATGGGGACTGAAATGAGGGAACAGCACAGGCACTGAGCTGGGTGTCATCCCAGCTGGGGCTGCATTTCTAACTGGGCTACTGAGACACTTCTTTCTCTCACACCAAGTCGTGCCAAACTCAACTATCCAAATGCCTGTGCAGTTCAGGGTGTGCACAGAGATATTTATTTGCCCTCTGCCCTGTCTGGCTGGAATCCATCCTGGCCACATTAGCAGGATTAGCTCTGTCCACCTGCAGTGCTGGGACACAGTAATTTAGTTTGTTACTTCCAGGCCAGTCTGAGCACGCCCTTCTCTGCAGACATGGCCCTGACTGAAAAATAACTGGTCAAGGTCAAAAGAGAAATTTCAAGTAGTGTTATATTAAGTGCTATATTGATTGGTTGTTTTTATTTTCGCACCTAAAATCCTAAATAATGTATTATCTTTCAGCATACCAAAACCTAAAAGTCATCACCAACTGCCCAGAAAAAAAGCAGGATAAGAGTTGTTCAGGGGAAAGAAGATACTTGCTATTGGGCATGTCTAAAATTTTTGACTCAAACCAGATTTTTTTTTTTACATCTGTCATGATTTTTGAAGATGTGGAACAACTATATTGTTAACGATAACTTCTAGAACCTAAAGGCCTGGTTTTCATCTGCAGTGACAACACAATACTGAGAGGTTGGTTTGGGATTTTTTGCCAGGAACATCATTTAGAAACAAATATTTCCAACTCCTCAACATAAGCAGCTGCAAAACCACAATGCTTTAATTTTAGAAGTCCATATCAGACATCATACGCTTCCTGAGGATTCTGGGAAGTGTAGTCTCCTAGCTTAATTTTTCCCCTAAAATGTAGTCAATTTAAGACAAACCATCCAGGTATTTTTTTTGGAAAACACAATGCGAATATTGCCGCCTGAAATTATTTTCACAACTGAAGGGAAGGAAACCAAGTGAGCCTGTGGTGTAAACAGATTATCCCCTTGTTTAAAGGAGTGAAGTTGTCTCTCCCTTTTGCTCAAACATATAAAACAATATATCTTCTCTATTTCCAGGCTACTGGGCAACATCTCCAGGGCTGCTTTAATTGTAAGCCAGTTTTAAGTCAGGCATAGGAGAGGGGGAATTTGGTCAGCACCGAGAAGGGGGCAGGAGGAGAAAATAGGTCAGATAGCTTACAAACATGCCAGGAACACAGACTAACAGTTCTACTTTTTATTCTATAATAAAATTTACGCTGCCCCAGCAGCATGCTGTTTGGTGCATCCATCTAATCTATTAAACAAACAAGAAGACAAAGGGTTAGCTGAAGATAGTACTCCTGTGTATTTGTGAACTAGTTTCTCGTAATTAACAAAATTGATGGTAAATATAATTCTGTTTTTACTTTCTCTTCATTTTCACACACAAACATGCAATATTATACATCAACTAGAATAAAACCTGCTAAACTGATTATGAAACTACAAATCTATGATTTATTTATATGTTTAGTAACAGCATTTTCCTTTTTGCTGGTTCCTTCACGTACTAAAAGGAAAAGGCAAAACAGGAGGAGATATGCACAATTTCACCCACCAGAATTTCACATTAAACCCCACTATGCGCACACAGCAAAGCAAACAGTGCAAAAAAACATGAAAGGGGAGAAAACGCTGGACAACTCTGAACAAAAGCAATCTCAAGTACAAAGACTTGAGATCTTTTTAAGATCTTTGCAAGCAGAGAGGAAAATAAGTGCTTCAAAATGGGGGCAAAGTGAAGAGGCTTCTTTATAAACACTGACTCGAAGCCTTCAGACATTAAAGACTCACATTATAGACCAACACTATAAACTCCCCCAAACCTCATCTCTCCAAATGCTTGAATTAATTTTTCTCTTGTCACTGGGAATTAAGTTTACTTGGTCAATCAAAACTGTCTGATTCCCTGCAAGAATTTTCAGCCTTCAGTACAGTTTGTAAGCAGCTCTGCAGAGCAGGCCCTTTGAAACCATAAAAGAAGACAGGGGTAAATGGCCCTACTGCAGCAGGGAGGGTCCTGCAGGGAAGAAATCCAACAAAAGATGCATTATGCTATTAACAGCAAGAAAACAGCTCTATGATTTCCCTCTTATTTCTGATATTTATATTGGCTTAGTGCCCCAAAAATCCCTAAGTCCTCCTGCCTCTCTAAATTTTAGATTTAAATTCCATTCAGATTTTAAGACCAGGTAAAATATTTTTTCTCTAAAAATACTATTGCTGGCATTTGAAAATTTCTCTTTTCCCTGCTTTGCCTCATAGGCATACTGGACAAGTATGTTCAGTTTAAGATTCCCAAATTTATCATATCTGCTGCAATGACAGCATACTCACATGATGACAGCAGCCAAGATATCAGTGCTGATTCATATCTGCATGAAACTCACTCTTCAGTTCATAAAATTCTTCTGATCTTTTTGTTAAGTTTGAGGTCTGCTGGAATCTAAAAGCTCAAAGTGAAAAACAGTCTGTGTCTATTCTGGGGCTGAGCTGGAAGAAAAAACTGAGTTCCACAGCTTTCCCCCCAAACAGTAACACATTCAGTTTTATTTATAACTCTCACCTATTTTGGAAATTTTTGTGAACCTGGCCTGACATTCAAATTGGAAATTCAGCTAAAACTAGGGAAGGCTCCTCTCCTTTTATGCCTCCATACAATTGCTTTGAGAAGGTTAACACACAACAAAAGTATTAATAGCATACCATGACATGACCTATGAATGCCACAATGCGATTATCACATTCCAAAAACCAGGGGCAAACAGACAAAATCTCCTATGAACTGCTCCTGTTGAGCAGCAAGCAGAAGAAGGAAAAGATAGTGTCCATATGCAGGAGATAATAAAAGGTTCAGAAAACTGCAGTGTGACTTTGGCATGGGTGACACCGAGTTGCAAATGTTTGCAAGGAGGTCCCACCAGACCTCGGAGCTAACAATCCTCTCTCAGATCTGTCTGCTCCTTCCTTTTCATCTTCCTTTTCTGTTGTTTTTGCTTGAGAGAAAACAACAAGGCATGATGCTGTGGGAGAGATGCCAATACTCAGCTCCTGCTGAGAAGTGGAAAAAAAAAATAAAAAAAAAATGTGTTGGAGCTGGAGCTGCTGAATCCTGTGCTGAATCCTGCTCACTTTGTGCAGAGGAATTAAACAGCATCTCCCTTCCCTGCCTAAATAGGGCACATTTGGTTACCTGGGGGAGAGAACACCTTCCCCTGAGGGTGTGGAGTAAAATGATGTGTTGAGGTGGAAAGGGAGGTGTTAATTTACCTCTGTGGCTGTCCTAAGGAGAGATGGGGATTGCCCTGCTCTGGGTGCTGTGTCCCTCCACACCTGCCCCAAAAGGAGGGGAAGCTGCTCCTTCCTGCTGGAACATCTCCAGGGCTCAGACCACAAGCCACAGACACTTTTGGTGACAGAAGGAGAAACTGGGTATGGACAAAAACAAAACCAAACAAAAAAATCCATTTCATCTCATTTTTAAGCAAAGATTTGTGACACGGCATCAAATGCAATGTTCAGAATTGAGCTTTTAACTTTCTCCACCTGCTTTAGGTTTTCAATACAGCATTTTTAGCTGAGAGGGTGACACAGGAGACATCTGAACAAAGCTATTTGCTGTTCTTCTGTCTCCATCACAGGGTGTGGCTGGGAGTTTGGAAAATGGGATTTCTACCACACAGCACAACTGCCATGAAGAACAAGCACCACATTCAGTGTTTAGTCTTAAACACTGTTTTTCTAAAAAGAACCTCTTCATAAATTACAACAAAAACTAGAAATATGTACTCCGAAGGCCTAAAATTGTTTTTACACAGGAAACCAAACACCATGATCCATATTGGGAAAAAAAAAAAAAAGTAAACAGAGAAATAAAGTATTTTCTCCTAATCTGATGTTTTTTCCATGGTCCCACAGTTTCTTCACCTCCAAACACTGACTCAGAGTGTAAGTAATTATGAATTTGGGAGATTTTGAAACATTACTGCAGTAGAAAGAACTCTTCTTCTGTGGAACAATCCTCAGCATGTGCATTTACATTCTGAGAATATTCTCGTTATTCTGCTCCAAAGGGGAACTGACCACCTTGCCTTAAAATTGGGTCCTTTCCAAGCAGTGACAAGCACCAAAAGCGGCTGTGATGGCCAGTCAGAATCAGACACACTCAGAGCTCAGAACTAACATTCTCTTTTACAAAATACTACCATTCTCTTTCACAAACCCAGGCCAAGACAACAGAGAACATCCAAAGCCATGAGCAGCATCCCAATTTTTGGGGCACCTCCACCTCCCCCTCCACAGGCATAGTGACAATCTGCATGGACAAGCACAAGTACACAGCAGCTGATGGATTTCACATCCAGCTTTTCAAATTCCAGTCCCAAGGAGCAGAAAAGCTCTGTCAGGCAGCACCATCCCACAGGCCACCAGCTCAGGGCCACTCCAGCTTCAGGAGGGGTTTTTCATCTTACTGCTTATGTAGGAAGTTACATGCTTCTCTCTCTCCTCTCCTTCTATCTCCCACCAGTTATTCGCATAAATTTTTGGAAGCAAACAGAAAAGTTTTTGGAAGCAAACAGTGCTTTCAGGAAGGGCACCTAGCATGGAGATTTTAATTTATTATTTGACAGTCATCAGCAGCAGCATAAAGCTCAGAGAACAGAGCCACAGCTCCAGCCAGGCCTCACCTCCACTGCCAGGGAGCTCTGAGCTGCAGCGCTGGCAGCTGAAGTCACCCCCCTCCTGCAGCACACAGGGACACAGCAGGAAGGGTTTTCCCTCTGAAAAACATTTCCCCAGCTCAAGCCCTCTCCCCTGAGCCATGCAGGAGGAGCAAAGATCTATCCCAGGAATTTGCACCCTTCCAGAGCTGGCCCTGACCATCCACCATGGGATGATGTCCCTATAGAGGTGGCCCTGATGCCAGACACTGCATGTCACAGGGATGGGAGCAGAAATCAGGAAACAAAGTTCAATACATTCCCTCGCTGATAAATGTGTGATTTATTTCTCCATCCTGCAGCCAATGCATGGGCTCCAGAACTGCAGTTTTCTTCACACCAGTTCAGCCCTCCTTTCCAAAAGAAAGAGGCTTAATTTGAAGCTCAGCTCAGTCAGGAAAGAAAATCAGTCCTTCAGCTGCAAAGATTTCCAAGCCATATGTAGTACTTTGGGGTTTGAGTTTCTGCTTGCATCCTTTACTCTGTGCCTGGTCAAACATTTTTTTTTCTCCCTTGACTTTTGCAGGCCTCTTCCTCACCAGCCCACCAGTTTGTGCTCACATTTCTGTGTTAATGAGCCTTCCTTGCATCCCTCCCTTCAGACCAAGCTGTTTTAATATTTCTGCTTTACTCATTTCTTTTTAAATTCCAAGCAACTAAACAAACTTAAAAAGCAATTACTTGCAGGACTAGTAAGAAGAACCAAAGTTTTCAAAAAATCAGATCTATTTAACAAATAACAAAACAACACATAACTATAGGGCTTACCTTAAGTTTTGACCAAGATAAGCAGGAGAAACCTTAACTTCAGTTCTCATGCAATATGCAAATTTCAAGATGATATTTTAGCTGATGTTTAGTTGAAGCATGTGGCAGAAAAGCTGGCTCACAGCAAAAAGCCAGCTTGCCAGGAAGGCTTCTGAGCCTGCTAATACAGAGATGCAGACAAAAGAGGTTCTGCAGCACCTAAATGAACAGAGCTAATTTATCCGAGTCCACAGAGCACACATTTCTCCAGCCCACACAGTACAAAGAGAGGTCTGAGGGCAGCAAGAGGGGCAAGTCTTTCGAAATGCAGCACCAATTTTTGCACCTTTGCATTCTGCAGATGGGCTGTATTGCTTACAAAGGTTGAATGCCTTGGACTGGGAATGAAGAATACCACAATAGTGATTTTAATAAAGCTGCTTAAAGCAATCCTTGCTTCTGCCTGGTTCTCCTTTGGAGCCTCCCATCCCACCACACTGCCTTTCTCTGTTTTACACCTGTTGCATAAAACCTGCAAATCCCAAACTAACTGGAGAGAGCTTGGGCAAAAGGGTGATCCACACACAGCTCCAGTGTCTCCCTGCCCGTGGGAGCTGGCACACCCTAGGGACTACAGAGATTTGGAAAAAAGAGGTGGCTGTCCTCCTCCCAACATGGCTAGTGTTGGATAATTGAATAAATCCCATTTATTTATCTGGGGGGTGAGCATGTGTCAGGAAGGAAAACAGAAACAAATTCCTGCTTTTTAAAGTGCTGTGAAATTGTCTGAGGAAGCTGTAGGTCAGCACCACCTCAAACTGTTGCTGCATTAGTTTTGCTTTTGCTGTGGAACACCATGGGGTAAAGCCTTAGTCTTCCTCTGGAAAAAAACAAACCAAAACAAACCTGTACTGGTACCAGAAAAGGGTGGAGGGAGAAAAATGACAGCCACTGGCCTGCCCTTTAACCTTTCTAACAGAGCTGGTGGCCACAATGAAGCTTAATCAATGCAATGGAAGTGACATTTCACAGTCAAATCAAATTAAATGGAAATGAAAGGAAAATCTGAGGTCCAACCTAAAGGCTGTTCCCTCTTGCACCGAGGTCATTGCCATGGCAACTAAATGCTACAAATGTGTAGAGTAAATCCTTAACAAATCTCGAGAAAGCATGTCCAATTGAATATGATAGTTTCTGTCACTGTACTTCGTACCTCTCAAAGGAAAGGGAGGCAATAAAACAAAGCACATCTTAGAGCCCATGGAGCAGAACACAAGTTCTGCCAGCAAGCACAGGGCACAGCAGTGCACCCAATCCTCCTCTGGTGCTTGGGCATGGGGAAACCCAGCAGCTCTACTGCAGGACAGCAGTGGGAGCTATGGACAGCGACCATATGAAGTGGATTAGGGCATGGGGTGTTAGATTTTTCAGTTTTGCTTCCACTGGGGAGCTGATGACTGAAAGCTTCCTTGTGTCATTCCATCATGGTTGGGAGCAGCTCCTGCTGCAGAGTGCCCACAGCTTCCCCATCTCACCTATGCGCCTCTCTCCCCCTGCTGCTTCCTCAGGGGCCCTGGGGTGCTCAAGGGTGGATGAGAAAAAAGCTAGGAAAAAACCATCAGGGATGCTCCCACCTTGCAGCCCTTTCTCAGTCCAGCTCCAAGGCAATGGGGCTGGGGCAGCTCCCCCTGCCCTGCCCATGGCACTCTCTGGGCACCAAGGGGAACCAAACCCATTTCTGGCCCTCCACACTCCAGCATCAGCCCAGCTCTCTGTGCCTCAGCTCTGACACGCGGGCAAAGCCCAGAGCTCTGGCTGCCCCTGTGGAGAATTAAAGGTAATTACCAATTCCTGCTGCCACTCAAGGAGTGCATTTCACTCCTCAGCCTAACAGCTTCTGACAATGAAGGGCAATTTCAGAGGCACATCAAAACACAGCAGTCTCACCCTCACCCTCGCTCTGCTATTTAATTTCAACATTTCCACCTGTGTAAGCAAAGAGACAGGAGCAGGAAAGGCAGCACACAGGCTGCGGGATTTTTCCTTTCCTTGCAAGGTGTGGAGGACTTTTCACACGGAGCTGTGACCTTCCCCAGAGTTGTCATTTATCCGAGCTGCAGAAGGTGGCACCCATTGTCATCTGCTCGCAGCCAGCGAGGCAGCGCTGGGGCAGTCACTGCGCATTACAGGAGAGCTCCGAGACGCCCTGCCCTGGGCCAGCAGGCTGGCAGCGCCGCCACTGATCCGAGGTGACATTTCCCAGCGAGCACAGACAGCCCCGGGACAGCCCACACCTTCCTGCGCCAACAGCAACGCGCACTAATGAACTCATTGCGGGGGAAACCGGGACCCCCTCACTGCCCGGGGGAGAGCACTTCCATCACCTCAGCCGCCAAAGGATTCTGCTTTCCCAGCTCTTACAAACTGTGCTGCTCACCTGGGCTACACATCCTGCATCCCCTTGAAGCAACAGGGAATAAATCATCCATCTCCAGCCCAGGCCATGGACTTAGGAGCTCTGGGTGATGCATCCCACACCCTGTACGTGAAATCACACACACTCCTCTGCTAGGGAACAGCACAGAGTAACCACATGCCCCACCATGCTCACACTATACATAGGGAAATTTATAACAAAAAAAAAATTATATATATAAAATTATATATTTAAATATATATACATATATATACACACATATATATATAATTATATATATATAATTATATATATATTTAAATATATAATATACATAATATAATATATGATTCCAAATATATAATATGTAAAATATAATATATATTATAGCTAGTTTTATATGTAATTATATATGTAATAGATAATAGGTATAACATCATTATATATAGTATATAAAATATCATTATATATTGTATATAATAGATGTTATATATATTATATATTATATGTAATTATATATATGATGTATGTAATTATATATTATAGATATTACATACAAATATAATTATATTAATAGAATTATATATAAATACAATAATTATATAGTAATAAAATACAAATATATAATTAATTATATAGTATATTTATAATATATATTTGCATTTACATATAATTACATTATACATATATAATTATATATATTATACATATAAAATATATATACAATTATATATATTATACGTATAATTATATATAAGATATCTAATTTATAAAGAAATAAATTTACTCCAAATCCTTCCTGCTATTCTATTCACTCAGTACTGCCGGATATTCTAACTTAGACCAGCCAAGCCCTCTTTATCACACATAACAGTGACATTTACAGATCATTTCACATTTATTTTACCCTTTGAGTACTGCTGGATGCTTGTGGTCATTTATTCGTGCTCACATGAGTTGTAAACGCACTCAAAAAATTTGGCTGGCAGACCAGGCAAGATGGTTCTGCTGGAAGAGCAGAACAGACAATTTGCTGTAAAATCTACGTAAGCTCTGACTCAGAGGCACAAAAGACCACAGAAAATTGCCTTTATGTTACCACTATTGTGTTTTTTCTTGAGCTCCCATGGAAAAATAAACTAAAAAATACTTCAGAGGAGCAGGTAGATCAGGAAAGCGGTAATGAATGCATGGAGAGGGGAGGTACAAGCACAAAGCTGCAGGCACAAGCACTTGGTGCTGAAATGTTTCACTCACACAAGTGGTTTCTCAGACTTGTCAGTAGAAATTGTTAAATAAAACACTAAATTTTAGTGTGTTTATAATCCAGAAACTCCTAGCAAGTGTCTGTGAGAGGCAGCTGGGCTGGCAGCCAGGTAAGCACCATCACCCAGGTCCCATCAGAACATTTTACCAGAGCAAAATACAGTGGTTAATGGTCAATATAAATGACAGTAATTTACAGTGGAAATAATTATTTGCAAATTTTTTTAGTCAAGGTGGGTTTTTTATTAGTGAATGAAAGAATATAAAGGGTATACAATTATACAAAATACATAATTCTGGGGAGAACGGGAGTTAGGGATGAAATGGACCACAATGCTTAATTCAAGAACAAGGAATTGTTCAATAAAAAAACAACAAAGATATTTTGATAAAATAGGATTATTAGGCACTACCTGCAAATAACTTGTGGGTCTTCCTAATAAGACTATTCTGATTTTTAAAAAATTAACAAATTGAGGTCTTACATAGATTGCTGAAGTTTGAAGGTAAAGGAGATGTGCTTTCTGTCTATTTTCTCATTTTTGCCTCAGAACATGAAGTGCTAACTCAGGAGATGGTTTGTGAGGAGAAGCCTGACCAGAGAACAATGACCACTGTAAAATTCAGTGTTAGGTCCTTAATCTCTGCTTTGGGTTAAAGGGAATGGAGAGGGTCTGACACAGAATGGAACCTTACAGAACAGACCCAGATGGAAAGAGCAAGGAAAAGTGAAAAACACTGAATACAGTGGTTTTTTCAGTGAATACTGAATG
Source organism: Zonotrichia leucophrys gambelii (assembly GCF_028769735.1). Lineage (NCBI taxonomy): Eukaryota > Metazoa > Chordata > Aves > Passeriformes > Passerellidae > Zonotrichia > Zonotrichia leucophrys. The sequence goes on from NC_088170.1 coordinate 1,038,361, forward strand.
AAATGCTGGGAAGAGACCCCTACTCCTGATTTACCAACTCTCCTTGCACCCACTTGTTGTTACTAAGAAAGCAGCAAAGCCCTGTGGGACTGACTGACTGCTAGGCATGATCTACTCTGAGCTTTACAATTATATGAAAGCAAATTATTTCTTAAAATTTTTCCTTTATTACAGCATTCGGTGTTAATAACAATTATAACTTTTTAAAAATTATAAATTTAAAATTACAAATTTTAAAAAAATTCCTGTATTACTACATAAATTTCTGTGCTATCTCCCATAATATGCCCTGTTAAAAGAAAGAAGTGCCACAAAAAGCAGAATCTGCAGTGTGATGGACAATGACAAGCAAATAGAGATTTTGAAACCATTTTTATGTATTTTTTCAGTACTGTTTGATACACATTTTCTCATGTTATTTCTTTTATATTATTTTTGAGATCTAACAACTGCTTTTAATAAGCAACTGTTATTGCAAACATATAATTATACTAGGCCACAATCCAACAAAGCACTTAAAAGCACAGATTAAAGACACTGAAAACAATGGGATTATTTATGTGCTTAAGGTTAAGCATCTGCTGAAGGACTCGGATGGATCAAAGCCCCATTTCTATTACATCTACAGACAAAATATTATATATGTTAATTAAACGTAAAATATATGTAAATTAACCAGCACATGAAAAATAGCACTTGCAGAAATGTTTTTAACCCTATATAATTTGTAATCATAGAATATTTTGGTTAGTCAAGATGAAAAATAACTGCTAATATCAACCATTTTATCACAGTGGCAAATTCCTGGGACTGTCCAACTACAAAATAACTTGTCATCAGAGAGTTCTCCTCATAAACCATCTCCTGAGTAGGTACTTCACGTTCTGAGGCAAAAAGGAGAAAATAAAACACATCTCATTTACCTTCAAACTTCAGTGATTCATCTAAGAGCTCGATTTGTTAATTTTTTAAAAATCAGAATAGTTTTATTAGAAAGAGCCACAAGTTATTTGCAGGTAGTGCCTAATAATACTATTTTATCAAAATATCTTTTTTTTTTTTTTTTTTTTTTTTTTTTATTGAACAATTCCTTGTTCTTGAATTAAGGATGAAATGGACCACAGTGCTTAACTCCCATTCTCTCCAGAATTATTTATTTTAACTGTATTCCCCTTTCTTATTCTTTCCTTCACTAATAAAAAAACCCATCCTGACTAAAACAGCTTCCAAATAATTATTTCAACTGTAAATTACTATGTCTTTTATATGGACCATTTTTAAAAATTAAAGCAATTTTTATGATATTTCAATTTGAAAAAACCTAGAAAACATCTCTTGATAAAGTTGAAAATTTTCCATTTTAACCATTACCCTTAAAAAGCACTATTTGATATACAAAGACAAATTACCATCTGAAAAATTACTTTCACCTGATGTTTCTTTTTAATTTTATGATGTTGAAATAGAAAAGGCCTTTATTTTATTTCAGTACAATGTTGTGACAGATGAAACCAAAAAAACTTTCTAAAAATGGTTCTCCACTGGAAAACCCAAATGTATTTCATTTCTCTTTCATTTGGAAATTACAAGTACAACAGTTTAAAAAATGTGATTCAACCAGAGTAACACAAAAACTTGCAGTACTTTCAATTTGTTTTCAGATTCACTTTTTCTGTTTTGATTTTTTCCCCCCCTTGGAGGAAATATATTAGGACTACCTTAATCTTCCATAATAGCAAGTAACATTTATTTCAATATTTTAACATGAAATTGTGTATGGCTTAACACTGAAATATAACCAGAGGAAAAAGTATTAATTGTCTTATGTCTTTAAATTAAACATGTACTTGGAGAATTACAGCCAAGAATTACACTCAATGCAAAGTTTTAAATGACAGTAAAACCCATAAAATGGCCTGATCACACCTTCTTTTAATCAAATTTATGCCAGCTCACTGACTTTGCTTATGACTTGACTTCAATTTTGATTTTCTCTATGCAAATAAGGATTTTGCTTGAATCCTTCAATAATGACCAACAGATAAAACAGCAGAGAAATAATGACATACCTGAATAATCAGCAGCTCCTGGAAATGATGGGTCAATTAGGCCTTATGTCAGCATATAGAGGAATTTACCATAAAAATGGCTATGTTAGGGTGCAGGGAAACTTCAGTGATGGAGATGTGTGCATCCCTGGAAATAAATTCTGGGAGCTGCACTGCAGCTCCCCAGTGGTGACAAGAATAGAGGATCTTCTGATTAATTCCATCTCTACATTTCCTACATTCCAGTTCCAGTAGCTGTTTCCATAGCCATCAGAAGTTGCCAAACCCAACACAAAAACCAGACCTTCCTGACTCTCTGAAATGAGCACCTTCCCTGCAGAAGTATTAGCCACAGTAATAGAAAAGAAAGCACACAGAATGTTCACTAATTCATTGAAATGTTTTTTGGTTTTTTAACACGTTTTCCCATTTAGAAGGACACACTGCCATTCAGTTCAGATGGCAAGCCTGCAGATGGGAATCATGCTTTATCACCAATATTCTTAACTTTCTCCAGTCCAAAACAGGGCTACACGGATGGATTGCTGTGGGTATTTTTCCCCAGAAATTATGATAAATATCAGGCAGTGATGGAGGCAAGGTAAAAACTGAGGAACTGCTTTGAAGGGATGACAAAATACCCAGTGCTCTCACAGCACTGTGGAGTCAGTGCTGAAACATCTGAATGCAACTAGAGAAGTGCATCTCAACTTGTTTTGTGTACCACAGATGTACTGTTTAATTAAGCCATCAAAAAAAAAAAAAAAAAAGAAGGAAAATGGAAACAAGGGGATACAAAAGAGAGGGAAACTTCTCCAGCAAGTTAAAGCACTCTTAATAAGTAACAACATGACATTAGTCATTAAGAAACAAGAACTCTAAATAATGCATTCCCAACCTATAGATCTAAACCAGAAGATAACAAAGGCTCATAAATCTGTTTGTTCATTAAGTTAAAAAAAGGCAGGCTCTGTGTTGCTATCATGTCAGCTGGCACCAAACTGTATGCAATTTAGCGAGACTACAAAGTGAGGCCCATAGTCTACAATGGCAGGGTTTTTGATCACGCTAATTAACAGCCATTTTGTTTAAAATAAACAGATACGACTCTAATTGCCTTTTTTACATAAGAAAGGGAAGATCTTAAAAGTGAAAGCACGCAAAAGGAAAGATCAGACAGTCGCCTTTCAGGCTGATAAGCAAACTCTGTGTGAAATGAGCGCAAATGAAGTTTGAGACTCTCTGGATTGACAGCAGAGCAGGAGGAGGAATGGCTTCCAAAGCTGGAAATCCATGGCCACAGTGCCTTCCACGAGGAAATGCTCGTTTTCCCATGCTTTTTCTCTTATTTTCTCCAGTGTCAGCACACAATTCATTGTCCTAGCTAACTTCAGTGAGCCTGCACTGCAGCCTGGAGTTGCAGGGAAGATCTTCCTCAATATTGTTGGCTTCTACTAGATAAACTATATTTACTGCCTTTCAAACCTAAATTCAAAGATGCTTTTCAAGTGTCTTACAACATTCACAGAATGAGGTCTCTTCCAACCTAGTCAAAGATCATCACCCCACGTCCTACCAGCTCAACTAAACCATGGCACCGAGTGCATATCCAATTGCAGAGTAAGGCAATGAAGGAAAAACATTAAAAACTATTTATGTAAAAAAGTCCCCTCACCTTTCTCCCCAGTAATAAAATCTACACTCCCTCTGCCAAAAAACCCCCACTCTGGTAGGTTTTAGGATGCAAGCAAAGAACAACGCCATTCCAAAATGCCTCCCTGTACTTGAGGAGTGTGACATCCCCACACTCACGTTGATAACAAAGCCTCTGTTGCAGCACCTTCCTCAGCAGCACATCCTCATTCTTCCCCAGTATTTCAGAGATAAGAGCAAGGTCCTTATTGTGAGGACACCACATGGACTGCATGTTTTCAGCATATTCAAAACACCACTGAAAGTTCTGAAATCACAGCAAATTGCTCTGCTTAGGCACAGCAGGCTTCCAGGCCATTGTGCTAATGGTGCAGCAGGAGACTGAGATTTGCAGGACCTGGTCAGAGAATAAGAGTCTGTGAAAAACCTCTCAATTTCCCATTGCATCTGATGGATGAACTTCTCCTTGCTTTTCCCAATGCCTCAACCACAACTTGTACATTTAAAACAACAAATGAAGCCCCATTCGAGGATTTGCGTGTAACAAAGATTCAACAGAGATAAAACTGCCACACCTTAGCCATGTTAATGAACATGATGCTGTAAAGAAATTGAGATACAACAGTGAGACTGACAGCACAGATTACATCTCAAACATTGCTAGTCCTTCTCCTTGCTGGGACTACAGGAGTCAGTGACTCTGGGATGCACAGGAGTGCCAAAGCACTGGACACACAGATCTGCCCCCACGAGGTACCACACCACCATTCACATACAGACATTTTTCTGTTTTCAGCTGAATCTGTGAAGTAAAAGTTATCTCATGCGCATTTCTCAGAACACAGCTTTCCAAACCCAGTTTCAAACCAAACACTTCCAGCCAGCTTTAATGATAGCTACATCAGAGAAGAATTTCATCACAAGAGCCATCTCCCTGGCCTTCAAATATTTAGTTAATATAACTCTGAGCATCAGACATATTCCCTATCAAAACAAGCATCAGTATATCTTGTAGGGGAATTGCATTACTACTGAAAGAGTGCAATGTATGCACTGCTGGCTGGGGATCTCAGACTGAATGACTGCAGCTTTCAGGAGTGACTTCAGCTGGGCTAATTTGATTTACACAAGGCCACGTTGCTGCTTTTCAAACATTAAAACCCCACAGAGCCACAAAAGACCAGTGGTGGTGTTGCCCGAGAAAGGGCAGGCAGAGAGATGCAGCAGCTTTCCAAGCACAAACCAAGGCTGCCAAAATACCCCTTCAAGAAATACACTGTGGGAAATAAGACATTAAAAGGGAAGGGAGTTAGAAAACAAGGTGAGTTTGGCATTAACCTAGCACTAGCACCAGGTCAGAAATGATACTGAGAGTGACACACACGTGCAGCTGGTTTGTCATGTCACTGCTGCCAAAGTGACACTTCCAAACACACACACATCTATGTACCAGGTTATAAAACAAATGTTAAAGGCAGGAATTATTACAGCATTGTTATTGGGAAAATCTGTCAACTTTTTGTAGCAAAGGAAAAAATAATTTGGCTAAAATTGCAACCACAGCTCCTTGATGATCCTTGAATCCTCCTCAGGGCATTCTATGGTTCTTCATTTCCAAAGCATCTATTTGGCTTTTGAAGCCAGAACCTACCAACTTTTCCATTTGATTTCAGCTCCTCCTGCCTAAGTCACATGATGAAAAAGGAAAATTACTTACCTAAAAGGGCAATTTTAGCAAACAGAAGTCCATAAGATAAATACAGAACAAGCACACAACCTTTCACATTCTCTCCTCTATGTGTGTGTCTCTGCCCACTCCTCTCCCTTCTAGGAGTTATTCTGAGGGACAATTATGCTTTAAAGTCAGATGTTAAACCCTAACTAACCACTACTATCAGCTGCACTTGTAAAAAGGCTTTCAGCTGCAATTTTATGCAGCGCAACAAAAGACAAACAATTTGCCTCCAAAGACCTGACTGCCCTGTTTAAATATCACACTACTTGGAAGTAAAGCACAAAAATAGCCCATCATAATGAGCAAATTCCTAACAAGTAAGTTCTGGGGGGGACAAAAAAGTGTGGCAAAACTGGGCATTAAAAATTTGAAATAAAATATTTATTTGAAGAATTCAGAACTGAAGTCTCAACTAAGTAGTACACTTTACTGTAATTCTGAATTCTGTGTTACAGCTTTGTGTTAAAATCAATTGCATAATTTACCTTACCAAGAAGTATGGCAATAATTATATTATATTATTATATTATATACAATTATATCGTAGTTATATATTAGTGTATTATAATTATATTATTAAAAAATATAACACAAGCTGGATAAGCTTAAAACAAACTACAGGCAATCAATAAACAGTAAAGTACACTGTAAAGCAGGATTTTTGTAGCTAAAAGCTTTTCAAAGAATTGTTCCCATAGCAGGAGAAACACTCCACGGTTACTTTAAAAAAAAAGACCTAACATATGTTGGGAACTCTGCAGAAATTCTGTATCCTGGAATTTGAAAGTTCCATACAGTATCACTGAATTTTTCATATTTAATGTTTTCCATTGGAAAAACCTTCAGGTTTAATGTTCATTCAAACCCCAAAAGCAGTAAATCATGTTTTCATTCCAAAACCTAAACAAATAAGAGGATTTTATTAAATGCAGAACAGTAAATGTGATTTTACGAAGTTACATCCACTCAGTGTCATCTCTGTCAGGTTTTACATTAACACTGGAGAGACTGTGCCTATTTCTGAAATGGCCATTTTCATACTGTGCTTGAATAAATCCATCTGGGTGACACACCAATCATGGTACAGCTTCAGAAAGTGGAATCAAACCAAGTTAGCACAGTTATTTCTGTCATGAGAAAACCCTATTTTCATCTCAATTTGTGTCATGAGAAAACCCTATTTTCATCTCAGCACCAGGGCTGGATGGTTCCTGAGCCAGCACCATGGATAATCTGTAAATTGTTGGTGTGGAGAGACGAGGGGAGGAAGGACGTGTGCCACCTCTGCAGCTCAATGAGAACAAGAAAACACCTGTGGCACCCAGCCAGCCCTGCACTGGTGCTAGTTAGGGCTTTACAGAGAGTTTTACACTGCACAGGTTTATGAAAAATAAAATAATCCCACAAATAATCCCACAAAATTCTATCACACATTCACCCAGCCCAGGTGACCTCTCCCTAATACACATCCTGCACTGCCACTTGTTGTAGGGGAACTTTACACCATCCTTGTGCTGATGTTTGCTGCCACAAACACGTTTCCCTCAGTTCCACCATTCAGGCTGTATTTTCCCCAGAACGTGAGGTTTTGGCACAGGACAGGAGGAAAGCAGCAGTGAGCTTCAAGTGCACATACCAAACTCTCTCATGTCAGCAGTGGCAGGATCACCAACAGAAGCAGCAGGTTTCATTTGCAAAGCAAGACAGTCAGATAAGCAAGTCATGGGAGCAGGAATTGCACTGTAAATCGTTTACTGGCATCGTATTTCAGCTCAAAACTATTGCTTAGGGAGCAGTTTGGGTTTTGGGTTTCTTTTGGAGAGAATATTTCAAAAGCAAGTCTGTGAAGGTGAAGATGCTTTCTTACACTGGAGAGCAGTGTCCTATCAAAACTTCAAAAAGAAAAGGGACAACACAGGCCATTCCTGACAGCTGGATTCACAGAGTGCAGAGCTGAATCAAACCCAAACTCCACAACTTAAAATAAGTTTATAACCAGCAATTTGTCTTTACCTTTAGTATTCATAATCTCTAATACAACACCAGCCAAATTCCCCTCCAGTAGCTCCCCTCTATTGATGCTGCTGTAAAATGCAGCCACTTTTGCTCAGTGTCCTTTCCCCTCCCCAGCTCTCTCCAGCAGTCTGAATTACTCAAACATAGACCCTAATTGGCCTCCTGCTTTTCTGGAGATACAGCCCCAAGTAAATCCAATCCAGCATGGAATTTCTGCTCTCATCACTCAGCCAAGTGAAAAAGAAAAAAAAGAGTCTGAAAACAGGATTTCTCCTGTAAGTAATATTTTTCTGAAGGAAAACAGGCAGGAAAAAAGAAAACAAGTAATTGAACAAATAGTCAAGGAAATGTTTTTTGTCAGAAATACATCTTTGGAGTCCCTGCTAGGTGGCTGGGCATGCATCACAGGTGGCTTCAGCAGATACTTTGGAAGCAAAACTATTTATTGTGAAGTATAACAGATTTAATTCTGGGTTGTTTTTTTTCTTCTTTAATCTTTTCTTACATGAAAAATGCTTATCCCTCTTACTCATATCATTTGGATTAGAATGCCTAAACATTTTGGCACTTCAGATATTTTTCATATGGTTTAAAACAACTTAAACACGAACATGTGAGAAGATTCATAGCCTTAGACCACACCTTCAGGCAACAAAATTAGCTTCAATAGAGTTGCAGAATCTCTGCCTCTCACTGAATAACACCAGCAATACAGCAAATACCAAAATAATGTGTGTCTCTGTCACTCTGTGTTTACATACACACACAAATATTTATATGCACTCACATGTATATACTGTACACACACAGGTTTCTTGCACATTCTTCCATGAGATGTTCACAAACTTCAGAAGCTGATTTACATTTTAAAGATTTATTAAAATGGGTTTAATCACAGTGATCCAGAGCTCTCCAGAACAGCACTTAAATAGGCAAACTGAAAAGTCATTCTCAAAGCACTTCAGCAGCACCTCAAAGGTCTCAGGAAAGATTCCTCTGCAGATCTCAAATTCTACAGAAACAGCCTGAGCATGTAATACAGGAGCAGCATTTTGCAGCATGTAAAGTCTAATATTAGTGAGAATGTTAATTTCGTTTCCATACTTTCAGTGTAAGAAAAGTGGAAAAAATTTAATGACACACTCTGGCATAAACATTGTCTTTTTAGTGCAGTTCTGGTCACACAGAAACATTTCTCAGTCAAATCAGTGAGATTTTACATACTCCTCCTTCTCCTGATCTCATCTTAAGGTTCTTAGGTTTGAAAGATTTAAGATTTAACCAAATGAAAACATAGATTAAAATTACATATTCATGTTCCAGGTAGCACAAATTTCATAGTATCTCATCCCTGAAAATGCAGCCACTTCCAGAGGGGGATCCAGGAGCTGATCAACAGCACACAATGATGCTGCAGCACAGCTCACAGCAAGAAATTAGCACATTAGATGTAATTAAAAAATCTCCTCTCTAAAAAACACACAATCCTTTAAAAGTAAGGATGCTGAGGAAAATAAAACTTGGCCTACTTTACCACACGTGGCTCTATGCCAACAACTCTGTGTGACCTCTGCTCCGCCTCCAAGAGCATTTACATGAGCCTGAAAAGCCTGGTCTGTGTTGTGCCCTTAAAGTCAATGGCAGCTGAGGGCAGAATTCAGCCCTGCCACCAACACCAGGGACGGAGCCAGAGATGGAGCCAGCCCTCATGGCAAGGCAATGAGCCCTGAACCCACCCAGGAGGCTGCTCATCCGCAAAAGAGGCTCCCCTACAAAAAGCACAGCACTAATTTGTAATTTTACAATTACAAATTAAGTAATTGTAAAACTACAAATTAGTATTTGTGATTTTGTAGAAATTTATAATTTTTGCAGAAGCACCGAGATTTCCTCTCTTCTGGTGCTTCTGCAGGAGAGAAGAAATCCAAAGGGCAGGTGCTATTTTAGGATGGCTCACACTCAAAGGATCACATGCAGTGCCATGCCTTATGTAGGAACACATCTCCCTGCATGCATGGGTGAATTTTTTTGAGTGGGAGAGGCTCTACTAAAGATGCAGCCCAAGCCTCAACTCTGGGATTACTGACAACACCCAGACCCTGCTCACTTTGATGCACCAGCCATTGCAGGCAGCATTAAAAGCTTTGCAAAAAGAGCAGCCATTTCCTTCTCCCACTCAAAATACTAACTGAGATCTACAGATCTTTCTGACTTCTGTATTTATTTCTCCTGTATTTATTTATTCATTTGGATGGCAACCTCTTATCGCTCACACAAGGACACACAAGACTTGCAGGGTAAATATATTTGTGTTCATATAGAAGGCATGGCACAGCATGGGATCCTTCCCGAGTGTGAACCATCACAGCACAGCACCTTCCCTCTGGATTTCCTCTCTCATGCTGGGGCTTGGAGATGCTGTCAAGTCCAGAACCACCACATTACATCTCTTAAAACATACACCACAGATCACCATAGCACATAGGATGTGCACTTACTGAGTGGCACTGGAGCTTCACTCATATCTCTGGAATTAGTATGATTTTATCTATGAAATTAGTATGATTTATGCTGGCTATGACTCTTCTTTTAAATTTAAATCATTAGAAAATTATGTCAGAGTTGTCAGCATGATGGTAACTAATACACCCTGCCTCTCAGAACTAAGTGCTGGCCTGATGTCTGGATATTAACATGACAACGTAGAAGTAACACCTTTTGGAGCATACTGCAAGTTCTGAATGCATTTTAAAGGTTTTCCACTTAAACAAGTAATCAGAATATTTATTTATGTCTGCAGCTTTGCAGAAGGGCCCCGCGTTAAATGGAGAACTATTGGAAGTCCTGTTCCTGATCTCCAGCATCAGTAATGCACTTCTCTGAGGTGTAATCCCCACTGAGAACTTCCAGCAGCTTTAGGAACTGCAAAAGCTGACAACGTATTTGTACCTGGGCCATTCCAGCCCCTTCCCCTCCAGCCCTTTTTTGGGAAGAGGCAGTGTCACTCCTGTTCCTTGCTGACAGCTATTTCTGCATTTCAGACAGCATTCTGCTCCTGCTCTGCCCCTGCAGTTATTTCCCAAAACCAGGGCCCAGGTTTCCAGGAAGGGTAAAGGCAGAGGGACCCGTGGGCCCAGCCCTGCAGCCCAGACCCTGCACAGCTATTCTGGGACTGCTGGAACCACCCAGCAGAAAGCATCAAACACTCAGGGCAATCCCCTTCTGTCACTTTTGTTATTACCGCCAAAAAAAGCAGTGCTGATGTGACTGCTTAGACACGGTCCTGGGCAGAGGGTGCTCTTTATTTTAAGCAGAGGCAGGAAATGAGTAATAGATTTCCTCCGCAGTCAAACTGGGGCTGGGGACTGGTTGGTTGAGTGAGCTCTGGCCTCTCAATAGTTCAGCTTTGTGCTAAATAGGGAAAATAGTTACCATCCTGACTACTTTTATCATTTTTGGACATTTCAAGTTCAAAAAGATGAACTACCTGTGAGCCCCAGCCTGAGATTATTCTGAGGTCAGAATATTCCTTATTCTGAGAATAAACTGAGGTAAAGCATGGTCTACAGAAACACATGGAGGCTTTGGCAAGTCCCTCTTCCCTCATACAGCATTAACACACTTTCCATATCCTTTCCCACTATTATTAAAAGAAGTTCTCTTCCCCCAGTGGCAGAAGTGATGGGATTGCTCTTAGATCCATTGATGGGTGCAATCCCATCATATTTATATATAAATATGATGATGATTTTATCTAGATAAATTTTGCTCAGAACAGGTCCAGATGCCCTTGCAAAGTCCCCACACCTGTGCCTTGTTTACACTTGGCCTCCTCCTACCACTGCTCCCACTGATGAAGCCACACAACTGTTACTAAAGTTTGAGGGGGAAGATGTTCTTGCATGCAAAGCAGCTGTTAGCTCACAGCACCAGCTCGTGTTCAAGACTCCTTTTCACCTGGGTGAGAGCAGCCCCATGTCCGTGTTTAAACATTTAATATTTCCTGCAGGATTGGCAGTGATGGCTTTTTGCCTCACAGCACTGAAGAGCCACACCAGACAACTTCTCGTGTATAAAATCAAGCAAATGGAAAGAATAAAAGCTTAAAGAAGCCATCAATGAAAAGAGACTGCACAACTTAATTATTAACATGCTAAAAGGAATCAGATGGACTGGAGAATGAATTTGCAAAGAAATCTGGGTAAAAAGGAAGTTGTTTCCATGTCAGAAGAATCTGAAATGTTTCCTGAACGGGTATATTAATCCTGTTTGGGCAATGACTGCTTAAACCCAAAATGCACCAGGATTGCCCAGCAGAGCAATAGTTAATTTTGACAGCATGGCTTTCCCGCTGTGTCTCCAGTTAAAGTGGTGCACAGCCCCTGTGATGACACTCTCCCACACTGACTGAAAGGTCACTGGGAAGGCTGAGCAGCTCCTGCCACTCTCCTGCCTTGCTGGAGCCCTCCCATGTCAGTGCTGGCTGCTGTGGCACCAGGCTGGCACTCCAGACAATGACATTGAGTCATTACCAAGGATTTACTACTGCCATGGTACTTATTTACAGCTCTGCCACTTATTTAGAAAAAAAAAAAAAAAAAAAAAAAAAAAAACAAAAACCAAAGTTTTCTCCTGAAGTTCTGCAAAACACAGAACGTGGGAAACACATTAGGCTGATGAATATTTCGTTTGACTCCCTCTCAGAAGAGCAGCCTCACCTTCAAGACGGCAGCCCCATTTTCTACCCTCATTCTGTTTCACTCTTCTCTGCTTGCACAGCCAGACTGGGTCTGTGGGGATTGCCTTTGTCCCATTTTCCTCAGAAGGTCACTGCATGCTGGAGAACAAAGCTGCAGCTTCTCCTGAGCATTTGCACTGGATGTTCCTCCCTGTCATTGACACCCCTTTCCAAAAGCACACAGTTTTAACACATTTCCAGTATTTCTAGTAAATAAGCATCACCAGCTTTCAGCTTCTTCCCATGACCAAGCAGACACATCTCTTTTTCTGAATTATTGTCTATGAATCAAATTTACAAGTATTTCTATCATACTTGCACCAAAGTTTTCCTAATTTCTTACCCCTGAAGGAAAATTATTCTTAACATGCAAACTTAAACTCCACTTAAAACTTTCACAGACTTTTCATAAACCAAAATTACTACTGTTTTTACTTCACTTATCATAATTACCATCTAACATTGCTGTCTAAAAATACCTCAGTAATGACCTACAAGAGAAGCAGGAATTTGGGACTTTGAAGTGAAATACCAGGGATGGAGAGCTGAACTGAAATTAAGACATTCAAGTGCACAAATAATATGTGCAGGATTAAAAAAAACCTAATTCCTAAGGACAAGAATGACATGGAGAGCATGAACAACCATTTATGTGCTGCCCAAGCAGGAACGGAACCACCTGGGAAATATCCGAGGGAATTTCTCTAAGTAACAAAATGCCACCAATATCACCAATGTGGGGTAAGGATTGTGACACAAAATGTCATTAAAAACAGCACACCAACCTCATGTGGGGCCAGTAAGAGCTCTGCAATGGTGTTCCCTGCACAGGGAACCTCAGGGTGGCTTCCCCAGCTCTGGTGCAGCTGGACCATGGAAATATTGACCAATATCCACATCCTTCTCTGAACACACCATGGTGAGGGGAGAGAGAGTGACTGAGGAGGGGATTGAGAGCAAGAGTCATCTTGATTTTCCCTCATAGCTTTTCTTGTAAAAAAAAAAAAAAAAAAAATTAAAAAAATATTGCACAGACTTGTGTCTACTTCAAAGAGCTCATCTGGAAATCCACATCTAAAAACCCTTTAAAAAGAAAGTCAGAAATCAGCAGTGGAGCAGAAATCCTCAGTCTCACCGCCACGCTGGTGTCACTTCCCTGTTTGCACTGCTGACCCAGGGCTTTTCTTTCCCCTCTCTTTCCCCTCCTCACACCATGAGTGCCAGTCAAACACATCCTCAAAGCTCTCAGTGCTGCTCCAGAAAAGGATGAATAACCAAAAGAGACCAGCAAAACCTGCCTCAGGGACTCTGGGAGGGCCAATAAGAGCAGTATGTCATTTTAACTGATCAGTTTTGAGTAAATTTTTTTTTAAAGTGAGATGGAAGAATTGACAGAAGGAATTTTTCAGTTTTCATTCATCTTTCCTGCTGCACAAATGCAAACCAGGCTCCATAAGCTGGGAACCAGGCACACACATTTGCAATGTCTGAAGAAGAAAAATCACTCCAAAAAACCTTCCAAGGGTGAATTTGCTCTTGGGACTAAAGATCAGCATTAAAAAGGCCACCCAACCTTTGTGAGTTCTTATCACAAGTCTACCAAGACTGAGTCTTTTGCTCAATTCCTTGGATTCTGAAGCCACCTGATTGCACAGGAAAATCAGTTCCCATTAAAAGGAAATAAACACCTGCCAATGACACCTGAGTGTTTGCAGCTTTGTGCCCATAACATTCACATGAAATTTCAGGAATATGGGTGTTATGCTGTGTTTTTAGAACTAGATAACCTGAAAGTTTAGATATTACTAAGTTTCTGTTTTTCACAAGTACCTTCTTAAGTTCCTTTAACTTTGACACTGTTGTATTTTCCTTTTTATTCTCTAGGTAACTACAAAACCATAAGCAGCCAGGAACATCAGTAATTCCTAAAAATAGCCACCTATCCTCCTTTCCAAATTTAGAAAGATATGGCATTTCTCATGAAAATGGAGAAATAAAGCAGTCACCAAAGGTGGAGTGTCCTATTTTTGGCTCTTTAGGCAGCTTTTATTTCCTTCTCAACTCCCCTTTTCATTTTCCTATCCCTAATCCTTATTCCTTGCTCCTGTTTTTTACTCGGGGGAGGAACTATCACCACTACTCACATTGTCCATCCCTTTCCAGCTTTCCCCTCATTTTCAGTTCATTCTGCCTTGCTTCCTTCCACTCCAAGCTCCTTTCTCCCCAGCTCAGCTTTTCCGTGCTAAAGCTGCCTTGGAGCAGCACACTTCTCCAGCTTTAGTTAAGTCCCTCTTCAACGATCATAAAAGGGCATAAACATATAGCTGGGGAAAAATAATAAAAAAAAGAGTTGACTGTTACATTAGAACAGTCTGATTAGAAAGAAATCAGATGATGAATTTATGTCTAAAATAAGGTAGGACTCAGTTGTCAGCCTGATGAAAAATAAGAAACAAACACTTCTGGAGATGTAGAAGGGCTATTTAAACTTAAAGTATTTAAATTTTTCATTTCCAGAGGCTTCGCTTGAATATTCTTCATATGCACACTGCTGGTGAGTTCTGAAGTATCTATGATCCTCAACTCACAAGACAGCTTTCATTTTTCTTTCTGTAAGATAACTTCTGTTCAGCTGAAACAAAAGATTTTCCCCACATCAAAGAATAAAAAGCACCTTCTCCAAAATGTTATTATTTTATGTGAAGCAATTGTAATACTCAAACCAATCACAAATTGAAAAACCTATGTTTGTGTGAAGTGTTCTGGATCTCTTTGGGATGGAGAGCACTGTGTCAGCCCTAGAAATAATTAACCAACATTTATGGGATGTCAAATGAGCCTTGGCATTAGGCACCAGATCTTCCTGTCTTCCAAACACTATTTGTGCTAAGCAAAGTGTATCTGTGACTCCAAGGGATGACAGATCACTGTCCTTTTCCTAAATATTTTCTGTTTGTTATGCCATCCCTTGATCTGCTAAATTCCACCCCCAACACCCTCTCCCTTCTTCCAGGCATTTATTGCTGGTGTGACAGTGACATCTCTGCTGTCATCCCCTTGACCAAAGTTTACAGATCTCTGGAAGCATCTCAATGCCCACCTTCTTTCTCTGCTATTTTTTAGCACAGACAGCACTGCAAGGAGGAGAGCTGGTGTTTCCCTACTCTGTGTTTCCCTGCTCTCCTCCCCAGGTGACCCACACAGGTGTGGGTTCCCTTTTTCCACCTCACTGCCTGAGCAAGCCCAGCAGAGCTGTGTGTGCCTTTCCACACTCACAAAACCAGGGATGCACGTCCAGGTCCTCCAAAGAGCTCCTGGCAGCAAACTACACAACAAAGCCTGGAAACCTTCACTGAAATAAAAATAAAGCACAGAGAGGAGGGACAGCCCTTCATTTCCCCTAACAGAGTCAACATGCCAACATCCACACCTCCTGCCTCCACTGATGTCAACTGAAATAATTTCACCTTTAATTATCAGTCTCATTTCTGTCTTCACATGCTAAAAAAGCTCTGTCAAACAAGAAATATACTCACCAGCACGGTCTCTGAACTGTTTGTCCCTTTGACTCCCTTTCTGTGCCCTTGCAGCAGACGTGGCTGGTGATGCCTGTTAACTATACCCTCCTTCCCTCCCAGATCCCTCCATCCTGACCATTCAGAGCACACGAGCACAAAATGCTGTCCCTGAACAGAAGGAAATTTACTGTATAGCCAGTAATTACCAGTGAATATTGCCAATCCCACAGAGCACGAGGAAATCTCTGTTACAAAATCAAAGTAGGAAAGTGCGGTCCTTTGTGTAAAAGGGAGAGGGAAAAGTAACATTTCTAATTGAAAATTAAAGCAAGGAGCAGGATACTAGCAAAGTACATTTATTGTGTTAACGTACCATTTGTCTTCTGGGCAAGTTACTAAAGGTCATTTGTTCTTCATAGCAAGTGTTGAAAATAGTTTATGTTGTGGGTCTAACTTAAAGGAACAATGTCAAAACCCTGAGGCCCAAAATGACCTTTTTATGCCAACACAGAGATCTAAATCTCTTACTGAGGATAGCAGTGATGTTTGCATTTCAGTCTCCCCCCTCCCTTCCCCATGTAACCTCCCCTGCCTTTGCACAGGCTGCAGAGGGACCCTGCCCACTGCACACCTCGTGCTGCCCATCCCTGGCTGTGCCCACCCTGCCGGGCCCCCCCAGACAAGCTGCTTGCTGCTGTGCTTGGTTCCCAACCTGCCCTCCAAGCTGGGGAGGGGAAGGGAGCAGAGCTACCCCTGCCTGCTGGAGCAAAAGGAGAACACACTGCCATGTCCCCTGGAAGGTGGAATATGGTCACAACTTGCAAAACCCTGTGGCAATGCTGCCCTCCTGCCCAACAGAGCTCTAGCTGGGTGTCTCAGAAGGGCTGGCTGTAAAGGAGGGAGGATCATGGTGAAATAATAAAAAAATGTGTGTAGGAGGTACACACAGAGAAGCAGACACATATACAGAGGGATTTGAATAAAAAGGTTCTGAATGGCTGCAGGCTGGCAAAACACCTGGAAACTCATGTGATCCATTTAAAACCAGCCCATCTTTCCTACTGCACAGGTGCTCTCCCCCAAGTGTGAGTGTAAGATCAACGTGGTGCCTCGTGCTCCTGCTCAGTGTGGTCACATCATCCTCAACCCTACAGTGAGCACCTGCAGATGTGGGGCGCAGAGAGACCCTGAGCAGCGCCTCACAAGAAGGAACCATCACAAAACACATCATGGAACTGCCAACACATTCTCACTGCCAGGGAGAAGAGCCCTGGCTGGGCTGCACCCCTGCTGCCACCCTCCTCTGTAGGTGCAGAGAGATTTTCTGTCTGCACAGCCTTCACTGCCACTGGAGGGGCTCCTTTGAATACCACAGCAAATATCCCTTTCACTTCAGTGCTGCCAATGCTGCTGTGGCTGCTGAGCCCCACCTGGGGCTCCTGACTGTGATCCATCCCATCCCAGAGGCACAAGAGAGCACAGACAGCACAGCACGTTCTCCAGCCCACTCAGGTACCCCAGTATTGGATTTGCAGGGTTCCCAGATGAAGGCAGGAATGATGAATCTGACTCCATGTTCCCAGAAAGCT
Organism: Zonotrichia leucophrys gambelii; assembly: GCF_028769735.1. Lineage (NCBI taxonomy): Eukaryota > Metazoa > Chordata > Aves > Passeriformes > Passerellidae > Zonotrichia > Zonotrichia leucophrys. The sequence goes on from NC_088170.1 coordinate 1,055,658, forward strand.
AATTTATTATTTTTAAATACTATATTATATTAAAGAATGCTATACTAAACTATATTAAATAATACAGAAAGGATACTTACAGACGGGTAAAAAGATAAAAATTAAAAAGTTGTGACTCTTTTCAGAGCCTCATTGGCCATAAAACAACTCACATGAAACCAACAAAAAAATCTCCAACCACATTCCAAAGCCGCAAAACACAGGAGAAGCAAATGAGATAATTATTGCTTTCCTTTTTCTCTGAGGCTTCCTAGCTTCCCAGGAGAAGAATCCTGGGCGAAGGGATTTTTCCAGACGATCTGACAGTGCCACACGCCGGGGCTCCACGAGGAGCTGCTCTTTCCCAGGCTGTACCCACAAGGTGAACCGCTCCTGCCAACCGGCGCTCGGAACCTTTCGGGAGGCACCCAGCACTTTGCAGGATTTCAGTGCAACAGCCTCAAAAAGGCAAAGCTCATTTTCCTGAATTCCCAGCTCTGGCTGCCATTTGTGACAGACTTCACACATTTATGTGCTGCCCTGTCACATTTGGGTGGCAAAAAAATGGCAAAGTATAGATGCCGTGACAAGTAGATGAGACATGTTTTTCCTCTTTAGTGTTCTTAGGCTCAGATTTCCCTTCAACACATAGAGGAAGAGAAAAAAACCCTTGGGGCAGACAGAAACAGTTTAAGAGTTTAGTTACTCTGTTATTCTGAAAAGGATTTTTAAAAAAATTAAAAACTCAAACATTATGAAATACAGAGCAGTGTTAGAATTTCAGAAAGTCCAAGTGGAGACTTTTGTATGTGTAGACTAATGTTATAAATAAAAATATGCACAGGTATATACTCAAATACATATTTTTATGGAGAAATCTTAGGAGTGAATTTCTATATTAGATGCATGAACTACATTAAAGAGATTTTTTTCAGTTGGTTGGGAATAAATGTACAGAACAATACGGGGCAATTTAGACAAGACTGTAATTCCTTTCCACTAAATGCAATATTTATTTTCATTAATTTAAGGATTCAAGACCAAACCACTTACCTAGCTACCTAACAGGTTCCCTTTGAAGTATATTTAATATTATATCTATTTGAGGTATATTTAGTATTATATCTATTTGAGGCATATTTAATACTAGACATCCACTTAAAATTGCACCTTATATATATTTTTTAAAGTGTGGGAGATATAAGCAAGATATCCTATCTGCATCTGGTTCCTAAGTGGCCAGGATTCTTGTTTGGATTTTGCACTTGATTGGGGCCATTAACATTACAAGAGAAATGCTCAGCTCACAGATGGAAAATCTCCCCACAAGGGCTCTCTGAGAACAGTCACCATCAGACTTCTCAGGGTTCACTGGCTGGCTCACAGGAGTATGAAATACTGCCCCATAAAACACATGTAAATAAATAAACCTACAGTTGGATCTAACCACACTGTTTGTGTCCTTTTTGCATGCACTTTTATTAGTGACAAGCAAGTACTGACACACATCAAGATTCGGAGTTATCATTTGGATGGGATCCCCTTGACTCACACAAATCACAGGATTTCCTTGAATGGGCAAATTACAAATTTGAGTAAATTCTCTCCTCCACACTTGTAGTGTACACCAATTATCCAATAGTAACTCTGACCTTAATCAAGCTGCAAATAGAAATTTTAATTCACCTTAATCTCCTACATCTGTAGCAAAGCAAAATGCCCAAGTCAAATGCAAGGACTGAAAATAGGCTATTTTTGATTGTGAGATATTAAATATTCTAGCTGAAATCCTGGCTCCTTTGAATACCACAGCAAATATCCCCTTCACTTCAATGCTGCCAGGATTTTTACCATGGAGAATGGCCTGGAATTCACTTTGTAAAGGTGAAGCAATAGAGTCTGAACCCAGTCTCACTGAAGGCCAGGGACAGACTCCTATTCATAGCAGTGGAGGGGATCAAGTCTGGCTTGGCACAGTCAGGAGCTGTACCCTCAGAGATAGTGAAAGAATTGTTGTAAATGCCAGACAGAATTAGGAAGTACAAGAACACCCAGTACTTTATATGGCATTTTACAACAAGTTCAAAGCTCCAAACTGGACGTAAAGTTAAACAAATTGCAATTAGATTAAGAATCTGTCATTTCAATGTATTAAAAACACAAGGTAAGTTTTCCTGTAATACTTGAAGTAGGCAGTGCAGAATAACAATTTACCTAAATGTAAAAGTAAATCTGTAAGAGAGAGAGACAAAGACAGAAAACAGAAGAATCTCAGGGAGGGGTGGGGAGTAAAACCATAAATTAAAGCAGTAACTCCAGCCTTCAGTGATGGCTCTACAATTTCAACTATGTTTTTGGTTGCTATGTCCTTTGTAGTGAACAAAAAGTTGAGAAATGCTCATCTCTGCACTAAGAAAAAAAGATTCCTAGTTGACACTGCCATGAAGAGTATTTGCAACACAGAACTCAGTTTCCAACCCTATTCTATTTATTTAATCTAAAAGATAGAAAGAGTTATCAAGACTATTTCAGAATGAGTGGCTTTGCTTGCAAGGGCTTCCCTGTGGCAAAGCAGACTCTGCTGCTGTGCTGTTTGGTGTTTCATGATATTGGTAGGATTGCACTGAAACCTGCCCAAGCAAGTGGCCAAATGCTTGGAATCAGTTTAATCCTCTCCATCCTGCTCTCCATAACAAGTTTATGGCTTTGAAACAATGAATGATGGGTGGCAATGGCAACAGAATGCAGTTGGCACATGACAGCAAGGAAAAGAAAGGAAAAAGAAATGTGGAAAGAGGATGGAAGGAAGGCAGAGGGGCACTGTGAGCACCAAGCCCATCATTTGGATTTTATTAGGAAATGACAATCCCTGTGAAGATCTAGGATGTATGTGCAAAGAATACTCCTAGAACAGGCTGTAAACAGTGAGTAAACCCTTCCAGCTGGGATCAGTGTGCCAGTTAAGGAGCACAGAGGGACCATAAAGCAGAGATCCCACTCTGTGTCTGCATGGAACAGCAGCTGCTCCACAGAGCACTGAGTGCTGATCCCATCTGACCTGCAGGCACAGCAAAGATGGTTTCCAAGAGGTTTTCTCAGGGCTGTGGTATAGGTGAGTATTAGTCTGTCATTCCTCACAGCAGCTTGGGAACTATTCACAGGGTCACAGAGCCATAAGGATCGCTGAGCCCAGCTCCCTGCAGGCCTAACTTACACTAACCATGGCCTGAAGCATCACACAGGCAGTCCCTGGGCTCTGACACACTCAGTACCATGGCCACGTCTTTGGGGAACCTGTTCCATGGGCTGACCACCCTCCAAGTGAAAAGGCTTTGTCTGGTGCCCAACCTGAGCTTCCCTGGCACATTGTGACAGAAAAGGCTGCTTTGAACGCAACACAAAACCACAGAAACACAGAAAGCCCTGGCTTGGAAGGCACCCCAAAGACCATCTCATTCCAAGCCCTCCTCAAAGGGCAGAGACATCATCTACTGCCCATAGCTCCATCCAGCCTGGCCTTGGGCACTGCCAGGGTTGGGGCACCCATGCTGCTCTGGGCAGCCTGTTTCTGGTACTCACTACATTCACAGGGAACAATTTCTTCCCAATATCCAATCTAAACCCACTCTCTGTCAATGTGAAGCTATTCCACCTGTCCTAGCATCCCAGGCCCCTGTAGATAACTTCTCTCCATTGTTCCTATAGGCTCCTTTCAGGCACTGGAAGGCTGCAAATAATCAAGAGGTTTATTTTATTCTTCCCCCTTTTTCTGGCAGCCTGGTTTCCAGTTTCCCACTCAGGAGCATTATCCATTGCTCTATCAGATTAAAAGGAGATGTTCTCCCAGCTCAGCTCATTCAGTGTTGGGTTTATGTACCTTAAATGCATGACTTGCACACAGAAGGAAACAAAACTTTTGGAAGCCTGATGTGCACAACAAGTGGAGAACCCCAGGCACACAGACCAACACCCCCTCAGATGAGCAATCCCAACCAAAGCCAGGCCTGTCATGTGCCACAACACACAAAAAGCCTCCTCTGGCAGCAGAGCCCTGCTCATAGCAAGGGACAACTTCATACCTCGATCCCCGTGCTGAATCCCTCAGGACAGCCCAGTTTCCCATGACAGAGAGGACAGCACACACTGGTACCAGAGTCAAACAGATGTCTGCAGCCAAGAATCCCATCTGAATAATTCACTGAAGGACAAAAACTGAAAAATGTACAGCTCCATAAAAGGAATGTACCACGCTAGCAAAGTCCACCAGAAAGGGCATGGGGGAAATTGAGACAGCTAAGAAGGAATCTGACATGTACATGTTTGGAGAGGTTAAAAAAGGAAAGGAAAGGGATAAGCCAGTCTTCAATTAGATATAAATATTGAAAACACTTTCTTTCCCCAGCAGCAAAACAATTTTCAAGAAACATGTTTGTCTAACAATTTCAAATTTAAAAAAAAAGGCAAGAGGAAAAAGGTAAACTTAAGCAAAACTTTCAATTACAACTATTTGGAATTTCAACCTCTGGACCTGAAAGAGGCTCAAAATGCATTTTTCTGTCAATTTTTCAGGACACTGATATCCAGCAAAGGCAAGGAAGGGCACTCTCTCATCTGCTAAAGTGCACTTGGCAAAAACAAATGAAGACACATAAAAGAAAAGAGAAAACTCCTCCCTGAGCATAATGGACCAGGAAATGGTGAAGGAGTAAGTTGTTTATTTGGGGACCCGCATCTTCCGAGCAGCTGTTGTACTCTCTGGTTATATTTGAGGCTAACCTCTACCCTGGCAGGGGTGGATATTGCATGTGGGATCATCGCTGGACTCCTGGCTGGGGATCTCCAGGAGCTCAGCACAGTTCATCAGCCTCTGAGGTAACGGAGAGCTTCAGCAGCTCATTCCACAGCAGCAGAGGGAAAGCATGAGTGCTTTCAGATCACCAGCTCCTGCTAAAAAACAAGACCAGAAACAGCCTCTGATAACTGCCCTAAAAACCTCAGGGAAAAAAAGGTCTGGATGAAGCAACCCAGGGGACTGGCCCAGGGCTCTGACCCTTTGTTTGCTGAAATGGATGCCTGATCTGTCTTCAACAGCTCTGGGAGGACATTCCTGCAGACCTTCCAGACTTCCACCACTATCTGCAGTGGGATCTCATTAGCAGACATGGTTGGGAGAAATGAAAATCACCAAAAGAATGAAATGCAACAGAAAGGGAATGAAGTTGAGCTGCACAGGCTCTTTCCACATGCAGCCACTACATATCATTTAGATTTGAAATAGGCCAAATTACTGGCTATATGGACTGCTAACAATCAATGACAATCCTGGCAAAAAGATTTACCTGAAGGGTGCTGATTTTACATGGTATTGGCTAACTTGGCTGCTTTTACATACAGGGAAGGGAAAAGGGAAGAGGAGGATTGTGCTTTACATCAGCAACCCATCATTCAAAATTGTATTCCCAGGTCAAAAACAAAAGGAAAGGAGGATGGATTTCAGCACTGATAGCCAGTATGAAACTTGAATTTTTTTAATCATTCCTATTTTCAAAACATACTTTCGCCATAATTGATAAAGGGCTGAATGTCTTTTACTTAATTAGGGATAAGAGAACAAATTCTAGGATGATTTACCAACAACAGTGACAGTTGATTTAGCTTTGGAAGTCAGTGGGGATTTCAACACTGACTGCAGACTCAGGCAAGTCAAGTACTGGCAAGGAGTTTGCAGTGGTACCTGAAATACTTTGAAGAGCACCCACCCTCCTCCACAAGCAGCAAACTCTGTATTTCTGTAGCACGGCCCAGCTCTGAGTAAATAATACTAAATAATAATTCTTGGTTAAGGATTCATTATACAGAAGGTTCCAAATAAAAAAAGGAAAGATAAATAAGTCTCTCAAACCCAGCCATTTACACTTGTGCAGCATTAAAATCACACCTAGTAAAGCTGCATGCATTAAGGCAAATAATAATAATAATCTGAATTAAACTAAATAAAACTTGTCAGAACGGAAAGAAAACAAATCCAAAGCCTTGACATCAACATAAAACCAGATTTCTGCCCATTCCCTTCATAATGGCTTTTCTATTGCACTTTGTTCTGACCTTTTATTACTTTCCCCACACTGAAGAATATTGCTTTTCAAAACTCTTCATGTCTTTGCTACCCCTGCCATTATTTCCACTCCTATTGTTGAGAGCTGTTAGTCACTTTTGTTCCAAGGTGCACAGCAGCACTGTACCACAAAAAAAGAGCCAAGAATATATGTATGTTTTGAAGAGAAAAAAAAAAAAGAGTAGAAAACACTTGAATTTTTTCTTCTAAAGACCAAAGCCAAATTTTGTTATCAAATTAAATAATAAAGCAACTAAATGAATAAATAATAGCTTAATAAATATACTGGGAGGCTGAAAAGCATGAAATCAATTTCCTGCTGGTAAGGAGGGAAAAAGACACTTTTCTATGACTTAACTGTACTTAAATAGACATTGTCCTGATCCTGTGATTGTTCCATGCCCAGAACATCTATTGAATTCAGCGTGAGCTCCAAAACCAGATCAATTAGAGGATCAGGGCAGTTTGGGAAAGGCCTGCCCATCACTTGGAGAAAACAAACCAGACAGACATTGGAAAAGAACGTAAGCCCATAACTGGTGTGCAAGGTTAAACAAGGGGGTCTGTGCAAACCCCACAGCCCATAAAGCCTCACACAGACCCTAATGAGGCACTTAGGTACTGCTCACAGATGAGCTGGGCCTTGTCACCAACTCCTCTGCATGAGCTGAGTAATACCAGGCTCCAGGAGGCAAAGCTGAGGTGTTGGTGCTAAGTTAGAGACATCAATTTAAGCTGCACGAGGTGTTTAAAGCCTGCTTCAAGAGCAGACAGCCCAGCAGCTTTTTGCACCACCACAAGTCCTGGCAGGACAATTCTGTCCTCAAGCAGCAGTGAAACTCTGGCTGCAGCCCAAACTGAGAGTGACACACAAACAAAGTCTGCTCCCAGGCTGCAGCTGGATCCTAGGGACAAACCCTGCGCTGCTCTGCAGCCCTGCTGGCTTTAGCCCTGAGACAAAACTGCAAAATCCAGACCCTCCATTCCTAGGAAATACTCTAAGAGCTCATTTAAAATGGAAAACATAACGGTAAATTTTTTAAAAAATTATTTATTTTAGCTTTTTCGTCCTGTTGTTCACAAATGGCAAATAACTGCAACAATCATTAATCCCTTACCAGTAATTCCTTGCTGCACAGTTAGTTCTGGGGATCAGTTTTACACAGCAGGAGAGTCTTAAAAAGCCTCACCTTGTTTCTATGAAGGTCTCAGAGGAGCAGTGCTCATACCTGAGCACACTTGGGTACAACAGCAAGCAGCCTGATGGAGGATATTCAGTCTTTAGCCCATTTTAATGGACTCTGACTCAAGCAGTCAAGTTCTCAGTTTGCTTTATAATGACAGCTGGTTCTACAAACATAAGTCTAATAATAAAAGATAACAATGGCATTCAGTATACTGGGTTCTTTTTTTCTAAATGGCAGCACACGTCATCAAGTAGTTCAAAGCTATTTCAACTTCAAGTAGGAAATTCTCACCATGAAGAGTATCAGCAGTTCGGCTCCACTCCATTCTCACAACCATATAAAGCAGATTTCAGAAGAACTTCAAGGGGTTGGACAAAAAAAAAGTCATACAGAGTCAGAAAAAAAGCCCTTCTTTTGGAATGCCCCATGCATTCCCTTCTCTGGCAATAATTGGGAACAAATACCCAGGGAAAGACCGTGGAAGGGAGTCAGGGTGATTCTGGTTCTTCATTGCAGCCTCCAGTTCAGATTTCCTGAGTACTCCCAGACAGAGCCTCAAGGTTTTGTCCCCATCTCTGTATTCCTGATGGACTTTCCACCTATCCCCTTGTCCATTTGCTTTCTAACAGTCATCCTTTATGTTGGGACCCAGGACATTGCTCTGGCTGCCCTGGAGGGCTCCAGACCCTGGCAGAGGGATCAGAGACCTTGGCACAGAGTCACAAACACCTGGGCCTTTGATTTTAACCCATAGAAACAATTACCAACTTTGAGTGAAGAGTTACAAGCCAAATTCCCCCCTCCATCTACTACAGACATTGCAGTTGGAAAAGAACCAAAACAAAATACCAAACAAAAAATAAACAAGAACAAACCCACCAAAAACAACAACAACAAAGAACAAAAGCAAACGTAAACCCCAAACTGAGATAGGAATAGATGCTGCATTTCTGCAATTGCCTCCACAGGGTCACAGAAAAAGAGGTTCTGAGCAATCTCAGCTGATGCTTCTGTGTCAGGGTGTGTCATTAAAACACTCAAACATGAATTTGCAGCCAGACCAGCCCCTTGCTCTGGCTCCTCACACCACTGCCAGGCCCTAGGAAGAATGCTGGACTCCTCTGCACTGTGACATCCCATCCTGGTACCTCTTTAAAGTGCTTACTCAGGTGCAATTTGCACCTTTCATGCCATGGATTCTAAACCAGATTGGTACTAGGCAATCCTAAGCAACATTAAGCAAAAAATTGTTACTATGTAGAAATCTGAAAAACTCAGGTCCAGTTTGCACCTTTCAGGCCATGGATTCTAAACCAGATTGATAATTAGCAAAATATGTTATGATCTTGGTTACTCTGTAAAAATCTCAAAAACTTCCCAGTAAAATCTCAGCCCCTGGGTAATTTCAAGCGTATTCAGAATCCCTTGCTTTTCCCAGCTGCTATTCACAGGCTCTTTGAAGGAGCCCACATTCATTCCCCATTTGTTAAAAGGCTGGAGAAAGGACTCCTGTACCATGATTGTCCCTTGCTGAAATAAAAGAACTGGCAGGACTTCCCATCAAATCCTGTGTGGACTGAGCCTCCTCTTTTAAAAACAGTGTTTGCCAGTGGTGCAAATTATTCAAGTCTATCTATGATTATTCTATCTCAAAATGGACAAATTGGAAAGAAACTCTTTCCTCTCATTCCCATACTTGGCAGTGTGGGTAAGTTTACATGACATCCTGAAAAAAATGCAGTTCACAGAGGGCATTAATGCAAAATTGCAGAGATCATTTGCTCGTATTTACTCCTCCTCTTAACACCAGACACACAGCTAAATGTCATACAATGCATTTAAAATTAAAACACTTTTGCAAGAACTATAAAAAAGACCCAGAAACTCTGTAACATGTAATTAAATCGACAAAGTAGCTCAAAGAGCTTGGCAGGGCTCAGAGAGATTAATGAGTGTGTGGATGAAAATAACCCATATCTGCATTCAGAAGGGAGTGAGTGAGACCACCCATTTCAGCTGTGGACACCACAGAGGAGCCCCAGAGTGAGAATAGGTGCAGGAAGCCCCTGGCACTTGAGCCCTTGCAGGGATGTTAAAGCAGGATAATGGAGGATTGGCCAAATGTTTGGGATTCAGCACTGTATTTGCACCAAAATATTTACTTTGTACTTATTGGTGCTTATTCCTCTTCCTCCAGAAGAGGAATAATCTTAGGAAATGTCCACAGGTATTCACACACCCCTTACAGACACAGAACACAGTAACAGATCACCCGAGCCAGCTTTGGGACTCTGAAAAGCAAGGGGCACCCACTGAAAAGTTAATTCCCATTACTTTTATCGTTTGAATATGCATTTCCAATACTAAAAGAGAAGGGAAAATTTGCACCAAAAAACACATTTGGGGTTTCATTTCTTTGAGTTTGCACCCACATTGATGAGTGGATTAGAAACCCAAGCAAACTGAGCCTAAGGTTAATCCAAATGCAGTGGAACTACAATAGAGTTAACCATCTCTGCTGTTCCTCTCACTTTCCTTCAGCACCAAAGACAGTATTAAGTGCAGATGAGAAAAAGAGGAAAAAACCAAAACCCCTGACTATTTAAATGCTTAATTCCCAGCACAGCAACTTCCAGAGTATATGCACTTCTGAGTATGATTTTTATCCCCACCAGCAAGAGGGAGGATAACAAAGAAGGGGAAGAAATAAATGGAAGCAGAGTATCAGGTGTTAAAATCTGACATGCAATTGGGTCATCTCTATTGGAAATCAAGTACCCTAGAATTTGAAATTATTACTATTTACTGCTCACATTTCTGAAGGGGAGGAGGTATATAAAAATAAAATAATAAAATATACAAAAAATAATTTAAATAAGTAAAAATAAAATAATAAAAATAATAAAATAAATTAAAAATTATCAAATTTATTATTGTAAAATATAATATTATTACATTATATAATATATAATATTATATATATAATGATGTATATTATATATAATAACATACATGATATATTATAATTATCTAATACATAATATATATCTATTATATAATATTATAGGTTATTATATTCTAGGTTTCCAGCCCTCAAACCTTTTGGGCATTTGGGTCTAGCCCAATCCCAGCACCCAAGAGAGAATTTTCCTGTGTGAACAAAAGGAGTATGGGCCTTGGAAAGGAGCCATTGGATTGTTAGACTCCAATAAAAAGGAAGTGCATTGCTTTTCTCCACCCATGATTTACTAAAAGATCCTTTTAGTTGTCCACATCCTTCCAAAGCATTGCACATGAAATATTCTGCATGATGGGGAGAAAGGGTGAGCAAGGCTCAGAAAGACATGCAAGCCCATAACCCCATGAGCTGTCCCAGGACTCTGTACACACTGAAAGTTGGGTGTCAGTGCCAAGATCCCAGGGAAATCTGGTGTATGGAATCCTTCCCTGCACTGCACTGGGACCATATGCAGTCAAGAATCATTTGCAACTGCTGAATTCCAGGGAAATATAATATGCGCTCTTAGTATTTCATCCTCTCTCTCAACAATAAATTCTTTTTTGCTCTCCCTTGTTTAGTAACAATCACTGCTTATGCCAGATATGTCAGACCAGAAAAACAGACTATTTGCCAAACTTGACTTTGAATGGCAAACTTACTGACTTGAAAACTCCAAAAAAGCCTGAGCTGCAGCAACATGCCTCAATTTTGCTTTGGTTTTTCTGGTACCTTTCAAGTGACACAACTTTTCCCTTTTTTTTAAAAAAGCTCATTAAATCATGATGAAATCTAACTGCATAGTACCAAAAAGCTCTTTCCCTGCCATGAGGTATCTGCAGTGGTGTTGAATCTTTTTATCTTATTGTTATCTTACTATAAAGAGACATTAACCTAGGGCTGATCTGTGCTCACATTCCACTGCTGCCCACTGCTTTCCCTTCTTTCCAATCCGAGTGCTCCTGATCCCAACTCAGCCCCTCTGCTCCCTCAGTGAAAGGCAAGTGTGAAACTCTCCTAACAACCCCTGAATCCAGCACAGAGGGATGGGAGGCTCATCCCTTTAAGGATTTAATGCCAAGATGTTTAGTGTCTTTTTTCTTCCCCGTTCTAATTGGGTGTTTTGGTTTAAATCCTACTTTTTGACTGATGAATTTTTCGATTAATGCAACTCATTTTCAGCTTGGTATTTTGCCTAGTTCCCTTCAAATTGAAGCAATTATAGAAAAAATTAAGTGTTCCAATAATTTGAAACCTCTCCACACACTGCAATATTATCAGTGTACTTCACTTTTTTTTTTTTTAAAGGTGCAAGCTCTTCAGGAGTGCTTACCATTCAAGCACACACAGTCTAGGAACTGATTAAATATTATCAGATAATTTAAAATCTTTACAAGAGCTTTGGCTTTCCAACACTGAAAGCAAGTGCAGCCCTAAACTTGGAAGATGCTAGGACATGGCATGCTCTGAACACAAGAAACACCAAATTTCTTTTTGAACAAAGGCAATCTCAGCTTTATAAATGCAACAGCAGGATAACAAAATCAGCCTCCTCATGAACGAGGAAAATCCTAAATGAGCTCTGGAGCAGGAAGTTCTCATCTTGCACACTTAAATGCTGTCTTAAAGAGTCCACTTTTACAAATCTACACCACTCAATCATCTTTTTAGTGCTCTTTTCATGTAAGGATTTCAGAGCAGATATCAAGATGACACCTACACACAAACCTTATTTTTTTAATACTAAAAAACAGCTCTGAGCAAAGAGAGAGGGGTTCTTTTCTTGGCTAGTATTGTTAAAAGACTGTAACAAAGAAATACATATGAAATCAACACTGTCAGTACAAGACTTGGTTTCTTCCTATATGGTCACCGACACACAAAATCAACATTTACAGTGCAAGATTTATCTTCTTCCTATAGGTTACACAGCATTTATAAATTCAAAATATACTGTGGTTTATATGATGGTACCTGGCTACTGGAAAACAGGCTTATTGTATCCTCTAACTCAGAACACTAAGACAGCACCTCACACAATTTTCAAACCACTCAATTAAAGACTGTAACATAACTACAGCATGGCACACTCCTGCCAGAGTCAAATATCTATTCATTCCTTAAAGAGAGGCAAAAAACACAAAAGCAACCCAGGTTAACTCTTTAACTCTTTTTTTTGTTTCATTCTTGTTAAATACCAGAAGAGCAGTTTGTAGGATCAAGAGTAACTTGGGTTGCTTAACAAATGCCATTGCATTCCACCCAGATTTCTCCTAATTGCCCTAAGCAGCAATCCTCCTGGAGGTGCAGCCAGGGCTGAGCAGCCCAATCACTTTTGTGTCCCATGTCCCACCTTTGTTCCCCACCTACCATGAGAACACCACGGTATTGCAGCAAAGGAGGGGATGTGCTGAAAGGAAGGAACTTCTGACCTCAAACACTTCATGAACACGAATTCTCCATGTTCAAAGCCACTACCCAACTGCCTAATCCAAAATCAGCAATTCAGCTGTTAAACAAATCCTTTTTACCATTATTTCAATAAATACTTAATGAATAACCTGATAGTGGGGAAGCAAGAGGGATGGCAAGAGAGGAAGGGGGAGATTACAAATCAGAGTACTTTGTCTGTTCTGCCTGTATCCATTTTCAAACCTGCCCTCCCTTTCTGTGCTTTTGGAGTCATTTTTGAGCCCTGGCCTCAGCAGAGTGCAGAGATCAGTGTCAGAGCTGTGCTGGGCAGCTCCTGCGCACACACAGACTCATCGTCCATCCCTGTTCCTGATGTCAGACAGGATCAAGGCACAGCAGAACCACACCAAAGGGCTCACCATGGATCAGCCTGGCAGATTCTGCAGGAAAACTTGGATTCCTGCTGCACCCTGAGCCCAGGGCATGAACACAGGGGGCTGTCACACTGCAGCACAACCTGGAACCCAAAGGGCTGCACTCTTCACATCATGAACTGACCTGGAGCACTGCTCTGGGTTCTCTTGTTTGAGGCAGGGTGGGCTCTACTGGTGATGTCCTCTGGGAGTGAAAGGTGCTCAAAAGAACACTGAAAACCACTCAAACGCACAACAGCCCTCCTGAGCCTCACAGCCGCCCCTCTCACAGTTTTGGGGTTTCACAACCACAGTTTGTCCTTCTTAACCACTGTTTTCTCCTTCTTGATCTATCTAACACCCACAAAAATATCAGGGGAAACAACGAAAATGACCACTCACTGGGGACAGGGTTATAAAAAGAGCATTTAACATCAGCCTCACTCTGCTCCCATTGACGTCAGCTGTAAAATTCCCTTTGCCTTCCAGGAAGCCAAGAGATGCCACTGCAGATCCCTTTTGGGAACAGCAATCCAAGAGCAGTCAAATGCAGAAAGGTAGCAGACTGATGGATTTTTCTTTTCCCTCCTGTTGTTTCTAATTACAGCTTTATTTAACTGTATCCATCATCCACATTCTGCTTCAGGGAGGGGTCCCCAGGACCAAAGGGAGAGGTCAAGGCCCTTTGCAAGTCTGCTAAAATTGATGTTCGCTCTCCAACCCACCTTTCTCATGGAAGGGTGAATATGTGCACATGATTTATTTAGTTAATTTCATATTTTACTCCTGTACTGAGGTGTCCTGATTGTCCACACTTTAAAAAAGTCTAGTTTTCTTGCCCTGTTCCTTTTTGAAACAAACTGCAAGGACACTCCAAGCAGGAGCAGTCTGACGGAAGAGTTATATTCCAGCATTCATGAAGAATTGTTTTACATGGAATGCCAAATTCGGCTCATCCAACCTTTCTGGTGGACCTCTCATCCTCTAACACCCACAAATCAACAGCTCAGGACAGGAAACATACAACCCAAGGGCATTTTGTAGGAAAAAAATAACTATTTTTGAATTTTCAATTGCCAAAACTCAAAATGTGTCAGAATACCATCACAGGGATACCACAAGAACCATGATAAATACAGAGCCAGGCTTTGCAACGTGGACATGGCCCAAAGCACAATGGGCCCAGGCCAAGGCAGGAAGGCAGAGAGCTGCACAAATGAAGCTGTTTCATGGTATTTTTACCAGCCATCACATCCTCTTCAAAATTCCTTGGCTACATCAAACAAATGGCAGCTCTAAGATACCACCAGTGTGAAAACAATGACATATACACTCTTAAGCTATGGAATAGCATTTCAAAAAAGGAGAAATTGGTAGGTGAGAGGGAAGTTGTATTTCAAAATGCCACACTCATGCCCAGACTGCATCCAATTATGAATGTAAGTGACGAAGAAACAAACTTCAAACAGGAATTGGAGTAGAGGAAATGAAGCCTGAAGTCTGGATCTTCACAAGCCCCAAGATCTGCAGCACCTGAGTCCAGCCAGGATCACAGAAGTGCTCAGTAATGACAGAGAAAAAGGATTGCATGTGCCAGTGCCAATGGATGCTTTCTCAAATAAAGAAGTCAAATCCCAGCTTGTTTTACTCCTCACTAGAGCACTAAACTCCAAAGCAAACCAAGGGCTGAAAAAAATCTTATCAGTGAGTACTTTTGGAATACACTTCCCTTCTTCTCTTTCTCACTCTTCCTTACCCTTAAAAGCATTTAGAAGAATGCTTGGAGAAATCACACATTATTTACATGCAGTATTATTTTATGGGGTTTGTCAAGGTGTTAATTGAAAGTTTTAATGAATGCTAATCATCTGTCATTTTCATTGGCAATCTCCTCTCTGCCATATGCTTAACTTTTACACCTGTACAGACTTTGCAATCAGTTCTTTTAAATTGTTTTACTTTCTCAGTGTAGTATATGTATTAATATTTAGGAAACAAGCCAGCTGCAACCAAGACTGCCATTGCCTGCAGTTTATTTACTACATGCAATGCCCTAAGTGGAACAGAGTAATACATTGTACTAGTGGCACCAGTTTGAAATATTTGTATTAATCAGTGTTTGTATTAATCAAGGAGATGCTGGACTGACACCTGTGAAGACCAAAGTACCACCAGGCAGGGCAAGTACAGCACTCACAACATCTGCTTAAACCTCCCTATATATTTTCCTTACTTTTGTCCCTTGCCTTTCACCCCACATCAAGGGTCAATTGATGCAAACCCCAACAGTCATGTCTCAGTTCTGCTCTTTTTCAGTAACATGGAGATTTGTTTCTGCAGAGATTGGGCTGAGGAAGCACAAGCATGCAAGTTATGAGTTCTATTTTTGACTGACTGCAAATATTCTGTGTGAACCAAGTCACCCTCAGCACACATGGCACACATTTAGAATGGACATACCTACCAGGCTCTTCAGCTTTTACCCTTTTCAACAGGGCTGTCATCCCCTCTCCTCACTAAAGGAGCCTGATCTTCAAAACAGGACTTTTCTCTTGTACATTGTAATCAGCAGTGATTTAACAATAATATTTATCCTTGGGATTTAGTGTTAAAATAACAAAGAGATGAATGAACGCAGCTTTAAACTCATCTTTGCTTTTTCATCCATCACTACAAAATGGCCCAAGAGCTGAAACAGCTCAGTGAGGTCGGAGCAGAGCCACTGCTGCAGAACTGGCAAAAGGGAGGAGATGGTGACCAGCAAATTGAGGTTTTTAAACTCAGAAACAGGTAACAGGCAGACTACTGTAGAGTACATCTTGCTAATTCCTGAGAAGGAGAAGCAGGAGAGGTGAAGGAACAGCCTGGCAAGGACTGGAAGCCCCAGCACGACTTCCAGCCTCACTAGCAAACACCAGGAAAGGGGTGGAGGAATTTTGGTGCAATTCCTGGGAGAGATTTGTATGCAAACAGAAAGTGTTACAGAAAAACAGCAGAGAAAACGGTTTCAGAACACGCTCACATCAGAGACCCAGAGATCTGAAGCAATAACAGCCAGAATAGTGACAATGCCTTGTCCCCTGGCAGGTGACAGGCCCTGCTGGCTGAGCATGGCTGGTTTCTGCAGCTCTGGTGGGGAAGGAAACAGGGAGGCAGAGAGGAGGTTCCCTGCCCTGCCCTCCTGATGATGCAGGCAAAGGCCAGAGGAAGGAGCAGATTCAGAGAGGAATACTCCTTTCACAGGCACAGCTCTTCAGAGCCTGTCAAAGTGCCTGAGCAATTCACAGCACAGAAATACGCGTAGATTTCTACCTCTTCTTCAATTAAATTTTGGGGAATTCAAATAAAACTTCGAGAAAATGATTCTTCAGCTGAAGTTATCTAAGCAACATGAACGGAAGTGTTACCTTCATTAAATGCAGCTCATCATGCTCAGCATCCCTGTGCTCCCAAACCCACTGTGTGGAGAACAGGGATGTGACAGACACTGTCTCAGTTCCTCCCTTTTGGATATCGTGCACCCCTGAAGCACCACAAGGAGAAAGGATTTCTTTGTGGGAGGAACACACAACCTGAGAGTCCTCGTGGCCCCTTCTAATGGTGTTTTCTAGGGTTACAAACACCCACGAACTTTTCCTGTTGTCTTGGAATACCTTAAAGCCTCAATGCTTGTTACCAGATGAAAATCTCAGTTTCATTTTTAAAAGTGCTGAATTTTACTGATGAGAGTAAAAGAGCCTGAACTATAAAGACTGAGAGCTAGGGCTGATAAAGAGGAAACCAGAATCTGTTTCTTTTAAAACCCCATGACGCATTACAGTTCTGGCTGTCTAACACTAGGGATGGACAGAAATGTTATGCAGATGATTGTGGACAAAGGACAGAAAGAGCACCAAGAGAACAAAGTGCACAACAACCTCAGTTAACTGCAAAGTCTGGATTTCCTGGGATGAACTGAATGAGAAGTAAAATCCTACAACCTTTCCAAGTGTAAAATGGAATAACAGTGCAGCAGGTAATCCAGGGAAACACTGTAAAACCTACCCATTCAAACTACTGCTTCTATATTATAATTAATAATAATGGCAACCCAGTACCTGGGAAGCCTTGAATTGAAAACTGGTGTAGAGGTGCTCTTTTAGGGCAGGTTCTACCATGGAGTTACAGAAATTAATTCTCTTTCCATCTCTTGTGAGTCCAGCTCATGTACAGCACTCATTTTCTACGTACCCTAGTGCCTATTTATACAGCAGCTCATGAACAAAAACTGTTTAAAATCAGTTAGAAAAATAAAGATACCTATTCCAAGCATTAAATAAAACTGCTAGGAACTTCCTAGAAATTTTGCTAAACAATGGAAAGCAAGTTCTTTATTTTTCACATCGCAAGCCTAATAAAACCCCTGTTCTTGCACTGCAAATTTCACAGTAAGAATGGAGATTGCTGAAAAGAAAAACAGATGGAGCAGAACTGCTGAATGCTCTGGAAATCCCAAGGCTGTGCACACAACACTGGGGCCTGAACTGGGATGGACCAAAGGGCACATCCTACTCACTTTCCAGAGCAGCTTCCAGAGCACCAGAAGTGGAAATGAATTTGCATTTGCTCAAATGTAAATGATATTCATGAGAATAAAAGGAAATCTCAGAAGTTAGGCTTAAATATAGCATATTCATGAATCTGAAAGGGGTGTTTAGATGTCTTGATTTTCTTGAGCTTTGTTTATATTCCTATTCTGCTGATTTGTAGTGGCAAAAATATGTTCTCACTGGTCCCAAGTGTTGATGTCCAAGCAGTGCATCAGATCCATGTGGCAGAGACCAAGCTAACAACCTCTAATGCATTTATTTATTTATTTTGGGGTTTATTTTGGAGCTTTTAGGGTGCAGCAAGTAGGAAAGGGTACAGCAGAAAAGTGTCAGAGCTGCAGCAAGAGCTGGGGAGGAGAGGGAATGTGGGAGGGCAATGAAGGAAAGCTCAAGATTCAAGGAAGATAAAATAAGGAAATCTTCCAGCACAAACCTGGATCACAGCCTTCCTTTGCTGCCCCTGTATGCAGCAGCCAAGAGGGAAAGGTAGTTCTGCTCCACAGGACATAAATGACCTGGCAATGCATCCAGGAACATTTGCTCTCACAGATTATTTCCCCTCCACAATGATTACTCTTACTTCACATTATTACACTCAACGCACACAGAGAAGAGTGCCCCACTCCGTCACATCTTACCTAAAAGAAACAAGAAATATTTTGTTTCTATGCATCAGATTTAAAAATCATGGACTGTTACTCTTAATATGGAAGCAAAAGAAATTAAATATGTAAGCAAAAGAAACAAGTCACAGCAATGGCATGCTGCAAAACATGTATTTACAAAATCTACAATTCTCAATTCACTTATTAAAAAAGCCTCGTGAAAAACTGGTCCTCTCTCTTGAACAGAAAGGCAGCAAAATGTTTGTATTTTAGGTGTTACTCTGAGAGCTCAAGAGACAGTTCTGGACCAAAGGAGAGCATGTTCCCACTTTGCCTGGGCCACAGCAGAACCCTTGCTAACTCTCTGCTGTACCCTCAGGGCATGCTGCGTGCATGCTGCCTAAAGGTAGCTTTGAAGACACAGTGGAAAAAAAAGTAAATATAAATAATCTTAGGATTTTAAATTCATTTTATACCAACTGTTTTCCTCCTGACTGTACTTGGCCAAAACATTCTCCTGTGTTAAAGTCTATGATGGGAAAAAAACCATTTCAATCTTATGTGCTATCAAGACTTTCTGAAGTGTGTTTTGATAAGCACTGGCTTTTAATCAAGGATTACAACATCAGCAGAGAACTTGACGTAGCAAGTCACTCATGTCTTTGGGGTATACAGTCTATATTTCGTATATTTAGTCTCAAGACACCTCTGCAGCCCAGTGTGAGCCAGGCCCTGAGACAAGGACATCACCCAAAAGCTTTTCTGTAACCTGCACAGCTCCCTGAGAACGCAATGGGTGAAAGGCTGACATCAGCCCATCCTCCTGAACACACACAAAGGCAGCACCCCAGTGATCTGCACAGGATGCCACAGGAGCCTGGATTTGGCCCATCTGGTGCTCTCATATGCAAGCTCCAGCTGGAAATATTGCGCTAGAAACATTACCATGGTCCCCAAAATGAAGACACATCACAAAAGCAATCCCTTAACCAATTCTGCATGAGGAGGATAATCCTCATACTCCCCTGTCCTCCCCCTAGTGCAGCTTGGCCCCCAGAGAAATCCCATTTTCTTGCAGGAGCAGCATTCCCACCAGGAATACTGTCTGCTGGCAGGGGCAGGGTGCTGCAGGAGTAAATCCAGACAGACAGCTCCCACAGAGGAATTTAAGGAGCACCACATCCCATGGGGAAACCAAGGCAGAGGTGTACAAGGAACATGTCTGGGCCACTCTGCGGATCAGCGCAAAGCCGAGATCAGACCCATCACCATGATGTACTGGCAGCTGAGAAAAAGAAAATAGAGGAGCTTCAATGCTTGAGATGACAGCAAGAGAATTAATTTTCTGATGTGGTGTTTTGTTGATTCTTTCGTCTTGTCATGTACAGCAGAAATAATGTTCATAGGATTAGAGTAAACTCACAGCAAAAGACTCTTATGATTATTAAGCATCTCAGCTTCAATTTGATGTTTTATCACCTGCCAACCTTGCACATCAAAAATTATTTTTGTGTGTATTTGAAATACAAAATTTACAAAATATCAGCCCAGAATTTAAAACACTTCTTAAACACGTTCGAAAAGTAAGTTTAAAATGTCACTGAAGCTACAAAGAGGAAAAAGCTGTCCATTGCTCTTATGCAATAATTAATTTTCATAAGAGTCCTTATTATGCATTAGTTTTTATAGAGCAACAAAACATAACTGCATGCTATTGTTTAAACATTTGCTGCATGTGCCAGAAGAGTAAAGGCTGGAAATAAGTGTAAAGGATAATACACCAAACGTAGCTAAATGTATTTTATATTATGGATCCATAATACAGAATGCAAATGATTCTGACTAAGCATTCACAGGAGACAGTCTTTAGGGTGCATGCTGTGAATGTATATTATGAATAATGCATAAAACTTGGCTAAATCTTAATGAGTCCATTGACATCCTATGGGGTCCACAGGAGCCTCAGATCCCAAAGCATGGCAGTGGCACAGTGCTCTCCTCCCCCACTTCATTTAAAAAATACTTGCTTAAAACAAAGGAAATTAAAACACAAAAGAAAAAGCCCTTAGCTGTGATTTAACTCCCATATGATGGCAAATGCAGAGTCACAAACTCTGGCTTCCTTCACTCTGCTGTGCCTCCACATTCCACACTGAACCAGGGCACTGAATGGCCCTTCTGCAGGGCTGCATCCGGTGTGGGACATAAGTTACTCCTAATTCCCAAATTCATGCACTCAAGGGCTTCTCCACACACAAAAGAAAGAGGATAAAAGCACCCCTATTATATTTTTTCTCCATTCTCCTTCCCTAATTCCCAGATTCCTTAAGCCAAATAATCCATGAAGAAGGCGATAGCAAGAACTATGGGGGAAAAAACCATCCCATTTACTAGTTATAGTAAATGGGATGCTACTGCAAAAAAATCAAGTTCATATGCTGAAGGACATTAGCAATGGCTGCAGTCAAGAGGACAAAGAACTTGACCAAGAGAAGCTATTTACAGTTTCTAAGTACAAAACCACAGTAAGACAGAAATCTCCACCTCCCGAGTGAAACCGTAAGGTTGTGCCATTCACTCTGAGTGGATGAGTATACCATATTCTGTAGGGAAAAAAACCTTGGCATCAAGCCCCAGTTCCACTCAGAAGTGTGAAGATAGTTTTTGTGTGTCATGTGCTTGGAAATAAATGAGTGGATTTTTCCTATAGCACAAATACAAAGAAAAATAACTGATTAAGCTCGTGTTTATTTAGGGTTACGAGCCCTCAAATTGGTTGGAATAGTAATTAATTAATACTTGCAAAACCCACGAGTGATGGTTAAGTCTGTACGTCCTTAAACACAAAAAAAACAAGGAGCAAAAGGTCAAGAGCCTTCCCCAGCAGAGCAGAGTGGGACTGTGCTCGAGCTCTCTGCCCTGCCCACACTCACCCTGCTCTCGGGCGGGCCAACACTGCCCTCCTCAAGGACCACTTGGGTGCCCAGCCAGGCAGCCTGGGCATGGCCAACACAGAAATACCTGTGCAGGGCCCAAACTGGTGGAACAGAGGCCACCCTTGGCTCTGCCCTCCCATGGCACTGAAGGCAGCTCACACACACATGCACCCCAAACTGAGCAGGAGTCTTTGTTCTCTCCCTCATGCCCAGTCAGACCCCAGGTGTCCACACTCACAGGGGCCAGCAGACCAATGGAACACTTTTCACCCGTCCAAATTTCAGCATCAGAACATGCCAGACTACAGCAACAAGAACCCTTGTTACAGCTAGAGCAATAAGGACCACTCACAGAATCACCAAGTTGGAAGAGACCTTCAAGATCATCAACTCCAAGCCAGCCCCAACACCTCAACTGAACCCTGGCATCCAGTGCCACATCCAGGCTTTGTTAAACACACCCAGGGATGGGGACTCCAGCACCCCCCTGGCAGGCCACTGCCACAGCTGAGACAGCCACAACACACAGAATATCCCCACACAATTTCAGAAAGCTTCAACTCAAACAGGGTAACACCTTACCTCCTCAGAAGGCTTCAGGCTTCTGCCCACACACAGCAACACCATTCCAGTTTGGAAAGCCTCCCTGGCCCTCAGCCCAGGCTTTTGTGCCCTGCTGCTGATGCCCTGCACCTGTGTGCCCTCTGTGCCCTCGTTACTGTTAATGCTGCTCACCTGTGGGCACAGCTGGGGCCAGTTGGGGATGATGGGGCACATCCCACCCCAATCACCCCTAATCCTGTGCCCAAAGACCATTCCAGAACTTTCTCACCCTTTGTGTAAAAAACTTTTTTCTAATGCCCAATGGAAAATCAATACCAAGGAGAGAGAAACTATCTGGGTGTTCAGCAAGCATTTTTGAACACACACACACACACAAAAAATGTGCTTAATCCAGCTTTTGTTTTCCTTGTTCCAACTTGTTACAACAACAACAAAATATTCAAACGTGATTTCTTTTACATGAAAGCATTCAACAGAAAGATCCTGGAGGAAAGTAAGTGATGGAAAGAGTTCCACTGGATCTGCAGCAGAATCTGGCATTCAACATGCACGGAGAGAGCAGGGACACACCTGTGCTGATCTCTGAGTATAGCTGCCTGTGTATTTAAGCATGAATACACAATCTCATTTTACACCATAACCATACCCTTTTCTTTTGATAGCAGGTGAATTTTTGTGCATTTATAAAATGAACCCAACTTCTTGTGAAGATGTAAATTTGGCCCTGATACAAAAACACATATTTACACACACACAGAGATATATTCTAACCAAAAGCAAGGGCCAGACTTTCACAAGAACAATACTCTCAAAGCATTTTACCTTTGCAACCCATCCTGCTACTATTTCTACTTGCTGCTACAGATATCGGCAATTGTTTCCTCGCCTCCTCACCCCTCCTGGACACCAGGGGAATAACAGAGAAGGAGTCTCCTGGTAGCACTTTCATTCCCAGCAGGAAGCTCAAGCGTTTGTGATATCCATTTTGATACAAAACCTAAATTAGGCCTCTGGAAATAGGTAATGCATAAAAAGAAGCATTTTTGTGCCACAAGATTATTATTATAGGTTACTGTTAACCCTTGGGAGATGGAGGTGAGTCCTGCAGCTCCCCACTGGGCTGAATATTTGCTGAGAAATCACAAGCACTACCTAAGCAGATATTTCAGGTCTGCTTCATGCTAAACAGAATGATCCTGTTGACCCATCATATTCTGATAGCCAGTTTGAGAGCAAAGCATTGTGAGTTAAACAAAAAGGATCAGCACAGCATGCACATGCTGCAACTCTCCTGTGCAAAGAGAAAATTTTAAAGGGGCTGGATGCAAGGACAACTGTGGAATTGCAAATGCAGAGTTCAAACAAACAAAAAAATACCATATTTGGGAGCTGCCCAAAACACTTTTTGCCTCTTGGCTCCCTAAAATTCTTCCTTATGGCAAAGTTTCACAATCTAGTGAGAAGAACCACATCATTCAAAAAGGAAAATATAAATCCAAACCTTTAAGTGTTTTGTAGTGTTCAAGTTTCAAATCACTGCAGATTAACGTTTCAGGGCTGGAAGTCTGTGTGATTTATCCCACCTTCACAACTGCAAATCATAAAGCTGTACAAATCATAAATTAACTTTTTTCCTTCAGAACCAGCATCATGCCTGAAGTTTGGAGAAGTGGTCAATAATTTGGATTCAGTGAGCCAGGCTATTCTGCACTAAAGCTGCAGCACCTCCTGTTGTGATACAAGTTGGCCCAGCATTGCTCATTGCTTGACTTAGTCCCATAGCAAAATGAGCCACACAGGAAACTCAGTCTGTACCTGCCTCCACAGTTAATTCAAGTTCAGCTTCTCCTGAGCATTCCTCTTTCCTTCAGACTTCAAAGGGCTATAAACTGTGATCTTAAACACACAACCAACTGTGTGTCAGTCGGTTTTCACTAAATATAAATAAATATTTCAGTAAACTGCGGTTGCTACTTGTTAAGCCTGGGAAAAATGGAGCCTTGCAGTAGCCTGGAAGACAAATTGGATCTCAGAGCCTCACACATCCTCCCATTTAAATCCCTGTGCCTTGCATACCTGCAGGAATAACACGAGAGAAGCATTCCAATAACTTCATGTAGTAGCAAGGCAGGCTGCTGCTCTCCTAGTAAATTTAAGCTTTATAGCTCCTTCACTGCAAAAGCCACATTCTCAGCTATTCCTGCACACTGAAGGGGCAGTCCTGTGCAAGCAGTGTTATTTCACAGACCTTTCTGACTATTGCACTGGCGACCAGAGCACACAAATCTCTGCACCCCTGCGTGGGTAAACATTCATAAAAACATCCTCCCAATCAACAGAACAGTTCACATGAGCTACAGCTCACCACGAGGAACAACGACTCTCTGTTTGGCCTGGAGATTTTCCTACAGCCATGGAAAGGCACAGGGAGGAAGCCAGAAGTCCTAGCAGCTCCTTTTGCACTCCACCATGAGGTTTGGCATGGCTTTTCCTAGACAGCCCTCTCTGCTCTAGCAGCTCTGACATCTGCACATTGCATTTGCCCTGTTGTGCAAGCAGGGCTATTTCCTCAGAGATAAACAGAGATCACCAAGCCCATGATGCCTGACACAAACAGAGCTCAGACCCAGGCTTCCTTGGGCAGCCCAGACCCATCCTTTTCACTCGCAAATGTAAAGCAAACTTGGCAAGACCCAAAGGGGAAAAGAAGGAAATGCTCTTCATAAAGAAATGGGAAGGGAAAATCTCCCTCCCTCTCGCAGGGCACGCTTTTCTGAGCAGCTGTTTGAATCATCCCTGCTCACAGACAGTCCCACTCCTTCAGCAGTGGAAAAGCAATACAAGGGTCCTGACATTCGATCCCCCAAACATTCTGTCATTTCACGGAGCAGCCTCCTCCCGGGCTCTCAGACAGAAGTTTGCCCAAATGCCTTTAAAGTACGTACCTGATTCTGCCTTTGTCTGCTGTGCTCCCTGTGCAGCTGCATTCCCAGGAAAATGCTCCTGTGCCCCCTTTCCCCGTGGTTCCCACAGCCTGCTCAGGGCTGGATTCTCTGCTGGCGCTCGGCAGTCACGCTTCTTCCTCAGCTGATGCTTCCCTTCATTTATTCTGAAGTTTCCAATGTAAAACAAACAGGAACACCACCTTTCTGAAATTACTGCTATCCCACTGTCCTCCAATGCAACATTAACAAGAGGCAATATTCTCCAAAGCTATGAAGCATATACTGCCCTAAATTACATTGCAGTTGCTGCCCTGAGCTTACACATTTTTGAATAGGAAGGCTCCCAGGGATCTCTCTCTCTCTGTTCTGACTGCATTTACTGCTTTAAAATATTTTTAACCCAGACACTGAAGTGCCAGCCTAGCAGCCCTTCATGCTAATCCTAGCCTGGGTGGCTGTTCTTAAGGGAAAGCATTCAAAAATTGTAGCAGTGCATCAACTTTGACCCTTTTCATTTAAAACATGAGACTTCTTTTTTTTTTCAGGGAAAAAAAAATTAGATTCCAGAGGGAATCACTGAACTCTGACCTGCTTAAAATTAGTTTTGTTTTAGTGCCTGTGTGGTGACTCAACAGGCCAATTTTCCAGACACTTAAGACTTCTCTGCTCCTGAAGATTCCAGTTCAAGTCCTGGACTCATTGCCTGGGGTCGGATCAGAACACTTTGTTCCAGGGCTCCAAGCAGTGAATTCCCAGATCCCCATACCCTTGCCAGATGCTGGCATGCTTGGTAATAAGTAGGGCTGCAACCAAGCTAATTATATTTTTTTTTTTAAATCTGTGAAGAGTTTTGCTTGCAATACATATGTTAGACCAAAAGAATTTCCCTGCAAAATTCGGCAGTCGAGAAATGTTTACATGGCTCTGATAAACATTTCATGATAAGCTGGATTCTTTTGGGGGGGAGGGGGAAGATGTGTACTTTGGTCTTAACAGTGCAGCAAATAATTCTCAAATGGCTCTGGCTGAGTGTATCCATCTCACTGGGAATAACTGATTTAATTTTTTTTTTTAATCTGTCACAGGCATTACAAACACCAAATGAGTCACCATAGACTCCTATGCTGCAAAAAATAGCATCACAACACTTCATTTGCTCTTCAACAGGACTTCAAATGTAGTGCCTGGTATCAAAATGTCTTGTCAGTTAACAAATTAAAAAATCCCAGGAAATGAGGCCCCAAAACAATCCCTGAAAAAATTACTTCCTGCAGAAGTTTAACACCATCCAGCACAGCAAAACTCATCTAGCAGCAGTAATTTTCCTCAATATCAACAGAATTTTTCAGTTTAATCTCACCATTAATTCTCTAGCTCAAACTTTCTATCTTTCACCAAAGGATCCCAAATACCAAAAAAATACCAAATACCCAAATACCAAACAGCCTCAGAAGTCTCCTGTAAAGCGAGCGAGCACTATTATCCCCATTTGTAAGTCCAGAGGAATTAAAGGAAAAAAAGATACTGAGAAACTTTGGCCATGAGGCAAGAAGAGGCAGCCCCAGAGCCAGAACCTGGGTGCTGGTCCACATTAAATGGCATCTGTTCCATTTCCATCCCTGTTTCACAGCCATCATGGGAAGCAAAGTGATGCCAACGCCTGTAATCACTTATTTGACAGCTGCTAACCCAAAGAACACGAAGGCAATTTATACACCGTGCCCTAATCTGCCTGCATTTGATCATGGATGAGCACAGCTCCAGTGCAATTCTGGTTTTCCAAGTAAGAATGTTGCTTTCTTCCTTTTTGGGAAAGCAAGCGAGGCACTAAAAGACAGAGTTTTAACACGCAGTCATCAATATGCTCCTCTTACAAATACAAATGTAAAACAGTAATAACACAAACAGTGATGCACTCTGTGCTGCATCAACAGCACCACTGTCTCCTGCTCAGAAACCCTCCTTCAGCCTAGCAAGGCACTCCCAGGGCACACAGGTCTGGCCTGTCACCCCAGGTGACACCATCAGGCCAGCCAAAGGGAAGGGAAATTCTGTGACAACACACAGGGACTCTGGGTTGGGAGCATCCTCCACATATCTAATCTCAAGATCTGCCTGGTTATCACAGTTGGGGATAACAGGACCTTAAAAATATACTCAGCGAGGGTAAAAGTTCTGAAGCCAAGCTGCTGAGCCATGGCAAACAGCAATGGCAAATGTAAAGAAGTAATTAATGTATGGTGGTCAGATGGCCAGGTCGTGGTTTCTCTGCCTGAGAGGATCTCCCAAAGAACCTCCCAAAGGTCCTCCCAAAGAGGAGCTCCCACCCAGTGTCCCCACCAGGGAACCCAGGCTCACAAATCCCACCAAGGAACCCAGGAACACAAATCCCACCAAGGAACCCAGGAACACAAATCCCACCAAGGAACCCAGGCTCACAAATTCCCACCAAGGAACCCAGGAACACAAATCCCCACCGAGGAACCCAGGAACACAAATCCCACCAAGGAACCCAGGAACAAAAATCCCACCAAGGAACCCAGGAACACAAATCCCCACCAAGGAACCCAAGAACACAAATCCCACCAAGGAACCCAGGAACACAAATCCCCACCAAGGAACCCAGGAACAAAAATCCCCACTGAGGAACCCAGGAACACAAATCCCCACCAAGGAACCCAGGAACACAAATCCCACCAAGGAACCCAAGAACACAAATCCCACCAAGGAACCCAGGAACACAAATCCCACCAAGGAACCCAGGAACACAAATCCCCACCAAGGAACCCAGGAACACAAATCCCACCAAGGAACCCAAGAACACAAATCCCACCAAGGAACCCAGGAACACAAATCCCACCAAGGAACCCAGGCTCACAAATTCCCACCGAGGAACCCAGGAACACAAATCCCCACCATGGCTCCTCCAAGGAGAGCTGTCACCCATGCAATCAATGTGAGCTAACTAGGTTATTCATCACCTGCAAAAAATCCCTGCTGCTCAGAGTTTTTTGGATACAATGGTGAAGTGAAGAAGGCTTTCTTCACCGCCCACGCAGCCTGGGCTCAACTCTGCAAAACAAATTTGAGCCGCAGTCAGACTCAATGTCAGACTTTTGCCAGCTGAGCTCCCTCTCACTTCCTCAGTTTCAGGTCATCTGAATACCTTGACAACCTGTGAGGATAAATCAAGCACAGAAGGTGTTTAGGAACTAAACACACATGTCAGGTGTTTCTACAAAACCTACACAAAGTTATATCGAAGCAGCCCAAATTCAAAATCCTTAACAAATATATCACACATTTTGGAAACGGTGGGCAGGGACTTGAAACACAGCCTCACTGGTTATAAAAAATGAAAGGAGACAGAGTAAAGCTGGGAGGAAAGCAGGAGAGAATGCACATTTTTTGCTCTGGAGGACGGAGCAGTTGCATGAAGCTTATTTTCACTGGGGTAGACTCTTTGAACAACACTAATCTAAAAGCATATTAAAAAGCACATTAATACATGGGATCTGTGGATCTCCATGCCAGGGACTGCTGGGGCTCCCTGGTCAGGCCTCCTGCCTGATGGAAGGACCTCACCCAGCAATTCCCTCTAACATCTGGTACAGCCAAAACCAGGGCCCAGGCACAGACCCTGCTGGTGCTCATCCTGCATGGAGAGCAAGAAAAACTGAAATAGAAACTGAATATTCCCACTTCCCTCAGCCATACCAGCTTGGCGCCAACGTGCCCACAGGCCAGTGAAGAGAGCCATGGCCACAGCCTGGCTGTGTCACCAGACCCATCCCACTGCATGGTACAGAAAACCGACCGTGTCACTGATGGTTTGTAAGGAATTATTTACTCAAAGATCAAAGGTCTTCCTCAGCACCAGTAAAATGAAAGCTCTCCTTCAGCTAAGGGCTGAAGGTTTTGCCCAATTTCAAGCCCCAGAGGAGCCCTGCTGGGCACTTTAGTGGGGCTGAAGTGCTCAGAGCCCGGCTGGGAGCCACGTCAGGGCACAATCCCCGCCCAGCCACTCCAAACGCATCCAAGGCTCGCGCTTTGCTTCTGGAAACTTTGTTCTCACTTTACATATAGTCAAAACCTGACAAGAGCTCACTGTCGGATTATGCAGGAAATCTGCAAGTTTCACCAAGGTGTGATCTTATGCTTTTTCACACATTATTGTATCATGCTGCGCCAGAACACTAACGTATGCACAGTTCTAAAATAACTCGCATTATTACAGCCCAGCACGGCAAATGGCACCCAGAAGAGACTTGCTCCTCAGTGCCTTGCAAACTGATAAGGGGTCACCATTCCTTTCTTATGGGGAGGATTTAAAAAAAGAAAAAAGAAGAAAAAAAAAAGCAGAAACAATCCAAACCAAACTCAGCGTTTCAAAACCTTTTCTCCCATTTCTCTCTCTTTCAAATGAAACTGTCAATTTTCAGATTTGTCTTTGGTCATGTCAGGGTGGGAAAATGGGATTTAATAACATTTAACTGACTTGCTATCAAGAAGGAAACATATTTTTCTTCTTTCAAATTTGAAACCGACACTTTCTCTTTTTTTTTTTTCTGTTGGCCTACTTTCTTTTAAGTTGCTTTTCAATTATTTATGAAAATGCAATAATGCATTACTTTGCTGTGCAAATGTTTAGAAGAAGGAGATAGTGTCTTTCAAGTGAAAAAGCCCCATCCCTGGCTGTGCAGAGGTTTGTTTAGAAGCGCGTTGCAGGTGACACTTTATTAAAAACAATATGCTTTCATTTGCGTCCCGACACACATCCCCACTTTCTTTACACTCAATACAAAGAGGCCCACAGCTCCTCCACAGAAACACCCCACTCATTGCTCTCCTGAGCTGGAGCTGTGACAAACAAAAGCTCAGCACGGGAAGCTGTACAAGGGGCTGAGCCAAAGCCTATCAGGGCACTGAAAAGACTCCACGCTTTCTGAACAGCCTAAGAAGGCAAAACCCTGTCCTGCTAAATAAAGGAAACCAACAGCAAAACACTCAATGGTTCAGTGAGATTTTTTTAAAGTTTTTTGCTACTTTTTTACTTGAAACAGCTGGATTTGGAAACAGCTGGATTTGGAAACAGATCATCACTGAACACCAACTGCTGAACTTCTTTCTGCACTTTTCGAAATCCCATATGGATGCACACTCAAGTGGCTAACCACAGGCTCACTACCTCCAGGTTTTAGCATCAATGGACTAAAACAAACAGCAAATTCTGCCTCTACGGCAACAGGTACAAAACCATGCCCATAATGCTCAGATGTTCTTAACAAGAGTGTAGCGCAAACTGAAATATAATCAGGGAAATACAACCTACCAAAACAACTCTAACAAACCCTAAAACAACCCTAAATAAACAACCTACCAAATCAACCCTAACAAACCCTAAACCAACCCTAAATAACTCTAAACAAATACAACCTACCAAATCAACCCTAGCAAACCCTAAACCAACCTTAAATAAAAACAACTCCAACAAAAACCAAAAAAACTCTAACAAACCCTAAAACAACCCTAAACAAACCTCCATCCTGAAGGTTTTCAAGCCTCAGCTGTATAAAACCATGATTGTCTCCATCTGGCACAGCAAGTGGCCACCCGTGGTCCCACCTGGCCAACATCTCCAGTGATACAAAAGAAAATAAAACTGTAGAAGGACCTAGAGACCCCAAACTTTGCTAGTATTATTAAAAAATTAAAATGTCTTCATATCACTCCTTGGAGCTGGAATCCATGTAAATCCTGGGGGAGCTGGAGGACACCTCTCACACCCACTTGTCACAGTCCCTGCAGCTTTTCTGAACAATGTTTAACACCACAGGTAACTTAGGAAATGAACATTTTTCTTTTCCCCTTTTTTAGAATGACTTAGGGCACCTAAATCACCCTGAAGGTCAGTGGGTCACTGTCTGCATGGTCTTAAAAATGCATAGCTGCATTGAAATCTCATTCATCTAACACCACACTTGTAAACTCATGTTTTGCTTAATTTACATGAATTTTTAAAGCTAAGGTTATACTTAAATATTGTTCTTAAACAGGGCCATAGAGCACACGTCTACAACTCATACTCAGGTGTTGAGATAAAAACAATTGCAGAAAACTGTACAGTTATACAAGTACATATTTCCCTTTTTCTTGCATGTAAAACCACAGATTTTAAAACTAAGCAAAGCAAGAAGAAAAATCTCGCGTTCTCAAAACCTTTTTCCTATTGTGCAACAGCATTTTTCTTCCATCTTGCCTCTTACAGCTACTTCTTTATGTTTGCATGCATGGCAGAGGAGCTTGGGTATGCAACTGCTGCTGCTATTCACACCACAGGACCCACGCCTTTACCTCCAATCCACTTTAAGTATTAAAATCTGTTGGTTTCTCCATTTTCTACCCCATTTCAGCTTGTTACCTCTCACTAGGAGCCCCTTTCTGTGCCAGCACAGTGCATGAGTTATTAAAAGAACAGTGGGACATCTGTGGAAGGTGCTAGAAGGTGCTTCCCTCCCCTCCAGGGCTCCTCGTGGAAACACAGGCACAGCTCTCATTCAGAGAGGTTCTCATTCTGCCTCACACAGGGTGAGACGCTGCTCTAATGGCATCCTGGGGCTGGGGTGGGAGGAAAGCACCACGTGGAGCGCCCAAGCACGGGTTTGAAATGTGTTGGAGGATCCCCTGCACACATTTTACTGAGAGAGCCTCAGAGGGCTGCAGAGCTGAGCCCCATATCCAGCACATCCCAGGGGATCACTGCACACCTTCCCTGGGCTGCTCTCCTCCATCCTTCAGCTTCCAGAACTGCCAGCTGCCTTTCAGAAGCACCAAACTCACACACACACACACATATTCATCAGCATTTACTCATTTGCAGCCTCTCATGAGAATTAATATTATTGCAGAACTTCCATCATCCTGTGCAAACTGCCACTTACCTACAGCAGCCCTGTTTGTGGGAATGCCTCATTACATATAATTTCAGGTTTCAATTGGAAGCTGTTTTCCAGAAGTGACAAGCACTTCTCTGTTTCTATCCGAGGCCTGTCTGTTCTGTCTGCAGGAGGCTCTAAAGGGATCTCAGCAACAAGTTCCATCAAGAACTCAGTGCTCACCCTACCTGTGCACACACTGACTGAGTAATCTGTGTGTGACTCTCAAATCTGAATTAATTAATTATCCTGTATGTGTAAATCTAAACCACAGGGTGCTGAATGCAGCACAGAATCACACAAATCACCTCTTTGCTCCCAATCCTCCTGTCCTGCTCCTGGAGGCTGCCTGCCCACAACTACAGACATCAAACCAACCTGCAGCACAGGAAAGAGCACACTATCTCCTGCTGAACACGCTCTTCTTCCAGATTTGAATTTGTAAAGCAGAACATTGCATTAACACGTTCCCTTTTCCGTGACTTAATACACTTTTGATATATTTTGCATAGCTTCCTGGCAGGTGTGTTCCATTTGTTGTTAAACAGAAGTGCAATGGACACATACACTGCATTTCTTGATATTATTTATGCCCTTGCCTATAACAACACGAGCAGCATGATCTTTGATGCCACAGCATGAGGGGGAAGCTCATCCCAGTGAAAAGCCAGCTGTGTGCTCCTGGATGCCACAGCACAGAGTGCCACAAGAGCTGCCTTTCCCTGGCTACCCCAGTGTCCCCAGGCTCCTTCCAGAGTCACTGGAGGAGGCTCCACCAGTGTGGGATTTGGTGCAATAATCACTGTCACAGAATAGGTACTTTCTCCGTTTCAGTAAGAAAATTCTTTAATACAGAAGTGAGCACCTGGCTTTAATTCAATCTGCTCGAAAATCACTCGAAAACCATTCATTTTCTGTCATTTTCTAATTCTCTTCTCTAATGGCTTCTGAATCTTTTTCAGTGTAAACCTGGTCTATTAGGACTAATCTCCTGCTGGAAGGTCGGTTGGGACATTAAAATGCTGTTCCCAGCTAAGAAAAGCAACTCCTCTATTCCCTGACTAAAGGCACTGACTTAGCCATGTAATAGGTATTTTGCTTTCATTTAAAAAAAAATGGATTGCAAAATTAACTTCTAGATCCTTATTAAGTAAATATTTAATTGGTTAGCTGAGGATCACAAGTGTGTCCCCCAGCCTTTTTCATTACACTGAAAGCTTTCTCATACACAAGGATTTTATAGCAGTGTGAAAGGTAGACTCCATGGTCCTAGTTTAGAAATTGAACCAGTTTAATTAAATGTATCTTTAGACCGACTGCTACAAACCACAATATGGCACTCAGTTTAATTTAAAGCTGTTTTGTTCACTTACTCCCTGCAGAAATTGAAGATACTGAAAGCCATATTTAAATCTGTTCCAAAGCTTCTGAGCAGAGCAAGCTCAACTGAATTTTGTCCCCTCTCCACCAAAACATGGGCAAAGTAACTTAAAGGAGGAGGAGCTCAGCTAGGAGCTGGCAATTTCACCCTATGCCATCAGCTCTTTGCTGTCCTAGCCATCCTTCTAACCTGCTTAACCCAAAAGCCAGTGCTGAGAGCCTGGGTTTAAATTAAATTAAATGAAACAACTAAGATCACTGCCACTAAGAGCAGTAGTAAGACCTTAAATACAATTTTAGTAACACTCCAGTTCTACCTTGCACATCCCACTAGGCTTGGACTGGCAAAGCCAAGTTCTGAGTACATGGGGCAAATCTAAGCCTGCTGAGTCAGACATGAGCATTCCTAAAACCTTTCAGACTCATTTCAGGTAAAACCTGGATTCCCTTTCTAGGCACCAGGAGACAATAATGAAAGTCACTCCTCTACAAGATGAGGTCTTATTTGGCTCATCTTCTGTAAAAGTCTGCTCCTTGCAGAAGCTACAAAATGTCATCAAATAGCATTGGCCACTGAGCCTGCTCAGTTTGTCTCACAAACCACAACAGATTGGTCTAAGTGTTCAGTGTCCTTTCTCAGACCAGTGCAGCATTAATACAGCATTAATTCCCATGTATTTTAACTAAAATCATTCAAAGGATCAAATACTGGTACAAAAATATATCATTTAAATAGTGTGAGGATTTTTGCTTGAGATTTTGCAGGAGTGAAGAATACTATCCTTGTAAAATAACTCTGACCTGCACTTCTCAGGCAATTAATTTCCTTGTAATATAGACAAATACTTTATTCTTCAAACAATAATGACAGAATACACTTTAGCTTTGTCACCAGGATTTCTTTTTATTTAAAAGAACAACAGGAAATGGGAATGGGGGGAGGGGAAGAGTTCTATTAAAGGACAATTCACTGAAAGGTCTTTTAGCTGGCAATTGTCAGCACAGCTCAGGGCCAATGGATCAAATTTAACTCTCAAAAGTGCTGATGGTTGTATGAGTCTTCACAGTAGGGGCTGGCGCTCTGGGCCACTCAAGTTCAATTTTTGGTGTTACCACGGGATGGAGGAACTGGGATCTTGGTGAGCAAAGATTTGCTCCGTATTTGATGCACTGGGTAAAGTGGTATTCTTAAAATCACCAGCCTCCCAAGCAGCTAGTAAGCCAGCAGGAGGTTAGTAGGAAGAGAAAGTAATTGTCCTTTGTGCCTCTGAAAATAGCCAATATTAAAGGATCCTCTTATGTATTACCTGCGTTTCAATCTACACTTGCAGCTCAAAGGGAAAGAAAGAGGCTGGAGGAGACAGAAAATAAAGCTGTCAGAAATATTACAGGAGACCCTCCTCAGGCTGCCATGAAGTGTATGGTCTCCTCACCCAGAAACCTGTGCAGCCAGAGAGGATGAGTGCTCTGTAAGCAATGAAGAACTCATTCAGACAATGCACTTTACATACGCAGAGTGCTGTGCATGTCCCTGGGCATTCAGCACCAGCCTGAAGAGGCCAGAGACCTGGGCAAGGCACTGCAAGAGGGATCCTCAGACACTTATCCAGGATGGCCATGGTGCAGCCAGCACTGTGAGGACTCCACTGTACATAAATCACTGGAAATTCACTTTACATGCAGCCTTTGCTCTCCACACCCTGCCCAAAGCAGGTGGAGTGCAGCACAATCAGCAGCACAATGCTCTCATCCTGACCTGAATGTTGATACCTGTTAGCAACTTTCCCAAAACGAAGCAGGTCTGGCTGCTGATTTCCCTAGTCCTACTGTTTGGTCACAAACCTGCAAGGAAATTTACTTTGGGTCTGGGCACAACATGAAATAGAAAGAAAACACTCCAAAGCCCCCAGCACTTCAGTGCTGCAGGAAAGGAGCTCACTCTTGTTTCAAGCCTCAGTTCAAACCAAATTTGGGTCTGAACTTGACTATATACTGAATCCTAAGTGATTAACTGGACTGTATCTAATGTCTTAAAGATAAGAACAATTTAAGCAAAACAGATTGCAAAAAACCCCTGAACTTACAGCACAGCAGACTGAAAGGCTTTACAAGGGCCATTCCAGTGGGGTGCAGTGCCCACTTCCTCACCAGCAAGATTCCCACTGCCTTCCGTATGAGAACAGCTCTGCCTGCTCAGGGAACATGTGAGGATCTTCATGTTGAAAACAGGAAAAAGAAAACTTCTGTGCTAATAGGAAAAAAATCCTTGCAATAATACTAATCTATTTATAATGGTCAAAAAACATGACAGCTTACAACAGCGTCAGAGCAGCGCTTTGGCAATATTTTAGCATACTGCTGTATTTTTAGAAGGACTGTTCATTTACTTTCTCCAAAATGCTGCAGAGTCCTTATTTTTCAACAAACGATCTGTGTTTTTTTGGTGTATCATTTGCCAACATCAGAGTGTTTTATCTCAGGGTAAGGAGGAAAAAGCAGAGCTCCTGCACACAGGCTGCTGTGCAGCAGCACCGCCGGGGATGCCAAATCCCAGCTCCTCCCTGCTCTGCGCAGGGAGAGCTCTGCCACTCACAAACCTCTCTGGAAGGCTCAGCAACACGAAACTGCTGGGTTTCCTCACCCTGAGCCTGGAGGAACTGCCCCACTGCAAACAGCAGGGCTGGCAGTTTAATGGTGTTGCTCAGCCTAAGTGGTTCTAGCGAGCAGCGTGCACGATAAGAGTTCAGGGAGATGTGTTTAAGCACTTTTATGTTTTCTCAGCACAGGGTGCTTTACCATTTCAAAATTCATCTGCAAGCTACCTCCAGTGAAAAACCGTCAAGTCTCACCTGGGCCTACAGGACTGTGACAACAGGATGGTCACAGTCCCTAAGTGTCTGTATAGCCGCAGCTCCAAGACCTATAGACAAAACCCACAGGCTCCCACTTTCTTTCTAAAAAGCATATACGAGCTTCCATTGCTTTCAAAAACTTACACTAGGCTAAATTAAATACATGTGCACCCACATGTTAACTGAATTAACTTGAAGCCATCAATACGTCTCAAATGTCCATCTGTTTACACAAGCCACTTGCAGCTTTCAAGTCTTGTGCTCCTCATAGTGTAACTCTCAACCAAAACAGTCTAAGCGCAAGCAGAAAGCTCTGCTGTGAGATTTCCATGCATAATGACCATGTGTTTATTGGGTTTTCATGTTCAAATCATGTCAGAATAGACATGCTATCCATTTGCAAGATGCAACACATCGTGCCAGCCTCTCCCTCTTCAGCTGCAGAAGCCTTGTAAAACAAAGCTGGCTCTAACCTGGACAGATATTATAGCTAAATTTAAAATATCTCCCTCTGCAATTCCAATGTGATAGCTGTAAACGGTACAGCTTGCAGGACAAAGAATTAATTTCTGAGGCAATAATGTATCTTCCAGATCTGGGAAGGATTAAGAGCAGCAGATACAAGTAGCGGTTTCCAGGTAAGTTTCAGGTGATAAAATACTTTGATGAAAATCTTTGTACTGGCTCTTTGTAAGAAAAACTTTGTACTAGCTCCTCATAAGAAGTCGCCTTTTAATCTGAGTGGCTCACTTCAGCAAGGCTGGGCACAGCTAGCTGGATTTAAACTGGGAGGATGAAAGCCAGCACACATTATCCTAGAGTTCTACAGCTGGAATCAAACTTCCTTTCCTAATCTGAACTAAACTTAATATTTCACTCTTTGACAGAAATGGAGTGAAATGCAGCTCTGCTAAAAATAAGAAAAGAACCAAAAAACATTTTCTCTCTAATTTTAGGATGTTGCTGGCTTTCCTTTTAGAAGAGGTCAATGTTTCAGCGATGATAGCAAAAGCTACCTGTGCCAGCATGTGATAGCAGCCTCTCAGGGAAAACGGTTCTCATCAGACACCATTCTCCTGGACGTCCCTACTGTATTGCTGAAGATGATTGTGATGTTGAACGCCTACAAATCTCCCACGTGCCTATTTCGTTGGCCTGTTTTGTTTTTCAAAAAAAAAAAAAAAAAAAAAAGGAAAGAAAAAAAAGAGCTCGAGGCCATTATTCATGAGCAGTAAGAAAACAAATCACTCTTAGACCTACTCCTCTTGCAGATTCCCACACTTATTACCCAAAATCCCACAGCTCTCTATTGGTTGTACCCTTGACCAAAGTACAGGGCTGAGGCAGCATGCCATCCCCTGGGAAAAGCCGATCACGTTCCTCCCGGCGAGCGGCTCCGGTTATTCTAGGATCGCAGTCGGGCTGGAATAAAGTCCCCGAACTTTTCAGAGAAGGCAGCGCTCGCTCCCAGCGCCAGCGCGGGGGACCCGCGGGGCCGAGCGGGGCCGCGCTCCGCACCCCGCCGGGGAAGTCGCTTCTTCCCCCTGACCCGCTTTCTTTTCGAGGGGAAAAGAGCCGAAACGAGCGAACCGAGAGCCTTCGGCGCCCTTCCAAAGAGCCGCCCTCCTGCTCGGGCAGAAGCCAGGAAGGCGCTTTCCCGCAGAACCACGGAACGATGCTCACGCCGGTGCCCCCACCCCGGAGCCGGTGCGATGCCCGCCGTACCCCCCGCTCGTCCCCGGCAGCGGCGGCCGCCGCCGCTCGGCACTCACGCACGGAGAGGCAATTACAATAATTTAAAGCTTCCTGTCCGCCGGCTCCGCCGGGATCCCGCGGGCTGAGCCATGCCCGGGCAGGCAGGAGCAGCCGCTGCCCCGCCACACGCGCGGGCACCGCGGCCGCACCGCCCCCGCCCGCCCCCAGCCCGCAGCGGCGGAGCAGCAACGGCGGCAGCAGGAGGAGGAGGAGGAGGAAAGGGGGGGCGTGACAAGTTGTGCCAAACTTCGGGAGGTGTGCGAGCGGCCGGGAGGGAGCCGGCCGAGATGAGCTGAGCTGACAGCCGGCCCCGCCGCCTCCCCCGGCGGCGCCCACCCCGCCCGGCCCCGGAGCCCCCCGGGAGCGGCCGCGGCGAGGAACAAAGTTAAAACGGCGGCAGCCGCGCACCTACCCGCTGTCTGTCATGTCTCCTCCGGGCGCGGGGTGCTAAGTGAGACACTGGCGGGGTGGGGAGAGCCAGAGGTGCGGGGAGGGACCGGGAGATGGGTGTTTGGTGAGCTCTTCCTTTCTCTCCCCCCTTCTTCCCACCCCTTCCCCCTTCTCGCTCTCTGTCTCTCAAGGACGAGGTGAAATCCCTTGGCTGGTCATGAGGCGGCTTCAGAGACAAACAACACAATGCGAGTGCAAATAACAAAAGGGAAGAAAAAAAAACAGAAAAGGAGAGGGAGACCGGGAACAATGGGGGAGGAGAGGCTCGCCGCGCCGCGCCTGGCCGCCGCCGGCACCCCGGCAGGCAGCAGGAGGAGGAGGCGGAGGAGGAAGGCGATACGGTGACAGCGGGGAGGGGGCTGCGCGGGGAGTCCCCCCGGCACGGCGGGGCTGCCTCACGCCATCCCCGACCTCCTCCCGCCGCGCACCGGGGCGGCCCTGCCTGGCGGCCCCCGGTAAGTGCCGCGCCCGCCGCCCCCGCGCTCGGCCATCGCCGCCAGCACCATTCTCATCCTCATCCTCGCCGGCCGGGCAGAGAGCGGGGGCGGGGCTGCCCGCCGCCACAGCCCGCGGTTCAAAGCGGCGGCGGCGGCACCGAGCCCTCCCCGCCTGCCCCCCTGCTCCGCCCGGCAACTTCTCCGCCGAGCGGGGCTGCCGCGGCTCCCGGGCACACCGCTCCGAGTCCTGCCCGAGGAGCGCTCCCCCCTCCCGCCCTTTCGCTGAGAGTAAACACGCCGAGAGTTGCGTGGCCGTGGGCGTGTTGCGTGTCCGCCGGCACCTCCCGCACCGGCAGCCCGTGTCACCGCGCCGCGCTGCCGCACGGACACGCGGATGCCCGCTGCATCCCCTCTCCTCAGCTCCCGCTTCACTCCCGGCACCCCAGCCGGGCGCAGGAGCCCAGACAGAGGCAGAAGTTTGGGGTCCCTTCCCCTCCGCGAAGATGAGGAGGCGCGGCGCTCCAAGCCCACCGGTGTCCCCGCCGCCCCGGCGTTACCTCGGCGGGACCGCGGCTCCCGCGCTGCTGCAGCCCCAGGCTCGGGCAGCCCCCGCCGTGTCCCGGGTCCCCGCTCGGCTCTGCCCCGGCCCCGCGGGTCCCTCCTTGTCCCGCCGCCGCTCCCGGGCTGCCGGGGAGCCGGCCGGCCCTGCCGGGGCTCCTGCGTGGTGCGGGGGAGCTGCGCCGTCCCCGCCGCTCTGCCCGTGCCCAGCGCGGCGCTCGGAGCCCGGCTCGCTGCCCCGGGGCTGGAGCGTGGCGGACCCGCCGCTGATAAAGTCACGCTCTCGAGAACCGGGCTCGCCTCCCGCCCGCTCCCTCGCTTGTTTACTTACGGGGTCTTTTATTTTTAACGGAGCAGTTTGTACACGTGCTTTGCCGAAGCCGGCTGGACGGGGTTCGAGCCTGAGAGTGGGAAACGCAGAAATC
This sequence comes from Zonotrichia leucophrys gambelii, assembly GCF_028769735.1. Taxonomy (NCBI): domain Eukaryota; kingdom Metazoa; phylum Chordata; class Aves; order Passeriformes; family Passerellidae; genus Zonotrichia; species Zonotrichia leucophrys. Next base: position 1,095,193 of record NC_088170.1, read on the forward strand.
TGCGCCCTGAGCCAAATTGCTCAAAGAAGAGCAAGTTCGGTTATTATTCATCTCCACGAGGGAAGTCTTATCTTCTACAAATATTTGATACTGGGACAAGTCCAATAATTAACAAGAACAATCAAACAATTTCACTGCCTTCTTGGGGATTTAAAAAGTCATCATCTGGAATTCATGAACATTACAACCTTTTTTTTTTCCTGTGCTTGGATATGTTACTGTATATGATCTTTTCTCTCTGTGTGTGTGTCCCTAAGTGATTTTACCCTTTCATGCAAAAAGATGCAAACCATTAACAGCACAGATAATATTCACAACTGCTGATTCAGTGAGACTTCAGACCTCTCTGTAGGAGTGGTGAGAGAGGGTGGTAACTCTGACGGGAAAAGGAGAAAAAAAGAAAAGAGCTGGAGGAATGTTTCTTTCTTGGCTTCCTCCCTACCTCTGTAGCAGGAACTCCCACGGGAGTCCTGTGGGTGGGATGGGAGCAGGGCACATGGGAGCTTGGCCAGCTCTGTATGGGTGCAAGCACCAACTCCCCAGCCAGCCCCATAACTCCTCATAAGCAGAGGAAAAGCCAGGCTGGCAGAGGAATGGGGCTTCTGAGCTCTGCAGCAGCATTTCTGCACAGCTGGGGTGCCAGGGGGGCAGCGTGGCTCTCAGGGCCTGCAGTGAGCCAGGCAGGACAGACAGGGAGTGGACAGACCGAGGGCCACGGCCTGATTGTATCCAAAAAACCCAAGCACTAAGCCAGCCTCAAACTTGCCTCTTCTGAGTGAAACTGAGGATTTTGGTAAAGGTGGCCACATGGGGGATGATGATGTTTGTCCCTGCACCATCCCTGTCACCAGCTGTGCCCAGGTTCTGCCTCTGGCTGTCAGAGCTGCACCTCCTCAGCCCCCTCCTGCTCCTGCAAACCGTGCTGCTGATGGCTGCTGGAGGCACTGAACAGCTCAGGCACGAGGCTTCGCTCTGTCTCAGGTCATCTCAGACCTGGGGACTGCAGCCAGACTTCCAGGGGTCAGCCTGACAGGCTTTGTGTGTCCTCCCCACATCCTCCAGAACTCTCCTCTATTCATTCCCTGCCCACACCTTTTTTTTTCTTTGCATGAGCACTGCCCCCCCCCTTTACTACTTGCTTTGTGCCAACTCCTCCTTACAATCATGATAAAGTTCCTTGCAGTTCAGCACAAGAAAGGAATAAGGGTGCCTGGGTCCAAAACTAATCTGGTGCAAAGAGAAAAAGCCAAATGCGGGTGCATTTTATTTAAGATCAAAAGCACAATGGTGTGAGATTGTATTATGCTCTCCACAGGAGCTGTATTTTTCCAGTTCTACAATAGGATTAAGGTGTTCAGTGGAAAAGAGAATTACAAAAAAAAAAAAAAAAACAGAAAGAAAGGAAGGAAAAAAGCCCCATTGGACTGCAAGCAGCTGCATTTCAGTTTGTCTAGAATAATGAGGATATTTCATTCCTCAAAGGCTCTAGCATCCTATTTCCAAATATTTTTTAAACAATTGTGAACACCAATTATAATTTAACTTTTACTATTTATTGCAAATAATTAATTCTGGAGGGTTTTATGTATTTATTTTCTTAGAGGAAGGATGTTGCCATTTCTGCATTGACTCATTTCAACATTTTCAGTCAACCAAATGCTTTTTAGTGGAACCTAAAGACATCTCCTTATTTAGCCCTGCATATCTGAGTGCACAGGATGTTGAATGTTAGCACACACGGGCTGGACACAGCTGGGAGCACAGCTTCAAGCCACTTTTCCACCCTGAATAACTAAAGAAAGCACAAAAGAAAATTTTCAGTGCAACTTACCCAGTGAAAGGTAGGCTACTGGGTAAAAATTGCTAGCTATTTTGAATTTGCAATTTGCAAAGCTCTGGCTAGCTCAGTTCCCAGCACCAGGGAGGCATGGCCTGAGCCTGGTGCTGTTCTAGCGCTCATGGAACATGGCTGTTGAAATGAAAGGTATCACACATCTTTACAGAGAGCAGTGTGCACCTAAAAATCAGTTTGTGAAGGTGTTTTATGAACAGATCTACATTGGTTCCCCCCACCCACCCCTGAACCTGCAAGTTAAAGTTTTATGTATGATTCTAAGGAAAAATAAATATCTCTGCTCACATAGAGCTAATCTGTCTTTAGTTTTCCCTGGCTTTTTCCCTTCTCTGCCACTACTCACAAGCTGCTTCTTGCCTCATCCTCCTAGAAAATTCATAGCTCCAGTTTTCTACTCCACTGAGCCTTGGCACACTCATTTTCACAAGAGCTGCAGTAAAATGCCACCTTTCTCACGTGGAAATGCTTTGTTGCTACCTCTCAGAGGTATAAATGACAGCATTGAACAGCAAAGCCTGAATCCTATAAAACAACATTATCTTTGTGCCAGAGTAATCCAATTATTGAGGTTCTGAGATAACCTTAAAGCCATATCAAAATGAAGAAACCCCTTAGGAACTTACAAACATCTGTTTTCCTATCAGAGAGCATCAGCACAAGAACACCCTTCCGTGGTCCCAATCAGCCCAAGCAGCACTCTCATCTTTTACATTCAGCATGCCTTATCTGCTCCTCCATAATAAAATCAGGGTGATGCTTGCACTGATTTCTGCCAGTAGGAAAGCCTCTGTTGCTTAAATTAAAGCAATGTGGTTCTATGCAGCTCTTGTCTCTGTTCTCCCAGAGGCACTAGAGAATCCCATCTATAATATTTCAAAAAGACATTAAAATAACTTCCTAGGGAACATAAAACATGCTGCTGTTGTGTCCCTGAACAGGGCACTCTCTCCAGTTTCTCGTTAGCTGATTCCTGAAATTAAATGATAGAATCATGTTTCAGCAGAGCAACTGGCAGTTTGGGTCCCACATTTAGGTCCTATTAACTAAATAAGGAATACATTTATTTTTAGTAGAAGGTGCATACAAAATCTAAAAGAAACAGGAAATGTTGATTAAATTAAATGTCAGTGTGGCGTTCTATAATTTAAACTACTGCAGGCACATGGAATGATAAAGAGAAAAGGAAGCCAGCTGAAAAAGTTAGGATACTCTCTTTGAGTCGTCCATGCTGAGCAAAAATTAAGTATTACAAGAATCTGTAAACAGCTTTCAGCTTCAATAATGGATTAAAGGCGTGAGCCACAATCATCTATCATGCTACCAGTGGTAACCCATAGATTTCAATGAGATTACTCGTATATATAAAAATAATCATAATCTATCAGGACATGCAGATGAATAAAGACAGTCACAAGGATGGATTTAAGAAGCAGGCTGGAACTTCATTAATACAATATTTTCACATGTCAAACAGTTAAGTGGGCCCAGCTCAGGGATTACAAAGCTACAATTTAGGGCAGATCTTCCCTAATCTCTCTTTTACAATGAGCTCACATCTGAAGCCCACCCCTCAACCCTTCCCCAGGAAAAAGGAGGAAGACCTAAACCACACAACACTTCCTTTAGGTTTGCTTCTTTCCCAGGCACAAATCCAGTGGCAAAGTTCCAGATTTATTTTTTAATTTCAGCCTTAGTCCACAATAACATGAGCAAAAATAAAGCTTTCCGTGATTCCAACAGATGAATAAATATGTATATTCTCATATATTCCATTTCCAAATCCAGCTTCTTAGCCCACCCCTGACTCTGTGGTGCTACAGAGGCCATCAAAACATTTAATCTTCTTCAACTCTGCCCTAATAGAAGAACATGATACCAGAATTTACACCAGAATTCCCCACCAAGAAGCAGCATCCCAAAATCACAGGTAATCCATTGTGATACAGGAAAGGATTAAGTCCCAAACTTTAATTTCACTTTTGTGCCTGTCAGGAGTGAGAGAACCTGCCCAGCTGGAGGTCTCATGCATATATTCTGGCTGCTCCCTTTCCTTCTTGGCTGTTTGCCCCACCACTGGGTTAATTAATTGTGCTTTCCATGGAGCCTCCCCTGGAGGAAGCCCTTGCAGGATGAGAATCCATGTGGTGCTGCTTGCCTAGGTGTGGGCACCAGCAGGAATGTGTGTGGCATGGCTCAGTGAAGGTCACTCAGGACTAATTAATGAGGGCAGACCATTCGGATGATGCCTCAGGTTTTAGCTTTGATATTTTTCACATTCTGTGCTGCTTTAGTGTGTGGGTCTGGGCTTCACATTCAGGGATGGTGAGCTGTGTGCACAGAGCAGGGAGACAAAACAATTCCTGCTCCAGCTGGGCACCAAGGACAAATGACCCAAATCTCAGCCCAGGAGCACAAACCCCGTGGGCTGGAGAGAGAAAAACAAGCAGGGTGGGACTGCCTGGCCTAAAGCTGGAATGGGACAATGAACTGCAAGGTGCAAATGGAGCAGAACTGATCCCAGGGACAGAGCCCATGCCCGGCCGTGCATTTTGGGGCCATTTTGGTTCATCTTGGGTGCAGCCCTGGCTGGGCTCTGGTGCTGCCCGAGGTGGATCCATGGAGGAGATCCTGTGAATAAATCCCTGCTTTATTCTGGAACTCTGTCCAGCCTCTGTTCCAGGTCAGACTTCCCAAGGCATCAGGGGCAGTGCAGACGTGGAACTTCAGACCATGAAGGGATCCTGGTTGTGCACAGCATCCACTTCAAACTCAAACCAAGGCTACAACAAAGTTTTCAGAGTGATTTCCAAGAGTTTTGGGCACTCTTAAAAGACGACAAAAAATTGTGGCATAGACCTTTCCAAAAGGAAAGGTGTCTTTCACTTTTTACATCCAGCCACATTTTCTAAAACTGGTGATTGACTGAAAAAGGGAGGCAATCAAAATAATCTGAGACTTCTGAAAATAGAGGCCAGTTCCTGTGAGTAAGTTTTAGCAGGACTGAACAGTTAGTGTCTTATCAGTAGCACAGGAACAGGGATTTGTATATACTGTTTTATTAAGATCATTATCTCTGCAGTGCTCCTTAAAAGAAAACAAAAGAAAAAAAAATTGCCGTAAAAGGACAGAAAAAATGACTCATTTTCCCGTCGTTGCCAAAAGCCTCTAATTTTCAATATAACCAGGCTTTGTGCCACAAGATAGAGCTTTTTTTTTTGTTTAATAGATATTTAGGTGCAGTAATTATTTTTAAAATATATGTGGGGGGAAATGGTGTGACCTTGTTTAAAATTTAGCACATTACTGTAGGATTATTCTCCAGCATGTATGCAATAAATAGTACCCTCAAAAAAACCAAACAAACACAACAAAATCTAACAGAATTAAGTAAAAAATGGCCAAATTTCCAACCAAAAAATATTCTTTCTTAGTACAAAGTTTGTTCTCTGAATTTGTGATCATTATTTGAAAAATCAGAGAGCATATACAATTTTTGCTACCGCATTTCTCATGCAAACCTGTTTTCGTGCACTACCATCTTTTGTGGAGTAACGCAGCTCCTAATATCCTTAAATTACTATCATAAAAACAAAAAGGAAAGGAGGTTGCACTGCAATGAGATGTCGTTTGTGTTCCTAACAGGGCAATCACTGATTTAAAATTGGCATTGGAGCTCCTTTTGTGAAATGATTGCTGGGTTAGGAAAACAGCCCTTTCAACTGGCAACATGTGAATTTCTAAGGAAGGATTTGGGTTTGGCACTTGTTCTGCTCTGTGCTCACTGTTAGACCTGCACGAATTTCTGTGTGTGCATATTCTGTTGCTCTGGATGTATCCTAGAGGAATGCTCATAAGATCACTATCGAGAAGGCTCAAATAGGTTTATATTTTACTTTTAAAGAAAAAAAATAACAAAACCATCAGCACATAAATAAAATTTTCATAAGAACCCAAAGCCTGTTTTACCTCACACACCCGCTCACGTGGCTGCAGGTCTGCAGTGAAGGATAAACAGTGCAAAATATTCTCTATTCTGCTTTTCCAGTGTGTGGGCATCCAGGCTGCTCACTACAAATGACTGCACCAGGTGAGAGGCAGGGAGAATCAGGCCCCAAAGATTTTCTGTACTGGATCAGATCAGTGGTGCATTAAGTGTGTCACCTCACAGCTGGATGCTCCAAAATGAATCTGGCTGTCTGTGCAGTGCTGTGGGAGCTGCTCTGGCACTCAGGCTGCATCCAGGAGAGGAGAGTGGGCTTTGCCTTTCATTTTCTCAGTGCATCTAGTCAGAGCTGTCCTTATTCGGGATCAAACTGTTCAGACTTCCTCAGCAGTTAAACAAGAGTATCTGACTCTGGTTGTGAAACAGGATGTAAGACAGGGCATTAGAAATTATAAATAATAGCAGGAGGGAAAACAACACAACAAACATTATTTTCTCACTGTTTTCATGTGCTTATCTGGTGTAAGAAAATAGTCTGCAACATAAGAAACACAAAATCAGTATTCCATTATTTACATCAGGATATTTTACACTGCAGAGCTAATTTATGGAACTTTGCAGCTTCATATAATTGATTCATTTAAATCAGAAAGATGAGCTAATATTACATGAACAATAAACATATACAGTATTAAGAATTTCCAGATATCACCAACACGAAGTAGCATAAATATATCAACACACAAAACTGTGCAAACCTTTCAGAGGTTTCAAATGCTAAACCCAGGGAGAATCAAATCTCAGCACATCCAGTCATAGGCACAAATATTCCTAAACCACTCCAACACACTGATTTCAGCATCCAAAAAATCCGAAGCAGACGAGCAAAACTTAGCACACATGCTGGATACATTGAGCCTAGTTGTCACATATTCAAAACTATCCAAAAAGCAGTTCCATACCTGCTATCTGACTGAAAGCCAATAGCACTTACAGGTGCCCCTAAATTGCTTCTCTGGAGCTCAGTTTCAGCCACCAAAAAACCCCAACAAAACCCACAAAGAAAATGCATGTGCCTACACTCAGAAAAAAAACCCAAATTAAAAACAACCCAAAACCAAACAAACTACCCAGCCAAAACCCAAACACTTCTGCTACAGGCTTACATGCTATTTTTTAAAAGAGTTTCATTTCAATAATATTTTGAAACATATGCCATGTGACTGGTGATCCAGCTTCCCCAGTTCACACAGCAGAACATGAAAGCTCTCAGGAACAGGTGTCCCACCATCCATTCACTCTTAGTCATTCTGAAACATAAGACTTGGCTGCAAGTCTTCTGCCAAAAAATTAAGGTCATTCAGGAAAATATTTTTTAATCCTTCTTTTTTCTTTTTTTCTATTTTGATAGAACTGCCTCTCTTCAGACAAAATAAAGTAAGAGATGAGTAAACCAATGGTCTCTTTCTGCAAATGTGTGTGTGAAGAGCTGTTATTGATACAATTGAAGTTTCACTAGTAAAAAAGAGCTTTTCAGTGGGATTGGTTTGAGTGGGCTGATTTTCCTCTCTGGCCAGGTAACTGCAACACCTGTTGTGCTGCAGGTGAGGATCCCATGGGCTATGACTGAGCACCTGACAGCCCCAGGATGGGCTGGAATGCAGGGAGAGCTCGTGCCAGGGACACCTGGGGTTCAGCCTCCTGCTGGCACCAGCTTCAGGGCCCTGTGCAAAGAGTCAGAGCAGGAAAGAAGGCCAGAAGAGAACATGGCAGGCCACGAGGATGAAATCAAAACAGAAACAAGAAGTCAAGTGGCACTCTGGGACCTGCAGAAAATTATCTATTAAACAAATATTAAAAAAACCCAAACCCCACTAAGAACCTGTCAGACCAATTAGAAATCTCTGAATTCATGTGTGTATGTGGTGGGGGGTGTTTGCATTTTTGTCTTTCAACTGACTTCAAAACAAACCAAAAAGTTTGAAAGGAAACACAGGTCTCTAGTATGGGCTTTTGTTCAGAAAGAAATCTGCACTAAAGCCCTATTGTATTCATCCTTCAAGGCAGGAGCAGGGCTGGTATTTGTAAATCCAGGGCAGGGATTAGAAGCCAGGCTTGCAGACAAAGAGCAAATCCAGGAGTTCACAGCAAGGACTCTCCAACTATAATATTCTTGAAGTCCTTCTCACCCAGACTCCAGCTGTTTATATCTGGAATTACCTTTTCTCTTGCATAGCTTCAAACTGACACTTTCACTGTGAAGGCCTTGGTGCAACTGATTAATAAATTTCCTTTTTGAGTAAGGAGGCTTTCAAAAAGAAGAGTGACTGTGACATAACTTAAATCCATGGGGAAGGAGGAAGAAGGGTCAGCATCAGACATGGGACAGGAGGAACAGGTACCAAGGAGGACATAGGAATCCTGAAGAGCATCACTCATCAAGTAGGGAGTTTTAACATTGCTTAATAGTACGCAGGCTGCTCCCTGACTTTTGGGACTTTTCAAGGCTCTCAGAATAATGAAATATTAGTCTTTGTTTTATAGCAGGGGAGGATGCTTTTACTCAGGAGCATCTAGCATCTCCTGAAGAACTCCAGAGCTGGAGAAGCCATCTTTACTTGTTTCAGCTCTCTTTGTTCACAGTTACAATCTATTTAGTGGCTGAATAGTTAGGATGGAATTAAAAACTAATCACCCTCCTACTCTCATGTTACCTTCCCTTACCAGCTGTTTACTCTCCTCACTCACTGTTTTCCTAAAAAGCATCTTGCTGACAAGTGGCAGGATCCCCATTTGTGGTGCCAGAGCCCATCAGAGAGCAATGCACAGAGATTAATCTCATTTTTGAATGAATTTTTTTTTTATTTGTCATTTTGAAATTTGAATTTCACAAGGTCATCTTCACCCCTCTTGGTGTAATTGATTCCCTGCTGATCAGTGCTTGTGTGTGCCTCTGTGTGTGTGTGTGAGGCAACAAGTGTGCAATGGAGCTGGAGCTCACCCTGCTCCATGCAGCATGTGAGCATCCTGTGACTGAAAATATGCTCCCTTGCATAATCCTGAGATTAGCAAAGTTCTAGTAAAGGATGTCAGACAGAAAAGGGAGGAGGAAAACCGCTTAAGGTAAATACAGGGGAAAGCCCAGCCTAAGAAATGAACCAACAGGGCTCCTGCTCAGCTCCAGCTGCATCTCTGTCGTGCCTGTGTGAACTGGAGTGAGGCATCACAACTCCTCTGGCCTTGAAATCCCTTCTCCTAAACACAAGAACCGAAGTAGGTGGAGCTATGTGAAAGATCCTTGGCTGTTTGGAAGATGAGTTGTGCCAGTGCCAGTTGTTGATAATCAACTTCTGACAGACAGAGGAGGGAAGGTCAGCAGATCATCAAATACACCCTGCTCCATGTGTGACATTCATGGGAAATGTCACTGGCTGCAAGTGCTGATCACCTTGGCAGTGCCTGGTGGGATGTGGCACTGCACAAACACCTGGAAGGTGCTCACTGGCCCTGCTCAGGTGTGCTCCTGGCTGCTGGCGTGTTGGATGCTGGAAGGGGAGGTGCTTCCCAGACATCCCTTTGCAGGAAGGTGCCATGGCATTTTAAGAGTTGCAATCCCACAGCTGGGGTTAGCACTGCCTGGCAGAGTGACAGCTGCAGTTCCCATGTGCTTCTGTCTAAGAACTCACCCCACAGCCTTTGTGCAGCTGGGAGGCTTCCACACAGGACGGACAGTGTCTTCACTGACAGAGAACATGATAAATGATACCAACTATAAACTGAATCCCTGTGCCAAATTCTTGTATTGCAGACTTGGGGCCAGAATGAAGTTTTTTGGTTTGGGATTTTACAAGGAAACCTATTACCAAAACTGGCATAGCAGCCTCCACTAAATCCAAAAGAGGAAGCAACATCTTACAGGTGAATATTTGAATTTAACATCAAAACTGAATACAGCTCTATGGGTTGCAGAGATCTCCTGCTGATTTTATTTCTAAAGACAAGACAGTTCACCCCCAGAGATTCTTTTGCTTGTATATAGAGAGAAAATAATCTCTCCTCAGATCATCTCTCTGTCTGTCTGTAACCCATAGAGTTTGCGCCAGCAGTCCTTTCATTTGTGCTGAACCCTATTTTTGGTTGGCAGCAGAGGGGAGGGAGGCAACCAAGTAAAGGCTTAAGAGAAAGCCTCAGCTTGTGCCCACAGAAAGGTTTTTCCAGATGGGGTATCTCCTGTGCTCTCCCCAAACCTGCTGCCCTGCCAACCCCCTCCTCAGGCTGTGCCCAGGAGCTCCAGAGGTGGTGACATCTGTGGGGACATCTGGGTACCTGCCCAGGGTTCCCCGCAGCTGCATCAGCCCTGGGCAGCCTCTCCTGCACACCTGGCAGGGCACCAAAAACCCATTTGAGTCTTTGGCAAAGATATTTCCCTCCCTGGTGGTGTTTTGAGTTCTTTCTTCGAGCCTTTGTGAGCTTGGAAGCAGTCCAGGCAGCCCAGAAGACAAAGCAATGCAAAGATCAAGTCCAGGTTCACTGGGGTGCCAGGCCCCAGGTTCACTGGGGTGTCAATCCCCAGGGTCACTGGGGTGTCACCAGGCACTGGGTCAGGCCAGTTCACTGGGGTGTCAATCCCAGGGTCACTGGGTGCCAGGCCCAGGGTCACTGGTGCAGGCCGGGTTTCATGGGTTCACCCAGGCACTGGGTCCCAGCCCGGGTCACTGGTTCAGCCAGTCTGGGGTGTCAATCCCAGGTTCACTGGGGTGCCAGGCCCCAGGTTCATTGGGGTGTCAATCCCCAGGGTCACTGGGGTGTCAATCCAGGTCTGGGCCAGGCCCGATGGTCCAGGCCAGTTCATGGGGTGTCAATCCCCAGGGTCACTGGGGTGCCAGGCCCAGGTTCATTGGTGTCATCCCAGGTCACTGGGTGTCAGCCCAGGTTCACGGTGCAGCCCAGGTTCATTGGGGTGTCAATCCCCAGGGTCACTGGGGTGCCAGGCCCAGGTTCACTGGGGTGTCAGGCCCCAGGTTCATTGGGGTGTCAATCCCCAGGGTCACTGGGGTGTCAGGCAGGCTCAGCACGTTCTCCCCCTCCCAAGGATCCCTTCCCTCCCAGCTCTGCCTTGTGGTTTTGCAGCAAGGTGGAACGGAGCAGATCCTCTATGAGCCGATGTGCACCCAGCGTCCCTGAGCTCATTGTTGGGTAAGAAAGGAGCTGAGTGGGAAGGTCAGGAAAGGAATTTGTGTGTGTACCTAGCAGAGGCTCCAACCCACCCTCTGTGTGTGCATAAAGAACACCAGGTATTTACAGACAAAAGTAACGAAATCTACAAGGGTGTTTCAACTGCCTTTTAATTCTGATTTCATTACCAGCTGAAGTGGTTTGAAATCCACATTATCACGACTGTCTTGGTCTCAGTGATCCCCTTCCCAAAGCAAGTTACTTGTTGCAGAAGTAAATTACTTCATATCATTTTCTTAGAAGATCATTAAAAGAATTTCTCATAGCATTCGGGTTGCCAGTTTGAACTGGGTGGCAAACAAGAGGTGGCAAACTAATTAGCACCTCAGAAATATAACAGATTAAAAGTGAGTATTTCTGTCTCATTTTGAACCCGCTCAAATACAATGGATCTGTAAATTCAGCTCAGAAGCTGTTGGGGCTGAACTCTGCTCAGAAGAAATTATGTTCAAAGAAGACAGAGAAACCATTACAATGAAAAATAAAGCACAAGACAGAACAGAAATCTGATAGGATGAAATATCTAAAAGATTACATGGAAACTAAACAGAAATACAAATGCTTTTATTAAAAGAAAAGTGAATGAACAACGACAAAAAATAAAAGAAGAAAACCCCAACTTTACAGCAGCCCAAACTGATGGAAGCCCTATTTCTATACCTACAATAAGGTTTAGTTTTCCTAGAAAACAAACCAATTGCCATTATAGAAAGGAGAGCCTCTCTATTCCCCTGCAAAAAGTGGCAAGCCACTTGAATTCCTCTCTCCCAGTAAGTAATTCACAAAGGCTCTGATTCTGCAGAGCAGCTATTGGGCAGCATTGGTGCTGCACCAAGTGCCAGGGATATGGTGAGGGCCCATATGTCTGCAGATCCCCCCAGCACAGGCACATCCACAAGACGTGGGAGGTGGAAAAAGCAAAGCTGAGTGCAGTCCACACCAGCACCCTTAAATCTTAGAGCCACAAGTGTTTATACATCTGCTAGGGAAGATTAGACTGTCCAGATCATTAAAATTCAATGCATAAGTAGAAATACTTAAAATACAAAAGAAAAAAACTTTATATAGCAATTTCCCCCCTCCCTCTGAGCTGGTTTCCCTGTCAGTGTAACTCTGCCAGCTTTAATGCCTGTTATTTTTAATTTGCTGCACAAGAGGAAAGGCAATCAGGGAAGTTCATGTGCTCACATACTCTCCTCCACATGCGTGCGTCGATGGATATCATACATAATTTCTCAAAGTAAATATGTGGTGATTAATTTAATAAAAGAAATAATTGCAAACAGCATACGGGGTCATGGGTGACAAATCTAATCATTTACTGAGAGTAATATATGCAGAAATAAACAAGATATAGCTTATAAGCAATGTGTGGGAAGTTAGCTATGATTCAGGCAAGCGTTTGGATTTCTTGTTTGTGGACAGAAGGTTGCAAATTTAACCACTTAACAGACACCTCTCTAATTTCCTGGTAATTAATGATTTTTGTAATGATTATTAAGGCCTCCAGCCCTAGTACTGTCAGCTCATTATTGTATTTGTGAATTAACTGTAGCAGTTAAAAATATAGGTGGACCAGAAGCAGCTCCATCTTATCCTGGGCTGTTGCAGCACTCTGAATTAGAACGTGTAACCCCTCTAGTGGAAACTGGGAAAAGTGGCTCCAATGAATTGCCCACGGTAAGACACGGGCATTCCCAGCTCCTCCAAGATCAATAAATGAAAATTCCCTTGCTCCTGCGTCCCTTCAGATGCCCTGGGCTCAGAAAAGTGCAGCGTCACTGATGTTTCACTGCAGGATGCAGGAAAAGTGCTGGCAATAGAATGGGGTGAAATGAAGGAAATAAGGTTTGGGCCAAGCATCCTGTTTCACTCCAATGAGAACACAATTAAGCTGAGCCACCCTGAGAAGTTTCCTTTCAATAAACAGCCCCCTCAGTTTGAAAGTCCTTTGGAATGTGGGTGCTGAAACAGTGCAGTCAGCAGAGAAAAAAAGATGTGTAACTTAGGGTACCCTCATTTCTTCTGACACACCTTTGGGTGGGATGCTTTCCCACTGCAGAGAAAGGGACTGTTGAGAAGTTTGAATGGTCTCATTTTCCTCCACAAATGGGAATGGACTGAAACTTTTCATTGGTGCACAGGGCTGTGGTTGCATGGTCTGAGCACAGAGCTCTGAGCCCCACAGTCCAGAGCTAGCCAGGACCTCTGGCCTCATTCCAGCCATTGGCTTTCTCCCATCTCAGCTTCCTCACTTCCAAACTAGTGAAAATACTTAACCCTGAGTTCCTCAAAGCTGAAATGTACACTCAGCAGCAAAGGAAAGTTATTAAGTCTATATACACAGCATGAGTGTGTAAGCACACAGCACCTGGCTTCTCAAAATCTCCATCTTCACACATGGACAAAAACCACCCTAGACACACCAAGGACAGCATTGTGTGCTCCTTGTCCTCATCAGGAATTCTTGTTTTGCAAAGACAGCCACTCTTTCATCACTACATCATCTCCATATCAAAATGAAAAGAGTCAATAAGTCTTTAGACATGCTACCAAAAGGTCACTGACCTGAGGTCGTCTGTGTTGGGGTGAGAGCAGAAAATACTTTCTGTTTGTTAAACAGAGTGATAACTGTGAAAGAAAAGCTTAAATAAAGTCTTCTCTGTAAAATGAGGTTAATCATGTTGTGCCTGTGCACAACCCAAATGAAGTTAGAATTAGGTGGTGGACAGGCAATGCCACAAATTTGTCACAACAGGACAATAACTTCCCTTCTTAAATATCTGTCCTTCAGGGGGAAACTGAAGCCCCCTCACAGCCAAGCTCAAGTCTCTGTGCAGTTCTTTTAAGCTCTTCCTATTCCCTTGGCACAGCAGTCTGGACTTGCTGAATTTGAGAGCGGGATGATGGATCCCTATTGCAAATGCAAATTGCTGTGCTGCCCTGGAGTGGGACAGTGCTGACAGGAGGGAGACAGTGGGACAGGAGGAGAAGGGACACCTCTCCTTGTCCACTTCTGCAAAACTGAGGAGAAGCAGAAAACAATTATTTCTGTGACTCTGTCTTGGAACCTTTTTTGCGCCTTTTCCTCCCATGAAAACTAAGGATAGCTTTTTCTCATTTTAGAGGATTAATATCAACCATTAAGATGGTAGTTGAATGTATATAATTATCTGTTTTTTCACTCAGTGTATACTCAAAACTCTCTGTTGATTTACAGACTTTTCAAGTGTGGTTTGCACACGTATCATTCTGTGATACAGGAGTATTAATCACATACTTTTTTTTTTTCATTTAAATGTTAATGTGTACAGGTAATTTTCCAATATGTAGAAAATATGGTAAAAGCATGAGTGCTGAACACTCATCAGATGCTAGAAAGTGTCATGCCAGATTCTAGAAAAGCTTCTCGGAACCGACACAGCTGGTCAGGAAATACCCCTGCCTGCAATCCAGGCTTGGTTAGCTTTTTAAAAAGGGGCTTTTAGGGGGTTTCATTTTAATATTTTAATGCCAGCAGATTGTGGTGCCTTACAGTAATCAATCCTTAAAAGTGATTAATTCCGAGGATGCGCTAAAGGGTGTGCTACTATATAAAAAGAAAAGGGGATTTTACCCGTTTATTATTTGCATAATGATTGAGGACTCCCCTCAGCTGAGTGCTGGCTAATTTGCAAGACAAAAACTGAATGCTCACTTTCAACATGCACCTAGTTAAGTCCTAGTGGAAACCCAGCCCGAGACTTCTCCTTGCCTGTTTGCATACAGCTGAAACCCGCACCTTCAGAGGATTTTGAAGCGCTGCTACCGAGATTTTCAAATCAGCCTGGGAAATTGAACGGGATTTTCACAAGCGAACCTTAGGTCTATTTTGAGAAATCGAGAGCAAGTGCAGGTGCAAACAAAGATACTAACGCAAGTTCTAACTCAAAGTTTAAGAGCCGATATACAATAATTAGAAGGCATAAATCAAGTAGGTGTTATCCGGTGTTTTCGTGTCAGCAGAAAGGAGAACTGCAGGACTCCCGAATAACTGAGCGCACAAGGGACAGCGCTGCTCCTCGCCCGCATTAAAACAGAACCAATCACATAGGAAATGACCACTTGATCCGAACAGCACATCCCTGCTCGGTGCTCTGGCAAGGATCAAAACAGCAGGGCGGTGCTCAGTCCCTCTCAAGGAATTCCTCTGGGCTCGGGGCTGGCACCTGCCTGCAGAAATCACGGGGTTAAACACCCAGCACTGCCCCGCTTGTTCGCGGCACAAGTGAAATTATTATTAAGTATTATATTTTCGTACCCAGTGCGTTTTCAGCACGAGCAGGCTCCCCACGTTTCCCACCGCTGTTTTCAGCTCGATCCTGGCAGGTTGTACAGACAGAAGCGCAGCCCTGCCCGCCGGGCATTACCCGAGCGCATCATTTACCAGCCCGGCTCCAGCGCTGCTTTAGGGACCTTTCCGCGGGCAGCTCCCCGCAGTTTGCTGCCTGCCCGGTTCTCCTTCCCCAGCACTCGAGCACCTGTAAATCTCGGGGCTGAGCAGCCCTCGTTAACCATTCCGGTGCTGGCTGCGGGCACACAGCGCGCCGGCACTCCGTGTCTGCCACTAAAACACCTGAGCTGAACACAAACACACCTGGGCTAAACAAGGCTCCTGGAGCTGAAGGGTTTGCAGGAATTCTGTGCAATCTGCCTCTCCATCTTTCTGTAAAGCCCCAAAAATCTGAGTGCCTGCTCAAGTGTCACGCTGCGAGAAGTTACCTGCATGGTCTTGGTCACGAGTGTCCTGAGACAAACAGTGCCAAAAGCTTTCGTTTGGTTGAGATATACTTAGCTAGAAACTAATTCCCAGGCCTTGGATATTTTCACCAACTTCCACCTCTTTGTAAGCAATATTCTTTCTGTGAAAGTAGCCAGCTAACAATCCCTGCAAAATGAACATTTTCTAATTGGATTTAATGAAGTCAGGACTGGGTATTGGTGATGTGCTCAATAAACTGCTTTAACCTGGGACCTTTAGCATTGCCCTGCTCCATCCCAGAACAGCTGACCCACGACTTCCCTAGCTGCACACACAGAGATTTGATTGAAAATAGAGAAATGGAAATGTAACACCTTCCCCTACCATTGCTGTAGTGTTTTGGACGTGCAGCATGGGATGCCATCAAGGGCCACAGCTCCCAGGGTTTGATAAGGGAGCCCATTCTGTCACTGCTCCACAGGGACAGGACACTTTGCTCTGAGCTGAGGTCCGCAGACATCTGGAACTTTGCTGGGTTTGAGTTAACTGAAAACATAACTCTGTAGTGGTGTTAATTTTCTTCATAGTGTGGGACTGTGGTTTGGAATTGTGCAGGAAGCAGTGTTGGTAGCACAGGGATGTTTCAGCTCTTGCTCCCAGCGCCAAGGTGGTTTGGAATCGTGCTGGGAGCACAGATCCAAGGCCTTTCCTGCCCCTCACCCAGCAGTGGGGGTGCACAGGGGGCTGGGAGGGGATGCAGCCAGGACAGCTGACCCCAATGAAGCAATCGCCCCAGACCACATGGATCGTGCTCAGCATATAAAGCTGGGGAAGACAGAGAAGAGGGGGATGTTTGCAGGGATGGTGTTTGTCTTCCCATCTCACTGCCACATGTGATGGAGCCCTGCTGTCCTCGAGAGGGCTGAACATGTGCCTGTCCATGGACAGCAGGCAATTCATTCCTTCCTTTGCTTTGCTTGTGTTTTACCTATTCAGCTTTCGCTTTACCTATTCAACTATTTTTATCCAGACTTAGGAGTTTTCTCACTTTGACCCTTCCCGTTTTCTTCCACCTCCCTCAGAGGACAGTGAATGAGGGGCTATGCAGAACTTAGTTGCCATCTGGGGTTAAACCACGACAGCAAGTGAAACATTTCACTTTACTGCATGGGATGATGTCTCTCTCTAGTGGCTAGGTACAGTCACTATAGCCACATGCTTTACTTGCATTTTGGATGGCATTCCTAGTTAAACAATCACTGCCGTAATCAAATCCTGTGCTAAAGGTCCCAGGTTAAAGCAGTTTATTGAGCACACCACCAATACCCAGTCCTGACTTCACTAAATCCAATTAGAAAATGTTCATTTTGCAGGGATTGTTAGCTGGTTACTTTCACAGAAAGAATATTGCTTACAAAGAGGTGGAAGTTGGTGAAAATATCCAAGGCCTGGGAATTAGTTTCTGGCTAAGTATATCTCAACCAAACAAAAGCTTTTGGCACTGTTTGTCTCAGGACACTTCTGAAATCCCAAGGATATACAACATTTATAGGGAGGTGAGAATAACCTTTTCCCTCAGCTCCTAATGTATTTCAACTTCTTATTCTCCTAAAAGCCAATAGAACATTTAAGTGGGGGAAATTCTAATAAAAAAGGGTGATGTTTGAGTGTTAAAAAGCTGCTAACTTGATAAGGTTCTCCCTTCTACTTGCTCACAAGCAATAATTCAGTTCAAGTGGTCAGCGACCAAAGGCCAGATTTTTAGATGTAATTAGATGGAAAAAAGAGAATAACAATGCACCTAGAAGGAGTTTCTGAAGTAGAAATTTTCTATTGTGCATATGGAGAAATTCTCATTGAATGCCTGCCTTGTTACAGACCCAGCTTTCTCTAAACAATAACTGACCTTCACCCTTACTGACATGCAACAGCTGTTTGGTAAAAATAAAGTGGGGGTTTCAGTCCAGCCTTTAGTGTGCCTCCAGCACCAGGGTCATTGGTGTTGTTTGGGGTAGGAACTCATTACAGCAAGGCACCAAGGGGAGGTCCCTGCTGCCACTGTCCAGGTGCATCACTGAGAGATTTCCACATTTGGGCTGCCTGTCTTCAATGAGAGTCACTAAACCTCATGACTGAAAAACCACCTGATGGTGTTTTAGGCACACCTGACAGTTACACAAGTGGGACATGGAAATCCTTTGTGGATGTCTTGCTGATGCCTTGGGAAGGCTGCCCTGGAGCAGAGGCTGGACAGAGTTCCAGAATAAAGCAGGGATTTATTCAAAGCATCTCCTCCATGGATCCACCTTGGGCAGCACCAGAGCCCAATGGCCCCAAAATGCACGAGGGGCACGGGCTCTGTCCCTGGGATCAGTTCTGCTCCATTTGCACCTTGCAGTTCATTGTCCCATTCCAGCTTTAGCCCAGGCAGTCCCACCCTGCTTGTTTTTCTCTCTCCAGCCCACGGGGTTTGTGCTCCTGGGCTGAGATTTGGGTCATTTGTCCTTGGTGCCCAGCTGGAGCAGGAATTGTTTTGTGTCCCTGCTCTGTGCACAGAGCTCACCATCCCATAACGTGAAGCTCAGAACTGCACACTAAAGCAACACAGAATCTGAAAAATAAAAAGCTAAACCTGAGACATCATTCCCAATGCAGTGCAACTCTGCTGCAGCCAATGGGAGAGATGGGAACTGCAGGAGAAAAAGGAATCCTGGATCAGGAGGGGATGTGTTCTAGTGCTAGCAAGCAAACCCCTGCTTTTGCATGTGGCTAAGCCAAGGAGGGAAACTTCGGGATGTGGAACAGCAGGGAAAGCACTTCCACTAGATTACAAACAAGATATTAATTGGGGATGGGGAAATAATATCCTCATATTATCCAGGGCTGCCAAACAAATCTGTGGCAGAAAAACAAGACCTGAAATTTCTTTCAAGTTTTCTAGTCCCAGTCTGCATTTGCTAGACTAGACCATTTTCTGCTTAGGACAAAATAGACCAAACAAAAAAAAAAATGACCTTGAAAAAATGAGATCCTCATCAGGGATGAGCTGTGGGACTGATATTTTAATATTAACTCCTAGATTGCTGTATCCTGGTATTTATTACTGCATTTATTGGGGGCAAATAAAGATTTTGCCTATAAACCCAGTGAAATGGCAGAATCTGAACTTCTGCAGTTGCCTGAAGAGTTATCACATGCAGGGCAGGTTGCTGGTCCTTCTCCCAGGACCAGGAGACAAACAGCCCTGACACAGGAAGGACCAGGCCGTCCTCTGCTGTGGCAGGACAGCGTCTGCACCCAGAGGACACCAAGAATCCCTGCCTGGCACTGCCACGGCTCTGTGCCACTCTGGGCGAGCCCTGCTGCAGCTAGTGGCACATTTCAGCAGGGAATGAGGCCTGGGAATTGCAGCTGTGCATGAATATTGATAATAGCTGCTGTGCTTTCCATCTCCCCTCCCAGGAGGGGTGAAGTGCTTTCTCAGCACGGGTGAGACAGTGCTTCCAGGGAGGCAGGAAGGGGAAAACCGTCTCCCGTTTCTGCTGCCTCAGGGCTCGCTGCTGCTTCCACAAAAACAAGTGGCGAGGCTGCCATTTCCTTGGGAGGAGGCAGGATCAGACCCTCATTTTCCTGCCAGACAACACACCCTCATAATTATGTATTCACACCATATTTTGATAATGGTTCCTTACAGACTAATTAATATGAATGCTTAAGAAGTCTAGTTTGAATATGTTGGTACTGAAGGAGAGGCTGCAGTCCTGTGGGAGGCTATCCCTGTTTCCCACTGATGAGTACCTTCAATCTTAATGCCTGTGAAGAGAGGGGAGCACATGAATCTACAGAGCCAGCTACAAATGCTTCTTTTACAGGATGGATTTCATACAATTAAAAATCCGTTTTCTTGGGAGCGGCGGCGAGGATTATTTTTAGTTTCTAATAGATGTGTCTCTGTTTGAGGTCTAATAGAACATGCAAACTCTGAAGCTTTTCCTGCCATCTAGAGGTGTGGATTCTCTGGTGACTCACTGAGTGAGTTGCCTTTGTGGCTCGTCTCTCACCACAGCAGTAACAGGGGCTTTTTCTTCTCCCCAGCCAGCAGTTTTCATGAACATTGCAGAGACTTGGCAACTTTGAAAACACTGCCTTTCTTGATGGTGAGCACAAAAGTTTCTGGGGAAGGATGGGCAAACAGAGATCAATTACCAGGTGAGACCTATTTCCTTATGAAAGTGGTTGCAGAGCAAAAACAGTTGTAAAATGAAAATATCCTCTTTCTTTAAAAAAAAAAAAAAAGATCCCAACAACAGCAAGAGCAATGGAAATGGGAATCAGAGCTAATGATCTGACTCACAGAGGTCTCATGTTAACAGGAACTGACTCATTGTGTTTCTTAGAAATTGCCTGATGCTCTTTTATCTTCCGTTGGTGTCCTGGGAGCAGGGGGACAGCACCAGCTTGCCCCATGTCTGGGCCCAGGGAAGGAGCTGCCCTTGGCTTTTTGCATGCCTGATGTACAAAATCCCTGCCCTGAACACAGACTGCCATGAGATAAAGCCTGTTGTGAGTCCTGGGGGTTACCACCAGCATTTGATCAGTTCAAGGACAGCTGTGACCACCTGAACAGTTCAGACCAGACTTTCTGCTCCTGGTCACGGAGGTTTCTGCTTCCTGCCACAGGGGAAACAACCACTGCAGCTCAGGTTTTGTTGTTTTCACCATGTGGGCACCTCTGAGCTGTGTGGTGAGCTGTAGATAAGAGGTGCACAGGACTGGCACATGTCCCTGTCCCAGCACACTGCAGCTGAGGGCTGGAGCAGAGCAGGGCAGCTCTGACAGTAAGGGGCTCATGCACCCTGGGCACCATGGCCTAGCACTGCTTCCCTCCTTCCAGGAGAGCCACAGCCTCATCCAGAACAACAGTGCCAAAAGTCTGCAAAAAGCTGGATAAGTGGAGGGCATCATTACTCCTGATCCCTCTTCCTCTCAGTGCAGCCCAAGTCATGCTTAGTCATTTTTCCCAGCCCATTTTGCCATCTGCTGCTCTGTCCTTTGCAGCAGCTGACAACAGTGCAAGGACATGAGAGCCTCCATGTGATGGCTGTTTAAAAACAAACACACATTGTGCTCTGCTGCCAAATACTTGTGTCACTGAAGAGGACAGAAGCCTTGGCTTTGGCTGAGAATCTATTGTTTGAGGTGTGATAGGAGAGAACAAAAGGATAGCGTCTAATTAATAATAAAACAAAAGCCTAAATATAACTCCAAAGACAAAAGATGAAGGGGTAGAACAACACAAAGAGGCAACATATTTAGCTTTATAAACAAAGCAGAAGTCACCTAAGCAGAGTTAAATCTTTTTGCAGCCATCACCACAAAGAATGGTTTTAATCTAGAGCTGGAGAAAGATAACCTGTAAAACTATGTCAAGAACATTCCCTGGGAGATCAGGAGAGTTCCTGTGGGACCACAGAGAAAAGACAAAGTAAAGCTGGTGGCATTGTGGGCTGAGCAGAGCAGAAATCCACCTCTCTGGCTGTAGTTGTGTGGCAGCTCCACTGCAGCCCAGGAAAGCCCTTGGATCCCTCATCTGGCACTCTGGGAAGGCAGGCAGCGCCCAGAAGGTGCCACTTCTGGTGCTGCATTCAGCTCACCTGGGCAGGCAGTGGGCACTCACTCAGCAGCCCCCAGAGAAAGGGGAAGTGTCAAGTGAAAGTGGAAAATTAACTGCTTTTCTCACCTCTCAAGGTAATCCTGGCAGATCAAAGCTGAAGCACAACAGAAGGCAGCTCGAGGAAATTTAAACTCCTTTACTACTTATCCTCTACTTCTGCAGCTGAGATCTGGGTGGCTGGCAGAGAATTCCCATGAACACCACTTCCCTTTGAAATGTGTGCCCTTAGTTAATCTGAGGGAGTCCAGATCTGCAGACATTCTTAAAAGGTCCATCTTTTGAAGGGATATCTTTAGAAGGGCAATGCTGCCTGAAAAAAAATGAAAGCTAATACAGAAATAAACCTTCCTTCAGGTTTTGCTGAATGATCTTCTGACTAACACAGGTGGTCCAATTTCCAGCTCTACCACCAATTTCCCACATGCTTTAAGCCAAGTGCCATTTTTGTTAATATGTTCCCTGATATATTTAATTATATAATTTCTATTAAATTATTTACTCTGTTGTATCTATAAGATGTGCTTCATCCATGTATTATACATGGATAAATACATTATCATGTATTTCATATCTATGTTATACTTCATCTCACCCACTGCCTTGCCTATGCAGCCCAGAATTTCAAAAGGATGAATTTCATAAAGAAGCCCTTACCATTACAGGTTATTAATTTAGTTTGCTCTGGAATTGCCACTAAAAATGAGAGCAGCTGCTCCTGGCTCTGTGCTGGGCCATGCCTCAAATCCTCCCCTGTAACACAGAAAGTTCAATCTCTGTGCGCTGTGTGGTGAAGAAGAGGTTTCCCTGACTAATTCTCCTTCTTTTTCCACAAAACAGACCCCAGCTCCACAAAACTGACCCAATTTACCCTTTTTAACCCCTAGCTATCCTGTCAGGATTAGCCTGTTCAACAGGAGGTCCAAGCAGCAGAATTTGGAGCTGCTGGGTGACACAGGAGCACAGCTGCCAGGTTGTTGCTTTTATCTCCCCCAAAAACCTGCCTGGCCTCACACAGGTAAACGAGCAATGTCAGAGCCCAAGCCAGAATACAGAAAAATGGTAGGGATTCTGCATTTTGCCATTTGTTCTGGTAGATTTTATGCATGCCTAGGAGCAATGAGCAGGTATGAGGTACCCATTTGGGGTTGGTAAGGCAAAGATCAATCGATCATAAATAAAGTGATTTTTTTTTTTCCAAAAGAAGTGGAGTGAACCTGGCTTTTGCTTCATTCAGTTTGCACCTACTTTATGTGACAAAGAACATTCCTGTAAGAGTTAGCTACAACCATCGCACTGGTGTGTCCACCTAACCTACAAACCAAATTAGATCAGGGCAGCTGTCCCACACCTAACAAACAAATCAATTTGAGAATCAAATCAAGCAAGAATTCTGTGGGATGCACAATGAAGTGTCACAATAAATAATTCATTTTACCTTTTGCTGTGATTAAGGATGGGCTACATTTTAGGTAAATGCTGATCTAAATATCTTTAAAGCTTGTTGTATAAATACATTTTTTCTTCTGATGTTCTTTTTCTTCTAGCAGACAGCCTTATTTATTTGCCTATAAAAATCAAATGTGCCTTTTTTTTTTAGAGCTGAAAATTCAGATTTTCATTTCAGCTGCACTTGTACCTTCTGTAATAGCATTTTGCTGTCTCTGTGACATCTCAAACAATCATATATCCTCTCAGTCCCTTAGAATTAAATCCAATATCCTCCTGCTGTTGAGGATGTGGGAAATGAGGCAGCAGAATGGAAAGCCTTTGTTTCTGGAAGCATTCTGTGCATTGGATGTGTGCTCCTGGTATGTCCTGGAGCCTCACTGGGCTAGGTGAGTCACCCAGAAAACATGTGCTCCAACAGCCTGCAAGATGGAACTTGTGTGAGGACACCAGGAAAATAAGTGTCAGTGTGGGGAATGGATTTCATTCTTTCCTGCTTTAATCATCCATGACATTTTCTGAATACTCCTTTGTTCTGTGCAATGTAAATAATGACACAGCCATTTTTCAGATGTGCTGTATAATGTGACCAGCTCCTTAAAATACTGGATATGGTGCCTTAGTATCCATTACATCTCCTAGGCAAGGGATTCAACAACAGATGCACAACTTTGTTTGGGTCTGCAGAATCTCTGTTTACCTCTGCAGCTTTTTTCCCTCCAAAAACTGCATTAAAATTAAGTTGGAAAAAAATGCTAAATGTTAAACTGTTTTATTGTTAATGAACAGTAAAATTTTAAAGTACAGGTCTAAACCTGGAGAAAAAGAAATTCATAGAAAAGCAGATTTCAGATTTAAATGTCCAAAATAATGCATTATTGAAGACAAATGTAACTCTACTTTTTTTTTTTCCTTTTCTTTTTCAGTTTGAATTATTATTCTGTTCTTGGCAGCAAAGACACTGTTCTGTGACCAATACCTTCCCCTGGAGAGCTACACAGCCAAACCTCTGGATACACAAATCAGTTTAATCTTTGTAATGTCTCTCAGTGCTGAATTCTCCAGGTTCAGTGTAATTGTTAGTGTTCAGACACTTCTTTGAAGCTCTTGTCATGGCCCAAGTTGTTTGGAAGGAGCATGAATTGTTTCACTGGTTCAGGCTGAAGGAGACACTCAGGAATCCTCTGGCAGCTCTTTGTCTCAAGAGCTGTTGATAAACACTTTGGACAGAATTCTGTCCTGCAATCATCCCATGAATTCCTGTTCCTCTGCTGAACATGATGTGCTCTGAAAAGAAACCATTGCATCCTGAAGGACAGAGCCACAGTTCCAGCAGGCAGCACTGACCCTGGCATCCCATAGTACTCAATGCTGTGCCATTTCCATGTGATTCTTTAACATGGAGCTATGGCAAATTGTTGCTGATACTGCATTTCATGTTATTTTGGCACTGACCGTGCCTGTGGAGTCTAAATGTGATGCAACCTTTGTACCAAATCTCATGTATTGCAACATGAGCATACCAGCAGCCCTCAGACATGGAAGGGGAATTTCTTCATTCATTGTGTCTAACCAGGAGCCCCAGCACTCTTGGACAGCAGGCTAAAATTCAGCTGGCTGTTATTCACCCTTTAAATCTTTACTTGAGACTAACACATCCCTGCAAACCCAATGGGGATCCCTCCCTGGTAAACACACTCACGCGGGATTTCCATATTTCACAGTGTCCTTTCTTTCACTTACACCATATTCAGCACATGTTGCATCTATGAAATATAGAAAATACTATGCTATTTAAAATATATAAAATACTGTGATGAATAAAATATATGAAACACTGTGATATATAAAATATATCAAATACCATGATATATAAAACATATAAAATGCTATGATATATAAAACAAATAAAATTCTAATAATATATAAAATACTCTGTATCCACTTGTACCGTACACTGTCAAAAGGCCTTTCCTGCAGTAGTCTCTTCAGAAATTTTTTGCCAGCTCTGTCACACTGAACACACACATGCACACTCCTAAAGCAACCAGCTCCTTTGATTTTGGGAACAGATTTTTCTCTCCACAGGCTTAGACTCCCAGATAAAAAGGTCTGGAGAGATATGTAGGGATATAATGGAATCAAAATCCAGTCCATCAACTTGCTCAAGCGAAGATCAATACAAAAAGATTAGGAAGCTGGATTTTTCCAGTACTGTCACTACAAAGCGAACTTGTACCTGTTTGGTTGCTCTAATATGGGAAAAAAAGCAGGTAGAGGCATATTTATCCTGCTAATGTTGAGCAAGAGGGAAGCTGGACAGTGCAACAGTCACTTTTTCATTTGGAAAAACATAAAAAGCCAATGAGGCATGGAGTGAAGTAGCAGAAAGAGTAGGACCACTACTACTACCAACTCCTTAGCACACAGAAATGTAGGAGCAGCAGGGGAGCCACAGGGCTTCAAGAGTGTCCTGAGGAGAGAGACAGCAATGCTGGAACTGGGGCAGTGGCAGGTGTCCTGAGGGCTTAAAGAACATGAGCGTTTCACTCAGGTAAATAGAGGCTGTGAAGAAACACAGAGAGCTACCCTTCCCACTTCTCATGTCTTCCCTTACTCATTCAGGCTGGAATCTTAGATGCAAACAGTGTGTTTCCAGGCAGCGATACCCCTGCTTTAAAAAGTTGTGCAGTTGTGTGTGGAAACGTGCTGGGCACACCTACAGCAGCCCAGTGACCGTGGTACACGGATTCCCAGGGACACACAGAGGAGGGTGGAGGCTGGGGTGGCACCAACCTCCCCTCCTGTGTGTCACACGATGGGTTCAGAGAGACCTTAAAAACCATCTCCTTCCAACCTCCTTCCATTACACCAGGGTGCTCAGAGCCCCTTCCAGCCTGGCCTTGGGCACTGCCAGGGATCCAGGGGCAGCCACAGCTTCTCTGGGCACCCCGTGCCAGGGAATCACCACCCTCACAGCAAAGAATTTCTCCCTAATATCTAATCGAAACCCACCCTCTAAGTCTGAAGCCATTCCCCCTTGTCACTCCACACCCCTGTCCCCTGTAAAGGGTTCCTTGCCATCCTTCTTGTAGAGTCCACAATGAGGTCACCCCAAAGCTTTTCTTCTCCAGATACAACAATCCCAATTGTCCCAACCTTTCCTCTCAGCAGAGCTGCTCCATCCCTCCGTGTCCCTCCTCTGGGCTGGCTCCTCCTGTGCTGGGGCAGCTCCCATGTGGGGTCTCAGCAGAGTGGGGCAGAACCCCTTCCTATGGGGTGTGGGTGAGCCCTCACTCCACTGCACACCACCATTGTTTACAACAGCCTTGTTCTGGGTTACAGGATGAGTTTTATTGTTCCATACACCCAATCCCAATCTCTAAGGCAGAGCTGGGATCCCTCCCTTTCTGTTCTCCAGTGTCAGGTCAGGCAGTGCATTCTGTGCCCATGAAATCAGAGCTGGTGTGCTGAGGAAAAGGCCACCTTCCAATTGTGCACAAATTTTAAGGAGTAAGCATTTATCTCTGGCAAAGGATCCAAGTAACATTGCACTGCTAAGTAAGCTACTCCAGGAAGGCTGTCCTTAAAAATAAATACATTGTCATGCAATGCAATGCACTTTTGATTCTTCAAGATTAACAGGTGTGACTGAGGATTGCAAAATTTTTCCTACTTTGTTTCATTAAAAGGTCCTCACATTGGACTCAAGGTTGCTATATATTCTCAGTGCTTCCTTTGCTTTCTTCCAAGGGACACAAACCTAAAAATATGAACATTTTCTTACCAAGCCCTACTGATTTCTATATTCACAAACTGAAGCACGAAGTATGTCTAGTAATCTCTTACTCAATTCTTTTACTTGTGTCATTAATTCCACAGCAAAAATACTGCAAAAAAGAGACGGATCTTTCTAAAGAGGAAAAACAAAAATAATATCGTGATATTCAATTTTAAAGTATGATGTCACTGTGAATAAGCTTGCCTTTTTATATAACCTTTCTGTATATCTCTACTTATGGAATCTTCTCAGAGAAGATAAAGCTTTTTGAAGGAGGTGAACACTATCATCTAGAAACACATTTATATTTATATATAAAAATATATACTCATATATATTTTTATACACACACATATACATATAGGAGTTTTCTCTTAGTTCAAGAATTAACTTCAATTATCTTGCTAGTAAAAGCTGCCATCCCTTTTCTTCCTGATTTAAGGAGGAGACTGCAGCTTTGGGCAGAGGTGTACCAGTTTTCCAGGCTCTGAGCTGCTGGGATTGCTGGGGAATACCTATCCCAGACAGTCAAAGTGCATGGGCCGTGATCAAAACATGATTGGCTTACTGTACACTTGATGCATGTTTTGTAAAAATGACGTTTGTACTCATTGATCAGGAATATAAACCCCCCATTATGGACAAGTCATATGTGGGTGTGAGGCAGGAAATAAAATAAATTTTTAAAAACCCAAAACAAATCCAAGCAGAATCCACAAGTATTTTTGCAAACCCAACATACATAGCTCCTAAACATGTCCAGAAGCATTCAGATCTTTGCCTGGAGATATTTGAGGAATAAAAAAATCTCTAAGCCCTAGGAGCTCTTGCTGGTGCTCACTCACTTCCTTCTGTGTACGCCGCTTCCATTTTTATCCTCCAAGTTTTCAAGCTTTCCTGAATGAGATGTGCTGCTCCTAATTTCCCACCAGAACAATTCTTTTCCCCTGCTTGCCCCCACAAACCTGGTATTTATACATATTGCCCTCCCAGGCTTCAGAGCCCAGCAGGAAAGGATCAGCTGCCAGCACAGGGCAGCCCCATCCTGAGCAGCAGCTCAGAGGAGGTGCTCATTCCCCTGCTGGGTATTTCCAGAGTGGTTTTGGACACCAAAAGCCAGGAAAAATATCAGCAGAGAGCCCCTGGGCCAGCCAGGGGCTGCAGAGCTGCCCTGTGAGTAAACTCGGATGTTCTGCCCCAGAAGAGATGGCTTGGGGGTCCTGCAGGGAAAGAAAAGGGACCCACACTCCTCCCAGAGGTGCACTGAAAAAGGCCTAGAAGCTATGAAAACCAAGTTGTTTTCAAGGAAATTCTAACTGGACAAAATTAGAAAAAAATCATCTTCTTCTGAGGCTGGTGCAGAGAAGCTGCAGGAGATTTTCAAAACCTAAATACAGCCCTGAAATACTGATCAAGATGGCCTTGCACTGAGCAGGAGATCAGATTAAACAACATTTCAAACTCTTTATGACCTGAATTGTTCAGATTCTCTGATCAATCTGTTCCAGTTTTCCCTCCCCTCAGCTTGTAACAACATCTACATCCTGGGTACTGCTTCTTTCTGTGTTTGATGCCACCTGAATGATGCCAAATGAACTGTGACATCTCCAGAAATTACAAGGCACTTGTCACAGCATTATTAGTTCTATTTCAGAGCCCTTGCACCTGCATGCATTGGAGCATAATTCCCAGGTTTCCTCTAAGTTGATTTTAATCTTCACTCAGAATAAAATTGCTGGGTATGATGGAAATAGCAAACTGGAGATTCTCTTTGCAGGTGGCTGCAGGTGAAGACGTCTCTGCCTTAAGTAACTCTGTGATAGATTAACACCAGGGGTACTCAAAGATAGATTCAACAACTGATCACTCTAACCCAAACCAAACTAAAAGGGGGTCACAAACGGCCATTGGATTTCTGGAAATTGAGTAAATGTCATTCACCTCCACATATATGTTGAATTCCTTAATGCAGAGGGGGGAAAAGCCAGTCTTGATTGAGTCAAGCCCATTTTGCTTTTGCAAATACAAAGAGTCAATTGAAGAGAAAGGATGACCTTTATTTGGTCAAAAAATCTTTGATACATGTTATTCAGTAACAGCAGGTGGCCTGAATGCTAGCTTTTAAAGCAGAAATCTTATTGCCATTTCTGCTTGCTTTAATGATGAGGTTTTACTTAGTCCTGGCATTGGAAGTTCAGTACCTCCCCAGAATTTCATACTTTGCCTTTTCTCCTGGGCCCTCATCACAAGAAGGCAATATTTTACTGCAAATGGAGGGAAAAAAGCCAAAGGCCTAATTTGCTAAACGCACAAATTAGAACAAATACAACATCCTTAAAGGCAACAAACAGCCTTGGGTTTGGATTTTTGTGTATTTTTAATTCTGAGAGCCTGACTATAAATTATGTCCACCCTCATTCAAGCAAGTTTTCTGCTGCTGCTGCTGGATTGGACACAGCATATTGAGCACAGCAGAGCTTCTCACTGGAGGAGGGATCTCTGCTCTGGGTTTTACAGCTCTCTGTGCAAATCAGGCCACAGCAGATGGAGTGCTTTTCGACCTCAACTGAGCTGCAGCATTTGTGCACCCCAGTACCCAAGCATGGTGTGACACAGAGCCATCCTGCAGGCCTGCTAATCACCAAATAATGTACAAAAATACCTTCTCTTTTATCCCAGGATGCTTGGCAGCCCTGACAGCTGCTCCTGCTTTGGCTGGAGCGTTGCAGGGCTGTGACACACTCTGGTTCTGCTGGTGCTACAAATAGCAGATCCCTGACAGGAAAATTGAGTTACATTATCTGGAATTACACTCTCAGGAATTCCATGCCAGGCAAAAAGTGATCTCTCAAGGAAGATCTGCTGTTTTAGCATGTGAGGGACTGCTTCCCATTCCCCCAAGCAGGAGCCAGACACCACAAGCTTTCTTCAGGGCTTGTAAATAAGCACATGTCCAACTGGACTCAAGGACAGCAAGGCAGCCAATGTGTGATGGTTCCTCTTTTTTGTCTGGCTTGGAATTTATTGCAGGAATTCCCTAGGCTTGTGGCTGTGAGCCCCAATGCCCCATTGCTTCTGTGTGTCTGCACAGAGTTTTGCACAAACACCCATCACCAGTGTGATTCCTGCATTTGGAGTGCATCAGGATTGATGTCTCCAAGTACTTTGGTGCTTCCTACAAAGCACCACTGTGCTGCCCACTCTTCACTGCCAGATTTTCATGCACCTATTCCAGCCCTTTCTTCATTCTCAAACACCCTATTTTATGTGTTTAAAGTCCAGGGATTCCCCACACTGGTATAAATCTTCCATAAAGAAAATTTGTTTAATCATTTGTTAATCTGCTAAGGATCCTGGAAGAACATATCTCAACATCTACTGACAATTCCCAGCAAGGGCTGGAAAATTCATTGCAAATTCACTCTGCAGGTCCTAAAACCAATGAGAGCTTGTTACCGTTCGGGATTTCAGAAGTTGCAACAGAAGAACACTGACAATTCACACAGTTTTAAATCCTCTGTAGCATTTGCTGCCATCCAAGCAGTCAAAATCAATGCCTGGAAGTTATATGGGTTTGCTATTCCAGAACTATTTTAGTGTCTTGCAGAAAATATCACAAAATTAACTGCTATAAATGTATTGCCCTGTTGTCACTCTTCTGCTGTTATTGTGACCAAAATTTGCCACTCTTTTATGGACATTGCACAACAGTTCCATCCTGTGGACTTGGGATACCAACCACCACTTAGGTTTGCTGGGCTGTGAAGGCAATTAGAGACCTGGAAGAAACTCTACTGCAGCACTGAAGTGATCACATAAAAACTCTGCAAATTTAGGTCATGGCAGAGATCATGGACTGAAAAAGTTTCTTAGGTCCAAGATGAACGCAAAGTAAATACAGGTTTAAACCTGGCAAATCCAGAATTGTTTGAACACTCTCAAGAACTGGACAAGACATCTGTGAGGCTTTTAAAGTATTAAAAACACCAGCAAACAGAAGGGTAGGAGGTAGGATTTGGGTTTGGTGTAAGGATTATTTTAAAGCCACTTAAGCAATTTCAAATAACTTCTGTTGACTGCACTTATTGGGCATGTCTCTTGCCATGAGCTCTCCTCCTTGCCTGCTTAATTTTTGGTGTATTTACCCCAGAGATAAAATATCTTTAGTACAAGTATGTTAGCTACCATGAGCTTGGGAGATCAGGGAAGAAGCTGAGGACCTTCTGCATTAAAAACAAGACCTGTTATACCTTCACAAAAAGAGCCCTCTGCCCTTAACAGTCTCCATTATATTTCCTGAAAAATCCCCTTGCCCAGGATTCTTCTCCTGGGAAGCTGAGAAACCTCAGAGAAAAAGGAAAAAAATATTCTCTCATTTGCTTTTCCTGCCTTTTGCTGCTTTGGAATGTGATTGGAGATTGTTGGATTGGTTTCATGTGAATTGTTTTAACTTAATGACCAATCACAGTCAGGCTGTGTCAGACTCTGAAGAGAGAATCAAGTTTCCATTACCATTCTTTGTAGCCTTCTGTCTGCATCCTTTCCCTATTCTTTAGGGTAGTTTTAGTATACCATAATAATATAATAAAATAATACACTAATAAAATATGATACAATAAAATAATATACAATACAATATAATAAGAAATTAGCCTTCTAAGACCATGGAGTCAGATTCATTCTTTCCTGCCAGCAAACACCACACTTAGCCAGGGCTGCAGCAGCCTCCTTGGTCAGCACCTTGGTGTGGGACCCTGCGAGTCTGATTACATGAGGCTGCTGTGGTGAGCACCATTGCCATTCTCAGGAATCTTTCTGCACAGAGACATTTTTCAGCTAAGTTCATGCACAAATCCTTCAGCATTTTACACTGGAGAAGTTTTGCTCCTGGAGAATGTAACAGTGTAAATAGAAATGTCTGGGTACAGATGGGAATTTAGATGATCATGGGGAAGGGAAAAAAGTGTGTGTTTCCTTTAAATGAGTTTTACCTGCCAGGAATCTTTAATGAATAAATTAAAGGAAACCTTTATTCTGTAACTCTTGCTCCCACACACTTTTCCCTGCACCATTTTGAAGGAACTGATTTTGGTTTTGACACAAAAAAAAAAAAAAATAAGAGAGAAACCGACAGTTTGTGAAACAGCTTACTAATAACTTCAAAATTTAAAAATTTATATTTAAAGCTGGTTCATCTCACTTATTTAAACCACAGCCTATCTATCTGTAACCAAGTGCAAGGAGTGGGATTTCTTCTATAAATAACCCCTTTGCACACCCATTTTCCAACCCAAACCTGTGATTCTGTGTATTAGAACAAGGTACAAAACAGGAGAAGCAACAGGTGAGTCTATAAATAACCCAGGGCTTATAGAAGACCTGGCCACCACCACCATATTCTCCAGGTAAGTCACATGATCTATTCAGGAATCTTTATGGAAAACCCAAAGCACTGAAGGACTGAAAGGCATTACAAAGCTCTTTACCTGCTGATGCCTAAAGAGGTTACCTGGAACAGAGGTTGGACAGGGTTAAAGAATAGAGATTTGTCAAAAGGTCTTCAAAGGACACACCCTGGGCAGTTCAAGACCCTGGCTGAGAGTACACCCAAGATGGATAGCACGTCACCAGCTTTCACACTTTTATAGGTTTTGCTCCATTTCCATATTGGGGTTATTTACAATTCCAGCTCCAGGTGATGCAGTCCCACCCTCCCAGGTTGCTCTCCTCCATTCCTGTTCTTTGCACTTTTTGGGCTGAAGCTGCAGTGGTGACCTTGGTTCTGGACTGGAAAAGGATTGTTCTGTGTGCCTGAGCTGTGAGGAGAACTGCTGACACTATATATAACGTTCAGAGTTATGTACTGATGCAGCACGGAGTGTGGAAAATATGAAAGCTGAAAGCATCAGTGGGATTTGAAAGAAAAAGGGAAGCAAGGTGATGCCTGGGGAAGGACAAAGCCCTGTGCAGCTGAACGCTGCACAGCTGCTGCCACAAGTTCATACCCTGCCTAGCACTTGGCACTGCAAGGGATTGTTCTTTGCTGTCCTGAGTTAATGATGCACCTTTGTCAGAGCCAGCAGACTGTGCAAGACACACAGGACCAGTGACTCTCACAAACCCTTCCTATGAGCAACAGGTAAACACCAACCTCCTCTTTGCTAAAATTTCAGCTTACGACAAATGGGCTGCTCAGTAATGTCACACTGAAACACAAGCCAAGTGCTCACCAGGAGATGGAAAAGGCAGCTGTAAAGGTGGAAAGTGGCACAGCTCAGAGCTTGCAGGTACAATCCTGCCCTCAGCATTTTTATGGGAGAGGAAGGTGGAAGAGGAATAACTTGCAAAGCTGCGAAGGGAGGAGGTGTAAAATCCAAACATATTAAGCATTCAACAAGGTGCACTTCTTAGAGCAACCTAAAAATAATAAATAGATGCTGGAGTCAGACTTCTAATTCCTGGAAGGAAGAGTAAAAGCAATGAACCATCCTGCAATTCAGGTTGCTGGGAAAGACTGAGACTAAAAAGAAGAGCTAGATGTGTACACAGTGTGGAATGATAGAGGAAATGGGAAGAACGAGGGAGGTAAACTCCCTTCAGCTGACAGTGGGGGAAAAATGAAGCCTTTCACATGTGTGTAGACCCCAAAATTATATAAATATGTTTTTAAAAGGGGAACATTTTTTTACCTACAAGGGTGAAAGTTTTTTTGGACAGCTGTCCAGTGCCAAATATTTTCCTATGCTGAAAATGTCAGCAAGGTTCTGGCAGGTGCCTTGGAAAACAGAGCCCACTTTTGTGCACAGTCAGCATCCCCTCTGGGAGACTCCATTTCCACAGGCTGCACTGGGGTTGTGTTTGGCACCTGAGCTATTTCACAGGAAACAACAACAGCTTTTTGATGGTATAGAAGGTACTGCAGTCTGAAGAAATGTTTCAGCATTGTAGCAGTAGAGGGGAGTGGGTGTGGGAGTAGAGCCTCTCTGCAGGTGTAGAAAGGTCTGCTAGTTCAACACTAAAATTAAAAAGAAAAACACACAAAAAAACCCCTCATATAAATAATTGGCAGATGAGAAATAAAAATTAGAAATAAAGGAAATGCAGTAAAACATCATCAGTGATGATGAACAGCTACAGAAAATTTTTTATCTTCTGCAGTTTCTCAAATCCTTCTCCGGTCCCAGCCCTGTGTGATACCAAGTGCAAAAGAAAAAGAAGGTAAGTTAGGCCACTGCTTAATCAGAAAGAAAGGAAAGAGATGCCTTGGTTTCTTATTGCTGCCTAGACAGGAATTCCTCTGCAATCAGTCATGACTCATTTACCCCATTCTAATGCTAAAATATTTCCCTAGCATATAAATATAGCCTGTATAAAACCATAAATTCTGCCACTATCAACTCAATTAATTTACTCTTGGGGAAGAAATGGACTGGCAAATTACAGCCTACCATACTGGCATTTTACAAATGAGTGAGTAGAGGTTCTTCCTGGGAAATTCCCAAAGAGGGACAGTGCAGAAAAAGTGGACAAATCAGACCTGTAAAAAGAAGTCTGTGCAGTGACAAGCACAGGGAAAACTTTGTTAAGGTAAATATGCGATTCTAAGCAGGAGAGATGGGTGTTGAAATGAGGTCCCTGAGAAAGCAGGACTGTCTGTCTGGAGCCAGGAGGGACAACAGAGATTAGGGCGGGACAGAGGCCTGGACCTGGATGGAACCAAAAGTTTCATGGTGGCTCTGCTCTTCAAAATTATCCAAATTATCTTCAAAATAGGCCTTTTGGGCAAGGGACTACAAGAACATGCCTGAAAATCTTGACTCAAATGTTTCTAGGTATCATTACAGATTAGCAGTCTTCAATGTAAGTTAGTTACAATAAAACACGGCCAAGAATATTGAGCACAGTCAAAGAAAAAGAGATTACATGTGGCAGAGTAACCAACAGCACATTAACCTGTGTGATTTGACTTTTCAGTGTTTCAGACCGACTGGAAAGGACTGGATTTATACTATGTGTATGCAGGTAGCGGAATGCAGCTGGGAATATCATCCCAGACCAATGGGGTTAATGTTAGTTAAAGCAATTATTTTCTATAGATATTCAGCATCTTCCTGAAGTTGAGAGACCTCCTTCCTCCTCCTCTGGAGAAAGCTCACCTACATTGATACCTGCCAATACTTTAATGTGTGCTCCTGTGTGGATTCCCTTACACATCACTCCTTCTGTCAGAAGCATTGGAGAAAACTTCCTTGTGATAGTTAGGATAGAGGTTCTGAAAGATCTTAATTTTTGCAGTTTGGTAACTTTGACCCTTTGCTATTCCTATTTTGGGTTGTGTGTGTAAAACCGTGGCTCTGTGTGATTTTTTTCCCTATAGCCAGCTCTCAGTCTGCTCCAGCAGAAAGTAAAAGAGTTTTCCCTTGACAGCAATTGATGCAGAACCAGATCCTTTAGTGTAGGAAACGTGATGTTCAGCTGCTCCTGAACTCAGCAAGAGCTCTCAGCATCAGCAAGAACTGATTCACATCTGCACATGGCCACCACCACCATGCCATGGCCTTTGCCTCTCTGCAGGGTCAGACCCTGCACTGTTTAAAGTCATAATTTGGTATCATTGCACTGTGGGATGTCACTGCGATATTTCATGAAAAATCCCTTTGCCAAGATTTCTTCTCCTGGGAAGCTTCAGCTTCTCCATGTTTTGCTACTCTGGAATGTGATTTGGAGAATTGTTTACCCAACATGTGAATTGTTTTTAATTAGTGGCCGATCACAGCCAGCTGTGTCAGAGTCTCTGAATCTGTCACAAGATTTTATCATTCTTGTCTAGCCTTCTGATGTCTCCTCTTTCTTTAGTATAGTTTAGTTACATAATTTTAATATAATATAATATCATAAAATAATAAATCAGCCTTCTGAACCATGGAATCAAGATTGTCATTCCTTCCCTTAAACACCACCACAAAGGGACACTTTGTGAGCTAAGAGACAACACAGACAATGAAGAGTCATTCACTAAAAACAACATCCATGAGGTTCTGGGCAGAGTGGGAGAAATAACCCAATGCCTTGTTTCTCTGACATGGGGTAAATTGCACACCAATTTTATTTTGAGATGGTTTAGATGTTTTTAGCTTCCTGAAACAACTTATCCCCAACACAAATCACATAGCAGTCAGGTATGCATACAAGAGTTTGGAGGAGGGATGCAGCTGCTTCTTGATGGGACAATGCTCCCATTGCTGCATCTCTGCCAGCAAATTCAGCAGTGCCTGGGAACTGCCCTAAGCCTGGGAATGTGCTCATCTCTGTTCAGGCACAGGAGTGGTGATTTAGGGCCATGCCAGCTGGCCCTGCCCCAGACAGCTCCTGGCCAGGCTCTGTGGGCTAGCATGGACCATTCCCAATGGGCATTTTGCAAACACAAACCTCATTTCTGGGAGCCAAGAGAAGTGCAGACAGAATCCATCATCTGCCAGGGGTCTCAGTGCCCAAGAACTCACAGACAAATGCAACTTAAAGTCACAGACAGAGGTTTTATGTCCTTAGGGACCACTTCAATGTGAAGAGATAAATATAAATTTGTGACACTGTTCCGAGTTTAATGATTTAAAATGCATTTCCATACAAATTTGCTGTAACTCAGAATAATTATAAGCTTCCCATTCTTCTTCTTTATTCGTTTATTATTTTAAAAAAGGAACCCAAAACTAAGCACATCATCTACTTTTATTGGCTTAAGTGAGTAATTTTTCAGCTTGGAGTTAAAATCAAGGGGAGAATCAATATGGGCATCACTGTAATTGAAAACCAGTGGGTGATAATTCTGTACTGAAAACAAGATAATAAGTATAGAGATGAAACACTGGCAGGGGAAAAGAAGAAAAGATTAAAGATACGATCTCAATTAAATATCAACTATTATTAATATTATATTAAAAACTTCCCTGTGTTCTTTTCATATGCTGTCTATTTTTTCTTTTTTCCTCTAATAGATGTTAAAGGAAAGAATAAATGAAATTATGTGAAATTATTATAAAACAAATTCAGACAGAATCAATCAAGTGTGTCCTTAGCTGGTAATTTATTCCTAATATCATTGAATAGCCCCCAAAACATGAATATTTAAATCTAAATCTTCTTTCTCACCACTCTCTTTACACAGCCTTCCCTTCTACCTCCAGCGAGCAAATCTAGCAATAAGGAATTATCTCCCCATTGCTCACAATGAAAGGAGAAAAAAAGGAGAGAATTCACCTTTACTCCTTATTTCTAGCAGACCTGCTGGTTCTAGCTCTGGACTTTAATGCTAAGGAGAAAGGAGAATTAATTCTCCATCAGGCCAACAAAACTACTTTTTCACTGGTCTAAACTGTATTTCAAACAACACAGTGATAACAGTTTGAGAGAGAATCCATTTTGCTTTCAGACCTTTCTCATTCAAAGTCAAAGAGGGGACTTCTAAAAGCTTGCTGAGAACAGATGATGAGGAGGCCTGAAAATTAGTTTTATTCAAGTAATTTTTTAAAAAAATTAAAATCAAAAACCTGTCTCCACAATGAAAAGTATCATTCAACTTTTAATAAGGCAGCCTGCCAAGAAAGAAGTCAAATCTTTCTCATTACTGCTACTACTTGTAACAATAGAAGGGGCAGGCAAAGAATATTCTAATTCTATTATTTAATGAATAAACAATAGAATATTGTTTATTTAACAATAAAAAGTGGATTGCAGAAGGAAGACACAGTCCAATGCCTTTTCTTGCTGTCATCTTCACACAATGTTAGTCATGACAAGACGCATCCACAAAATTAGCATTGATAATAGAATAAGGGTAAACATCAGACTAGAAGGAGTTAAAAGAATAAGTAAATTACAGGTATTTGAGCCAGGTGGGGAAGCTTGAAGGTTGTTATGGCACACCTAAAGATCCTACTGTGGCAGTTTCTACCTCAGAGAGTGTGGAGGATGGTGAGGAAGAGGATCCCAAGTGATTGATACAGGCCAGCCCCTTCCCATTTTGTAAACCTCAAAACCTTTGAGGAGAGCTTAATCCTCAGTTCTTCTGCACACAGAATTGCCAGTGAAACCACCAAAAGCTTATTATCAGTGCTGTTAGATTTACACTGCGGTGCCAACAGTCCATAAATCCCTCTGAAGGGCACAGATTTGGGGTATAAATTGGGTATTTCTGTGCCTTTCAGCCCCAGAGCCCTCAGGTGAGTGTAACAGCACCAGCAGAACATGCTCCTGCAAGAACAGTTTGTCATTCAGACCCCAGCACAGGAACAATTCCCCAAATCCCTGTCTAGCCACACTGCCTACCCAGATATTGTACGGGCTCGCAGTGGAAAATGCAGATATTGTTCTCTCCTTTTGTGCCTTTGCACATGAATGGGGACCAAGAGGAATGTGCTCAGGCCCTGCTTGCCAGGGGAGCCATAGACAGGCAGAGGAAGTAAACTGCACCTTTTTTATGGTGTTTTTCTGCAGAATGGGACAGCATTGTGTCCGGGACACGTTTCTTTGTCAGCCCTGCTCCTGGGACAGCACAGTGCTCTGCAGTCCCACAGGCAGGACCCAGCCAAGCAGGAATGGCCATTAAATAGGACAATTGTGCTATCAATGTATCTGAACGTGCTCTTAAGTGCCAGATAAAGAAAATAATCTCTCAAATAGAGTTCAGGATTATAAAACCTACGTTACAAATTACTGATTTTAATTATAGATTCTTTGAAGCCTCTTTCAGTCACATCAGGTAATCTGTGCTTTTAGAATATGGGAAGACCTACTGCTTTGAATATTACTGACAAGGTTGCTATTAAAAGTACAATTAGCTTTTAATTTTTACAAGTTGTGTCAAAACGGTTTAAGCATATTTGAATTTATGGGGGTTACCTTTACTCTCCCTACTACAACTGCAACACAAAGTCAGGGGTCACACTGCTACCACAGGAAAAAATGACTGAGCCAGCATCAAAACAGCAAGAGATAGGTACAGAAAACCCTTATGAAAGTTCTGAGCCTGCCCAGGGCAAACAAAATCCTTGTAGTAACTTAGTTGGCCACTCCACTTGTCCCTGTGGGGTTAGTTAAATGGAATTAACTAATGGAGCCATGGCAGCCCAAAAGCACTCATGAAGATAGAGCTTGCAGGTGAAATGCCTTTTCTGAACAACCTGTGCCTCTATCAAATCTTTTGTTCAGCTGGGAGTACATCACAGGTGGGACTCATCACAAAATCCTTTTTTTTAATTCACATTTTTGCACAAGGGAATGGCCTGGCAGAGCTGAAAAGGTGACTATTCCCTCCCATGCACAGAGCCACAGAATCAAGAGCCCTGCAAAGCTCAGAGAAGCATTTCCAATTCCATCTCAGCCCTTTGCCAATGGCTAAGGACACACCGAGCCCTGCAGCATCCCTGGTTTGGGTTACCTCACTCCTCCACTGCTGCCCTCTGCAGCTGCAGCCCTGGGACACGAGTGGTTCATTCCTCCAGGTGAAACACTCCTCGTTTTTCTGGTTACACACAAACCCACCCAAACACATTCCTACCGTTAAAAGCAGCACTTTCACCTGCTGAAAACACTTTCTCAACTGTCTGCAGTGAAATATTTATTTATCAAGGTGAAACTCTCCTCCCAACAACTTCTGGTGCAATTTACATGAAAAGCATCCTCATAAATAATTCGCTAAAGGGTGTTTTAATAATCAATTGCTGGATAATTACTGGTTCCAGCAGGACAATTGCTGTAAATCACAGGCATAAGGAGCCAATCTCTAACACCTCCCAGTAGTTTCTGCCCATGCTAATGATGTCTGACTATGTTAGCCCTTTCTTAACCATTTATAAACACACATAAATATTACATTACAGAATACAAATTTTTGCTGACAGGGTAGTGTAGAATTAAGGGGCAATGTTTTAGAGCTTTTTCTGGTAGAGAGGTCTCGTTAGGAGGGATACAATTATACCTGCATAAAGACACTTGTTTTGATGCAGTTTTCTCTCTCAGATTTCCTCCATGAAAACAAGAATAAGCAATTTAAGCAATGAGGTCTTTAGCTAACATAAGTTTTCCTCAATGCCACATGGAAATCTGGGCATGGCAGCATCTCTTCCAGTTAAAACTAACCTTACATGCATAAAAAAAAGATAAAGCACATCCAGGCCTGAATTATCACCTGTGGCCTGCAGAACTGTGGTGCACTGCAGTGTCCCCAGCCATTAATTTCAGTGTATTCAGATGCTTGGGTGTCAGGCAGATCATTATGGACACACACCCTCAGGAAAATAAAGCAAATGGAAACTTATTCCAATCATCTTACCTTGCATGCACCCTTCACTCTTGCTCGCTCTCTTTTTTAATTTATTTTAATTGTGAGGTTTTAAAGTGATATTGGTTGCTTTTAAATGCCTAATTATCTTGATATAAATCGCACAATATCATCCTCCATCCTTGAAGTGCTGTGCTTGGTGCCCTGTGCTGTTTATTATTTCGCATTACAATTATCATGCAAAGCACAGAAGGTGACTTTAAGCAGCTCATTTGAAGTGCTCTTTTCCTCAAGACAATATCTTTTTGAGGCTATTTACATAGATGTTTATCTCCTCATTTTAAGAAAAATCAGCTCAATTATAACTACACAAAAGTTTTTATTACGAGTTTAATCCTGAAATGTAAATGGGCCATTGTAAAATCCATGCTGGAATGTTCATTTGTGTTTTCATTTGTGTCTGTGGATTAACAAACCATCCTGCAGTGAAATTAATTATACAGATACACAAAATATTAACTGATAGGAAAGTATATGTGGGAAAATAACTCAGCAGTCTGAAGAACTGGAAGTTCTTTTGATTTGTGCATCATGGCTGCTGAAATGTGTGCCTACTGCCCAAATAGAGAAAAAAAAAAAACAAAACAAAAAGCCCATCTTGTGCAGTGGATATGTATTCCATTTAATGTTGCTTTCTGTTGCCATGGCTATGATAGCCTTAATATTGTGGGCTCACAGCAAGGTTGCAATTAGTATTTGGGTTTAGAAGAGGGAAGATAATGATTTCATATCAAAACTTCTCACTTAATACTCTTCTGGACATAAAACTGCCTGTGGGTTTCAAACCAGCTATTCCCATGCTAAAACCAAATGAGAGGAAAGAATCTGTGTTATTTGGCTTTGCACCTGACAATTCATGAAGCTATTTGGCCTGGCCTCTCCAGAACTACATCTCAGGTCACGTGTATATTTATGTATATATACACACATATATACATGTTTATATATACACAACCTCTTATGAGGAAAGTTACAACCATTCAATCACTTTGTCATAATTCTGACATGAA
Source organism: Zonotrichia leucophrys gambelii (assembly GCF_028769735.1). Lineage (NCBI taxonomy): Eukaryota > Metazoa > Chordata > Aves > Passeriformes > Passerellidae > Zonotrichia > Zonotrichia leucophrys. Next base: position 1,136,217 of record NC_088170.1, read on the forward strand.
CCACTTGACACTTCCCAGAGTGCCAAGTGGATCATGTCAGAATGAATGGTTATAACTTTACCTGCTTCTTCCTGACCCCTCCTCTTACAGAATAGTGCACTTTTCATCCTGAAACATTCTGGGTCAAGGTGCTCGAGTTTGAAATCTCCTCCTCCACATTGCCAGCCCTCATCTCCCACACCAGTGTTGTCAAATGGACACCTCTGCTCCTGTGTTCTCCTGCTGGAGAACAAAAAGCCTAATCTTGATGATGGAAGGCTTAATTAGATCCTTTGGTAAGGGTAAAAGTTGTGCTTTAAACTTCTTTCACCAGTTACCCACTGTGGCTCTGTTTTCCAACACTCACTGCAAAGTGTTATTTTCAAGCATTAAACCCTTTTCTAAAGCAATGCTGCTTCTGCTGTCTTTGACAGGAATCGTGCCTTAAAGCTTCAGAGGAAAGGGCAAAGAAACCCTTGTGGACAACTATAGAAAGATTCACCCAAAAAAGAAACATCTGCCAGTTCCTGTCAATTGGTGCTTAGATTTCATCTTCACGATGCTGACTGCGACTCACTGTGGTTCTGTTTTAAATCTTTTAATCTTCCCATCCCTTTAAATATGCCCACTTCTCTTTTTCCATTCCATTAAAATTCAGGCCTCATAGTCATCCCACAGCAATGACTGCCATCAGTTGACTGGATTATGTTAAAACCAGCCCTTCCTTTTTAGCATACTTTAAAAGTTGGAGTAGATTTGCTGAGAATGTTACAGAGCAGAGTCATCTGTTAATCTTCCCATATCACTTTGAATCTTTGTCATCTTTCAACTTGCTCATTGTCCTTCTAGACCAAGCACAGAGGGAAGGGGTTGGTGACTTTTGAGTGGCCTGGCAGCCCCACTGCCTTGTGTCTCTGCCATTCCTGTAGGAGTTGTGCATAGCTGTCATTGCAGGCTGGGCTTGCTTCACATCAAGGTCTCCATAAAGGATGGATTTTTTCCTTGGCCCTCCTTTTGTTGTTGATGTATTTAAAAAGCCACCAGAGCTCCCACCAGCCCTGGAGGGCTCAGTGACCACTGCAGTTGGGAATTCTCTCCCTCACATTCCAGGAGCTTCCCAGGCTGCTTCCTCCCTGCTGGGCTGAGTTTCCAGCACACAGCCACCAAGGTCAGGCCTCACACAAAAACCAGAGCTGGCAATCCTAAAACAGCAGCCAGGCACTTCGAAAATGCTTCATCTGCCTCTCCATCCTGGTTGGGGGGCCTGCAACAGACCCCCACCAGGATAAGTGCCCTCTGCCCTGCCAAAGCTCTTTTTGCTGACTGTAGAAACCTCTTGGGACTGCCCCCTGCACAGATTTTACATTTCTCAGTAGTCACCTTGGAGGGAAAGTCACAGGTAAATAAATTTGAGTAGGAGGGAAAGAGTGGGAGAAAGAACAAATCTTTCTGGACTTTAGGAAATTGTTTTTGTGTAGCACAGGAATATACCCAGGCCTTCCCTGAACTGACCGACCAGATATTGCCAGAATGAATGCAGCTGCACAGAGAACACATGTGGCTAAAAACTCACCTGTCAGGCACCTGGTAGACATCAGGTACCTGTCCCTGAACAACAAGACATGAAGTCTGTCTGCCTGAGCAGTCCCTTATTTCAGCACAATCTTACAAAGACCTTGTTCCTGGGAAAAAAAATTGTAAAAGCAACTGCTTGTGCATAGCTGTCAGCTGTCATCAGCAGAAGCTTCTGGCAAGTCCTGCCCAGAGCTGTGGATGTCTTCTTTCCCTTGTGAATGACTTTGAATCTCCTTTTAGACACTCTATTTCCCCCCTGACTGCACAGTAATCCTGTTTGCTTTTTGGTCCAGCTTTACACAGTGTGTAGTTGTGCAGCAGCCTTGATCAGATACACAGCTGCATTGCTCCTGCTGCATGGGAGCACCTATTGAACTACTGTGGTAAGAAGTGTGCTTGTCCTCTGGGTTGGTCATTTTCCAGGGATCACCAAACTTGGATGCTCTGTCCACTGTGATCTGTTTTCTCCTGATGTCTCCAGAAACAAAACAGCACCACTTCAGGGATAGCTGCCCACACTGGGGATGCTAATGGTGACCCTGCTGCATTAGCAAATTTTAATTCCTCCAATGTGGCCTCCTCCCATTCAGACCATACCATTTCTAAGAGCCTTTCCCTCCACATTTTCTGCAAATGTCATCTGGCCTGTGATTCCTGGGAAACAGCCTCTCTCATCTGACCCAGGGGACACCCATGCTCGCTCGGAACTTGGGCCGCTTCCAACTCACATTTTTCCCCCCTCCTAATCCACATCACTAGCAATTGTTTTTTTGAAATACTGCATCTGGTATGAAGGAGTCACCCAGAGGCTGGGAAGGAACAGCTGATGCTTGTCAAAAAGATGCAGAGCCTGATCCACAGGTTATCACTATCTTTGATTCCATCAGCTGTGCCTGTCTCCAAGGATGATCCTTCCCATGGCTTGCACTAGGCACAGGTCCTTATCTGCCGCTTCCAGGGCCAAGTTTAGATTTGGCATAGCAGATTCTGCCTCACTTGAGCTATGTCCAAGGTACATGATGGAATGAAAGCCTTCATAAACAGTCTCCTCAAGGCTGTTCCTCCCCCCCACTACCATCTGATTTGCTATTTTTGCCATTATTTTAAGAGGGCAAATCTTCCCTCTGTCTCCTTAGGAATGGCTATGAAAATAAAACACACATGCAGGCAGGCATTGTGGGCAACATTAAAAAAATTTAAAAAAATAATTTTATAGATACTCATTTATAATTACAAGTGCCTGTAAGACCTGAAGTCTGTAGTAGAAAATTCTCAACAAAGATGCTTTAGTCTCCAACTGACAGGAACCACCAAATATCAATATTCCCTTATCAGTTTAGCCATTTACAGACAAAGAAGTGCTCAGAGTCCATCCACTGCCCCCAGATTCCAGGCCTTTTCTGTACAGCTAGTAAATCTTTCCTCCACCAAATAAGCTGCTGCCATTTTCAAGCCACTTCTACCAGCTGAAGTACTTGTCTGTGGCTTGCAGAGAGTGATTGAAACATTGCAAATAACAAATGCCATTTCCTTTTCCAGCTTGGTTAGACAGACTGCAAGAGATCCATGACAGGACAGACAGGAGGAGGATATTCTTGGGGAGAAGCCAGCCTGTGCAGCTCCATTCACATCACAAGGTGCATGCCTAATAACACAACTCAGATAAACATCTGGATTGTGCACGCCTAGTAAAAACTCTCAGATAAACATCTGGAATTAGGGGGCAAATACTGAAGATCAGTGTACATCATCTTATTTCTAGTTCTTTTAGCTCCAAAATAGAAATTGAAGTGTAAGTAGTGCATGATCAACTGCCTAAATCTGGTTTCCTTCCTACTCTGAGAGAAGTCATGTCTTCCCCTGGTTCTTCAAGTGAGGTGTGCCCAAGAATTACTGCAGTGGATCTCAAAACACCCAAACAACTAAACCCAAAACAACCTTCCCCCTTTGTCTCTACCAGCATTGTAAATGTATTAGATACCCATGTCAAATTCTCCCACAAATACTGCTTTCACTTTCAGCACAAAGGAATATTTATTGCAATTATTTGGCAAAATAACTTTGCAAAAACAAATAGCTGAAAGAAAGCTTTGATATATTTGCAGACATTTTATGAAACAAAAGGAAACGTAAATTCTTTGATTTAATCATACACAATGAATTATTCATCCAGCCCTTTTCTGTGTTAATCAGTTAACACAAGGTGATGACTTGAGAAAAAATGAAAACAAAACCTAAAGATCTGTAAGAAGGTAAGCATTATCTGAAATACGAACAAGAATAGAGCAGTATAATGAGATAATGAAGTTTCCTTTTAAGGCAGAAGAGGCAAAGCCAGCACACCTTCTGAACAAGGAACAACAAATTCATATTTCCTGACCTTCATTATGCTGACTCCAAAGGAGAAGGAGGTTGCTGGGGACAAGCAGAAATCCTAATGCAGCTGCAGTTACCTGGCAGTTCTCTCACCTGCACTGGGCTCACTCTGACCCTGCTCCTTGGAAGAGGGATTCAGATCTGAGGCTGAAAATGGGAAAACAGGACACCATTTTCATGGTCTGACTAAAGGAGTTGGGCAGAATTTCCATCCTAATCCACTTTCCAGGTGACACAAAGTCAGAACCACAGAGGAGCTGATGCTCCAGCAGCCAGCCCCACACTCCTGGGGCAAGATCTATGCCCCAGTTAGACCAAGGCTGTGTCTGATCCTGGTCAGGGCAAGAACTGGTTCTCACAGACCTCTGGAGGGATTCCCTTTGGGGTTCGTTTTGGGGTTCCCTCTCCCCAGCCACTGGTTCGCCTCCAGAGCCAAACCTGGCTCCAGGAGCTCTGCTCCACACACACAACTCCCTGCCAGGCTTATTTCACCACAGCGCAATGCCTCTCTCATCTTCAGCATTTCATTTCCCTCTCAGAAAATCCCATATTCATCAACATATCCATGGCTGCTTTTCTGCATTTAATTGAAATTTTACATACTATAAGTACCAACAAAATCAAGGTAAATGTAAATTTTTCTTATTTTATCATCACACAAAAAGTTCTCCATGTGGATTTAGCACTCCATGTATACATATTTTGTTTTAAAAAAACTAAACCCATACTTTCATGGAATTTACCATATTGGTGAATATTTATCAAAAATGTTTTGTGATTTTTTTCCAGACTTCTTTTCCCTCGACCCCTAAACGTCTCAGCTTGAACCTGCACAAAATATATGCATACAAAAATAGAAAGAGACTCCAAAGACAGAAAGAGAAGTGGCACTTGGAATTCCAACCTGCTGAGAAATATTTACTCTTTACTTCACTTGACTTGAGAGTAGCTGAAGGGAGTTGCTCAGAACAGTAATTTTATGCCTTGTAAAAGCTATCAGAGCTGCACACAGATGCATTTTACAGACTGGAAGGAACACTCACACTTCTTGGCAGGTGAGTTAAGCCTGCGGCACTGTCTGCAGACAAGGTTGCAAGGGTGAATCAAGCAGTCCTGAAGATCCAAACCATTACATGAATTTAAACATTTTCTCAGCGTCTCTATTCCCCCAGCCACAAGTGTGCTTTTGTTGGTTAAACCTTTCAAAATGCTAATGGCCTCTGAATGGCTGCAGCTCTAAATCCTGTGGTTCCCAAAGCAGCTCCAGCCCATCCCAATAGCCCTGCCTGCGGTCTGAGCAAAGGCAGGTGAATCCTCCAGCATGGAATTAGCCTATATTTATTTATTTATGGAGATAGGAAATATGCTGAAGAACAGCACCTAGTTTTGTTTAAAAAAAAAAAAAACAGTGACAAAACACACAGTCCTCTAAATAAGGTGGCAGCAGGTGCTAAGTTAAACTCCTCCAGGCTGCAAATACAAATTTCTGTATTGATGCAAACACAGCACAGAGCAGTGAAGACACAAGCCCTGGAAATATTGCAGGAGCCATGCTCCTTTGTAAGCAGGCTATTTTAATACATTTTCACTTTAAAGTCCTACCTCCTGTTAGTGCTAATCCCCCTCATCCATAAGAAGCAAGTGCGAGTTGCTAGAAATGTATTTGAATGCACTTGCTGTGAGAAGCCATGAATATCAGCACCAGAAATTATGTACTGTGCCTTCCTCCCTGCCACCTTTGCCCTGAGCAGCTTTGGCTCCTCAGCCTACATTGCAATAGTTTCTTTTATCTGACACATTATGTTGTGCTTTATTTCTCTGAGTTCCAGAGGTCAAAATTAACCTGTAGCAAGAGAAATGAAATAAATATAGGTCAATCTATTAATTGGATGACCTACTAAGAACTTTACAATAAAATCTGAAGGCCAAGATTTTTCAAAACCAGATGAAAATGAGATTTTTTTGCTTGGATACTAGTTATGGTAAGAAATCACCACTCTAATGCCTGCCGTCAGTTCTAACCTTGAGTTTACTTTAGAAATAAATAACTAATAGCAAGCCCAACAATAAAACCTGCATGAATGTCTTTAATATCAAATATTCCTTTCTTATAGGTGGATGGACAGCAGTTAATTTACAGGAAGGCAGAATTGACAAATAAAGCTCCTGAAATTTGTAATTTTAGGTATTATTGTGTGAGAGAATCCAATGGGTCACTGAAGGCCCTTCATAATTAGATGACTGACTCCCAGCAATATCCACAGGAATTCCAGGACCAACTGGCAGCATGAATTAATAGGAAGAGTTCCTCCAAAATCCCCTTTTCATTTTCTGAGGTGTCAGCCAGGCATTCCTATGTCCAGCTGTATTGCAGATGGTTTGGTTATTCTTCCATGGGTACCACCCTATCTGAAGGTCCCAGGTAGCTCCATAATGACATTATATGCAACAGTAGCATCATCAGGAAAGGCAAGTCTGGGATTCACAGGTTTTGTAACAAATGCTCCACCCAGAACAACCAGAACAAGTTGCCAACTAATTCAAGGGCTGTTTTTCATGCTCGGAATAAAAGCATAGCCTGGCTCAGCATCCTTGGAGCTGCTGGCCTGCACAGCTCCTTCCTCTGCCCTGCCAGAACTGGGGTGGGATGGGGCTCTAGCCCTGCCCAAATATTAAGATGCAGCAAGCTGTGCAGGCTGGGTGTCCCTGCACGAGGCAGGGGACAGAATCCAGTGGGATTCTCATCAGTTCTGCCTTTGAGCTCCATCTTCCCAGAGCCAGCTCCCTAAAGATGACCAAACTGAAATAAAAAGCCACATTTAATTAGATTATAAACTAATTAGCTGGCTCTAAGTGGGGGAAAACTCAAAAGAGGGTAGGCAAAGCAGAACAGAATTAAAAGAGGTTTATGCCCAAGTCTTCCCCCGTTAGCTACATTCCTGCAAGTAGGTCATTGCTTCCAAGCATGATTCCAAGAAATTAACGGCTCTGCTTTGCAGCAAACTGTGCAGTTAAAAAGTCCTCTCTGGTGCTTAGGAGCCACTCATTCCCGTTCCTAGAGACCTGACTGTGGGGCTCACACACTGCTCTCTGCCTTTTTAGCACCAGCCCCACATTCCTGCTCCTCACACTCACCTTACCTGACCAAAACTGCTCTCCCACACTCAGCTGCCCACCTTGAAAGGAGCAGCCCCACCTGAGCCACTTTTTACTAAAGGATAAAGTTACCAGCTAGATGCAAAAAAAAAAAAAAAAAAAAACCAAATTATTTCCAGTTAGCTCTTTATTCTACATTCTCTTTAAACACTTTTCTGTCTCTGAACATCTGGCTTTTCCCCACACACAGCCACTCACAAGGCCAGGAAGGCTCACCCAACCTGGAACCAGTGCTCTGACACACTGCTAGTGCAAAGCACTGCAAAGGAAATAGTTTGGATTAGTTTCATAGCTTTATGTCTCTGCTGAACTGTCCCTTTTTCTCCCATTAAGGCAAAGGAGAGCCTCAAGAAACACTAATTTTAAAAAAAGCCCTGGTCACAGCTTCCTGCTGAGCACCCAAAAATAAAGCTAAGCCATGACCACAGTTATGCAGAGCAGTTGCCCTCCTCCATCTGGCCATGCCAGAAACTACCTCCAGAAATTAGGGAGCTCCCCCTCCACTTGCTGATTTGTCACCCATCCTGTTCTGTTCCAGTCCCTTGTTTGTAAGGGATTCCCACCCTATAAAAAGGAAATTGGTGCTGGCCATTATCAGCTCACAGAGCAGCCTGAAGCAGGTTCTTTACTAAACCTCACAGGAAAGTCACAAGCAATGCAGGATCCTCCTCTTTATCAACACTAACCTGAAAGTTTTCAGCTAATTCCAAATCTCAATTTCCTTCTCAACACTAGAAATAATCTTGGCTGTACAAAGCGGCCAGTATCTTCTGAATTTGAGTGGTAAACTGGGATTTGAAGTGTTCTGGATTTTTATTCTTCCTCTGTATAGTTAAATTCTGGAATTCTAATATAGATTGCTCCCATTCTAGAGGGGTAATTGAAAAAGCTACCTCCTAATAGACTTGATCTTGTCTGTGGTGGTATGTGGATGCAGAACTAAAGGTGGGAGAAAAGCTGAGGGAAAGGATATTTGCTTTTCCTTCTGAAATTCTTTCATTTCCCCCATGATTATAGAGTCATTCATAGCACTGGAGACTCAGTCTCACATGTCTGAAGGGCACCTGATTGCTGAAATGGAGTCAGTTGCTCTCTGAAAAAAGGGGTTATAATTTAATGGATTGAAGTGCCACAGCTCCAAATAGCAGCAATAGAGTTGGATGCAAAGAGTGCAAATGCTGGAGAACTTCCAAATGCTTGGCATTTACAAAAAAAAAAAAAAAATACAGCACACCAAAAAACACATGGCATAGCAATATAAAGCTATGTCACAAATACAAATTTTTTCCAAGTTGCTTGCAACACTAAAGCTGAAAGCCAAAGGGACTAGAGGAAAGTGGGTAGGTCAGTCCTAGGAAAACCATGCCTTGTTTTGTGGGATGCTTTGAGAAGGGCAGCTGCCACAAATGGACCTGATTTCAGTCCCTCTTAGGGGCTCTGTGCATCCACCTCCCCTTGTGAATTGTCTGCATCAGCTCTGCAGAGGAATTGCAATGCTTGGATGAAACTGAAGCCATCCAGCCACTGGTGGTGATGATCTGAATGTCTGACACCTAAAGGAAAGAGAACAAGCTGTAAGAGGCCTCCTCCCTACTATCAGTTTCCCATTCACTTATCTATATTGACTGGTAGAGAAGTTTTAGGGAGAAGTTTTGAGAAGTTTTAGGTTATGTGTTATTATCTGCTACCCAAATCCTCCCTGCCCTGTCCTGCAATTCCCTCCTGCTCGTGCCATGTCCTGGTAATGCTCCTGCAAACTACAAACAGAGACAGCTCATGTTGGTGCTTATCTCACCACACCTCTGTTTTAACCTAGGTTGAAGCTCATAACTACAGCAGCTGGGTTATCCTGGAGCACACCAGGCTGACCAAAGGGATTCTTTTGGATGGGAACTATTGTATTTTTTTAAAAAAGTAAAGACAGGCAAAACAATGTCTGCTCTGAATTGTGCAATATACCGCAGATAAGCGCCCTTCAGGTAGTCTGGAAGGCTGAATTATTCTTGAATTTAAAAAAATTGATTGTACAAGTATAGATAAAGGGTGTATTAAAAGATTTTGGTACTCATAAGAATGAAGCCAACAAGGTAGAAAGGAAATCTAAAGGAGACTGTCCCCTTGTGCATAGAGAGGGATGTTTTAACTACTCTGTACACTTAGAATGCTTCTCATAAACCCCAAATATGTTTATCTAACACACATCTAAAAACATTCCTAAAAAGGCAGCTATTTAACAAAAATCAGAGGCACTCATTCTGGCTTCCTCATATGGCAGCTGTGGTACACAATCATAAAAGACATATGAGAACAAATGCAGCCATTTTTCTGCAGATAACTACTGTAGATGTCAGGGCGAAGAGGACTGGGAACTCTGGACAACCTGTACAAGGATCTTTTTACTATCCCAGCACCCATCAACCTGCTTTGATTTCTTCTGGGAGAGCTCCTTAAGCTGTGTCTTTGGATCAGAACCCAGATGACAAAACATCACAGCTTTTTACATCTTTCTTTCCTTTCTTTTTCCTCTGAACTTTACAGAACTCAACCACAGTCTGGATTGCAGCATGAAATCACTTTCAACCTCCTCATTGAAACTTGCAAAAATAAATAAAGGGTGAATGTGAAGGTAAGAAAAATACTTTTCCTTTCTGATGTGAGTTGCTGGATCTTGAGGATAACAATTATTTGAAGGCTTGCAAACACATAATGGGTAAGTACCATTTGTCACCAGGCTTGTGCTTGTAACAAAAGCTCCTGTGTGGTACAGCAGAAAAAGAAAAAGCTTCTCATGATGCACTTCACAGTCCTTGATCCTGATACTGAAGAGACAGAGCCTCAGCCCCAGATGTCAAGCGTGCCCTGCAGAGACTCAGAGTGAATGGAGTCCTCCTTCAGTCCCACATACTGATACAGGAGCTATTTGTGCTAATAGAAGTGCTTGATCTATTTACTTAAAAATAAAAATGGGTTCTGTAAACTATTTATTTGCCTCAGTGCTATCCACAACAGTCAGGTTTGGGTACTTGTAGAGCTACACTCTGTTTCTTTCATGGGAACCTAAGCAGGAGAGGGAGAGAAGAATTTTCTATTGGTAGAGACCTGGAAACAAGATCAGCAGGAAAAACCTGGCATGGGAGGATTAAGGATTTCCAGTACTTTAGGTGCAACAACTCCTATTTTTTGTTGTAAAATAACCAGAGGAGGTACAAACACATCAGAAGGTTTGAGAGCAAGTCTTATCCCATGAGGAAGGAATGTTTTGTCATTCTAATTTGGCAAGGTTGCCCTTGGACATCTGAGAGGTTGCCTTTGCAGCAGCTTTTGTAGCTGGATTATACAGTGGCAAGTGCAGAATATATAATCTTCCTGCAACTTCCTAAATCAACATCTCTGTGATTTCCCAAGGAGACAAACATAATCCTACAAAATTTGTTCTAAACCTTCTCCTCTCCTTGCTCAGATTCATGCTACATGAGCTGGCTGTCATGGAATATGAACACTCAAAGAAGGGCTCTGAAATAAGCAAAGTTTCTGCATTCTTAAAGATTATTTCATTTAATTCTGTCTGTCAAGTGTGATGGGTTTTCTTTTCTCAAACTAGACAATTTTTCTCACCATCATACTTGAATTACAAACATTGTATTACAAGCAGTAGTGTTGAAGAATGCTATAAGGCTAGAAAGTCTTCATTATTTCAGCACTAAGTGGTGTGATTTTAACCACCAATAGACAAACTGCTCCTAACTTTCTACAAGAAAACCCCACAGGGAATTGGCTGATGATGAACCAATAGAAGAAGATGATGCTTGTTCCATCATTCACTTCAAACCCAAGCTAATTTTACAAGTGCCTGTCTTGCAGACAGCAGAACACAGCCCCATTTCTGATAGATGGCTTTGACACGTCTCTGCTGGGGGAGCTTTGGCAAGGGGCACTGTCCCTTTGGCAAGGGGTTTAACCCTTCACGGGTTGATTTTTCCTGGGGGAGCCCTGGCTCAGGAGCCCCAGGGTTCATTACAAGTATGAGTGTGGTTTGCAAGAGGGATTTTTCCTCGCTGCTGGCAGGGTGGAGAGCAGTCCTGTGTGTGCTGGTGGCTCTGAACCAGGGCACAGCACCTGCCCAGGTGCCCTGCAAGGTCACAGCCTTGGCACCCTGAGCTGTGGGGCAGCTTCACAACCTCCCCTGCAGGGATTTGGGTTTGATTCTCAGCCTTTTCCTGTGCGCCCTAAAAATGAGAAAGTCAAAAGGACCACTACAACAAGTATCATACAAAATTTCTTGCTTTTCACCTGGAAGAGCTAGGCCTACGTGTGCCAGCAGCTCCAGCCTGATTTGAGCAAATTCTGGCCACTTTGGAGAGACCAACTTGAACTGGACACCTGTGGCATTCACATTCCCTGAAAAATCCCTTTGCCAGGATTTTACTCCTGGGAAGCTGAGTACCCTCAGAGAAAAAGGAAAACAATTCTTATCTCTTTAGCTTCTGCTGTGTTTTGCTGCTTTGGAATGTGTTTTGAGATTGTTCATTGGTTTCATGTGAATTTTTTTGACTCAATGGCCATGATACGTCAGGACTCTGGAAAGAGTCAGGAGTTTTCATTATCTTTTTAGCCTTCTCTAAGTATCCTTCCTGTATTCTTTAGTATAGTACTCTTTAATATAATATAGTATCCTAAAATAATAAATTAGCCTTCTGAGAACATGGAGTCAGATTCATCATTCCTTCCTTTGTCTGGGGGAAAGCAAATACAATAAACCCATTTTTCCTTGAGGCCGCCTGCTGCACAAACTTCCTAGGCATGCTTGGTAGCAAGTTATTTAAATTTCTCATTAAAATTTGGAGAAAAAAAGAAGAACGTCAAAGTAACGTATCTTATCTCATTTGCAACATTGCACTGGGTTTATTTTTAAAGCCCTGCAACCAAGGAACCAAAAGAATGCCATGTTCTCTTCTAAGCACATGCAAAGTGCATGCATTTAAAAAGAAAAATCTGACCAAGAGTTATTTATGAAAAGTTAGCAAAAGACTTCGATATTCCAAAAGTGGTTCAGTTTAGTAAGGACAAGTGACTAAGAGAAATTTAAAAAAAAACTCTCAAAGGTCATTCTCCATTTTTCAGCTCTGGATTGGGGCATGTGACACTGCATTTTTATTTCTGGGACACCTAGGCAGTGCAGTAGCCAGTAATGCATAATTCTACTGGAAAGTGGTGCCTCAGACCATATATATCACTCTTTTAAAAAACCTTTTCCTAGACATTGGTGCTTAGACTTTATAGGGGTTTTTAATTCACTATTTCATTTCAGAAGTGTCACTGCAATTCTTCTTAGCTACCCTTAGAAGACACCTGGACAGCAACATTCATGCACAGAACAACTGAAACAGAGATTTGGGTAGCTAAAAATCAGACTTCAGGGCAGGAGACGTTTTTAAAAAATAATAATTGTGAACGTCCACTTGATTTTATCTTAGGAACAAGGAGAGGTGATTTACTTTGCCAGGGGACTCTACCTTAGCACAGTGCCTGGGTGCTCTTGAAAGGACAGAGTGCAGAGGGGTGAGCGCCCACCCCAAGCAGGGAGAGGGGATTTGGCCTCGGTGACACAGCCCAGACCTGCAGCAAGGCCTCCCTGTGACCCCCACACCCACACAGCACAGCTTTGCAGAGGATAACACTTCAATAAAATGATGTACGTGACAAAGCTGTACTTGCCCAAAGTGCTCCAGATGGCTCTCTGGGGAAGCATTAAAGGGATGAAAGGAGGTAATGCTCCTTGGGGGTGGAGGATGCACAGGAGCCTTTCCCTCTGCACAGGGACATGAGTGGTGCCACAGTATCAGAGAGGCTGCAGAGCCCCCAACTCCCACTGCTCTGTTTAACTGGCACATTCCATTTAAAGATTAGACTCCCTTCAAGGCCTTTCCTTTTGTAGTGCACAATTTAGCCGTGAGTATCCACTAAATCTGGTGTAAGTGTCAGTTTGAGATAGAACAGCCAGGGTTCTGCAAATTTCTTTTTCAAACTGCTACGGCTGTGCTCCTAAAGGAGAGACAGAGTAGCATTAAAGAACCTCCTTCACCCTAATCAACTTTGTGAAAATCCAAGGAAATGTATTCCTGGATAACTTTGACCAAGAGCTTTGAGCTCTGTGTGGTGTAGAGTTTTCCACCCCTACTGCAGATGAAGGCAAGAAAAAAAAACAGTCAGAAAGGAAAGCTTTATAGACCTGTCCCACTAATCTTATCATTTTCATATTATAGAGTCAAATTCAAAATAGATTTCAACACAGACTGTTGGGAACCTGACTATAAATTTTTTTCTTCCATAAGACATTCCTTAATTGAATATTTAAGAGGGTAAAAAAAAAAAACCACCACACAGATTTTGTCCTGCCAAGCAAAGCTCTCTTTTTAAAGCCCTGTTTCTCCATCTCTCATTGGAAAAACAATAAATGCATTCTTTCACACTGGGAGTTAAGAAGTCTATTATTCACTGCAGTCAGGAGTTCCTTTCTCACTGTATCCTGGATATGAGCTCATGCCACATCAACAATCAACAATAGCTATTGTTCCTGGAGCTTTAAGGAAGTTTCTGTGCCCTGTTTCCTGAACACACTATGTAAACCAATACACACAAAAAAGGTGTTTCATATTATTCCAGGTACACTGGGCCCCCTCCTTGTCAGCCAACCATGCTGGCCAACACTTCTGCAGAGAGCTGGAAGAGCAAGCGTGTTCTTGTGTTTGTCCATTTGTGAATGGAAACAGGTACTTCCATCACAAGCTGCATGGAAACAGAACCCAAAGAAACACAACAACGTGTTTAATTTAGAAAGAGCACCTTGAGCTCCTGGCTTGCAAAACTGCCCAGCCTCATGGGCTAGTTCCTCAGATAATTCATCACTTCTACATTGATGAAGAAGGGCAAAATTCTCAAGCTCCATGCACATCAGAAAGGTTGGTGTTTGTTACCACATGGCAGCAAAGAAGGGAATGTCTGAGCTGGGACCTGTTTGTGCCCCTGAGCCTCAGCCCAAATATTCCTTTTGTTTCTGGAGGTGCAGATTCACCTGTGCTAGATGCACACCTTGTTCTGCATGACACAGTAGTGCCAGGACAACGGTGAGAACAGCTCCAGGATGCCCAAAGGCACATGAACCATCTCAGAATACTCCAGTGTGACCACACAGGGCAGACCCGCCTTGCATTTTTACCCCTTCTTGGCAGACTCTGCCTGGCAGTATTACATATTTCTGTCAGAGAAGGCAACATTTGTTGGATTTTTCTTTACTGTCACACAGTCTTCATCGCCTAAAGGAAGGACAAGGCATCCCACTAGTATCAGTGTATCTGGTGGTAGCAGGGGTTACTGTCACTTATCCCCCACAAATGCAAGCCAGCCCTAAGACAGGGAAGCTGGAACTAAATGATCTGTAAAGTCCCTTCCAACCAATGATTTTTGATTTCCCCACAGCCTGCTGGGCTCTGAGAGGCTGCAGAAGTTTCCAGTAGGGAACATTTAACATCCCAAAGATTCCATCACATTGCCCTGATGATGGTGGTGCTGGAGCACCACAGTGAGGAGAGCTTGTGAGAAAGAGAAAAGAGAAATTCCTGTCCTGACTTAGGGAACCTCATCCAGACCTTTCCTTACACCAGTGACCATGGTGAGCCCCTCAGCCCTCCCAGTTTAAACCACTGCTGCCTTTACAGAGCAACCCTCTAGGAAAGGAGACTCATTCCTGGTGAGGATTGATGACCGTGGCCTGAACCTTGAAGCAGAAATAAAGACGTGATAAAGGCATTAACAATGGATGGTTTAATATATCGAGGCTGGGCAAGCCAATTAAGACTGAATAGAAAGTAAGCTAAATCTTTTCCCACAACTCTAATCCTTTCTGTAGGATTTGAAAGAGAATAAAAGCTGCTGCTGCTTTAAAAGTTACTTTCATGGTCATTTTTATGTTTTTATACTAATACTCATGCTCCTGCCAGGAGCACAAATGAAAGTGCCGAAATACCCCACAGCCTTTCCTGTGAGATTTACAGGCTAATTTTACAGATCCAACAAGTTTGAATTATATGGATAGGCTTCAAATGAGCTTCTAAATTTGGGAGTATTTCTCTGAATCCAATAAGAGATATTTACCATTTGATTTTTTTTTTCCTCAGCCCTATGGGAGCCACAGTGTATTGTTGTGCTTTTGGTGCATGTCCTATTTAAGAGTTTAATGCTGGCTCTCAGATGTGTTATTTCCAGCGTTCTGTGCAGTTTCTGCCAGTGTCCAAGTGACTCCTCTGCCTGCTGCTCTTCCAGGGCAGGACACTGGGAGTGCACTTGGGAGAGCACAGGGAGGGCAGGCAGAGCTCTGGGATGCCCTGTCTGGGCTAAAACTCCAGAGGGCTTCATTCACAGTGCACTGGGGAGGAAGGGCAAGGAGAGGGGACGAACAAAGGGAGGCTCAAAGAGGAGGATCAGACCGTGTCTCACTGCCAGAAGCCTCTTCAGCCCTGCAGCACAGAATGCCCTCACAAATTCCTGCACAGGAGGAGCTGTGGAGGGGACTGCAATCCCCAGGACAACCCAGGAAAGACATTTTAATGTAAAAGATTACTCAGTGTCAGAATGCTGCCAAGGATCTCCCTAATTCTCCCATGAAACTGGAAGAACAAAAGGTAGCTTAAAGCCCCCTGTATCCTTGAACTTGACTCCTCAGTTCTAGCTCATCAGGCTAGTGCTGAATTTTAAAGGAAATCTTTAACTGGCCATTTTCTCATTCCACCCAAAAGTGTAACACAAAAAACCCCATCAGTACCAATAATCAAAACTCACACAAAGAGAAGCTTTAATACATATATATGAATTGTGCCCTTGTAGACAAGGTTGCTGCTGTCAATTGCTCCTTGGTTAACAAATTAACCTTCTGATCATCAGCAGCTATGATTTCACTCTGAGGATGCCATGAATTCTGTTCCCAGTCTGTGGGGACCCAATTCTACAAACATTTTGGAACATTTAAGTTTTGACCCTAAAGCTGTACTACTTAACCCCATGATTCCCTCCTATTTGAGAATACTTTTAATGGAATAGCTTTAGAATATGTGAGTGTTTGTGGTTTTAGTGTGTATGTTTGAAAAAACCCTTATGTTAATGGAGATATTTCCCAAGCATAATTGTCAAAGCCAAGCAAAAATAGTTTTAAAAACTCTTAGAAATACAAAGAAAAAATACTAGTCTTCATCTTTCTAATACACCCTTTTCACTCTAGGTTTTAAATAACAAACCCCTTAATCTTATTAACTTAAACTTGTGTCCTTTTGTCATTCAGCAAAAAAACCCAAAACATGTATGTCCCCAAAACATATTTTGAGGACCTAAACTTATAATGCATATTTGAAGGCTTTGAAGACCAAAATGCACAAGCACAAAGGGAAAAGGCTAATGAGTAAGGAGCTTCTCCATTTTCACTCTCCTCCCTCCATCCTCACCATGGCACACACTCATGTAAGTGCACACACTCACCCACAGTTTAAGGACTGACTGGCACTTGAAAGCAGCTGCTCCACACAGGAAACATTACAATAAAACATAGAATAGAAGACTGCAAGTGAACTAGAGCTTTGGGGCTTAGAAAAGCATTTTAAAATATTTTTCCATTCAGCTATTAATATTGCATTAAAAAAATAATAGTTTTAGCTCAAATTCCCATGTTTCAAAGCTCACACAGCTCTAACACTGAGGTTATCTTGTTTGGCATGAGAACAGCTCATGTCTACATTAAAGCTGGGAGCTTAGAAGTGACATAAACAGGCCTTTTTCTATAAAGATAAAAGGCTAAGCTTTAAAGAATTTTATATTTATAGATAAACGTTTCCATAGTAATCATTACAGTGAAACTTGCTGGTGTCAGCAATCCTTTGCATACAAAAATGGCTTATATTCAAATGAGCAGGAATCACAGAATCAGATCCCAGCTGCTACCTGAAAGAAGGGCTTACAGGAAAAGTGTGAATGGGGATCTCTGGGGTGGGCAAATGCCCTTATTTTGGTCACCTCTCTGCTCCTTTCTGTCCATACATAAAACAGGAGATATGATCTAACAGGGAACATTGCAGTGAAAAAAAACAAGCTGAAAGACCCAGGTGTCCTTTTCCATCTCTAATTTTTAAGTTTCTGTGATATAAATCCAGACATATTAAAGCTTAAGACAAGTAACAACCAGAAGGCAGCAGTGTGGTTTGCTCCTCACCTCTTCCCCATGACTTGGATTCTTTTACAACATGGCACAAATTCCATCCCTGCTTTGAGAACACATCCATTTCTTGTGACTCAAGGAAAAATCTCCTTCTCACACCCCTCAGTGAGGCTGGACTTTCCCAGAAGAGCTCAGCAAAGGCCCAGGTAAATGTTGTGGCAGTGATGAGCCCTGCTGGGTCAGGAGTGCCTTCTTATTACAGCTGCAACAGGCAGACTGGCACTCACAGTGATGGGAGTTATTTAAAGCAGAGAGGTTACAGTAATCATGTAAGATATGACTCAAATCACATGTTTCTGGAGGTTTCTACAATGCCCTGAAGTAAATTAGGTTTTAATTAAAAAGAAAAAAAAAAGAGTGATGTGAAGGCTTTCAGTCTATGAATTTTTAAAGCACTGCCAGTTAATTAAACAAAGGAAGGAGAATATCACACTCTCTTTTTTACAGGTGGCAGGATGAAGGAGAACAGAGGTGAGCTGACTTACTCAGGGACAAGGTGGCAAGCCAGTAGTGCCTGGCACAGAACCAAGCCTCCTCACTCTGAGATCACATCCTACTCACTCCTTGAAGTCCCAAAGAAGGGAAAAGGAAAATAGCTGAGGGAGCTGTTCAGCTTTGAAATGAGAGCTCCGTGTGCGAGCCCACAGGCGTACGAACATATGCCACGGGAGAGATGCAAGCAATACTCCCTGATCAGCAGTAATGAAAACCTCCCTCCTCCACCTTTTTTCCCTCTATTTTTTTTTTTTAAAGGCAAACCAGGGAGGAGAGTAAGTCTGAGTGGTTTGCAATTTATATACAGAAGTTTCCATTGTAATGTGAGCATAAATGGCTGTCACCATCAGCACCTCTCTGCAGAACGGGCCTGCCCTGTGTTTCTCTTGGCACTGACACCAGGGATTGCTTTCACAAGGTGCCCCATGTGCACCTCCAATGGCTATTCTACCAGGTTTTAATGATATCTTTGGAGACCTACACCCAGTTGTTTAGCTCCTTCAAAGCTCCTCAAGTCTGGGACACAGCTGGCAGAAAAGTACCCCCAATAAATAATAGAAGCCTTTTGGCCAGGGTGATGTTTGTGTTAACACCTAGCAGAGGGGAGGGAGCAGGGCTGGGGAGGGTGGCCATGCTTCAAAGGGGGTGCCCCTGGCTCCAGCACAGCTGCCTGGGCTTGGCAAGAGCCAGGGCTGCCTGGAGCAGCCCAGCAGGATGGCCCCGGCTGCTCCAGGGGCTGCCACAGAGCAGCAGGGCCTGGGCTAGCAGAGAATACCATGGGAAACACTAAAAGGAATTTCAGGGCCTGTACTCCACTTGCTCAGGTTTGATGGTGGCAGGGCAGCAGCAGCCTCATACAGATAATTTTTCCTTTGAGATGCTCAGCAGTGAACCTGAAGTATTTCTTCCCCCCTCTGCCTAACTGAGGCTCAATCCATCAGAGAGGCTGGGCAGCATTACAGTGCAACTATAGGACTTACATGTCACAGTTGAGACAGCCACAATGCACAGAACATCCCCACACAATATCATAAAGCTTCAACATAAACACAGTAACACCAAACCTCTTCAGAAAGCTTCAAACCAAACACAATAAACAGCAAAACTCTTCAGAAGGCTTCAACCCAACCACAGGAACACCAAATATCTTCAGAAACTTCAATCCAAACACAATAACACCAAACCCTTTCAGAAGGTTTCAGGCATTTGCCCACACACAGTAACACCATTCCAGCTTCAGAAAGCTTCAACCCAAACATGAGAACATCTTACCTCTTCGGAAGGCTTCAGGCACCTACCCACACACAGCAGCACCTTTCCACTCCAGCAGGCTGCAGCATCTGCCCTCCCTGTCCCTCAGGCCAGGCTTTTGTGCCCTGCTGCTGATGCCCTGCACCTGTGTGCCCTCTGTGCCCTCGTTACTGTCAATGCTGCTCACCTGTGGGCACAGCTGGGGCCAGTTGGGGATGATGGGGCACAGCCCACCCCAATCACCCCTAACTCTGTGCCTACACTCACAAATCATTTGACCTGAGCCAATATTGAGGAAAGTCCGTGGGCTTTGGATCAAGCTCTACTACTGGACAGCGGTGTTGATTAAATTTTTGCATCTCTGCAGCACGTCCCATCCCAGCACACAGTGTTTGGCAGGCATCAGTTAAGACCCAGAGTTTCTAGGTAGGGAAGAAAACCAACCATTTTACAGAGGAAGAACTCATGCTAAGGCAGACCTTTTGCTGTGTGGTGATCAGAAGTTTATAATGAGCAATCTGGGGATTCTCTGTCCTTGCTACACTTCCACTCTTGGTGACCATCTAATATTCAAGCCTACAGTGGCTGTCACAGAGGTTCTTTGGAAGCCTTTCCTCCCAACTCACACTCTGGGAATGACCTTCCTTCCTGGCTGTCTCTGTGCACACCAACAGCTTCCAAAATCCCACAGCAGATGCAGCTGCCCACCACCTCTGGGAGTATGTGCACACACACACTCATGTTTTATAAAACTGATAGCTGATAGCTCTCTGTTAGCATTTTAGCTCTCAGTTTAGCATTTTATGAAACTGATAGCTGTTCATTATTGATTACACACCAGAGCCTGAGAGACCACTGGCTCCTCTCAATTGCTCTGAACAGGAAATAAATGCAATTACTTGCCATGTCTACTGGCAGATGGTGATTTTTACATTTTTATAGTAGTTCTCTGTGTGTGCGTGCACACGTATGTGTCAGAGAGACATAAAACTTTGGAGAAGAGCAGAAGCTTTAGTTAAATACCCTGAAATTCCACTCTAATCTGTTGTTATTGTGCGTTTTAGGAAGTAAATTCTGCCCTGAAGTTTTCCATGTGTGGTCTCAATGGTAGGTAGCACAGAAAGTTTGAGAAAGAGTCTGCTTAGACATTTTGTACTACAAGAGCAGGATGGAAAAAACTTTTGCTTCTAGTTTCAAATGCCTTTTTAAGAAATGGCCAAAGTTAGACACTTCAATTGCATTTTCCTTCAGCTTTTTAGCCCCTTTTGATTAAACGAAGTCTGAGGCAAATTGGACAAGGGGTTTCTGAAAGACCACATTTGCAGACACCAATTACAAAAAACTATGTCATCCACATTTCAAAAGATTTCAGACAACATTCCAAGGGCATTAAATGGACTTACTTCACCACGATTTTTTGATGGAGAAATACATATTTAGGGAGGGAGTAACGAGAAATTTGACTGCTCTGAAATGCCATCTTAAATTATTTGAATAAAAGGTGAGCTAATACAGAACTTCACACAGCACTTCATAGTGGTAGAAATGCCAAAGAGTATCCCACTCAAATTAGGGAAAGATGCAATTCCCCTTCCGTTCCTTCTATTTCTTGGTTTTTCCAGCTCTTTTCTTTCCCTCCCTGTGAATTGCCTGTAGGCTCCAGCATCCTCCTTCACCTGCCCACACAGATCCTTCTCTGTGAGTGGCTGTGGAAGGTTCCAGCCACGCTGGGAGCTGTTGCAGTGCCACAGAGGGAGAGGCAACATCAGGAAATCAGAGATTGGAAAAAAGAAGGGGCTGAGCCTCTGGCTTGGGTTCAATCAATAATCACCCTGCTCCTGGCCCCACGTTCCTCCTGCACCACTCACTCAGCCCCTTTGCACACACCTCATCTTTTGCATCAGTTTGTGAAAAGTAAATTTACTGTTTGCTGAGCCCCAGTCATGCAGGATGGTGGAAAAAAAAACCTCACTGATGGCAGGACAATGAGAGGTTCAGTACAATGGGTGCAAACAAAGCCTGAGTAGGAAGGTTTGGTTTTCAGTGCACATTTTGAGTGTTAGATCAGCTTACAGTTACACTATGAGACTTTTTCCTCACTGGAAAGAAAAATTCCCAGAGCCATCAGGGTTGTAAACCAGGCAAGTAACATTAAAATGAACAGAGCAGGACGAGTGGGGCTGAGCTGCTTTGCTGTTGTTTTGGGAAGGCAGCTGATGAGGCAATGGCCAGGCATTGCCTGCTTGCCAGGATAGCCACCTCAGTCATTTGTAATTTGAAATTACTCCCCACTGGGGGGGAATTTCAGCTGCAAAATAAGGAGTTGTCTCCCGGTCCAGAGGTGACCAAAACCCAAGGCACAAGTGCTTTGGCATGGAGGTGTTTTGTGCTGCTGCAGGCGATGCCCAATCTACACTGAGCAGGCTCAAGCAGCATGGTTGGCACTGGAAGTATAAACCAAAAGCAGGCTGAAGGAGACTTTCCAATTCTAGCTTGAAGTAATTAAAAAAATACATGTGTACACACATACATCTTCATTCTTGTTTGCCCTCTCCTCTGCCTTGCCCCACATCAATCCTCCCAGGAAGGCAAGGTGCAGTTCCCCTGCCTGTCTAGGACACTGGAGTAGCCATCATCTGGTGTCCATCTTAACAAATATTCCAATTTCCTCCCATCTGAGTTTGTTCCTCATTTAATCTTCCTCTACATGTTGCAAAATCATGCAGAAAAGGATGTAGCAAAGGAAAACAAGCAGTGACATTCATGACTAAGGTGATCCTTCACTTTGCTAAACAACACAACTCAGTTTCTTCTCCTAATTTTATATTCCATTTTTCCTCCAATCCCATTCTACCTGAATGCACCCTTCATTTTGTTGACACAATTATTTTTTAAATTATAATTGTAAATGAAATTTCAGATAACAAAGCAAAGCACTTCAAATAAAAGAAGTCAAAACATTTCTTTCTGAAATTAAAAATTTCAATTTTTTGACAGATTTGTGAATTTGTTTCTTCTGGAGCTAAATATGCAGAGCTGGTAAGAAGTTTCACTGCAGAAATTCTGCCTAGCGCTGAAGATGAGTGGTTTTGTGTGTGCCTGCATTTTTGCATGGAGAGAGAGGAGCTGTTTAGCAGGCTAGGGCAATGACAGAGCTGCCAGCACTGCCCCTCTTGACTGCCAGGGTTGGCTGCTGCCTGCTGCCTGCCTGGAACCATTTTGCTGTGGATCAAATCACCTCCCAGCACCACTGCCAGGGTCCCCAAGGCTCGGGGGTCTAGGGCTCAGTCAAGCATAAAACACTGCTCATACTCAATGAGCACCAGGCTGGAGCACTTACTGCAGAAAAGGAAAAGATTATTACAGAATCGACTTGTAGTTTAGCAAATCCCCTTTAGATCCTCTTTCCTCCTCCCCAGATAAATGAAACTGAACCCCACTGGTGCTGCTCAGAGTGTGTTCAGAGTCAGGGCCACTTTCTCAGCTGAGCACGGCAGAGCTCTCCTGGCTCGCCCTGCAATGACGCTGATTTATGCAAAGCAGGCACATGGCCCACAGTTTATGTCACACATCCAAAATCCCATAGAGACTTAATTTTGCTTTTCAAAGCCCACAGAAATCCACAAATTAACACCTTTTAGCAAAATTCACTTGGAGTTTGTCAGTTTTTCTGCAGTAATCGATTAACAGTTGTTTTCAAGTTGAGGTTTATCTCTTGTTGGCGGGTGTATTTATGACACATGGTTACACCTACAAGAATATATTAAAAGTTTTTTGAGCAACTTGGAACTACAAAGGCAAACTAGTGCCTTGCAGTTGCTATAATCTTTGATGTCACTAGGAGACTGCATTCACCAGAATCAAGCAGGAGAATTCTGTTTTCTGCAACTGAAACAATCCAGGTTACACTTTTAAAGAAGCCGACTCGACACAAGTAACTCACATACACTTTGAAACCTTCAGAGATATTACTAAGAGTGCCATGCATAAAACTTTTACCTGTAGATCTCCTCCCCCTTGATTAACTTCTTTTTCTGAGAGAGGGAATGCTGTTTGTTACACAGCATCCAGCTGAACAAAGGAGAAGCAGAGCCTGAACTCTGTGGTCTGGGCACCAAGATCTGATGCAGCTCACTTTCATCTCAGTGTAGCTTATCTGGTAGGCAGACCCAGTGGAGGCATGAATTCCTAAGGATAAGTTATATTATACAGCATGTGACTGGCTTCAGCCAACTCACCAGTGATGAATTTGCCTTCTCTTCCAGAGTTTCACTTGCTTTTAAACAGAAACCTCTGCAAAAATGGAATGAGTCTGTCAGGGTAATCTTGACCATAGTTAGACATGATGTAAAAAAGGATACAAAATATGCAGGTTACAGACCCACCGTCCAGCCTGATGTGATTGTACTGGTGCACACAGACACATAGATAAAACACAAACAACCTGAGGGGGCTTATCTTTAATAACAAAGGATTGGGACTCCAGAAGAATTCAGTTCCAGCCTTGCCCCTGAATTCTTCCATGTCTTGGACATGTGATTCATGTAGCATCTTAGTCTTCATGCATTTATGGGCACAAAACAGTCCACTGGGGGCAAAGGCTGTTCTTCACTGCACGATTGTCTATTGCCTGATGAAACAGCCTCTGACACGAGTTAGAATTTAGTCATGTCACAAGTAAGTTATTGATAGTTCTTTTTTTTTTTAAATGCCAAAAATGGATCACAATGAGGGCAGTGGTTAGCAAATTCTATAATTAAGGGACAACATGTTTCTAGTTTCATTTTCTCCTGTTGTAATAAATACTGCAAACACTTGTCTCACAGCACTAGCTCAAAGCATTCCAGGTTGCAGTGAGCTACTTGTCTGTTTGGGGGATATCAGTATAATCCATGCTGCTATTTTATAAGGGTTTTTCTTCAGACATGCAGAAATTTGAGACAGAATTCATCAACACCTTTTCCCTGACTGCCAACGCAGAGCTGTGGCTGGGAGATGTGAAATGTTCTGTGAGAGTGAGGGAACAGAGGACCTGAGTGGGGAAGGCAGTGGGAGATGCTTGGGCTCCAGAGCCAGGGCAGGGCCACACTGGAGCCAGGGGCTGGCAGAACCCAGGACATTGCTCTGCTGCCCTGGGGGACTTCAGACCCAGACAGGGGCTCAGAGACCTTGGCACGGAGTCACAGACACCTGTGCCTTTGGTTTTAGCCCATGGAAACAATTCCCAACTTTGTGTGAAGAGTTACAAGCCACAAGGGTTTGAGTGAATTTATCACAGGGTGAAAAAGTAGAATTTTGGGCTTCTAGAATGGGGGTTCAAGAGGAAAGATGGAGGAATCTGGTCGTGTCGTCGTCTTCTTCTTCTTCTTCTTCTTCTTCTTCGTCTTCTTCGTCTTCTTCTTCTTCTCCTTGTCCTCCATCTTCTGCTGTGATGGTGACACTTCTGGATTGGTTTAGAGTAGAGACAGACTGTCTAACATAGGTAATAGGTATTGGAAAATTATTTTAAATAAAGTACAGGTAGTTCTTAGTATAAAGAGTTAACACCACCCCAAGGGTGGTCAGTGCGCCACAGCCTGACCTGCTGGACAGATCTCAGCAGGTCAGAGAAAGAATGGAAGAGATAAGAGAAAATAAACAACCTTGAGAACCAGAGCCGAGGAATCTCAACTTCTTCTTCTGTCATGGGGCTGGGAAAAAAGACTTTCAATACCTTGGGAGCCATTTCAGGAACACCAAACCTGAGAAGGTGGTGGTGGTGTCACCTGAATCATTCTGCTGGAAAGGCAGCAGCCCCACTGCCTGTGACACTGGGCATTAACCACCATCACCCTCCTCATCCTCCTCCAGCACACACCTACACCCTCAGGCCACAGAGAGCTGCAGAGCCAGGGACCTTTGTCACCCCCTAACTGCTGAGAAGGGACCCAGCTCTGCCTTCCAGTGGTTATTTACCCCACAGACCTGTGCTTTTAAATATGTGGTTTAATTTCCTATAATCCCAGGTCCTACCATGATTATGTGGAATTCCATTTATTCTATTTGTTCTATTTTAAAAGGGATGAAGTCATCTGTGCTGGAAACTATGACCTGATTGAAAGAACTGAAACGCTGCAATGTCTCAGACACAGCTCTGGCACATGAAGAAGTATAAATTAAACTCTTCTGCAGACATTTGATCTCTTGCTATGAAAAGGGATATTGTGCTTCCTCTGTTTAACAGTATTCTCTGCCCACTGTGAAAAGAACTCTGTTTGCACTTCTTTTTTTTTTTTAAGTGTGGCATTTTTTTCCACTCTAAATAGGATTGTAAATTAAGTTTCAGCATGTATACACACAGAGTCTGCATATTCCTGTCTGCTGTGAGCTCAGGGATGCCAATGCCAGATCTGCCAGCCTCATTAACTAAATAAAATTATTTCACTGGTTCAATGGCTACCAGTGAGTTCCAGTGAATGGCTACCAGTGAATCCAGAGCTCCAACTGCAAACCATTTTTGGTCATGAGTAACAGATCAGCAGAAGGCAAGGCAGGATGCTGATCCAGTCATTGCTTAAAGTTGTCTACAAAAATTCCAGTAGCCATGCAAAGTCTGCTCCTTTTAGCATAAGGTCGCCCGTTACAGATATCATTTATTTCCTCAGGGTAATTCTCCCTGCAAACTCTAATATAGCTCTGCACCAAGGGTTGGGGTTTTTTACTCTAAAATTTTTAAGGAAAAAAAATGTATAAACCTGGTCTCATGCCACATGAGCTATAATTCAGCATGCTGTGGTGTAAAATAATTCAGTAAAATTAACCATCTCTTGCTATACATTTGCTACAGAATTAGCTCCATTTGCCTACCCACTTCTACAGCTAGGGAGGCTTAAGTGAGAAAAGCCATGCTGAAAAATAGTACTTGAGTTGCTGCAGGGTTAGCAACAGCTGAGCTGTGTGAACCACAGCAAAGTCCCCCTCCTTTCCACAACAAGCCAGACAACTCATATTAATACTGAAGGAGCTTTTTGTGTCAGCAGGATTGATATTGGGGGCAATGCACTTGTTCCTACTTCAGTGGAAACAGACCTCAGTGATTTCTGTATCAAGTGCTTTCAACTTACAACAATACCGGACAAGAGCTCAAAGTGCTCAATCCTGACCTGCCTTTGATCCACTGAAGGGGGGAAAATATTTCAGTTCAGGCAGTGGAAGTAGAATGAAAACAATGGAAATACTTATTTTTAAAATTCTCAATAATATATATTTTTTTCAAATCTAAGCATGGCCAAAAGCAGCCTGTAGAGTGGCTGCTGAATTATTTCTGTGTGTGGCTACCACAGACAGCATTTCCAGTGTGGGATGGAGCCACAGCTGGGCAGGGCAGGGCTGTGGGAGCTGGAGACCAGACCTGCTGTGGCACCATGGGCACAGGGGAAGGACTCTGGGGAGGGAGCCTCGAGGCCCTGCCACCAACACAAATTGCCTTAACTTAGGATCTTCTGCAAGGGGCACAAAATGCAGCTGCAGGATCTTCTCTTGCAGCTGCCAGTGCAACTCACAGCTCCAGAGAAAGGGGTCATCCCTTCCATTTTAGTGCTAGGAGCACCTCAGTCCCCTGGCCCTGCCTCATATGCAATTGTACTTCTTTAGCTAGCCAAAAAACCTTTGCTGTCACTTCTGTGTTAGAAGACTGATTTTTCGCTAGTCAACATTTTTATTATTATTTATTCCTTATTTTATTATTATTTATTCATTTTATTATTATTTTATTCCCTAAAGAGAATCTGAACTTTGTTAAAACAAAAAGCCTTTGAGTATTTTAGACACAAATATTTTGAGGTTACCTATACTAGATAGACTCCACTTTTGCCTATGTTTTCTGCTGCTAATGGAGCCTTGCGGGGAAAAAAAAGGGGGAAAAAAACTTCACTGTACATTCCCTACTTCTTTCATTTCACAATAATATGATGCTCAGTCATTGCTCTTTGATGTTCCTTCGTGCTGGGATTTTCAAAGGAAATTGGCTTCCAAAATGTGATGGCACTCAGCAGAAGCTGAGCACTGAACTTCAGTGGGTCTCACTGAGCACAGGCCCGAGCTGTGACACTGAAGATGTTTCACCTGTGACCCAGAGACTGACACCTTTTGCGGCACTTAGTCCTGCCAGAGATCCCTGATAGAGAGAAAGAAATGAACTGAAAACCTTCAGTACATAACAGGCGTCTTTAGGGGTTTAAATCCTTAGTCCTTGTGTCAGCTCTGGATGCTTTGATAGATATGATGGGCTGACCCTGGCTGGATCCAGGTGTCCACCAAAGCCACTACTCAGCAGGACAGGGGAGGAAAAATACAACAAAAGGTTCATGGCTTGAGATAAAGACAGAGCAAGATCTCTCACCAATTACTGTCGCTGGAAAAACAGACTTGACTCAGGGAAATCAGCTTAATCTATTGCAAATCAAACCAGAGTAGGGTAATGGGAAATAAAATGAAATTTTATAAACATTTCTGCCCATCTCCCTCTTTCTCTAGGGCTTAACTCCACTCCCCATTTCTCTGTCTCCTGACAGTGGTGCAGGATCCTGGGAATGAGCAGCTGTAGTTTATGGCACATTCTTCCTCAGGGGGGGATTTCTCACCCCTTCCCCTGCTCTGGTATGGGGTCCCTCAAACAGGAGACAGTCATCATGAACATGTCCAGCCTGAGTTCTTCCAATAATTATATTGCAAAATAATAATGCAGTTCTCCAGGACCTTTCCATGGTGAGGAAGCTCCTTCAGGAACACAAATCTGGGTCACAAATCCACCAGCAAATCTGCCCCAGCATGGGGGGCTCCTCTCTCCACAGGTCCTGCCAGGAGCTGCTCCAGTGCAACTTTCCACAGGGTCACAGCCTCCTTTGGGCATGCCCTGCTCCATCCCTGGGCTGCAGGTGGATCTCTGCTCCATTGTTGGGACATCCCTGGGCTGCAGGGGGATCTCTGCTCCATTGCTGGGACACCCCTGGGCTGCAGGGGGATCTCTGCTCCATTGCTGGGACACCCCTGGGCTGCAGGTGGATCTCTGCTCCATTGCTGGGACACCCCTGGGCTGCAGGGGGATCTCTGCTCCATTGCTGGGACACCCCTGGGCTGCAGGTGGATCTCTGCTCCATTGCTGGGACACCCCTGGGCTGCAGGTGGGTCCCAGCTCTGTTTCCTGGAGCATCTCCTGCCTGTCCCTGCTGCCAGCCCCCAGTGATGCAGAGCTGCTCTCTCGCTCTGTCCCTGCTCTGTGTGAGTGCTGCCATGCAGTTTTTTCCCCTCTTTCTCACACAGGTTATCCCAGAGGTGCCACCACCATTCCTGAGGACCTTGGCCTCCCCAGCCTGGCATTTTCTGCACCAGACAAGGGAGCTTCAGCAGCTTCCCACAGAAGCCACTTGTGGAGCCCCCTGCTACCTGAGCCTTGCCAGGCAAACCCAATGAGTGAAAGGCAATAGCTGTCTTCTTACCAAGAACACTTTGGATTCAGTGCTGCTAAAGACTTTATAGCTTCCTGAGGTGGAAAAGCATAAAAATCCCTCTGAATCTCACCTGAATTCGGCCCATGTGATGTGTGAGTCCCTCAGACCAGTAACTGTGAAGGTAGATATTTTCTGGCCTCTCTGAATCTCGTGTTGCACGTGTTGCATTGCTCTGGCTGTATCCACAGGAAAGAGGAAGGGACCCCACTTGTCTAGAAGGGAAAATCCCAAAGAAATGTGAGCAAAAACCCTGCAGTGGGTCAGATATCTGTGGCCCTGCCCTGTCTCAAACAAAAGGAATAAAAGAAATTGCATGAAGAGAAGGTGAAGGATGTTGCGGCTTCTGATTTCCCTCCCTGCTCAGGAATGATGTGGCAATCAGGTTGGCTTTGCCCAGAAATACCAAGAAGTTATTAATAATATTTATTATTCCTCAGTGTTTTTCCACTGGTTGCCAGCTGCTCTTGAAAGGTGCATAAACCACTTATCATCAAACTAGGAGAAAAATTCTTATATCTAATCTGGACATAGAAAGACACTATGCAATTTTAATCAAAATCTACTGCAAACACTTCATTTGTTTTGATGTTTGAACTGTGATGATCAAAGTTCAAGCCGCGCTTATTGGGCACTTGTTGAATGTAAAAAGAGAAAGGACATGTGACATTACTGCTGTCCCTGATTGTCTCTGATGAACGAGTCTCTGGTGCAAAAGTCCCAAAGAAGAAGAAATTAAAATTCACTTTGGTTAAAAATTGGAATGTCCAAGCCTAGAAGCCATTTCCTATGGATACTTATTAAAATTCAACTCCATGGATGTTCATGAAAAGCCTCCAGAGTGGACAAACTCTGGCAGTGGGGATTACAGTTTCAAATGAATATTAGCCGTCCTTTTAGAAGCATTCATTAAACCCAATTTTACAGTATTAATCATAAAGGACCCTGAGAGATGTCTTTAAGCTCATTAATTAAATTAATCCATTAATCGATGATGGATAATATTTACTTGTAGAAAAACCATAATATTCCAACTATTATTATTATTGTAATGGCCATTCTTATTTTCTTTTTAAAATCTGTTGCACCTTTTAGAGGCACTTCAGTAACCATGTTGTTCCAGGATACAAAGGGCTACAGAGCATTGCCCACTCTGAAGAGCCCTCTGAATGGGGCCTTTGTTTTGTGTGCTGTTTTGGTAGGAAATGGTTGCTATTTAGGTCTCCAAGAGGGAATATAAAACTATGCTCACCTAATCAAACAGACCAGTAAATACAGCAGTTAATCTGACAACTTCAAATTCCTGAATTGCGTTTGGAGAAACAATTTAACACAAACAATCATTTAAAGCCTGCATTAATCATCCACCTTGGGTTACTAAGATGCATAATTTGTTTTCATTATTGCAAACTCGTGGTTCTAAGTGACATTTCTTGCAGTTGGATGTTTTATTAAAGCCAAAAGAGGAAAAAAGTGCTGTTAATCTTTTCCAT
Organism: Zonotrichia leucophrys gambelii; assembly: GCF_028769735.1. Taxonomy (NCBI): domain Eukaryota; kingdom Metazoa; phylum Chordata; class Aves; order Passeriformes; family Passerellidae; genus Zonotrichia; species Zonotrichia leucophrys. The sequence goes on from NC_088170.1 coordinate 1,166,285, forward strand.
CAACAGAGCTGTAAAATAAAAGCAGGGTTATCATAAGTATCAGAAGATAGACCTGTCAGAGCTCCATGTCTGAAAAATGTAACTGTCTTAAGTATTTTACATAAGAAAAACACAATTGCTTGTGAACTAAACCAGCTATTGTTCTCCACGGTGGCAAAATGTTCCTTTCTGAGCAAGCCTGCCTGGTGAATGTGAATCAGGAAGTGTGGCTTGTTTGGACTGAATTATTAACATATCTACAATAGCTTCAGAGTTACCTTGAACAGGTTCAGTGGGCACGCTAGAAACAAAAGGGGAGAAATGGAAAAACATGTGCAACAAAAAATTCCACCTGGCACTTCAGTGCAACACAGAATGGCTCTTTAGAGCAGCAGCAGAAAAAGGCTTCTCCATGTGGGTATAGTCAAATATAAAGGTATAAATGCTGTGGTTATGCCTTGTGCCTCCCAGAACAATGGCAGCCTTTAGCAATCTTTGCTGTTCTGTCCTTGCAATGTTGCAAGGTAGCTCCGCCAAAGCTGGCTGTGTTTGTAAAACATGACACAAACTCTTTCTGTCCTCTCAGGAAAAAAAAAAAAAAGAAAAGAAAAAAGAAAAAAGAAAAAAGAAAAAAAAAAACCTGGCTTTTAAAAGAACCATTGTCACTTCTAGCTGAATGTTTATTTTACTGTCTCCTGCACAGCAGAGGACATTCCACCTATAAAGAGCAATTATATAGCACTGAGACAATTTGAATACTCTAATCAATGCTAGTTAAAGTGCAGATAAATAAATTTTTATAGTGCCAGGGCTCCTACCCTCCACGGAAATTATTGTTAATTTATTGAATCAATAATCTTGGAACAATAAATTATAATGCCTTTTGTTTTACTAAGCCCATCTCTCAGCATGTTTAAAAAGCACAGCTTTATAAATATTGTAACAGGCTAGGGGGAGATTTCCAACCAAGGCTTTGTGTTTGTCCCATTATGGAGAAGATTAAATTGTAAAAGCAAAAGAAAAAAACCCTTCAAAATAAACAACAAAAACTTGAAGTCACAGAGACACTGAAAAAATAAATCCTTAAATACAGAAACTGCCTGGGTTGTAGCTCAGCCCTTTTGGGACTGTACTTTTTAACTCCTTCATTACTAGCCATGCTTTTATCAATTTCTTTTCATAAAGTAAAACCCCTGGATTTACAAGAACACACGTGGTTTAAAATACAAGAGCAGAGCATCACTTTGCAATAACTATTAGCACAGTCCTGGGTCTACATCAACCTAACAGTGATCACAGACCCACCCAACAACTGCAAGTATATATATATTATTTTAGAAGTAATATCTCCCCAAAATATACTAGTGGAATTATTTTAATCCTCAGAAAACACCATTCAGGCCAGCAGGTATCCTGTAGATAGCACTGACTTTTTCATAAGCTTTCTTACTCCATATTTTGGAGTATATATCATATATTCCTTCTATAGGGAAACACATCCTTGGCTCTAAGGTGCTAGTGGAACACAGTTAACCTTATTATTCCCTGTGGAAATGTTCCATGCATGTGCAGCTCAGTGGTTGCAGTTTGTATCAGTTCAGCAAGGAGCTCAGACCTCTTCTTGTGAGGAGCTGGCGGTTTCTATTTACCTTTTCCAGATAAAATGGGCTGGAGCAGGAACTGCTGGCTGTTCTGGTGGGAACAGTTTCAGGACAGGAGCAAAGATACACAGCAGGGTCTGTCTTTTGCTTTGAATAGCTGGTTGTTCTGGGCGAAGGTGAGGGTTTATCTGGTGGTAATGAGAAAATTCCCCGTGAATTTAAGGTGTCAGAATTCCAGCCCTGTTCTTTTTGACTCGTTACTGTCAAGATCTCAACACTGGGACACTTATTGATGAGAACCAGGCCTTGAGCAAGGTGTAAATTAGCTTAGTTGGGCAGGAATTAATGATTCTGCCCAGCGTAGAAAGAGCTGAGCATTTAGTCCAGAGACGGTTGATTCTGTATCGGTGCTGAAGGAAAAAATGACACGAGTTGTTATTCTGCTTCCAAACTCCTATTTTTGATCAAGGTTTATGGAGCTGGAGCCACAGTCCTCAGCTTATGTAAGTTTCACTTATTACACAATGAGCTAAACATAAGTAAAAGTAGGCTGAATCATATGGGGATGCAAACCTGGCCAAAACCCCCAGAAATCTCCGAGGTGGGTGTGAGGAAAATCAGCTGCTGTAATTATGATGGTGGTTGTGGGGGATAAGGGAGCAGCCAGATTTGGCTGAGCTTGAAGCAGTACTTTTTGATTTACAGACAGGGAGTGTATTTTGACTTGTCCTCAGCTTGTTAATTTTTAACTCTTGCTGTTTGCACGAGTGCCAGCACGCAGACGGGAAGCATCCCTTCAAATGCTGCCCACAACTCCAGGCAGCTTCCATCCAGGGATAATTTTAAAAAGACTCTCTAAGTCATTGGCAGGCTGTAGCCATTTTGTCTGGTGTGTCTAACCCAGCTCACCACTGCTCTTTTCCTGCAGTCTGCCACCAGCCTCTGGCACGCCGGGGCTGGAGCTCCAGGGAATCCTGTCCTTTAGTCCCTGTGCTCCTTGTGCCTGTGTCTGACATCCCACCAACACAAAGGGCATCCACACGCATCCCACCCACAAAAATCTGCTGGGGGAGGTTTTTACTCACACACCCACACGTCTTTTCTACAAAGTTGTATGCTTGGTCTAAAAATCCCTCATTGTGGAAACCCAGAACACTGGGAATATTTCTGTGTCTGCTCTGGGGTGCCCTGAACCCAGGGCAGCACTGACTCTGACCCTCATCCATGGAGAAAGCTTCCTGGACTTCAAGATAGACTGGAATCCACAAAAGTGTGAAATAGATTATAGAGAGCATTGTAGGTGTGTCACTGGGTGAGAAATTGAGGTTTTGGGATTTTTAGTGTGCTGTGGATGGAAGCAAGATGGAGGGCATAGGGTGTTGTCCTGGGTTTCTTCTTCACACTGCTTCTTCTTCCTTCTCCATGGGTTTGGGTGGCATTTTGTAATTGGGCAGGAAAATCTGCATTGTGGGCTCTTTGGAATCAGTTATTGGATTAAAAGGGGAAATAATCCAGGTGTCAGTTCTTAATTGGTAGTTTAAAAGACCTTGTACCAAGAGATTGTTGGCCATTTTGTGCCTTCGAATGAAAAGCTGCTGAACTCAGCAGTGAGACTGTTTTACTGATAAGAAATAATAAACACCTGAGTGTGAACATGGAACTACTGTCTCAGGTGCCTTCAATCCAGACCCAGAAAAACCAATACCTGGTGGTGCTGAACTTGGGTTATGTAGTCTGGGGTGCTTTGGATGACAGATTAAATTACATAATTAAAGCCATTTTCAGCAAGAGCAGTGTCCATTATTTGGGTCTTGAGACCACACCACTAAAATCTATGGGAGTTCTGTCATTGATTTAATCGAGTAGAGGAAGCCCACAGTAGAAAAGCAACATCCAAAATATAAATATCTCTAATTTTCAAATAGAACATGTAGGATAATGCACACTTGCAGTAATTTCTGTGGATGAGAACTCACAAGATAAATGGAGGTCCAAAGCTACTATTCTAAACTTTCCCTCTATTTCAGATTAAACCCCTCTACTGCCTTTGCAGCAACTGTACAGGATTTTCTTCTCTCTAACAGCATCCCTCAAGCAGATGCAATTAGGGATCTTTGGAGCCAACATATGCATATCTTAATTACAGAACCAATATGGATACTGTTTGTTCCAACATTAACCATTAAAAAAAAATATCGTGGACATCTAGCTTAACAGATACTTCTTGTCATGCTAGCTTTGATGAAAATGTACTCAGCTAAACTGGTCACTCTAAACATGACACTGAATTATGACCAGTGCAGGGGAGCAGCATCCAGCACCTATCCTAGCTCAGAGAAGACAAGAAAACAGATTTTTCATCACATTGCACACCAAACAATCCCTTAGAACAAAGTAAGCATCTAAATATTACAGGATCAGAGCTGTTCACATACTCACAGCAGTTGTAAAATTATAAATTTACATTATAAGCAGGAAAGAAAGGGTTATAGGTTGAGAAAGTGTTCTGAAAGGTTTGTTTTAATTCCTATTACTTTTCCTTTTAGTTAGTGTTAATAACATTTTCTTTATACCCTTTTAAGGTTTTAAACCTACCTTACCTTTCTCCTAATCCTATCTCACAACAAGAAGTGAACACACCAGTGATTAACCAGCACCAAACCCACCACACTCTTTAATACATTAACCAGGAAATCTCAAAATTAGTCAAATCTCTAATTAGCAAACCAAAACCACTGGAGTTGCTCACTAAGATGCAAGGGCAGTAAGAAGATCCTTGGCTGCATAATTTAATTAACTGTTTGACTTGTTGAGTTGCAAAAGACTGTTCAACAATTTAGTAAGGCTTGATATACTACCTGAGAAAGAAAACAAAAACAAAAACAGACAAACAAGAATAACAAAAACACAAGGAAAACAAAACAAACAAAAGAAACAAACAAGGAGAACGAGTTCCTGGGTGGTCAAGTACCTGGGTTGTCAAGATCCCACAGTTTTGTGATGAATTAAGAAACCAAAGTCAACATGGTGTATTGAATAATTACATGAACTTAAGAGATTGGATTGATATAAATGAGCAAAGCCAAGCGTAGCAGACACTGGATGTGTCATTCCTGCAGCATCTGCAGGTCTTTTCTTTGGGCTGCCCTCAGTGCCTTCTCTGGGAGCCTTTTTGCACCCTGTATTTCCTGTGGAGGGAAGGACATCTCCATGCCATGGGCCAGTGCCTGCAGACAATGGCCCAGGAAGCAGAAACGCTGAGTTTTCACAATCCAGGGTGAGACTAATCTCCTCATTCTCCACTTCTCCCCGTGAAATTAGGAAATATTAACACTTACTTTCCCCAACAGGTGGTGTTTGTAAGCATCACAATTCCACAGTGATCATATGCTTCACAAATGCTTTGTACTTTAAACAAACCATTTTTACAAATCCAGCAGGCTTCTGCACAAGAGTTATTTTTGCTAGGAGTGAGTGAACAATTATAAAAGCCCCAGTTATTTATCTCTTAGAATAAATTAAGATTTTACAACTGGTACTCTCAATCTCCTTTGTTGTTTCCTGGTTCAAGCTCTTTATCCTGTACATTCAAATTTCCCATTTTCCTTAATCTAAATGTTTTTATAAAATTTTCTTTTCTCAGATTTTTTAATGCTACTTGCTACAGAGGACCCATGTATTCCTAGGGACACTGAATAACCTGTTTATCTTTAGTGCTGAATAAACTATGTTTATCTTTAGCAGTAAAAAGATCAATATTTTTGAATATTCAAGTGGGAAGACTAGAGAGTTGCGCTAGAATAACGTTCACTAGGTAATACGACACAGGTACTGGTGTATTTTTCTTCTTTTAAAAGAATTTCTGATTATTTCTATGAAGTTTATTTTTTTTGTGGTTTTTTTCCTGACTGGATTAAGCAAAGTTTTGTCTTATGGAAATTGCATGAGATCACTTGGGTTATTGCTATCCACATTCTACCAGGGCACTGACTGGGTAAGGGATCCAGATTTGGGACATATCACCTCAAGATCAGTGGCTGGGCAAAATAAATGCCTGTGACAACTACAAAACATGATAAACCTAGTGAATGGACAAGGAGGGTAAATTGATGTAGTAAGTTCCAAGATAAATATTTATTATTAATGGTATTACAGAACAAAACTAGAAGTTAAAGAATGTGTAGCAGTTTGTAAAATCTGTGAAGTTCTAGATAACGACCAATATTATTTTCCCCATCTACTTTCTGCCACCCATGCCAGTCAGTGCAAGCTCAGCATTTTGTCTCTCTAGAAAAATCAAAAATCAAATTTTGTATCTCCATACAAACCAAAAACCAGTCCTGTGGCTGATGGCTGAGAGGCAATGCACAAATATCCAGTTAGCAGAGGGTGAGCTGCCAACATGCCACATGCTGGCCAGGAAAAGCACAGGAGCCCTGCAGGAGAAGGATTTCTCAGGTAACAGGGTACCAGTGCAGTATCCTAAAGTAATAAATTAACCTTCTGAGAGCATGGAGTCAGAGCCATCATTCCTGCCTTGGCTGGGGCATTCCCTGCAAATACAGCACACCAGGAACAGCACTGAGCAAAACAAAACCAAACCTTACAGACTTGAGGCCTGCTGCATGGCCTGCCCTTCCTTGCACAGGAGACAAAAACATAAATCCCTGCCGGATGCAATTGTTTTCCTTTGGCTCCTACAGCTGCTGGCATGACAAACTTCCTCACCAGACAGACAGACAGACAGCAGTGACCTGTGCTGGTCAAACTGGAGATCAGGGGTTGCTCCATTCCTGCTGGACAAGAGGGCCCATTTTTATTGACTGATCCATTGACTCAGCTGCCCAGAAATGGACTTTGATATTCTCAGGCTGTTTTTGGAAGTGGCTGTCACAAAGTGCCAGTAAACCTGCTTGATCTGAGCTGCCCCTTGCCTCTCCAGGCAGGCAGGTGATGTGGAGCCAGGTCAGGGGAAGCAGCACCAGTGCAGGCAGCAGTGCAGGAAAGCTGGTTGCAATGTTTCATCCTGAACACTGTTCTTTTAACTTTTTTTTTCCTTTAAAAATCAGAGCATTTTCCAAATAACTGTTCACTCTTTAAAGAGTCTTCAGTTTAAAGCAATTTTTTAGCTGTTGGATTTCCTCTTATTCCTTTCTTTTATTGAAGAATGTGGTGAGAGGCTGAGGGACACTTATTTCTCAGCTAAAACTTTGTTTGTTTGTTTTAAAAAAGTGATAAAAAATAAAAATAAGTACATGTGGAGAAAACAACCAAATTCCAACCAGCTGCAGAGCCACCAGCTTAGTTACAGTGGCTGATGTGCAAACACATAGAGTGCACTAAATTAATTAGATTGCCAGACGTGTCAGATACATCATGATGCAATTTGAACACCAAAAATACTTAATAAAGAGAAGTCTCTTTTTGGTATGATTGCAGGGAGCAGCCATAACAGCTGCACTTCAGGTAAGATGGAAATGCCAAAAAACCAGGAAAACTGAGGAGTTGCAGCAGCATCACCCTCAGCATCCCTGCATCACTCACTGGTGGGCCCAGGGTGACCTGGTTGTACACCAAGGCTGAATTGAGGTTCAGGCTTTGATGGATGTGCACTGAAATCACAAACAGCTGAAAGTCCAACCCCACAGTAATGCTCAGGGCACTCATTATGTCCCTACAGAGAGCAATTAGTGGGGCCTAACAGGGAAAAATAAAAGTGATGTCCTCTGTCTCAAAAAACTCTAATTTTATGGCAAGACAATAGGAGGTCACTAAGAATAAACTAGAACAAAGCCCCATGGCTGGAAAAAGGGGAATTGGGAAATAATTTCTATTCCCATCCTTGCTATGAGTCTGTGATTCTTGGTCATCTCAGTTTCCCTGACATATCTCTGTGTTTTACAAAGGGAACAAAAATCTTGAATCTTGCCGTTATTTGCTAAGTATTGCAAAGCAGTTTTGACCAGAGGGGAAATCTCAGTTGTCACAAAAGGAGCACAATAAAGCCCAGCTGTTTGCTCAAGGCTACCCTGATGTGACAGGCTCTGCTGGGTGCAGGTGGCTCTCATTCACACCTTTGGCCCCTGGCTTTGGCAAAATGCCACCTGGAGGGTTTCTGGAGCATCTCTGGAATTCTGGAATGCCAATTGCATTTGAGCAGTTGGTGCAGAAGCCTCAGGAACACCTGAGACACAGAGCAAGGCACCAGCAGCTCCAGACACCTGGCAAGCACAGCCCTGGCACAGCCATGCCCCAGCATTTCATCTCTGGCTGGAGACACAATCACACAGGGCTGGAAAAGGGTTTTTAAATGCTCTGTTCACACAGATTCCGTATCATGGGGAGAGAAGACCGTCTTTAGTGGATCTGTGTAGAGATCCTTTGGTTTTTACATGGAAGTATCAAAAATATTTTACACACAAGACCTTTGAAGGTTGATGTGGCCACAGGAAATGGGGAATTTAAATGGAGGATAACAGGAAAAGCAAAATGTGACATGTTGTGTTGCTTATTCAAAGCCAGTGAAGAAGGGGCTCAACAGCTCCATACAAAGAACTGTTTATACCAACCAATACCTAGTTTTAAATTTCCTGTCTCAGTCACTTTTGGGTATCTTTTTGTCCTGTGTCTTTGTCTCTCCCCACCGAGCTGAAAAGCATGATCATGTTAAAAATACTCCTTTTCCTTTGTAAGGAAACCCAGTGACTGCAGATCTCTGTGCAGCACCACCAGGAGCTGGAGCTGAAAGGTCGTGCCAAGGCTCCCATGAGTTGTGTGGGGCTGTGAAAAACAAGGCACTGCTAACTCTGGGGAATAACCCAACTGCACACACTCGCCCCGAGCCGAGGGTGCTGCCTTTGGGAACGTTTCACAGCTTGACACACAAGTGCTGAGCATCCAGAGACACCAACCTGGCTCTCACAGCCACACAACAGGCCCTGCTTCTCCCCCAGCCAGGCTCTCACTGCATCACTCCCTGCACCCACGCACTCTTGGCTTCTCCCTGGGTGCTGAGAGCAAACAAAGCAGCACTCGCTCCATTCCTGTCATGCCTGGAGTCACTTCTGACAGACCAGCAGCACACGGTGCTCCAGGAAAACCCATCTCTCCCCTTCATCTCCCCTTCTCCCAGCTCTACACCAAGGTGCTACGCTCACCCCCAAGAACCCCACAGAGAATTCATGTGCTTAGGCTAATAGCTTTCAACAAAAAATAGCAATAAATTTAAAAATCAGGTTTCTTGCCACACGATACAATAAAAATGCATGTTTTTCTTCTTAAACACATTTTGGCCTTTGTGAGCTTGTGTGAAAAGACCCCATTATTAGGCCTGAGTTATTTAAGCAATATTGGAAGTGCCCCTGCCCTTTTGTTAATTTGCTTGGCTTGGTGCACACATGGCATTTGTTTTATATCATGTGTGGAACTTGCTTCTTTAAAAAGTCTGCAGGTTTCAAATTCCTCCCCTTTTGATAGATGTACTGTATGTACTGTTAGGTTTAAAAAAAGTTACAGGTGGCTGCTATTTTTCCCAATTCAGTCCACAAAAGCCCCTTTATTAAAAGAAGTCCTTAATGAAAAAGAAAAGTAGAGCTACTGTATGTGAGGTTGCAAAGAACTCTGGTGGAAATATTTGGTGTTTACATTTTGCTGAACTATTTATACTGTGGACACACACTACACTAAAGGCTCTCTTTTCCCTGCATAATAGAAATCCTTGTGACTGAATTCTATATACTCAGTATGGTTTACATTTTTTATCCAGCCTCACCACATTTTATTCCACCGTGTGTCTGCAGGGCTCTGTGGGTCTGCAGCAGAGCTGTAGAATAGCAACACCTTCTGGAAGAATTGGAGAATCCTTCCTGATCCTTGCAGCTTGTTGCACTCACAAGCCAGTGTACGTTACTAATAAGGCAGAAGCTCAGAATAATAATTAAAATACTTCACTGGCTGTATGTGCATTTATTGCTTCATTTAGCAGTAATTGAAAACTCTGTGTAGGTTTTTTTTAAAATATCTCTTTCAGAGACTTTTCATTCAGAGTACTTCTAACAATTAATATTCAGCATTTTAATTGCACCAGATTTATGGGTCTGAGTCTCTGCTCTGTCCACCTTTTGTCTGGTGAGGTGAAAAAGCAGAAAAAGCAGCAGCCACCTCCTCTCCCCTCAGAGCATCCCCAAACCCAGCCCAGCAAAGGATGTGCAGTGGCCTGCATTTAACATCTTACAACCTCAGATAAGCACCACAGCCCTCCTGGTGTCTTTACAAACAAAACTCTGCCCCTGCAGAGCCTTGAGCTGCCTTTGGCATTGGGGTTCTTCAGTTTTTGCCACAAAAGACAGGCAGCCCTTTGGGAGTGTTCCTAGAAGACAGCTTTGCAAGCACAAGGAGGAAACAGAGGGTGGCTGGCAGCAGGAGGACTCCTTTAACTGCCTTCAACTCCAATCTATGGCAATATTTTCTTTTGCAAAGTACTGCAGAGAGGTGCCATTAGAGCAGCAGCAGCAGTAGTAACAGCAGTAATAATAATAACCATACCGGCTCTAATTAGATCTTTGAACAGAGGTGCAATCATTTTCACACCACTGCTGTAAAGATGAGTTCTGCTGGAGAAACAGGGAGGGAGAACTGGATTCCTTGAAAGGCTCTATCAAAGGACAAGAGGCAAGGAGAGGGGCAAAAGAGTTTCCACATTTAAACTTGGACAACATTTCAGGCACAAAATTTGGTACCTAACTAGTGAACAGCCTGATTCCAGAACACTGGGCTTTATTCGTAATAAGGATTATCAACTCCTGATATATTCAGGTAGCTCAGAGGATGTAGAATGGAGAGTCCAGATGAGCCTCAAACCTGGATGTCTTTCCTCAGACAAGGCAAGGCACAGTCTGGTTCTGCTCTGGTCTGGTCCTGAGGAGCAGCCCAGGGTCAGATCTCACAAGTTTTGCTGATTTTGTAAAGTTAACACAAGATTTCCATTTTGCTTTTAATTTTCAAATGGTATGTCTGAGCAAAATTTGCTGGGTTCCTTGCTTTGACACTGAGTTATCTCCCATGCCTCATTCACACCCTTGGTCAGGATTTTCATGTTTTGGGCTATTCCTTTTCTTTCTGCACACCCTTCCTGCAGTGCCAGCTCCTGCCCAGCTAATAAAGAAGCCAGTGTACTGCAAAGCTTGCACAGTGCAGCCATCATCCACAATCCACTCTGACTTAGCTCACTCCATTTTGCAAAACAGCTCTGAGGAGAAGCCTGCTGGGAAATGAAGAAACAGATTTTTCCATGATGGAAAAAAAAAAAAAGACCCTGCAAGGTATGTTTAGGTGTGTCAGGGGAGGGAAACTGTTTAAGAAAAGTAGTTTATCAAAGGTTTTCACGATATATGTGAATTTTGCAAAGCATTTGAGGGCTAAAGATGGGGTACACCCCCAGCTAATCATGGCAAACACACTCCACACCTTTCTATAAGTAGCTCCATGCCCGTACTAAGGCTCAGGGATCCATGATTGTGCATGAGGGCAGAATGCAGAGCAGCAAGGAGCCCATGAGGGGCTGCAGGCAGCTGCTCAGAGTGGCCAGGTGAGAATAGCTATCAGAGCAGCAGAGGGAAGGCCATATGGCACCAGCTGCGCTCTGCCTCCCAGCAGGACAGCCTCTCCTCTCATGAATATCATTTCCACAGCCTGCACAAGAGAGATCTGCTACTGCAGTAAGCTGCTCCTCTCCTTTTCCTCACCTGTACCCATCACCTTGGGGCTGCTCAGCTATAACACAAAAGAAAAAGACAGGGCAAGGAAAACTGTGAGCCCTACTCTGTGATGGTGCTCCAAAATGAGCCACCAAAAAGGAATACAAAATTCTCTAGGGAAGCCTCTTCCCTGCCCCTTCTGCTTCACATGGAAATGGGCTGTGTGTGCCTGCCACACCTGTAAATGCCCAGAGCCAGGGGGTGATGGCCAGCAGGACTGTCACAAACCTGCTCATGGTGACAAAACCCTTTTGTCACAAACCCTTCTGTCTGGTTCTGCCAGCCCAGCCTTGCCCAGCTGACACAGCCCCAGCACATCCCCCAAGCTGGGAATGGGTTCATCCCAGAGGTGCCTTAAACAGCTGGAACAGAGGCTAGACAGAGCTAAGGGGAATAAAAGGATATTTACCGAAGAGCCTTCAAAGGCCACACCCTGGCAGTACCAGAGCCACACTTGTGACTCTGCCTGGATGGTTCCAAGATGGAAGGAAAGGAGGACTTGGTCACAAGATCTCACATTTTTATAAGTTTTGTCCATTTGTATATTGCAGTTAATTGTCTAATTACAGCTCCAGCCCATGGAGTCCCACCCTGCTTGTTTTTCTCTCTCCAGCCCACGGTGTTCGTGCTCCTGGGCTGAGATTTGGATCATTTGTCCTTGGTGCCCAGCTGGAGCAGGAATTGTTTTGTCTCCCTGCTCTGTGCACAGAGCTCACCATCTCCTAATATAAAACCCAGACCCACACACCAAAGCAGCACAGAATCAGAAAAGGAAAAATAAATTAAAATAAAACAAAAGCTAAAACCCCGAGGTATCACCAGGACAAGAGGAGTTTGTGACAAACCAAGAGCCAGCCTGAGAATCCCGAGCGGAATTTTAACGTGTCTGGCCTGGGATCCTCAATCGCTGATAATGACAGGCATTACCTGACCCAGCCAGCTCGGGGATCGCAGAGCTGTTCTCAAGAATTTGCAAATCCTTCTCCAGTTCCTGGCTCCTTCCCTCTGACTATCTTGGCAGCCTGTTCTGGCAGCCAGACTATCTCACCTAAGACTTCTCCAGCTGGTGAAGCATCTTGGCGCTCCTGCCTCTCCATGCCCACACACTTTCATCAACTTCAGCAGTAACCCTTTTAAGTGTTATCTCTTAGCAGCCCTAATTACTTCAAATACATTTTCTGCTGCCGTCGTGGGACAGGTGGAAACTGAGCGCCATCTATTGCTGACTGAGAGAGAAGAGGCTGCTCTGCTGGGGATGGAGAAGCAGCACGGAGCTCCTGCGATCCAGCAGCAGCATCCACAAACAATTACACTCTCAGTTGATGCTTAAAGCCTTGCTGTTTTACAGAAAATACACCCATACATTCGGGATGTGTCCCTAGCTAATTTTTTCAACTTGGAAATATTGTGAGAACCACCTTTCCCGTAATATTTGTAATTATGTAATTAATTTTGCCCGGAAATATTATGGCATGAATCTCTCTCTGGTGTTTATATCTGACACAGGCTGGTCTCTACACACTTTGCAGTCCCAGCACTGGCTGTACCCCCTTTGCAACTGTGAGCAGATGATGTGGAAGAAGGGAGTAATCCCCAAGGCAAGCATCTTCCCCTTCCATTTTCCTTGGCTCCTTCCAGCCCAGAAGCACTCCAAAAAGCTGAGGAACAGAGCAGTGGGCAGCACTGCCACTGCTGGGAGGAGGATTTGGTTTGTAACAGGGCATCAATGTGAAGCCAAAGGTCATTTTCTTGTCAAAGGTCTTGGGACTTCCCTGCACAATATAAAATAATTTACAAACCATCCCCAACAGCACAAAAACTCTGGAAATACTATCAAGAGCCTAGGGTAGGTAGAATCCCATGACAGCAGCAAAAGCTGTATCTTTTCTGAGTCTCACTCACAACTTTCGAATGTATCTGAAGGGATGCTAATTGTTAGCACTGAGGATGATGCTGTTAATTTCTGCTTCTCACTTTAAGCAGCTGTTGCAATCTTTTCACAAAAATGCAAAGGTTTGTAGTGGGGACAAAGTTAGGAGAACTGATGGGAGGAGATCTGAAAACACTAAACAAAGTGCTGCTGTACACAAGCTGCAAAGACCAGGACCATGTTGTCTAAATCTGTGATGTTTCCAATAGATCTGGCTGCAAAGATTCCTGAGAACAGGAGAGGGTAAAGATGACAAAAAAGATGAGCAACACTTCAAAATGTCTGCCGCCATAAACTTGGGATATCTTCAAACTCCTAGGAAAAAAAAAATATCCCTGATACAGTGTAAAGAGCTGTGTTTGTTGCAAGCTCCATAATACCTGCTACCTTTTTTTCTAAAGCTCTACATGCCCTAGAAGGGAACAAATTATTTTTAAACATAATTTTTTAGCACATATGATGGAGATGAAAGGTGAAATACTTGTATCAAGCAGTTTAAAAACAGTGAAGCCAAGGAAGACAGATGTTGGGTTTATTTAGCAAAATATCCTTAGGATTTTCAAGGTTGTTTTGAAGGGTTCTAAAACCTTGCTTATGATTTTGGGTTAGGCTTTATTAGTGATTCAAAAGTCAACTTAAACTGTATAATCAGCACATAATAAGGCAGGTATAGTAAGTCAGGTAATGACTCCTTGCTTTTTGCAAATGAATGAAACTGGTTTTCCTCATAAATAACAGAAAGGGGAGCAAGAAATTAAAAAAAAAAATAAATCATTCAAATTCAGGTGTGTTCTCCTTGAGTCTCTTGGATTCCCTCAGTTTTATATCCTGTAGCCCAGATAATGATTCACTGCTGCCTGGAAGGTAGGAGACCACTTTTATCTCCCAAAATGTGTTAGGACAACATGGCCTGGCTCACGTTTGCCTGAGGCTGAGCCTCTCCAAGCTCTGACCCTGCTCCATCCCCAGCTCCTTACCTGTTCCCTGCAGCAGTGCCAGGAGCAGGGCAGGTGTGAGCACAGCTGCATCAGGGGCAGATCCCACCCACCCACAGCTGGAACTGCAGCAATACAAGGGACAAGGCAGGTGTGAGCATTCACCTGCACTTGGTGCATTTCTATAAACACCAAAAGCAGCTTCACTGGGGATCTGCAGGGAAAATTTGTCCCAGTCTTTATCCCAGTCTCTAAGTGGCTGCTACTTCTAGCCAAGGCAAGAGTGGTGGTCTTTAGACAGGACCCCAGTGGGATGAGGAGACCCTGGAGGGCAGGGATGTGTTCAGGACACCACACATTGGCTCTGGCAGACAGCCAGTACATCCTCACAAAGGCGCTTGGCCAATCCTCCTCCCTGGCAGACAAGCACAGAGGGCTCAGGAGCAGCAGCCCCACCCCACGTCTTTCCACCAGGAAAACATCACTGAACACAGCATCAGAAAGGCTGGACTTAGCTGAAATCCAACCAGCAAAGAATTAAAAATTATTTTGTTATGACTCTGAATGCTGCTGGGGAATAACCTGGGGAGTAGTGATGAAAAAACAGAGAATGTGGTACAAGAAAATAAATTTACAAGGTAGCACTTCGGAGGTTAAGTGGATGGTGCTTGTGCTCCACTCTTAGGTAGACTGTCCCAAATGCTCCCCTTTGTACATTATTTCAGTATAAGAGGAATTTTATATTGGTTTTTATTTGGTTTGGAAGGAACATAGTACTAAAACTTTTAAATAAGTACAAAATTAATTAATACTGTTGTGTTTCTTGGCAGGACAAATATAGAAGTTTTAATGTTGAAATACACAACCTCTGTTCTCTGTATTTGGTTTTGCCTTTTTTTTTTTTTTTTTTTTAAGAGGACAGGGTACTGTATGGCCATGGAAGGATAATATTTTTTTGTTTGGAGGGTTGACCTGTTTTTTTTCCTACGCCACATTTAAAGCCTGGAAGGTTACCAGAACAAGATCCAATTTCCCAACCTATTCCAAATTCTGGTATCAGATAAATAATTGGTTATGGGTTAAAGCAAAAATGGTTACAAATGACCTTCTGGAGAAGTACTGCAGTCTGCTCCAGAAAGGAACATGGTAGGAGCACTTAGGGATGAAGGAAGGATATTCTGGTTTGAAACAAATCACAGAACATTAGAAAAGCTCTGCAAAGCCTGCTCTAGCTCACACAAGCTCCCAGGGCTGTCAGGAAAGCACCAAAGGCCCGAGCTGCCTGGGATCAGTGAGTTTAAAGGCAATCTGTTCTTCCTGAGCTGGGAGAGCCCTGTGAGACTGGGACTCTGTTCCAAACTTCTGCTAACAGCCATGCCAGCTAGGAGCATGGTGAATTGTGATTTTTGTGATTTCCCCAGCATAGCTGTGCCAGCCAAAGCCCCAAATGACTCCGTTGTTCTTGCAAGGAAAAAAAGAAGAAAAAAAGCCAAAAAAGTGCATTTCCTTGTACAACTTTTCCTGTGTGGGGCTGTGGCCAGGTATGGCTTTACTGTACAAACAGCAAATGCAGCTCCAGTGGCAGATCTGCAGCGCTCTGTGGGCACTGATGGAATGGCCCTAAGCACTTGCACAATGTCACACTTGGGTTGTAAGCAGGGCTGAAGGCTGATTATGTATAGCAGGTCTAAAAATCCTCACAGAGGCTTTGCTGTTCTCTTTGTGGCTGTTGTGTTGTGAGCTTAAAATGTGCAAGGTTATCCTGTTTTTCTTTTGTACACAGAAATTAACTTCTTTCATCCTTTCTTCTGCAATTTCTAGGGGAGGAGACAACAGCACACAGCCCTCCATGGATGTCTTTCTTCAGGTAGAAGAGCCAAGCAGGCATCTCAAGTGAAAGGAATAATTTGCTTAGAGAGTTAGAATTGTGATAAAGAACCTGGAGTCATCCTGCCTGTGGAGATCAGAGGGCTCACAACATGATTGCTGGAGACAAGGCAGGTTTTAGGTGCAAGCTGAAGGAAGAAAAGTTGGGAGTTCAGTGTTCCATCAGGGAACAAATGCTCCT
This sequence comes from Zonotrichia leucophrys gambelii, assembly GCF_028769735.1. Lineage (NCBI taxonomy): Eukaryota > Metazoa > Chordata > Aves > Passeriformes > Passerellidae > Zonotrichia > Zonotrichia leucophrys. The sequence continues at coordinate 1,182,553 of NC_088170.1, forward strand.
GCAGTTCAGGCACTTTAAAATCGCATTAACCTGGAAAAGCAAAAGCAAGAACAAGACAGACACGGATGTAATAGACACTGACTGCAGGGGCTCCAGGGCAGATGCCAGCTCTTGCTTCCACAGTGGAGGTCACAGAAGAACCTTTCTGATCCTTTTTCTCGCCTTTTTCTTTCAAGCCATTGCGTTGTGTGTTTAAGCAACAAAAATAATTCACTGGTGAGCAGGAAAGAAGAGGCCAAGCACGGGTCTCGCTCTGTGTCACTGTCACATTTTCTGAAAAATCCCTTCACCAGGATTTCTTCCCCTGGGAAGCTGAGAAGCCTCAGAGAGAAATGAAAACAATAATTATCTGATTGCTTCTCCTGTGTTTTCTGCTTTGGAATGTGGTCTGGAGATTGTTTACCAACAGGTTATTGTTTGATTAATTTCTTGTGAATTTTTTTAAATTAATGACCAATAACTGTTAGGCTGTGTTGGGACTCCGGAAGCAGTCACAAGTTTTTAATTGGTATCTTGTTAAGCCTTCTGTAAGGATCCTTTCTCTGTTCCTTAGTATAGTTTTAGTATAGTATTCTTTAATATAATATAAGTATCTAAAATAATAAATTAGCCTTCTAAGAACATGGAGTGAGATCCTCCATTCTCCTTTGTCCTGGGGACCCTGAAAATACCCCAACTCTGTCTCAGCCACTTCCCCACATCTTGCACACCCAGAGATTAATTATCTGGTCAGTTGGACACGTGTGGTGACACATAAAGGAGCAAGAAGGCAGCCATGGAATAACCTCCTTGAGCAGGCACAGTGAGCAGAGCCAGGCAAGAGCCACAATCCCCAATTCTTTCTTCACCAACACACTCAGGCTCCTGTGGTGTTTTCAGGGTCCCCAGGATAAAGGAGGAATTGATGAATTTGACTCCGTGTTCTTAGAAGGCTAATTTATTATTTTCTTACATTATATTATGTTAAAGAATGCTATATTGAAACTATACTAAGGAATAGAGAAAGGATACAGACAGATGGTTTAACAAGATAATAATGAAAATTTGTGACTCCCCAGAGCCTTGACACAGCTGGACATGATTGGTCTTTAAGTTAAAACAATTCACATGAAACCAATCAATGACCAGTTGGTAAACAATCTCCAGACCACATTCCAAAGCAGCAAAACAGGGAGAAGCAATCAGATAATTATTGTTTTCATTCTTTTCTGAGGCTTCTCATCTTCCCAGGAGAAGAAATCCTGGCAAAGAGGATATTTCAGAGAATATGACAGTGACAGGCACCAAAGGGCTCCTGCAGCTCCAGCTGCACATGCAGGCAGGCAGTTCTGGAGCTGGAAGGTTTTGGGTAAGTCCCTGAACTGCAGCTCAGCCCATCCTTTCTCTCTGAAGCAATAACTAAAGTGGTTTTTCCACAGATGTCTGCAGGGCTTCCCCATTGTGTGGGCTTGGGTCAAGATCACAAAGCTGAACACAGTAAATGCCTCAAGTCTCACCTGTGTGGATTCTTTTGTGCTGGTCAGTGACATAAAAGATCTTTGCATTTGCAAAACAGCTGGTGCTCAACTAGGAAAAGTGCACATGGAAAAATTACGGGCACTAGAAACCTGAATTTCTGGAACAGACTCCAAAGCCTTCCTTGCAGCTTGCCTTCCTCCCCTGAGGTTCAAGCTGTGTTTGGTCCCCAGGCACAAAGGAGAAGGGATTAAAATGGACATTATTCTGCAATAAACCATAGCTCTGTGCCCAGATACCTGCTGCTGGCATCATTAATTTGCTTCTGAACGCTCAGAATCCCAGAAGGTGTCACCTGGGGCTGGGAGCAGAACGTTTAGGCAATGCAAACTCTCCCAAGGTTAGGTGAAAATGAGCTGGGTGTTTATTTGTTTAAGCCAGAATCCATACTGTAGGCTGACAAGGAATTCTAGAAGGCTTGGCCATGCATGAGCTTGATTTTTCTCGCATTTAAATGTCACTGTCAGCTGTAGGCAGTGCTCCAGCTTGTGAAGTTTTACTGAAACTGGAAGCAACACTGAACTTGGCAGAGATGTGATCACAAGGTTTAATTGAAAAATAAGCCTGCTATTACAAATTAATGTGGAGAAGGCATCCATGATGGAATCTGAATTCAGGTCCATCTGGCTCTGCTCATGGATCACCCAGCCTGCCATGCATCCACCTCTGTCTGCAGGGAGCTGTTACCCCCTTTTACAGCTGGAAACAGCAGCTAGGAGGGTCACTGTGGGAACCCAGGGCACAGGGAATATTCCTCTGTCTGCTCTGGGGCACCCTGACCCCCAGGGCAGCACTGACTCTGACCCTCATCCATGGAGAAAGTTTCCCAGACTTCAAGATAGACTGGAATCCACAAAAGTGTGAAATAGATTATAGAGAGCAGTGTAGGTGTGTCACTTGGTGAGAAATTTAGGTTTTTGGGATTTTTAGTATGCTGTGGATGGAAGCAAGATGGAGGGCACAGGATGTCATCCTGGGTTTCTTCTTCATGCTGCTTCTTCCTCCTTCTCCATGGGTTTGGGTGGCATTTTGTAATTGGGCAGAAAAATCTGCATTGCAGCTCTGTGGGGTCAGTTACTGGGTTAAAAGGGAAAATAATCCAGGTGTCAGTTCTTAACTGGACAGTTTAGTCTGAAAAGCCCTTGTAAAAGGAGATTGTTGGCCATTTTGTGCCTTCTAATGAAAAGCTGCTGAACTCACAGCAGTGAGACTGTTTGACTGATAAGAAATAAAAAACACCTGAGTGTGAACATGAACTACTGTCTCAGGTGCCTTCAATCCAGACTTAGAGAAACCCACAGCTGGTACCCCCACAGGTCACCTGTCCTGCTCCAAGGCACAGGAAGGTGCTGATCTTCCCTTCCTTTCCAGATTGCTTGTCATTTTTCCCTAAAGAAAATCACTTCTCTGATAAACTTACATTATGGGTTGCAGAGAAGTGTGTATTATGCACACCAAGAGAAGCAGTGTGTTTTAAAAATAAATCATTACAAGCCATCCTGGTTTTTGCAATTTACTGTAATTGCAGTTTGATTTTCAGTTTTGTTGTGAAAGATCTCAAACTTATCATTTGATGACTGAATGAAGTAGTAACTGTTACAATATTCTTGGTTGATTACTGATTATCTGGGGGTCATAATGTTATTTTTTCCCTGAATTACTTTTATTTTTTAAAATGAAAACCATAACACTTTCTGGCTACCAGCTCTACACAAACACAAAATTATTTTTCCTGATGATATCTGTTTTCTCAGAGAAAAAAACAGGTTAAACAACTCTACAGCAGATTAATTTTGCCCTGAACTTCAAATCTAATTTGATGAGAGTTTCATTGAGTCAAACATTGGCTCTCCTTCATGCTGCTTAAATTGCAGTAACAGATAATAAAGCCTTGTTCATGCTACTTTCTCTTTCCAGGAAAAAGTTGCCATAAAGAGGCTGTGAGGCTTGGCAGGGACATGCACGTGTTCAGAAAATAAGGTTGGAGTTTTAATATGATCTTATCCTTTAGAACTGGGGGAACTTTCCCTTTTTTCAGGCTGAAACTTTCGCTTATTGACGCCTCTCTTAAAAACACCTGGGTTGTGTTATCTTAGTACTAAAAAGCTTGTCAATATTACAGGCATGCAAAAATGGGTAAATAACACAGATTTTGATGTTTTGTTGCTGTTGAAATATGAAGGAAATGTGGAATAAGGAGTCTTCCTTTGTGCCACTCAGATATACCATAAGGGAATGTCCCAAGTGACCCTGAGAGCCAAAGGGGAACCATCCGGCTCTAAGATTCACCCCAGGAGATGTAAGAAATTGCAAGGTAGGAACTCAACAGCAATTACCTCTCCAAACCAGACAGCCACCTGACCTAAAACTGTGCTGATTGCTGATGGCCCATATGCACAATACCAGTCTCAGTTACAAGGCTTTCATGCACATATTGTTAAATAAGCCTCTGCCCAGGCTGGCAGATTGCAATCTGGATTCCCTGAAGTAAAAAAATTAAATATATAAGTTGTGCCTCTTTAGGAAGTCACACTGCAGAAGGGAAAAAATGCAGCACTTGGGGTCTCACTGGATTCCTTCCATGACATCAAAAATACAGGCAGCCAAGGTAGGTAATAGTGTCTTCAACTTCTTTTTTAAAAAGAAGCCTCATTTCAGCAATGTGATGGGACCAAAAGGTTCCTCAGACAGAATTCTTCCAGTGTGCAATACAAGGAAAGCCCACATCCCCAAAACTGTGTTTCTTTTGTCCTGAGGAAAACACACACAGCACAGCTCTCTTTGCTTCCCACCCCAACACACAGAGCCTACAAACGCAGCAGTCTGAGAGGCCCTTGAGAAATCAGAAGGGTTTTTGATTAGAGACTCACCTGAGAGCAGCCACCAGCGCCTCCCAGCCAGGACAGAGACACCAATGGATGATGGAGACACCAAAGAGAGCCCAAGGAAATGTCATTTCTCTCAGCAGGGCAGGGTGTCCCTCCAAGCACCTCTCCACCAGCCAAATAATGGCTTTGCAAGGGGAACTGTGAGGTGATTGCAGCCACCTGACAGCAAAGTAAACAAAGTAAAATTCTGATCACAACAAACCGAGCACAAGTGGGATCTGTCCCCATTGCTGAGTGATTTATCCACTCCTTCCCCTGCATGGAAAAGGGATTAGAGAGGATTTCTAACCTTAAAACCTTTCTAACCTTAACCTTAGCCATAAAAATATTCTACCTGCAAAAGGAGGGAGCAGCAAAGGGTACCTGTGCTATGGGTTATGCTTACAGGCTGGTATTTGTGGGAGTGCACTTCTAAGACAGGAATACGAACACCTGACAAACTTCCCAGATTTTCTGTCCTTTGTATGATACAAGGATAGATTCTGCAGTGGAGGGTGGGGATGGTATGAAGGTTTTAAGCATTTAAAGCAATGTGATTCTTAGGAGGATCCAGAACAACAGGATAGTCAGAACCCCATCCCAAGAGGTAACAAATCCTAGGACAGCAGGCTGATCTGTGACATTTTTCTGCAAATGTTAAAGCACTAAGGTTTCCTGAACAGATGGGCATATTTTTCACTGTCTGCTCTAGTCAGTTTTCAGACATGCCCTCATGACACAAAACCTTCAAAAGGTCCTTTCTTATCCAACCTGGGACTTCACAGTAAAGCAAATATTACAGACTTCACTCACAAGGTTTGTATGAGCTAAAGGAAGGTTAAAAAAAAAAATTAACCCAGAATTCAGCAATGACTTAAGCAAGGTCTGGTGCATTAAAGTTTAAGAGCCATAATAAAAGTGTCTGGCACCTGGGATATAAATCCTGATGTGTCATAGGGGCTGATTTCTGACTGGCTGCAGGTCCTTCACACAAATGCTGCTGTGGGGACGAGACCAGCCCTGCTCTCCCTGTGCTGGGCACCTGGGCATGTCCTTTCTCCTTCCCGTGGCCTCACAGCAGTGAGACTGTTTTACTGATAAGAAATCATAAACACCTGAGTGTGAACAGGAACTGCCTTCTCAGGTGCCTTCAATGCAGCCCCAGAGAAACCCACAGCTGGTACCCCCACAGGACTGGTGTGACACAGTAGATGAATTCCAGCCCTGTCACAAGGAGTGTCAGAGCTGGCATAGCTGTTTTACAGGGGATGGGGTTTCTGGCAGTGGCAGCCTCCCCACAGGTATTCAATTTGCACACCTATAAAGGGCAGATATAAAATCAACTCCCTCACACATAACAACCCTGCAGAGCACACAGCTCCAGACCCTGCCACAGCCTCAGCTGCACACCCAGATCAGGGCTTTGCCTACATCTGCCTGCGGGCAGATCCTGAATGAACATTTGCTGTGTTCTGAGGATGGCAGGTCTGTTCTGGGCATTCTCACAGTGCTACTTAACAGATCCCACACAGCCAATCAGTATTTAATCAGCTTTGTCTTTGAAAGGCTGTGTCTTCTATGCTGTGAATGTCTAAACATGCCTTATTCACACAAGTTAACTCAGACACTGTTGTCATCTTATTGCAAAGCTCCCATACCTTCTCAGTGATTTCTCATGTGCAGCTCCTCACAGCACAACCAACAAATTCCAACTCTCTCCTCACCCACCTAATCCACTCTTTTGTAGCACTCACCTTCTTACTGGACACAGCTGTGGCCTGTTCCTAATCTTTGCTGATTATGCAGCTGCAACTCCTCAGGTGTGAGACCACCTTCTGCACCATCTTTATTTTCTTACATTCTATCCCTGCGCAAGAGAACTTAAAATATTATATTACTTATGTAGTATTGTGCAGGTTATTTGCTTTCTGCTTTGCCCTCTCACTGTATGATTTTAAAACTATGGGTTTGGTTTTTTCTGGTCACATCAACTTTACAAGTTTGTATCCTGGATCAAAGCCCTCAGAATTGTTACTCTGCAGCCCCTGCAACCCAGTGCTGGTGGTGATGCTGCAAGTGCTTTACTGGACAGAGCTACTGCCAGCTGCTGAGATGTTTCAAATGGGAGGAAAAACAAAAAGGATTTTAAAAAAGGTCCCTGAAGCCCACTCAGCACCTTGTATGATCAGTCCTCAACTTATTACTACACAGGAAAAAAGTCAGATTCTATTCTGACATATTAGGCTCATTCTCCCAGCACTAATTAATAACTCTCAGTTATTAATCATACTTACCTATCTACAGCTTCCTTAAAGTGTCTTGTGTCAGCTTTCTCTGGAATCACTGAGAACCAATCCAGGTGGAAAATGTACCCTGATGCTTAATTTCCCAAAGCATGGATCAGCACTATCTTTAATCGCAGTATTCCCTTCCCTGGAAAGGGGGACTACATAAAGTTTTTTTGAAAATATAGCCACCACATATGGCAAATGTCAAGATTTTAATGAAACTCATTTTCAGTACTTTCCATCTTCAAAAGGCTCCCCACTGGTTAAAATATTTGGGAGTAATGACTGTTCAAAAATGTCCTGTGAAGTAAGTGCTCCAAGTATAAAGCTGTTTTCTGGCATTCTCTCCCTTGACTTCATCACCCCCAAACCCTGAGAATGGGAGCTGCATTCAATCACTGCTACACAGTCCTGGCATATTAAAAACTCCTTCATGGTTAGCAGGTAGGCACTTTTCTTGCTTAATTTGTCCAGCATTTTACTGTAAGTGAGAGAACTGGCTCAGCCTGCAGGCTTGGCAGGGTAGGTGCATGTCTGCCACTGCAGCCTTGCTTTGCTGTTCTTGCATGCCACACTTCATCCACATTTTATTTTTTCTTTTAGTCCAACCTTCAAGAATTTATTTCATAGCAGCTCCCATCTCTGGGATAATTACACTTAGTTAGCTGCACTCAACACCAATGATTTCGTAACATGCCACAAACAGGTGCCAATTAAATTCCTTTATTGGAGACAGAAACACTGAATTTGAATACAGAACATTTGAATACAGATCTGATGAAGGAAAACTGCAAATAGTATAGACTGTTTCTACTGCCAGCAAAATACAGTTCTTACAGGATGTACAGACACACAAATATAGTGCTTCTCTCACGCCAGATGGTCACTACGTAACAATGCCATTAGGAGCTCTTAATTGTGCTTCTAAAAACCTTTAGAGAAGAATGAGGTAGAGTTTCCTTTAGTTTATCCAGTACTTTTTCACACATCTGTCCTTTACTGCTTTTATATGCTTCAGATTCTTGTAAAATACCCAGTTAACTTTCAGCATTTGAGAAAACAGAGACCCTTCAGAGGTGTTTATTTCTCCCACCCTAGGCTGCTAACTTCCCACTACAATTTCAGTAACCACTTCTGCACCCTCCTAAATGCCTCAAAGCTCAAGTAGGTTGGGACTTCTGGCTTTCCTACAGAAATTGTCTGTAAACAGCTTCAGATGAAACGGTAACTTGTCCTCATTATGGCAAAGAACTTTCTGTATTTTGTCACCCAGTGGCCAAAGGAGTCCAGGAGACAAAGAGAACAGATCCACCCTTTGTGAACATTCTGGACTAGGAAATAGTGTTAATGTTGTGTTTATCTCCTGCTTGCAGCTCCAGTCCACCACTGGGCTTAATACAAAAAGAGAATCCACCAGTGACCTGTTAGATGGTTTGGAGCATCAGCTGTTTGACCAAATATTCCACTGTTTTACAAGATATGAAAGTGCTGCAGCTTTCAGTGAAGATACAGGGGCCCAAGCTGAAAATGTAGGCACAGATGGAGGTGTTTGAGCAGGTGAAGAGCATTAATACCAACTTAAATCCCAACATCAGTCTCTGATCCTGCTAGAGTTGTGGTGGTCCCTCAGTGGACTCACCAAGAGTGGATGTGATGTGCTGCTGCCCTCCTGCCTCACTGGCCTGAGGGGTATTTTCATTTTCACTCTTGCTCCTCTTCCTGACACAGCAGATTTTCCACTCACTGCTCTGGTCTTTGCTGCCAGCACTCAGCACTCAGTTTAGCACAAGCAGGGTGCAGTTATGTCACCCAAAATGATCACAATTCTAGTGGTGACCAAGTCACTGTGACCAGGGGGTTTGGCATACACAAAGAAGGTGATTACATAAAGAATAAGTATGTTTAAGCAACTGCAATGTGATAGTGTAAGACAACAGTTCAGCAACACTGCATCAGAACTCTAAAATGAAAAACAAAATTTTTATAAAAGGTGCAAAGTTTAAAAGACTCCATGTTCATACCTTGATCACTCTGATCGTAGAAGGACAGCAAATCTGTTTCTGCAAGACAGAACCACCTGAGAAAGCTTCTGAGCTCCTCTACCTCCCCCTGAATTCAAGAGGGCTCCTCCTCTAATTAAGCAGCTCTGAGATCAGTCCAAGCTGTTTTTATGTCTACCTCTTGGAAGACAGACATTTCAAATAACTTGCACTCCAAATGACTTTCAAATATCACATTTTTCCGAATTACCATTCCTCACGCCTGAGGATAAATAATAAAACTAATACACAGGAAAGGATCTGTGGTATCTCTGTGTTGAATTGGGCAAACCCAACAAGAGGTTATGTACAAAGAGGAGGAGTGGCTGATAACTGATTTTGGCTTGAGACAGTTGAACAGGTGTAAACAATGGCTGGGCAGAGATCTCACTACCTTGCTTTTGTCTTACCACTCTTCCCTTCTATAGCCCAGAAAAATCCTGTTTGCTTTGCCCTGCTCTGGCCTGACCAGGTCATCTACCCCAGGAACCCTTATCAGCATCCTCACCTGGCTCTGTCCCTGCCATTCTCAAGGAATTTGCCCTCACTGCAGTTAACAATTTGGTTAAATAATGCCAGTTGCTGGAACCGTAATTCTTGGCACCAGAACAACTTGCACGAAATGCCAGTTTCATGAAAATCCTGTTATTTGAAGGACTTTTTTCTTAGTCATGAATCATGCTAACCAAACTTAAGATTAAGGACATGCTCAATACTGAAAATAATAATCAAAAGAATGCAGAGAAGAAAGAACATATGAAAATTAGATTTCAGTATTATCATTTTAAAGTACAGTGTTTGTAAAACATAAGCATGTGAAAGGCTGAATCTCATTTGATCAACCCAATTAAACATTAAATAATCGCAGCCAATTATGCAAATATCACACAACAATATTAATTTGTTGATCTTTTTTGAACAGTTTCAAATTTTCCTAATGTTAGACTATCTTATGTCTTAAATGATCAATTACCAGAACCATAACTAAGTGATGAAGAATGGATAATTGCCTAGTTATGATGTACCATACTCTTTCTATGTAAATCTGTTGCAATTAAACAAATAGGGCACATGGAGAAAAGATGTGCAGATGTTCTTTTACAATCTGTTACTCGCTCAGGGAATACCACAGCTCCCTCCTAAATTTCACAAGTGAAAACAAGGAGAATGCAATACCAAATACTGACTGTTATTTACACATGTTATTTCTTTCCTTTGGTTAATGGGATAAAATGCACTGCCACAATTCAGAGTAGGACAGCAGGCAACATCAGAACAATTTCCTGTACTATACTGATCTGTCAGCTCTCTTAGTTAGGTTTCAAAGTTTAAAATCTAAAACCTATTCCCCTGGATTCCACTTGGAAACAAGCATGGCCTTGAGCTGACACAGACAGAGCAAGGCAAGTATCCAAGATGTTAAAGACAACAATTAACACACACCCAACTCCACGTTTTCATTCTTCCCTGGGAGAAAAGACCACTCATTTCTGTGGGTCATTCCACTACCAAATCTCCTCATTTTGAGTCTCCATAAGCAGAAAAAACAGAAGTGTCTGTCTGGTCAGTGCAGGAAACGGTGCAAAACACAACAAATGAAACCACCTGGTTCATGTTAAATAACTGGCAACCAATTTAACAACTTAACCAATTTAACAACTTCCAGGTTTACATTTCAGTAAAGTAATTTTTCTAACTGGTCCTTATTCATTCTGCCTAGTGAACAGATTGCTGCTGGTATACTGAGGCCTTCACGGGGATTTCTGATATGTGGTATCATTTATCAGCTCTGTCAAAGCTGAGATGTTCAGGTATTGCACAACCACTTTGCCATGTACCCGAACTTAGATATTTTCACTCTTCTGTTTGCTGATAAATCAAAGATGAACTTAAGGGAAGGAATAGATTGTTCAGTACCAGTAAGCCACAAATGGCTGCTCATTACAGAATCTTCGGAGAGCTCCACTCCACACTCCGGTTAAAGGCACACTTTGATTTCAATACTGGTCTCATTGGATAAAACTCTCTACCCCATGTTGCACCTTGACCTATTCCCCATGTTTATGTTCCAGCCATCTAATTGAATAAAAGCAAAGACTACCAGTTAAATAAAAGGAAAGACTACCAGCAGCTTATAACACATAGTAAGATACTGAACAAAGACCAGCACAGGATACAAATTCAAACGTCACAACACTATGGCTACTATGAGTGAAACAACATTTTTGCTTGCAGTTGTAGACTAAAGAAAAAATTATCCGTCAATTTTTAACAACAGTTACATTGTCAGAGAGAACCTTCAACTGTTCTTCATTAAAAGATCATATTGGGCTGCAGTCAAAGACAGGAAAAATCATCTGAGAGAGCAGAAGAAAGTGATGGCTAAGGAGTGGTCTTCAGAATGTGACCAAAAATGAACAGGAAACCATAAGGCTGCTCTTTAACAGCTGCATAAGGCATGGATGGTCCACTAGAAATTATATTTTACTTTTTAAACTATGTTAACAAATGCCAGTAACTACAAAAGAGAGAGATACTGTTGGTCTTAAAAAAATTAAAGTGCTAAATGTTTCCCTTAATACTGGTGCATCTCTACTGCAAACTAGAACAAGAAATGTTTCACTTCTACTTCTTATAGGACTCCAATAAAGTGTCAATAAAGTTCCGCCAGTTTTATACTGAAGTAGCACTTTGGAACATTGCTAGAGAATATGGTTATCCTTTTTGGCAAGAGGTATCTTAAAGCTGTTCAACAAAGCTGTGTGCAGGAGGAGAGAGCTAATAAATATTGCAGGATGGTCGTTGGTGAACATTTGCAGAAGTTACTTCCCCAACTGTGGCCTACATGCTCTGTATTGCTTCCAAAGAATCAAGGCTGCATGTGAGAAAGCAGCAGTCTATGAATTATGTGCTTACCCAGAATGAAATCAGGGTTTGAATGAAGCCTCTTTCCTTCCAGACACGTTCTGCTGACAACACTGCTTGCTCCTTAATGGGAAGGCCCTTCTGCAGTACATGTGGCAATGGAGGCTGAATACAGCAAGTATGTGAAAGGGACAAGGAAAACATTTTTGTGATCTAAATTATGTGAGTGGGTGATGGAAGAAACTCCTCAATCCAAACGTTTGGCTTCTTTGAAGAATGGTTCAATTTTCACAGCCAAAGTCGTCTAATCTCATTTTTCTAGACACTCACCTGTAAGGCAACACTGTGTCTGCAGAGCCCAGCTCTGCTAGGCCAAAGGGGAACTTTTATCTCATTTTTAAAAGCCTGACACAGCCTTTTAGATCATGCCTAGGAGGATGTACTCAACTCTCAGAGAGAAATGCACTGCCCTAGCAGGCACTGCAAATCCCCACAGAGGGAAGGGCAAGATGCCAACAGGAACCATCCTGCAGAATTTTGGGCTAAAGAACAGAGTTATTGGACAGAGTAGGAGGGCATCTAACAGGCTAGGCAAACTCAGGAATCTCCCATAGCAGCAGAGTAAGAAAGGATGGAGTGTATGGCTAAATTTGCTTCCCAAACACAGAGCAAAAGGCAGAATAATGTCAACAGAACCCTGTGGGCAGCTAACAGGCAACATCCTCTGTGGGTGGAGGCAGTAAACAAACCAGGCTGAAGAGCAGTTGAAGAGCATTTTACAAGTTTCCAGACTGTATATAAGGAGGCACTAAGAAAACCATTGGGAAAGTTCTATTGCTAACATTTAGCACCTCTACCAAGAAGACAGGCTTCTACCAAGAGGATTACAGCAGAAATCAAAACGATTGTGTTCACGTTTGCCAGATTGTGGAAACAATCATCCTAGGGAGCAAATTGATACTGGGACTATGCTACACACTGGCAGCTACAGAATTTGTCACTGTTCAGATGTCACGTGTGTCTGGAGGCTCTGGACTCTGCCACCTTCATGGTACCACCATTGCCCAGTCGCTCTCTTCTCTTCCATACTGAAACAAAGCAAAAAATGAAGTTTAAGAATAAAAGTTAAAAGAATCAGTGTATGTTTATGATAACTTTTTAGGTCTATCCATAGTAATGTTCATTTTCACTGCTCTAGTTTACATTATTTTTTATGCCTTTACCTGCCTCTGATTTGGGCATGGACTAGAGACAGCTTGCTTTGCCCAGAGCTGATACTCAGCACACATGATACAGAACAGCCCTGCTTCACTTCCACCACTTTAATGCAGTTACTCCCTGAGGCCTGCTCACTAATTCACTCAGAAGTATGCCTCTGCTCAAGCTCCAATAAACAAACACATTTCATTTTATTTCTTTTTATTGTCAAGGTGGCTTTTTATTACAGCATTCTGATTGAATGTAAAATAAAACCATCACAAATACCACAGAGTGCAATTAGGGGGAATTGTAATCCAAAATAAAACAAGTTGTCTTTCTGTACACAAACAAATGGGATCACCAGGCAGAAATGAAGGCAACCTATGGCATGCAGCCACATCCACTTCCAGGGGAGCACTCAGCCCCAAGGCAGCACTTCTGACAGCTAGACTGGTTCCATGTTCTAAAGCTCTGTCAGAAGTCCTGTAAACAATGCTCCAGAGAGACCCCAAAACACACACAGGGCTCAAGCAGGTAAATAATTCAGAGGTGGAGGGAAAGCAGCAGATGGGAGTCCCTTCCCTTAGAGTGTTATATTCAGGGAGCCTAAAAACACCTTCAACCAAGAAATGAAAACTGATTTTAGAGGCTTTATGTAGGCCAAAAAGATCACTTAATTTCTCCAGAGTGGAAAAAAATAAGTTCCTCTAATACAGGTTCTGCATCAGCAGGAAAAGTGATAACAGGTCACTAAAGCAGGGAAAAGACAAAAGCTCCAAGTCAGGATGAGCCAGAAGAAACACACTTCTAGATCCACAAAGGAAAGGTGTTCAGTGAGTTTGTGTTTTAGCCTTACTCCAGCAGGCAAGGCTCTAACTGACCTTCAAAATTATTACATCTACTTCTTTTCATTATTAATTCTGCTGCTCCTTTTCTGCAGCTGCAGTTATCTATAAATTTTGTTATCTTTAGGCAGCAGTATCATCCAATGCTCCAATACAGAAATTGTGGCAGGGACCAGTCTGAGTTGCCATTTGATAGAGTTTGCACCTGCTCCCAGAATTAAGAGGGGAATGAAGCTGCAATACCACAATGAAAATAATTTCTTACTGCAAATAAAATCAGATTTAGCTTCCATTTTTAATTCTGTCAAGGGCTTTGTGATCTCAGTCTAGTCAATCCAGTCCCTCTTCCAGTGTGCACCACTCCTTTTACAAATTTTAATTTGTAAAAGTTAACACGTACATGGTCCTTTCCTGGTTGTTTTCCACTGCCCAGAGAAAGAAAGGGGCTTTGATTAAATGTCTCTTCTCTGCTGTCTTGCCTGCAGTGTTTAAAAGTATTTAATATCATGTAGCACAAGCAATATATCATATTCTCTATCCATCCCTTCCAAGTTGCAGCTTAATCCCTGTCATAAAGGGCACAGCAAAACCTTGTTTATTCTCAAAGCATGGGTGCAAACCCACAGAAACATGAGTATTTCAGTGAGTGTATTCCCACAGAAAAAACCTCATCCCTGAATCTTCTAACTTAAGCAGGTATGGGAGAGTGTACTGTTACTAATTCATTCATAAGCACACCATTAATTTATATAATGTATGTTCTTCAATTTGAAGTCTTTATCAGCCTTTAGTAACCATGATATCCATTCAGTGACAGGAAGGGAAATGTGCATTGCAGTGCCACCACTGTCTCTCTCAAGTGGCATGAGAAATTGAATCAGTTCTGCCCATGAGGTTCTGATTTGTCACTCCAGCTCTGGTTCCACTGAGCAGCTGCTCCCATCTACAGACATCCCAATCAACGGGGCAGACTTGCAGGAGAGCAGCATGAAACCACACTTGGAAACACAGCAATGAAGAGAATATGGAAATAATAAAAGCAGCATGCAGTCTACCCAAGGGAACTGGTATGAAAACACTGGATATGGAGCCTGCACCTTTGGTCACAGGTTCACATGCAGAACGTGGTGGTGCTGAGAATTTTCACTTTTTTACAAATTCCCATGGTTCAACATGAAATGGATACACTGCCCCAGTTCAGGCCACAGAACAGCACATAGACCAAAGCTGTGTTTGACTGTGATTTCTATTGCACTTTATGCTTCAAAACTGGAAGATTCTTTGGAATAACAGCCTCAGGTTGTCCAAATGATTCGACAATAATCCAGTGATAATGCAAAGAGATCTGTTATCTTTTCCTTCTGGTGGAGAATATAGAAGATCTTGGTCGAAGATTCTCCTCTAACATTTTAAGGTTATTATGTAGTCCCTTTTTTGTCAAAGCATTGTTTTCTGTGCAACATCATGGGATCCTTCTGGATATGAGCCCAGCTCTCCACAGATAGAAAGGTGCAGAAACACAACCAGCAACCACTGATTGACTCTTAATGGGGAAGCAACATCCAACCTCTTTAAAATAAATGATTTTAAAAATGGTTTTCAATGATTATGTGTTCTAACTCTCCTCATTTTTTTAAAAAAGAGAACCCAGAATTAAGTATACACATCAGTCCAGCATTTTCCAGGAGTAACAAATTTACTCCTGTCATGTAACTTATGAACACACACTGGGTGCACAGCTAAAATGTGAAAAAGTCCATATCAACAGGCAAGTGAAGTGAAAAGGTCCCAGAAAGATAATGTTTAGCAACAATCCACACTTTTTCAGCTTCCTCCTGAGCCTTGGCTGGTGGTGGAACACCAGGGTGGTAAGGCAAGAGGCAATGGGCAGGAACTGATGGCCAGGAAGTTCCACCTGAACATGAGGAAGAATTTCTTTATTGAGCAGTGACCAAGAACTGGACAGATTGTCCAGAGAGAGTGTGGAGTCTCTCTCACTGGGGATATTCCAAAACTGGACACAATCCTGGGCCATGTGCTCTGGGATGACCCTGGTGGGCCCTTCCAGCCTGACCCCTTCTGACCCTCTGTGATCAGAGAGGGCACGGAAGGACCCCAGGGAAAAGGCTGGATACCTCTGTCTTCCACTGCTCACTGTCTCAAGGGAGAAAAACACAGATCACAGGATTACTGGCAGGAACATAAAAATTTTAGTGGCAAATCTAAGAACACTTGGAGCCAAAAATGTAGAACGGAAACCATCAGAGTCAATCGGAAGAAATACTGGCAATACTGCCAAGCAACTCCTATCAGATCTTAAATAAAGGGGCTTTGTAACTTGCCAAGCTCTTCTCCTATCCCCAAATCCCCCACACCATAAACTACACTAAATAAGGAAAAAAAAACCAGGAAACTTTAATAAGAAGGGCTATCACCTGCTGCTCACTGACTTCACCTGAAATGGTTTCTGAAATGCCCAGACATGGAGATACAGCACAGATTCCAAACAGACTTTGATATTTAGCACATGACAGAGAATGGAATTGCTTCAAGAATGAGAAGTGATCGTGTGATTGGAAAGATAATGAGAAATGGAAATGGTGATGAGCTGGCTGTGCCCAGTGAGTGTTTAACTGCCTCACTGATTAACCTGTACTCATTTGTGATTGTGGTTCAGATGCTTCATAATCCTGTCTTCTTCCCCTAAAAAGCAGCCTCTAACAACAGTATTTGATTTCACTGATAACAGTAATATCTTGCAACTCTTACCCACCTTCCAAGATGAGTAGGGGAAAATCACACTATGCTTCCTCTCTATACTTCATCTCTACCATACTTTCTCCAGGAAAGAAAATTGGCAGAATTATCACATTACACAAAGGATCTACACTATTATATAATGCCATCTGTAGCTGCACTACCAAAAATATTATTTTCTATTCCTTTCAAATGTTAACCTTTTATTATTTTACCTGGTTACAGAAGAGGAAACACCTTACCTGGATATCAGTTAGCTTATTCAGGAAACGGGTTGTGACCTCAGGCCCATTCTCCATGGTTGGGATGTTCAAGTGCTGGCATGGAACAAAGGAGAGGAAGAAGGGGAGAGAAAGAGAGTAACATGTTATTACACATTATTCTTTATAGCTTTACATGTATATGAATACCTTATGATTGCCAGAAGTTTTAATAAATATTTATCATGCTGGCCAGCCCTCCTTATGAGTACGAAAGGGTGGTTAGTTTGGGGGTTTGTGTTGGGTTTTGGTTGGTTTTTTTAAACAGGAGGGTGTTGCTAAGCCAGTGAAAAGTCAAAGAGTTAAACTGTTATGCTCTTGTTCAAGAAAGGCCAACCTAAGCCTTCCAAAAGATCTGTCCAAAATGGAGGGAATATTGTGCAGGCAGGAGAGGTAACATTATATACAGCATTTCATTTCAAAGTGTATTGTGTAGAAATACAACACTTATATTTACAGTTCTTCTCACTCAGCACCTCCATGTCTCATATTATGTTAGCACCAGGTAATGTCAATACATTTATTCTACTTTATTAATTCAGGAAGTATCACCTAACAGATATTTATTGTACTTATCATGTTTAGTGGACAAAGCACAACCTTTTATGCAGCTGCACTGCCCCATGTGCTCTGAACAAACTTTGTGCTGACTAAACAGCACCAAATCAGCTTTACAGTCTGAATTCCACCTGTGCAGGAGAAATCTCCCACAGTTGCAAATAACTCTGAGAAAATTCAGCAGAAAGAAGGAAAGGGGTTACAAAAAAAAAAAAAAAAAAAAAAGAGACATTTCCTTACCTTGCCCTTATATAAAATTTTGGAGATGGGACATACAATGCAGGCTGTTCCAGCACCAAACATCTCCTTCACTCTGTTCTTTTCCAAGGCTGCTGTCAGGTCACTCATGGTGATGTATCGCTCAGACACTTTGAATTCTCCCTGCACAAAAAGCAGCAGCCATCAAAATTGGAAAAACTTAAAAAAAAAACATTACTGTTTTTGTTTTCTGAAACATTTCCAATAGGACTTTAGCCTAGTGACAATAAGTGAAATTTTGACTCTGATCTTGTGATGATTTTCAATCATGCCAGTGTCACACAAGATAGATTTTCATCAAAAGAATGCCCTACAAAGATGCCAGTGGTTTGCCAGGTGCAATGCTGATGATTAAGTGGCACATCCCTCTGGTTTGGTGCAGAGTATCACATTAGGGAATAACAAAGAACAATTGTTATGGGACACTGGATCTCTCTCCTCATGGTCTCTAGCATGTTAGAGTTTGTCCAAGAATTACTCAATTATATCAATTTGCATCCCACTCTCAGACAATTCCTAAGCAAGATACATTCTGTTGATTAATTTCACCTGCCAGGCCAATTTGTGTGATCTATTTTTTTAATCCCTAGTGAAACATTCCACTGCAGCCTGCACACAGCTGTCACATACCAAAATTAACTGTACTACAGGTATGAGTAAAGCCATTTGACTGCAGTCTTAATACTGGGAGTGTTTTACCTTCTACAAGGGTTGAAGAATGCATAGGAATCAACTGAAGGGATGTGTTTCAAGAAAAAAAATCAATGTCGGACTTTGCAATTTTTATTTCATGTACACGGTACTCCTGTTATCCCGCTCTGAGCATAACCCCAGCCCAATCCAGGAGACAGCATCCTGGGCCTGATGAGCTTCTGGCTGTGCAGCATCCTTAGCCAGGCTGCAATAAAACCTCTGAACACAGCAAGGCAGAGTTTGCTGCATTTCAAGACATGACCCAGTCCAAGTAAGCTCGTGGATTGCTGCACTACAGAACAGGAACAGGAGGCAGACAGATGACTGCAAGACTGTGGCTGGGCAGGCTGCATGCTTGTTAGCAGAAACACGGTTGGAAGCATGAGAACTAAATGCAGAAATAATGAGCTGATGGCTGAAGTGCTGCTAAGGTCATGCACAGTAATTCTTTGTTTCCTTGCTCTAAGCGCTGGTACCAGTGGATTTAATGAGAATTTTCATGTTAAATACTGCATGGAGCTGCTTTAACAAGCTTGGTATTGTTCTGTGTGACAGGTGTGGGTGTTCTGGAGAGGCTCCTGAGAATCCCTGAATGAGCACACCCTGAGTTCCCTTAGGTTAATGGACTGAGTGCATGCTCAGCCAGTTCTGTCAGCAGCACCAAGCTGTGTGGTGGGGCTGACAGGCTGAAGGGAAGAGGGGACATCCAGGGGGATGAAACCCCTGAAAGCAGGGTTTCTGCCAGGCTGGACACAGCTCTGAGCACTCTGATCCAGTGGAAGATGCCCCTGCTCACTGCAGGGAGGCTGGAATAGATGGTCTTTAAGGTCCTTTCCAGGCTGGATGGGCTCTGGGCAGCCTGGGACAGTGCAAGGTGTCCCTGCCATGGCAGGGGCTGGAATGAGATGATCTTTAAGGTCCCCTCCAACCCAGGCCTTTGTACGATCCTAGGAAGCCAGACTGGTCTATGATTGATGATTCAACCAAATCAGCTGAACTTCAACCAGAAATGACTTCTGCTGAAGTTATAACCTGACAATTGAAACCACTGCTGCCAAAGCACTCACCCAGCTGCGTGCCAGTTCCAAAATGCTCTGCCTTGTCACTCCTGGAAGGATGATGCCATCTAAAGGTGGCGTGGCCAGCTCATTTTCTGCCAAATAAAAAAGCACTGGTTGAAAAACAATCAAAGAAACAAACACAAGTTTACTGATATTACACCAAACACGTGGGTCCCTTACAGCTCAGGATATTCCACGATTCTGTGCCACCAAAAACAATCCCTGCCCTGTAAGATGCAACATTTCTCAGAGTTCTCCAAGAACACAAACAGATACTTAGTTCAGTAAGTTGTTGCTGAGTGTTTGGAACCTTTTATATTCACCTTTTATTATAACCTTTAGATATTAATGTATTAAATATGTTTCTTCCTCACCTTTTGGGCAGGGAAGAAACATTTAATACATTAACATATACATGCCTAATGCCTTGGAGGTGGTTTTATTCCTCAGTGCATTGTATATATAACTGTGTGACTTTTTAATGCAGCCACCTCTGGATTTATTCATTTGGATTCTCCTACCAGTGCTTCCAAGTTCCTTTTATGAGGATCCATACACACACCAGTAATAGGTGTAACCTGCCATGCCAGAATGTACAGAAATGCTGCCCTAGAACAGGCTGTATGCTCTGCTCTGGTTTCACTAGCCCAGTGTCACTCTACAACCTATCCCAGACTTCCGTTTCCATCAGCCCTCTCTTCTTCCTCATACAGTCAGGAATGACAGCATTCCCTTTTTGGAGTCTGCCTATCGTCACTGCTCTTTGTGATGCGTATCTGGTCCTCATTCTGGCTCAACTATCACAAGGGAAAGACTTTAAAAACTTCCATGAGCCACAGGACTCACCTGACTCTAAACACCGCAAACCTAAAATTCTGCATTTGTGACCCAGTCACAATCTAATACGCACCTTTCTTTAGCAGAAAACTTCAGATACTGTGGACTTTGCCACTAAAGATTGGATTACACTTCCCTGCCTGGTGATGTTGCCACAGATCTTGCCCAGGACCTGTTTAAGCTCAATAATATGTATTAATTGATTTGAGCTACTTTGAAAATGTGCCAGGCCAAGCCAGCTGCCAAACAGCACTGAGCAGACAGGACATGAAAGTCTCAGAATGTTCCCAACAGGCTGCTCTGGAGAATTCTGTAAGTGCGCATGTGATGCCTCCCAGCCTGGGGCCAGCCAGGGAACATCTGCTCCCCTGGGATCTGGCACGGATGGTAACACCATCCAACAAGGCATGCCAAAGCTCATCCTCCCTGGGAACTGATGCCAAAGCAGGCTCCACATGACATCAGTGTGTCCATCTCCCAAAAAACAGACTGTGAGCTCACACACTCCACCTGCCTTCTGAGTTATTTTGATAGGCTTGAGATGTATAGCTGCAAAAAGCAGGAGGAAGGCATCTGAGGGGAAATGTCAGGGTTTCTCTTCAGCTGCCTCCTGTTATTGTTCTGCTAGCAGCACTGCCTGCCCAGTGCCCTGGTACACCTGCTACAGGCTTGCTCTAACAACAGAATTCCATTAGAGAGTTTAAAGGGGTGTTTAAAATGAGCTCTTCCATGTTACACAACTGCAGCTTTGTCTAGGAACACAGAGCTGGTAAGACTGCACTCCTGGGATGCCTTCAGGACTAGCCAGGCTGTAACAAAGCTAAGAAATTCATCCAAATATGTATTTTACCAAAGTGATACATTCCAAGTGAACTTCAGGATCCAGGAGAACCCAGAAAGCCCCGTTTTCACTGATATTAACAGCAAATTTCTTCTACCAGCTTGTCCTGGGTCTTTGTCCTTACTTTCCTCAGGCTTTTCTTCAACTCTTCCCTCATGCAGTCATCACTTTGCATCTGTCTGTTAATTTGCCTTCCACAAGTACTTTTTCATCCTTTGCTTCATCTGCCACCTCATGCATTTGCTGCTCTCCCCTCCACTCTGCTGCTGGGGCTCTCTACTAGAGCAGAAGCTGCAATCCTGATTTTGTTAGCACTGTAATTGTACAAGACAATCCTGTGGCACAACTAATGTTCAACTACAGAATACTTAGCAAACTTGCCTTAAATTTTACCTGATTGTTTCAGAGAATCTTTTAAAATATTTACTTTTTAATTTATGCAATTCTGAAGTGGGGACCTTTAATCACCATTTCAATTGCAGCACACAAACATTAAATAATGCCCAAATACTATTCCCAGTGCCTTAACATTAAAGATAGAAGCAGAGCCCAAATGTTTGCAAATCATTTTGAAGGCAGGGAATTTTTCAAAACTGCACACAGACTTCATAGCTAGCAATCTCCAGGTTGGACATATGTTTAAATTTTAAGGCTTTTTAAGGCTTTTTTAAAGCCAAGCCTATGTTCTAGGCAGAAGAACAGACACTGTGAGAGGAAGTGAGTTTCAATGTCAAGAGTCTGCTGGGACAGTTACATGCTCTGAAGAGGCATGTGGAAGGGGGTGACTACATTTTTCACTTAGTAAATATAAACCATAAATAGGATTTGATGGATGAGGTATTTCTGCAATAGCAGGGATGCAGTTTTGGCTGTATTATAATCCTCAGAGCAGCAGTAGGAATACAAGGACAGTATGGAGCAAGTCATGCTGTTTCACCAAAAACTGAGCAGTTTTTTTCCACTCCTCCCCCCTTTACGTTACAAACAAAGTATTTTTCCAGGCTCCTCCTGCCATACAGGACAAGATGTCACCTTTAGGCAGACAGGCTGCAGGAAAGCCTACTCCTCATGGCTGTCCTCTAGATCAGGCTTTACTGGGAAAAGCCTGTGCTTATAAACCAAGGAGAGCAGCTCAGCTCCCAGCAGCACCTCAGAGCACACAAGGATGGGCATTTTCTTTTGATGATGATCTGCAGCTTCTGCCTCACTTTTTTTGATCCCTCTCAGCTGCAGCATTTGCAGAACAAAACCAAAGCACAGCCTGAGTGAGTGTCCTTTGTGAAGTGACAGAACACAGCGACAAGCAGCTCCAAATCCCCGTGCCAAACCACAGGCAGGTATGTGACGGCACTGGGTGATGCCCAGCCAAAGATCCCACACAAGAAGAGTGACTCAGCACCCTGGGAGACAGCAAAGTGCTGCATGGGGACAAAGCCCATGCCCTGTGAAAGGACGGGTGTGCCACACTGAGCCCTCCTGGGTGGCAGGAATGCCAGGTTGTTTGCTACAGCCACCTGACAATGGCAGCATTGAGCCCTGCCCTGCTGGCAGCACAGTGAGTGAGTGGCAGCTCTGTGGAACAGCACGGGGCTGCAGCTGCACCATTCCAGCATATTCCTGCTTCAAGTACAATGAGAACATTGAATTCTAATTATGTCCTTGCTTCAGTGTCCTTCCCGGGGCACAACGAGCCAAAATCTACTCTCACGTTTTTCCAGCTAAGCTCCAATTTGGCCATCTATCTACACTGACAAATCAACTGCTGCTGCAACACAAGAAAATGTCTAATATTTATCACTTCATTCATAAAGCTTCACAGACTCACTCGGCACTGAGGGACTGTTATCCCCCTTCTTACAAATGTGGTAAAGGTTTTGCAGAAGAACAAGCAACAGAACTGGAGATAGGAATATGTTGCCTTGTTCTTCTAAGTTCTTCTAATCCTTCTGATGTTTTCATTCTTGTAAAGAAGTTTCTCACGCACTTTTATGTAAATAATTATTGTTTTTACATTCCTCTCTGGAGGAGGAGAAATTTGATGGACTGTTGGTTTGTCCAGTGTCATTGGAGAGGTGGCACTTTCATCCCAATCCACTGTCACTTTTGAAAGTCTAAAAATGTTGGAGTCGGATAGTAAACTTCCCTTCTTTTACCCTGGAAGTTCCAGTGTGCATGTCGGTTTATTTCATGTCCTATAGCAAGAGGAGTCAGGTAGCTGGATCCCAACCACACTGCATTATCCAAGGCACACTGCTTTCCCCACAAAATGCTGCCTGTTCTCTGCAGAAAGCTGACAGTTCACAAAGGTACCCATGGCACTACAATGAAATCTGTCTGACCCCTGCATCTGCTACCATGCAGAAATTCAGTAACACTCCATTCCCTTGGAGAGAAGAAAATTACTTTCATTTTAAAAAAAAGGTCTTCTTTCTTCCTGGGAAAAAAAAGGGAAGAAAACTCTTTTATTCTTGCCTGTAGTCTTCCAAACCAGTTATGAGGTGATGCTATCACAAGCACTGAATACTTGCATGCCCAATGGGTGCTTTTGAGATGCCCATATAGTTGGCTGGTTTTAATAGTTAGTTCTAATAGTTTTAATAGTTTTAATCAGCATGTACCTTGCTCAGAGATGACTGTGGGTAGAAAGAGGTAAAAATAGCTTAAAGAATTATGATCCATCTTGAAAGCACCTTTTGAGCATTATTGATACCTGACACCCACTGACATGCTTCTCTCACTGCCGCCACTGGACAGAACTTCAAATTCTTCCAAGAGTTTTGGATTGGATGCTGCAATACTTCTGGAGATGGTTCAGGAATATCTGACTGGCCAGCAAGTGATTATGGGAGCCACTCACACTCAAAGCTACAGAGCCTGAAGGGCTGTACAGCCCTGAGCTGCCTTTTAGCACGTCTGCACTGCTTCTGAAACAACAGCTCCTGGAGCCCTAACATGCTGCTGGCACCCAGGCTGATGGGTGACCTTGTGCAGGGCTGCATTCTGTCCTTCTGAGCATGGGGACAGCCCAGCAGGCAGCACTCACAGCTGCTCCAGGATCCCCTCTCTCACAAATAACAGCCACCCAGTAACTTTCAGAATGTGCATTCCCTCTAAGTTAAACAATCTTCATTAAAAAGATTATCATCTGCATTTTAACAATAATTTTGTGTATTACAGTCCCATTCATGTGCTCTGTTAAAGTTTTCACACTTGATGTTACCATACCTCCCTTTTCATTTATCCAGTAGAGAAACAGGTTCATTGTTCCAACTTCAGTTATTTGGTGATCTTCTCCATAGAGCCACAAAACCTGCTGGCAGCCAAACTCCACGGCTTCTTGCTGGGCATAAATAGAAGAACCATAATTCCTTCAGGGGAAAAAAGAACCCAAAGAGTTATGAGTACCTGGTTAGGCATCTTCTCAATTTAAACAAGATTTTGTGCACATGTACCTCATGAGCAAGTGCTCTGCAACAGTTACTGCTTGGCCATGGGATATTTTCACTAGAAATATTCCACCAGGATTTTATTAGATTGTTTGTACCTACAAACCAAAATCTTTGAAGGGCTGAACAGCACCAACAACTCAAACATATCCTTCCAAATTGGATTAACATACCTTTTGTTCCATGTTCTGGACATTGTAATTATTGCAACTGAAAACCCTCAGAAAGCATTTATCTTTATTTAGCAGTTGGCATCCTGGAGAGGGAGCAACAATTCCCCTCCAGGTTTTGCGGCTTTTTGGTGTTTTTCTTGGGCTTTTTGGTTGGTGTTTTTTTTTAATTCATCTACCTCATGTCAGGTGGGTGATATACATTAGATGAAACTCCTGGAGCACAAAAAACACCAGAGGTGAGGGGGCTTTTTTCTAATAAAAGATATTAAGAGAACTAGCATCGTCAGGAATTGCAAGGGCAAGAGCCAAAGTATTACATGGACACCTTCCAGGTGCACTTCTTCTGCTTGAGATGCTGCAAAAATATCAACTGGCTGTAATATTCAAACAAAAATATGCAAGTGAGTGGCAAAAATAATATTAGCAAAGTACAACTTTGAACTCTTCGTTGTAGTATGCTGTTTATTTAACAACTGAATTTAATGTCTGTGTTTCTGCAGGATTAGATACCTCACTAAAGACCAAATCTGCTTTGGGAGCTGTGTAGAAAAGGCAGGATGATGTTTTCTTACCCTCCCACCTTGCAGTCTCCTGTTCCCCCTTTCCACGCTCTCACATACTTTGGATCTGCCCACAAGGATATTGGATTAAAAGTTCCACTTGCAAAGTAAGGGCCCACAGGGCTCAGAATGACATACAGCAGGGCTTTAGTTGGCTTCTTCACTCCAAGGGAAGGCTGAAAATAAAGAAATGCAAACAAATCCAAAGTTACTGGTGTCCTTCAAACATCAGGGGCTGCACCATCAGTTTTGAAACACTGCTCTCAGTGGGACTGCAGCATGAGAGTGCTTTTACCAGGACACTGCAAAGTGCTGCAATGAATAAAAAATATTTCTATAACCTTCCCCTTATCCAAGCAGCACACCAACCCTAATTTTATATATACTGTCACCATTCACTTGCAGCCATTCAATTTATCTATATATTATTCTAGCACTCTCAAATAGTTTAACGTTTTTGAGAACTTAAAGATTAGCTTAACAAAGTGCTATACAATTATATGAATATAATACAATATGACACAAAATAATAGAATGGAATACAATAGAATATAACACTATATATGAATATAATATGAATTGATCATACCAGAAGCTCACAAAGCCTTCTGGGGGAAGGAGTGGCAACAACAGCAGTAACAGCAGTGGAGAAACCACTGTCAGCTGCATTACTGAGAGGAACTGCCCAGTGCCAGCTGGCATTGCCAGAGCTGAGTACTGGCTCTCTGAATGCCTGACTGACAGCTAAAATTATTTGCCCACTAAAAACAGCTCACACAACAGCCCAGGAAATAACCAAAAATGTCAGAGTTGTTTCTGCCCCTCCTCTCTGAGAGATTGGTTCTCACACTACAATTCATCATCATGATCAATAAAGGTGCAGGTAAGAAGTTCTGGTGCTGGCCAAAGTTCTCCAGGTGCTGAAAGGGCTCCTTTGGTTTCTGTCTGCCCTGCTGCTTCAGAAAGACTTCTCACAGGGTTAACTGAGATCTTGGTATTTTTGCTGATGTGATCACTCAAAAGATTGTGGTGCCTGGGTTTCTGATTGATTGATAAAAAGCCTAGCAGGACATGCAACCTGGGTTAATGGAAAGGCCCCAAGGGCTGGCTGTCCTGAAACAAAGCTCAGAGCAAAAGAATTTCCAAAAAGAAAACTGGGGTAAACACCCCAATTTTAATATCAGTCAGTACCTTATAGTCACTGAGTGGAGATTCCTTAATCAGAAAATCTGCAACTAGTTTAGAAGTATTAAATTAATGGAGTCCTAGAACCTGCGTGAAATGTAAAATGCTCACTTATGGAAACTACTTACAGATAGGGATATTGTAGTAGTTTAGTTTATATAGTTTGGAACCTACATTCTTTAGCTTCCTTGTCCTATACTCTACCATTGTATATTTCTCTCTTGCTACTGCTGAAAAAAAGAACCCTGAAGGATTTAATAAAATAAACTCTGTTTCTTTATCAATGCTACAGAACTGACTCACACATGAAACTCAGAGAGGACAGATGAACAGCTATTTGCTAAAGAGCCCCTTAGAAGGTAAGTTTTCAAGAATAATTGACAGAGGGACTAGTCCTTGGCTCTGTTGAAAGTGTTTCTTCTGAGACATCTTAATTTACAGGGTAAGATCTTCCAAAAACTTCTCTGTTCAGAAATTACTTGAAATTACAAAATGTACACAGCAAGCTGTGATCCATCATCTTCTCTCTGAATTATCAGGGTTTTAATATTACCATGTCAGGTACAACTATCCTTTCAGCACAACCCCAATTAACAAGCACTGCTCCATTCCCACCGTGAGTAGTGGGAGGAAACTCCGTTTATTTTCTGTGTTCTGAGCCAGTGTGCCCACTGAGTGGCACTGTGGTCAACCTTAAATTCGTGCTGGGGACTCCCAAATAAAACCACAAAACCAATCTGCCTTCAAACTTCATCCTGTCACCTACTGACTGCTGAGTATTCCCCTGTGTGGATGGAGGGCTTTGCCTTGTACCTAAATAAACAAAAAAGAAAAAAAAAGGGAAAGAAAACATTGCACACCTCAGTTCCAATGAGGGTAGGACGGATGTAGAGGCTGGCATCGGTTGAGTAGGGCACCCACTCCTGCTCCAGCTCCACAAGCTTACGGATGCACTCCAACAGCTCCTTCTGGTCAAAAGTCTGGCAAAGAACAGAAAGGGAAAAAACCACACGGAGGAATAAAGCTGGAACACTCTGTGGTCCTCACAGATCCACGTGCTCCAGGGAACACCTCCTCAGGATATGCAACACTGACACACTGCAGAGGTTCACATCTTCTTTGGGTTCATTCCTTACAGAATTTAATATCCCATGGTTTTAGCTACTGTGCCTTTTTGTGCAGTATCCTGAGCGACCTCTTCTGCTCCACAGTGTCCTCCTGAGATGGCAAAAAGGAGCCACTGACCCTTCTTGCCTCCAAAGCATGTGGAGAACTCCCTGTGCAGCCAGCTCAGCCAGGCAGGCATACAGCACCACCTCTTCTACAGGACAGTGCTCTGCTTTACAGCTCCAAGGGCCAGCAAGTCTCCCAAAGCTCCCGACTTCTTACAGCAATTAAGCTAACAAGGCTGGGAGGAAGTTCACTGGCCAAGATACAGTTGCTAAAAGCAGTGTTAAGTTACTGGCATGACCAAAACCAAAGGCACTCAAGAGGCTGAACAACTTAACTGAAGTGTAAAGAAGAAAAGGGAGAACATCAGCACCAGAGCAAATCAGACAGCTGCCTGCATGCAAATACCTGCAGAACAGCACCCATCCCTTGTCACTGTCTTATCTTCTGGAAAAATCCCTTTACCCAGGATTTCTCTCCTGGGAAGCTGAAAAGCCTCAGAGAAAAAGGAAAACAATAATTATCTGATTGCTTCTCCTGTGTTTTGCTGCTTTGGAATGTGTTTGGAGATTGTTTCATTGGTTTCTGCTGTCAATTATTTTGACTTATTGGCCAATCTGTGCCAAGCTGTGTTGAGGCTCTGGAAGGAGTCACAAGTTTTCATTATTCTCTTTTTAACCTTCTGTAAGTATCCTTTCTGTATTCTTTAGTATAGTATAGTATTCTTTAATATAATATAGTATCATAAAATAATAAATTAGCCTTCTGCGAACATGGAGTCAGAGCCATCATTCCTTCCTGCCACGGGGCACCCTGCAAATACAGTAATACCTCAGAAACACTCTGAGGCAGCAGGGAGGCGACAATGAAAGCAAAACACCCACTGTTCTGATTTTAAAACAATCACTTAAAGGGTTTCCTTCAATAAGTAAGATCTGTTAACAAAGTCTGACTGCGGTATCAGACTAACGAGTGTTTGATAAACGCTACTAGTGAAAAGCTGTGGAGATGTGCAGTGTGACAGTGAGAGCCTGCCCTGAGGAGGCTGTGAAGGAGCAGGAGCTGCCCTGGTACGTACTGGCAGGGTTGTCCTCAGTGCTGACCGTGCCATCCTGTCCATGTTGAGGGTGGGCCGGAACAGGCGGATTTTGCCATCCACTCCTCGGTACGCCTTCATCCCTTCGAACAGCTACGAGCCAGGGAGGGGAGAAAGCACACAGTGACTCACACAGCTCACCCCTGGGGATCCAGGCCAGCTGGGGAAAGAAAAGCTTCACCCTCCTGCTCACAGCACCCCAACACCAAAATGCTAACTAGTGAGTTCTGGCAATACAGTCCAGGGAGACAGATTTATCTGAAGTACAGGCAAGTCATCTTTGTAATATCAACTTCAATAATATTAATATTTAAAAACTGAAAATCAATAATTCCTCATGATAACCTTTTTTTTTTTTTCATAATTTGGTTACAGCAATTAAAATTTGTAGCATGTGTTTGACTTAACGATTCCCTCACATCCTGACCAATACCTGAGTCAAAGCAGCATTTTTGCTTACATAAGGCATCTATAGAATTTTGTTTTATATATATGTTAATTATTTTTAGAGCTGTGGCCAAAACACATCTTTGTTAGGAAGTATAGAATAAGGTAATGGAGAGAATTCTTTTAAAGTTCTTGCTGTAGTTGTAGCAGGAGCTGGTCACTTATTTCCCCCTTATGCCCCTATGGTGTGGAATGGGATTTAGCCTGCATGAGAGATGCAGCCTTACTCTAAAGATAAAATACATGGAAATATTTTCTCTATATACTTTACAGGAAATTTAAACATAGTTATCCCATGACACTGCAGGATCCAGACAACTGGTGTTGACAATCAGAAACCCTTATCCTATCAATGCTCTCCCAGCATCTCCTAACCACATCAAAAAACACACTCATCAAACATCCAGTTATTTTCAGCTACAGATTGGTAATTTCTGGTTATACTTATAGACAGAAAACACATGTACTATATAAGCTCAGATTAATATATATGTATACACAGCTCTCATTTGGATTAAGTATTAAAGGCTCACTTATGCTTACAGACAAGAGGTCACATTCTCAGAATTTTATCTTCCAAAGCATTTCTTTGTACATTAAATTTCAGTGTAATTTCTATGAATTTAAGTGCATCACTGCTGTCAGTCTCCTCAGGCTTCTCCTTCTCTGACTGTTCCACAAAAAGTGGCTGGAACTGCATCCCTTGTGGTTGGAAGTCTAGACAGACAGCTTTTTTATTTGGAAAAAATAATCCTGTATTTGTGACCAAGTAATTTTAAGAGAGTATTTCAGGTTTCACTGTTATCAAATTCTATGCTTTTCCATAAGGATCACTGAAATGCAATCTTTAGAAAACTTGTGTGCAGTTCCATGGCAGAGCTAGGTCCTTCCACATGACAAATTTTAATTGGGTTGGAACTGGGTTGCAGAATCCCAGCAATTTTCCTCAGGCTGTGTGCCAATTATGTAGCAGAACCAAAATTAGAACCCAGAACTTTTTGCCTTCCAAACCTGTCTTAGTCCTATGGCAATGCCAGCCTTATCAAAAGCTTGGCACAATTTTGAAAAATAAATTGTTCCTAGGGTAGACATTGTAGCCACCAAAAAAAAAAAATTTAATAAAGAACAGCATTACATATATCAGATATCATTACATATATTACAGATATCTAGCTGATATTTTGATATGGTTTTTACTGGGCCAGTCACAAACTGATAGCACATGGCTGGAATGCTACTTTCTTATCCCAGAACACATTTTTTATCCCCCCACCCTTCTCCCAAACACATTCACAGAACTTTTAATGAGAGGGAAAAGGGAGGAATGTCACTACTAAGAGTTGATCAATGGTTTGACAGAAGTAAGAATCACACCATTACTGAAACACAAAGCCTTCTCAAGATGTTAAATATTTTTCTCCAAAAAGAAATACTTTTCATCTTCCAGAGCTCAGTAAAACCTTCCACTCATTAAAAAAGGGAGACAGAGATGTGTTCCAGAAATGTTCAGCTTTAATGAAAGCAACTGCTGTGGTTGCTTGATGGTTGGTTGCTACAGTGGTGTGAGAACAGCACTATCTGACACCTGTACATCACAGGAGCTGGATCTGGAGTTCAGCAGATCCAGATTAGTACACTGCATCATGGAGGGCAAGGAGAAAGGGGAGGGAATGCCAAACTCATCACTTTCATTATACCCACTGTGTATTCATTGAGCCACAGCAATGACACCAGATTCTCCTCTCTCTGTCCTCTTGGCTAGAGGAAACGTGATGCAATAAGGGTGAAAGAATAAAAAAATGGAAAAAAAAAAAAAAAAGAGCATATTCATATTAGCAATGATTTCAGACCAGGCCAGAGGCCAAGCATTAAAGCAATGTGCTACTAAGAGTGAAATACAGATTTGGGACTCCAGCGTGGTTTCTGACTTCCTGGGCAGATCAAGAGCTGCAGCCTCAGGCCCAGGGCCTGCTGTAATTTACACAGGACCTCTGGAGGCTTGGTGACTAGATGAGGAAAAAAATCAGTCAAAATAAAAATGAAGGCAGGAACTCAGGGAAAACAAGCAGGGAAAGCCTCCCTTGTACCAGTGGTTAAAATACAAAAAAAAAAAAAAAATTAAAAGGAAAAAAGGGAAAATAATAATAAAAGCAGCACAAGCAACTCCACACACTGTGGTGGAGACACTCCCACCTACCCAGAGTTGGGAGAAGCGGGCTTCCATTTCAGGTTCTGTGCCCTGCTGGGGCTCCCATAGGTGTGAGCACAGCCCAAGCTGCTCTGCAGGCACCAAAGGCAGCTATGGGGAGCAGTCAGCCAAGCACAGAAACTTTAACCACGCTGGTTTCCAGCCTAACATCCCACTGCCCACAGTTCCCTGCTATCTGTTCTCCTCAAACACTTGTGAGTGCATCAGATCCAGCTCTGAGCTCCAGGGACTGGTTCAGAGTTTCAAACTGCCTAGCCTGTCCTGCAATCCAAGCTATCAACCTTTAAACCAGCTGCAAGTGACAGAGTGCATGTTCAGCCCCCAGATTAAAGCTACTCTGAGATGCCCTGACACACATCAGAGACAGTAACTGGACCAACCCACTGTCAGAATGGTTTTCCAAATTAATTTATCACCACTCACCTTCCCTAGGCTAGGACTTTAGGTGTGCTGGCATCCCCAGGCCAAGCTGCTTCTGTGTTTCACATAACCCTGCTGTAAATACTGCAATTACTCTGGAAGAACACCAGTTAACAGAACAAGCTGTAACTCAATACTAATGAAATAAAGGCACTAATACTCCTTGTATTACAAAGCTGTGGCTTCCAGAGCTAATAAAACAAAAACCATTTGGTTTCCAAATCAGTGTACTACTCACTTCTACAGCATAGTGCAGGGCTGAGGCAGCTGGATGTATGGAGAGGTTCTCCAGAGGCCTGATACAGGGTTTCTCCCATCCTGAAGCCAAGGACCATTCAATTGTCAGCATATTGTCAGTGAACACAGTTCCAAACACCAGACCAGTGGGGTCTGGCTTCTCCTTGAACGTCGTGGCTGGGGTGATAATCAAGTCGGAAGCCTGAAGGAACACAGAGACAAAAACGAAGTGCATCAAAATAATGAAGTCAGACTCATTTAAAATTATTCTGCATCAGTGAACAAGGACAAGCTTTAATATTTTCTCTGTAGGAAATTAATATTATCTCTGTAGGGATATTTAATGACGTGATGGTTAAAGGCAGCTAACCTCTAAGTAGCTGGCAAAATATTCATAAAGGGCACAGAAATATATACACAGTGCTGTTGTACAAGTAGCAGCATATTTTGAAATTCTGTTTAAGAATTAAGTTAAAGAAGTAGTACAAGGTACAAACCCAGAAAATGAGCACACAGAATTTCTTGGACACTTAGGTTAACACCCAATTGCTGTACCTCAGAACATAAACTGATCATCAGAAATTAATCACCGTCACAACTAAGCACATGTCACACTGATTTTCCTTTAATACATAAAACCAATGTGAGAGATCAGAGCCAGCAGTCAGAAAGTCACTTATGCCACAATAATTTGCTCATTCAAACACTTATGAGCCTAGAAAGGTCCCATTAGCAAAGGCTAAATCCTTCCCTGCACCAGGGAGTGCAGACTCTCTTATAAGCCACAACCAGCTGCAGACATGTGCCACAGGGTTTTGCACTGGCTCTACCTGGGATGGAGTTAATTTTCTCTGTGATAGCTCCTGTGGTGTGAATCATCCTGAAGAACAGCAGGGAAACTAGGAATGCAGATCTCTGGCATGTCACTCCCCTTTTATTCACAGGTAGGGGCTGAACATCCAGAGAGGGCTGCAAAGCAGGCAGAGCCTTGAGTCTCCCTCTCCTTTCCCTTCCTGTACTTCCTTCTGGGCATTTAAACTGCTGCTCAGAAGCCAGGGAGAGTTCAAAGAATCATATTCAAAGCTCCATTTTCCTTCCTAATATAACCCAGAAAGCACTGGCCTTTATTGCAGACTCCCAGGTGAAATCCTGCTCCTCTGTGCTGGTTGCATATGGAATAGACTGGAACAGAGGTAGTCCAGAATACTGATCAAGTGATTTGCACAATTATTATTTAATCTAAAAAGGTGCTTCTGAAAGAGATCTCAGTGTCTTGGACTTCTCACCCCTTCCATGCATTTTGAAAAAGTGACAAAATCAGTCCCAAGCTTTTGAAGAAGTGTACCCCCATCTCCATACATAACCTAATTTTCAAGATGTCTTTAATGAACAAAGACCTGTTTCTTATTGATTAGCTGTTTTGGTTGAGGCTTTTTTGCTTAATGGTTTAGATGTGAAATTAACTTAGAGCAGGAGCGCATGAATAGCTAAAAGCTTGTTTCAACTATCTCCAATTATAAGGCTTGTCTAGATATTACAGTGCATTTGTCTGGTTAAATTAATACATAATCTGATGAAACAACAATTACTCTCCTTAACTCTTCCCTTTATTCTTCTGACAGTGAATGCTCCAATGGGAGAAGCACCACCTAATGATGTCCTGAAACTAATTTTACCTGGCAACCTCTTAGCCCTCTTATCAAGCTTTAGGAATAAAAGGTATCACAGAAGATGTGGATCAGAATAAAAACCACGGAGGAGTGTTTGCAATTATCCACAGTGCAGGACTCAGCTCAAGAAAACAATTACAGGGGAGCAGGGATGTCAGTGGGGCTTAAGTGAGTGTGCAGAACACAGCTGTATCTCTGGGTTTATCTCTGCAAAGAATCACAGCTGCTAAAGAACTCCCTCTTCCCGTGTGGTATCAACTGCTTTCCCGGGACTCCAGGCTCCTCAGGTCACTTTCATTAGGGTAATTATG
Source organism: Zonotrichia leucophrys gambelii (assembly GCF_028769735.1). Classification (NCBI taxonomy): domain Eukaryota; kingdom Metazoa; phylum Chordata; class Aves; order Passeriformes; family Passerellidae; genus Zonotrichia; species Zonotrichia leucophrys. The sequence goes on from NC_088170.1 coordinate 1,216,361, forward strand.
GTACAATAAACTGGCCTGGGGACCTTAATTATCATTTGAAGCCTCTTTTCCTAGAACTCCCATCAGTGTGCTGATTTCTGCTTTCATGACTCCCCCTTTGCGGCCTCCTCAGTGGTGGTAGCTCAACTACTTGAAAGGCATCACTTCAAAACAGTTTGTTAAATTTGCTAGGGTTAACAATAGCTTTTATTTAAGGATGGGAAAGGATTTTAAGCTGGCTCTTCTCATAAATCCACAAGAAGTGTAGAGGGAGCAGCAAGCTGAACAGGTGGAGAAACTCACTCACTGCATTTCAGCTTGAGTCCCTCGAAGGCAGAAAGCCCAGAGAGGCAGAACTCTGACCCTTATCCAGAAAATAAGCAGACAGCTCCCAGACCACAGAGCTTCCTGGAACTGCACAGTCTGACCAGGAATCCCATTTGCTCTTTCAGAATTTGGGCAAGCCAGCTTTCTTTCAGACACTGTGCCAACACCTGAGCCAACAGAGTCAGGTACAGCACCTGACCCGTAACAATTCCTTCAAACAACAGCAGGAACAGCCTGGCTGAGACCTTAGAGACAGGCTGAACTGCACTGACCAGCAGGGCAACAATCACTCAACAGGCAAAAAGGCAATTTTCTCATTCTTATAATCCTGTGAAGCTCTCTGGAGATCCACTTTTTTGGCCACTACTTTCTTAATATCCTCCCCAAGGACTCTATTCCTTCACCCATTATGTCCTTTTCTCTGTTTTTTTACCAAGCAGTGCAAATTAACAGTGTGCAACAATCTTTCAGAATCTAAATGCTTTTTCAGTCAAGACAGTATCAAGTGCTGCAATGCATTTGGCCTTCTTTTTCCATGGAGGAGAACACACTGGGAGGAGGTTTTGGGGATCATCCTTGGAAAGTCTCTCCCACAGCGTGGTCTGCATGAAGTATTAGCTCAGCCTCTTCTGGGTCACTGTGTAGGACACCCTACACCACACCTCACCTGGCTCACAAACCCTTTGTTCAGGCAGCACCAGGAGGGAAATCAAACACTCAGAATATCCCACAGAAGGGGAGCAGAGCAAGGCCAGGTGACAAATGCCACAGTATTATCAAGTATCAATGCCTATTCTGTTAACATCCCTCTTTAAATGATTATCACAGTGCTACCCTGCTATCACCTTATCACCTGTGACCTTTACAAACAGCAATTTCCTCTCTTCCTTTGCCAACGTTCCCCAAGCCCTAAAAGCAGCGTGTTAAGGGTGCATTAGGGATTGGCATAAGCACCCATCCAGATCTCCACTGTTTGCACTGCTAACAAAAAGAGGAATTTTCAGCCAGGCTTGTGTTGTGTTTGCTTTGTTTATCCAACATGCTCTCAAAGCACCTCCTGATGCTGTTGCCCAATAAAACCATTAACCTGGAAGGAAAACTGGTAAATGCCAAAAAAAAAGGATAAGGGAGAGTAAAAAAAGAAGATGATGTGGCACATGGTCTGAGTGCAGCTATTTGGCACCTGTTTTCTAAAGTAAAATGACACAGTTCCAAGCCTGCAAAATCTCAATGTCACAGCAGAAAGGGATGTAGAAGATGTCCCTTCAACATCCCAGCCCAGGACTCCCTGGTAAGGAATGGGAAATATCAGATTGCCCTGCCTATGGTAGGCACAAGGGAGTGGTAGGGAACCAGCTGCATACTGCTGATTTTCAGGGCTTTTATGGCAACACTAAACCTACACAGGGCTGCTGGCCCCAAGAGACACCTTCTGAGACCCCCTCAGCTGAGAAGTGCCTGTTCATTCCAGTGCAGCTTCTTCCAGGGCAAAGCTTTACCTGACCCAAGTAAAGAAGATATATTGTGATCTCTTGAAACTAAAATTCACCATTTGATCAAAACAGATCTTCTCAATTAGGAGCTGGGCCAATTAAAGGTGATGAGCTCGTCTATGTCAGTGACACCACATCCTGGTGCCTGGCTGAGCTGACACTTCAAGGCTTGTTCCACCCCACCTCTGCAATGGCTTTAAGTGGATTTGGAGCTGACAGCAGCCCCTGGCCAGAGCTGCCGCTCTCCTTGTTGCATTTCCCACCTGCAATCCTAGACAGCCATGGCAAGGGCATATTTTGTCCTACACTTTCTAGCAAGTCTTGGCAATGCCTTCCCAAATGTTCCTTGGCTGCAGTTATTTGCACTGCACTGCAAATCCCAGACCATAAGCCGTAACAGCTCTAACTCACTTGACACACCCAAACTTTTCCGAGCACTGGGCTAGGCCAGGCATTTCTATCACTTAATTGAGTAAAACCAGACCTGGCAGCCGCAGCTGTAAAATAACTCACAGGTCACCTAAAAACAGCAGCAAGTTTCAGCAGAGATCCCCAAAACATTAACATGCACCCAAGTGAGACTGACTGCAATCTCCTCTGATGAAAACAGTAACCTCCCTGACCTCCAGTCTAGGTGATTAATTCAAGATCACAAGCAACTGCAATAATTTTTTTATCTTATGCTGAATTTGTAAGCATATCCTAGGAAAGATCAGGGCCTTCTCACGCAACAACAAACACAGAAGCACAGGCAAAATCAAGGAACTTGTTCTGCCCTTGCGCTTGGGAACAGCAGTGGAACAAATCCTGAGGAGACAGATTACAAAAAGCACAAGGAATTATTGTGATGGGGAGAGGTAACAAAGCATAGTTGAGGAGAGTTGCAGAGAATGAATAAAGTAATATTTATATAAGCCATCCTATAACCCCTTTACCATCAATACTATTTTAAATTTACAACAGAGCCTGAGGCTTGAGAATGGAATGTGTGCCAAGATATTATAATAAGATTTGAGGAGGAAAAAAAGCCCTCTTTTTATTACTACTACTATCACCAAAGGAAAAACAAAACAGAACAAAAACCAGTCTTCTGCAATCCCAGGGTAAATATCAAAAATAACAGAAATCTTTCAACATAAAGCTTCCTTGAAACTTCATCTGAGATATGTCAGCACATGTAATTGGACTGAGTGCTGGAACCATTGCATCAGGTTGGCTGTACATTGGGTAATAAACCACAGAACAAATGACAAAGCAAAACAGAGTCAAGGCCCTGACTCAGCTGTGAGACAGACATGGAAACAGCAGGAAATATGGCTGGAAGGACCATGTCCAGTCCATCCTCTGCAAGGCATCTCCCCAAAACTATTCACAACAGATAATTCTCAGATATATCTGTCTCACCAAAGAATGAAATTCTGCTACACCCTGCAAGAAATGGAGGGCAGCATAACCCACTGCTGGCTCCTTTAACCTTTCCCCTGCTCTGACAGAGGCTCCAGCTCTGCTGCAGCAATGTTTGATCTGCAGCAGTAGGTAGGGAAGGAAACCTGTTCTGACAAGAAAACAGACAAGTGCATGGAATTGACAGAAACTTCTTGCCCAAAGGAATGAAAAAGGCACCCAGGGCAGCAGCACAGCTGAAAATATATTCTAAAGCCCTCAAAACACAACAGAAGGGAAATGAAGATGTTGGAAAGCTACAGTCAGGCTAGATGATAAAGCATAAAATAAATTTCTTTTGCCCTAAAAACATACCATTAATTTCAATGGCACTAGCTAAATTTTAAGAGTTTTTCCATGTTGCTGAAATGCTGCCTGCATAACTTCCCACTGATTTGATCCAGAGACAATTTAAGTTAATCAAGACCCTTTCTTCCAGCTTTGTAGGAATCTAGATTGTAAGGCAGGAAAAACAACCTGAATCTTTACGACCTCATCCCTTTCTTCTGCTTGAGGAAAAATAAATGGATTTACAATTACTAGGTTTGGGGTTTTTTTTCTCTCCATTACTGATTAGTTTCTTCTCCACTCCCATATTTCACAAGATGTATTTTTAAGGTTAAGAAAGATGCTGGGATGGGGTTCCTACAGATCCTAAGGAAACCTTCCACCCGATATTAAGCAAATCTTAAGAAACAAATCTACTTTATTTTAAGGGGTCAGCCTCCTCTACTCCAGCTACCTGTATTTTCAGATCTACAAAAAACAGTCACTTTGTATCTCTCCTATCAAAAAATTCTCTAAAATATTTCAAATATGGTTCTCTCTAAGTAATTCAGACAACAAAGACGCTGATGAGTGTATTAAACATTGGAATAAAACCAGACCCACTGGCTGTATTTTGGTGCCATGAATCATTTTTTTGGTAACAGCTGCTCCCATCAGCTGAGTGGGGTGAGAAGGGAGTGTGAGCAGGCTTACATGCAGCCATTGCACTGGTGTGAAAAACATACTTGGGTGACAAACACACTGCTATAAGCTCTCTGCTGCCTTTGGGCAAGTCAGCTAAAAACTCTATTTGGCCACACAACTGCACTTCACATCTGCAGTGCAGACACACCTGGGATTCAGATTAGAAAGCAGCAATTCCATTTAGGGAAACACAGACTGCAATTCTGTAACAGCAGAAAGTCCTCTCATATGTTTGCACACAAATATCTCCATAAAAACAGAACTAGGACCATTCTTCACTAATGGCAGTCATCGCTAGTTACCTAATTCGTGTGGTTCAGCATTAACACAAACTGCTTTTCTCAAAAGTCTGACAGCTTGGTTAATGCAATTGCTGATGCTGTGCTGCTCCTTGCCTCACAACCACTGCATTTCTGCACAGCAGCATAAACGCAGTGCTCCATTTTTAGAAAGAGTTTGCCTGGGAGAAGGTTTGAGTCTAACACAAGCTGAGGGCTCACACTGGCCTGTGACACAAGACTGGAATAGAGAGGTCTGACATTTCACCAATAACACATCTTTGCACCAAGATTCAAGACACTTCTGTCTCCTGGTTTGGGAAATATCATTTGTACTTCACATGAAGCAATTGGAACAAAAAATGAGATTTTTTTGCATCTAACCTTCTCTGAAAGAAGTAGCCATGCCGAAGGAAGAAATGAACTGCAAACCTAAATTTCAGACAGACAAGTTGGAAGTGTTTTGCCTAAGTAGCCTGGCCAGTCACAAACATGTTGTGTGGAGCAGCCAAGAATAGAACCATAATCTCGTATGACCAAGTCCTGAGCAGCTGCAATTAAATCTTCTTACCCTGATTTTAATAAGCTTGCAGACATGCAGGGAAGTGGATTCATGGAATGCAGGCATCCAAAAGCTTTTGGAAATATAAAATGCTTTCATGGTACAGTCTCTATATAATACAGAGGTTATGGGAACCATTTCAAACATTCAGTTAACCACACCAGACTCTTGCTCAGATTCCATCTCCCTTTCACAGGGGCAGACAGAAGGTAAATTAAATATTGCCATGAAATTCGGTGTCACATTTGCCAATGAAAATGCCACAGTTTGCCATTTCATTTCACTCAGTATTTTCTTAGAAATAGGGACTAAACACAGGATTAACATAAACCTCTTCCAACTCTTTAAGCTGTTAATTCATGGAAAGTCAGGATATCCTTCCAAAAAGCAAGTAGGAAGGCAAAGAGAATCCTATGGAAAAAAACAACCAACTTAATTCTCTTCCTAAATTGCAGCTTTTACTCAAATGGCTCAGCAAAGAAAACATCTACTATTAAAACTGGGGACAAGAAATCACAATTACATGAAAACCTAAGAAATCCTGGAAACAGGTATGGGCACTATGGATTTTTTAAGTTTTGGAGTCAGTTTATAAATTTTCTTTGATCACTGACTGGTGCTAAGCCTTGCATTTTAAAACCAACTCTTTACCTTGGGAAAAACAAATCAAGAAGATGATACAAGCTAAATACAATCTCCAAAATTCCAGTGCAATTTCAGTGATTTTACACACACATCTTAAGCTCCTAGTGAAAAAAATGATAAAGCATCGCTTTCTTGTGCTATAAATCAACTCAGCCAAACTGCCCTTGGCTGGTTTTTTAGCAGTTTCCTTTTATCTTGGCTAAAAGCTCCTGTTACTCACCCGAAGACAATTAGCTTTATTTGCAAATCCTCCAGCTTCAGATAACCCATCAATTCCTCTCTTACAGCTCAGAAAATCTATCTGCTAAAAGCCTGCAACTGTTTGAAGAACATTACCCACTTGAAGAGAGACACAGAACCACTTGCCATGGAGCTGAAAGTGAAAAGAGCTGCCAGGGATCCCAAATTCTTTCCTAATAACTGGAATGAGAGCAGCAGATATGTGTCAGCCTGGTGCACCTATTAATAGTAATACTCAAGAGTTTGTGCCATGCCGACGTGGATGTAGAGTATCACAGAAACCATTCAGCACACTTTATTCTGGAACTGGATAAAGTTTTCCTATTGGTAGGTAAAGATGAGGGAATGGATTTGATTGTAAATCACCTGAAATAATTCTGCAGCATACACATGCCTGCTAGGATGCATAACCTGGTGGTATGAAAGTACAGTAATTTACCAGCATTATTACTCACCAATCTTTTTTTAATGCAACGCATCACAAAAAACAAATACTTTTGTTACCGCTGACAATAACCCAAAGCAAACAGATTCAGCTGAAACCAAAATAAAATCAGAATGACCTTTTCTAAGGCAGTGCCCAGCCCACACAAGCTAAATATTTTATGACAATAACAGAGCTGGTCTCTAGCTGGGCATCCCTGATCTAACAGTGGCTACAGCTCTGTACTTCCACAGAGGTGATGCAGAGATGAGCTACCAAATGGTATCTGAGGGGCTTCAGCTGCAGGGGATCAGACACAGGAGAACAGGAATTCTTTAGCAGAGCAGCCCAGCTCTGCATTCAGCAAAGCACAGAGGCCTCTCCAGGGCTGATGAGAGCCCCACCTCCAAAGCATTTGGATATCCTTACTGCATCCTGTTACACACACACATCTACTGGGCTGTCTCTCTTTTACTGCTTCAAGACAGTTTATGTAACACCAGATTTTCTAGACACACATTCCAAGGAGCTGCTGTTCCTCACAGCATCAGGATGTCACTACTATAACAAATCTTTCCCCATACAATTTAATATATAGCAAATGCTCTATCCCATCAAATAAAATTTAAAATAGAGTCTAATAGAGAATTTTAAATGGCAATGCAGGGCATTCTTCTAATACCCCCCTAACACTCACAACTCCTGAAGAATCAACAGCTGCAATGTGACAAAAAGCCTCACTGAGTTCACATGTGCTTTGGCAGGTAAATAATTTACTGATGTCAGTAGAAAATGACAAATTGAGGACAAGCTGTGGAGGAAATAATATATATTTGAAAATATATAAATCATGTAAATTGCTTTATATTTATTAGCCTTGTGGGTAATATGGTAACTATGCCTGTGTATTTCCTCATTCCAAAAATCCTTGAGTGGTCCTTGATCCATATGCTCTGAGCACGTCAGTAACTTTACCTACTGCTCCTATGAAGTGAAAATAGAGGAAAACTGCTCAGTACTTCCTAAACTCTTCCAGAAGTGGAAATTTAACCCTGTCACACTCCTGTGCAAATGTGATAAAGTCATTTAGTTTAGACTTTAAGATGATGTTTCAAAAATTGGACTACTCAGTATTTTATACACTTGGATCTTTGCATTTGATGGGAAACAAGAACGTTAGAGAAAAAAATAATTTTCATCATTCATTTAAAAAACCCCTAGGATCAGAGAACTGTTTGTTGTTTATCACTGCCAGCAAACTTTTACATACCATGTAGTTTCCTAAATTAAAGCTTAAAACCATATATTTTCTCAAAATGGATGGTTCTCTCTCCCAATTCCCAGAATGAGGAATCCTATGTCCCACTGTATTTACCACAAATCACAGGCTCACTTAGTATAAAAATGATTATGGCTCACAGTAATGTAAAACTGTCACTGGCAGTCTCTCAATTTGAACCACAAATGGAAATTTGAACCTGCACTGGAAAAAGAATTTCAGTTTCTTCTCGTGTAACATACACTGGAGCTTTAGATTCTGTGGGAAAATTGTCAGAGATTTTTTGGTTGGAGTTTCTGGGGGGGCTTTATATATGTAGAATAGAAATAATCTTTATGTTCAGATTTGTACAATACTTAGCACAGCACCACCTAATTCACAGCTTAAAAATGTTAGAGCAATGCAAGAAACAAATAAGGCATACATCCCTATGGAAAACTCAGCATATCCAGCACCTCACCTGGCTGGAGGTGAGACAGCCTGGGCTGGAAGCTGTACAGGTGTATCTGCACTGTGGCCACATTTCTCTTCACAGACAAAAGCAAGGCACAACTTCCCAAGGATATTCTGGGATTCACATTCTCTGCACCTCAGAGAAAGGAAAAACAATTCTTGTCTCATTTGTTGTGCCTGTGTTTGCTCACAAGTGGAATGCATTGAGGAAGATTGTTTACCTGAAGGGAATTGGTAACTGGATTCTGGTGTGTTTTGATTCACTGACCAATTGGATCCAGATGTGTGCATCAAGACTATCAGAACAGTCACAAGATGAGTGCAGTGGAGTGCTTGGCAGATTCAGTTTACATGTAATGTAATACAGTACAGAATAATACAGTATAAAAAAGTAATTAATTAGCCTTCTGATAAGATGGAATCCTCATCATCATTCCTCCTGGACATACCACTGATATAGCACAGGAGTTAAAGAGTTAAACATTTCTCCTTCTGCCACCACAAGCCTTGACATGAGCAACTCAATCCAGGCCCACTTGTAGGCTACAGCCACTCCATTCTGCTCCAATGTGGCAAACCAGCCAGTATTCCCTAGAAATTCCCTAGAAAGTCTGCACCACTTTGGCTCACTAAACAGGCTGTTAAAAAGTAAAACAGAAGTACTGAACTTTGCACCATTACAAATTTTTCCAGAGCTTCAGATCACTGAAAGTCAGAGAAGCATTACAGGAGTAGGTAAAACCTTTTTGAAGTGCTCCATGTATCAGTCTCAAAGGGAAAACAAAGACAAATTCCCAGACAAAAGGCTACGTTAAGTCATCTTTCAGGATATGAAAGAAATAAAAGGCATCACAGATGCCTTTAGTTTCTTAACATCAAGTGCTAGGAATTCCAAGTCAGAATTCACACATTAAAAGAAACCAAATCAGAGTTACATATGGAAACAGACTGCTACGTTCTCCAAACAACATTCATTCTGTCTTGTGACAGCACAATGAGCAGAATGAATGCATTAAAGGAACTACCAGATTTTTAGTCATAAAAATTAAGTGCCTTAGACATAATTGTGTGCTGTTTTGTGGTATTACTGGATGCAAGTATAAGAACAAAACCAGATATGTGCATTTCTTGACCCAGCTTCCCACAAAACCACTCAGTGGCACAAAGGATGACTGTACTCTGCATTATGAGTGTGATATCCCCTCACAGAGATCCAGTGCTGGCTAGAGACAAAAACTACAACTTAGGTGTGGCCACAAATCACCATCTGCTATTAAATGAACAAAATTAATAAATTTATATATTTATAAGTGCATACTACAGTCAAGGCTGTTGTATGCACTTATATAAATATTTATAAGTGCATACAACAGGGAGGGAAGAAAATTTCAGTCACATGGAAGGAGCTTGGTAGATAAATTCTGGAGATCTGACACTCTCAGCATAATCACTGTTTCCTTCAATTTTTCTTAGCTGTTCCACAATCACTGCTCCGAAGGCAACCCTAAATGCCATACATTAAATGTAACTACAGACCTGCCAGGATGAGACTTTTAACTGCAGAACTGAGTCAAATTAAGGCAGCTCAGGGGCAGTCAGGATGGAGGAAACGCCAATTCTGACCTGCTGCTTTTAAAGAAGCACGAGAACAGAGAAAAAGCAGCAGTTAGAGGGGCTCAGTGCCTGCCAGAAATTGTGGTAACATTCCCCACAGTGTACAGGGACTTTCTAACTCCACCTTTCAAAGCCAGGCAGAAACCGCAGCAAAAGTCGAAGCAGCTCACCCCACCTAAAAAGCTCAGCACAGCATTCTGAACAGAAATGTCTTCAGAGGGCTGATCTGGCATTCAAATGCTGGAAACAATATGTTTTATGTAAGCTTTAACCAAAACCATACCCTGCTTTCTGCACTCCCACAATCTTGGATTGCTTAGGTCACTGGCACAGAACTGCAGCTTTGCTCAGCCCCATGGGTCAGCTTGATGCCTTTGAAATATTATTAGCTATAGTTTCTGAAATTGTAACCCCATAACTGTCTGCCACAAAAATGTTTGAGAAGATCCCTAGAATGAATCCAGGCTATTTTATTTTCATTTTGTGTTGCTGGTTTTTTTTCTTAATTTATGAAGTTTTTCCTTCTTAATTTTACCAAGAAGTTTAAGAGGCTGAAAAATAATTATTGTAATGCATGATACTACAACCAGGACCTATCTTCTCACCTTAACTTTCATACCCACGCTTCCCACAGTACAGTATTTTCTAGAAACCTCCAGATTTCTAGAAAGTCTCAGCTCACCTTCAGAAACAGAGCCATAAGGCAGGAAACAAGTCCCACAAATTAGACTTCAGCCTGAGCCAGCTGCTTGCTCCTAGCATCACTCCCTTTATAACCATCTGTCCCACCTGTTAATGTGTTTTTCCCCTCACCCACCATCTCCACTACCATTTGCCATTCACACAAGAATCAGTGCAAAGGAAGCTGGACTAAATCCAGCTTTGTGCCACTTGGTATTTGGAGCTTTGGTAAGGCACCTGCTTGACTGCTGGTATAATTCAATCTGCCTTAAGCCTGCTTTAGTTCATGCCAAGTTCACCTGTGAACCAAACACAAGAGATTGTCCTTCCTCACACTGCCTCAATGAGTGAAAGTTTGGGTCAGTTTGGCTACACAAGGGTCTCCTCCTGTACAGCAATTCTTGTTTGCAAATAGCCCAGCACACTCTGCTGAATGAATCTACTGAGATCTATCTGTTTGTTGAAGGTGAATGCACAAAACAGCCCCAGCACTCCAGACTTGGGAATTCTTGTGGTTTCAAAACTGGCTGCATGCCTGACTTTGTCAGCATTTTTTAAAGCAGACCTTCAAGCTGAAAAGTCATTCTGAATTTTCCTTCCTTGGGCAGAAGTGCCAGAGAGACACAACACGAAGAAATGAGGAAGAGAACTGGGAAGGGCTGAGAATGAGGAAATACAAATTAAATGGCATGCTGCTACACAGTGAAATTCTGCAGTCATGGACTATCAAGAATTCCTTGCTGTTTTCAATGAGATTAACATCAGAATAAACCTTACCAAAGCTATTTTTAATAAATAAATAAATAAATTAAATTGTCTTATTATATCATATATATTTTATATTTTTATTTTATAATATAGTTTTATTTTAGACTATTCTACTCTATTAATATATAATATAAATGCTATCAAATTATATATAATATATATAATTATATATAATACATATAAAATTATATATTACATAATGCATAATAATATATACTTATATATAATATATAATATAAATATTATAACAACAAATAATACAGAAATATTATATTTGATAATATAAATATTATCAAATATTTATTGCAGCATTAATTTTGCATATCTGTTTAGAGCCTGACAACTGAAGGGGAAATAATTACTTAAGCATAGCTCTGAAGACTGCACAGCTGTGGCAGTGCCCAAAAAAGTCAGGAAGAACACAACACTTACAAAGCACATCATCAAAATTTCATCTCATGTACTGCTGACAATAGTCAGAAATAACAGGAACGGAACTGCTGAAAAATCATGAGTTTTTCTGAGTACTGCTTTTGCATTTCTGCAAAACATAGATAAGGCTTTTTCGAAGACTGTAAATCAGGGAATAAGAGAAAAGGAATTACAGATGCGTAACATAAAGAATAAAGGCAAACATAGAAAAGGCAGGAAAAAGGAAATTAGGACAGATGCAGAATTCAAAGGAGCACATGCTGACAGGCTCTGCACTTCCAACAGAAAACTGGAAGCTGACATCTGTACCCATACAGTTTTAAAATGAGCTCTTAGTTACTAGCATTGCATCCAGGAAGGAGGCAGAGGCAAAGAATGGCATCTTCACTGCGCTCATTCTAGGCATAAGACTAAAATAAAAAGAGAGGGATGCAATTTCACATCAGCTCCTGGCAGCTGCTCAGCATTCCTGACTGTCCCAGCCCTGTCTGTTATGGAGTGCTGATAATGTTCCCAAGCTGCAGAGCTTTGGAGCCCTTCTGTGATCCTCAGCTCTGCAGCTTTGGGATCCACAGCAAAACCCCTTTTTCTGAAGGCCATTGACACATACCTTGAAAGATTCAGTCATCTGCTTTCCTGCTTCTCCTGAGAGTCCTCCGCCCTAGGAAAAACAAACCCAGAGCAAATCAAATCCAGTGCACAGTGCAGGAAAGGTGATACACATTCACTTCATTCATTTCCGACTGTACTGAATCAGCAGGCTTTGCATCAGTAAATGTATTGGCAAGAACTCTGTGGTGAGTTCTTAGCACAACTTTCCATCTTCTGGGCTCACAGTTTTACTTCAGTGCCTTTATTTTGTGCAACTGCACTTCAAGGCTTCACATATGTAACGTATATATACACACATAATACCCTAGATTAGATCATTACTCTGCAGTGTAGAAGGTTATGGACAACATCATGAGTTTTTCATTCAGAGCTGAATAAATAAACTGGGTTTTTACTCAGGTTTCTCTACTAAAGTATCCAACTAACAAGTTTGCTTTTGCCTTTTATAAGAGAAGGTTGAGCAGGCAGAATGTAAGAGAAAAGAAAGAACTGGTTTTGTTAAATCCTTCATTAACCAAAGAGAGTAATAAGGAGAGTAATAATTTTGCATGATCTGCACTGTTGAACTTCAGGTTTCTGCAAAGGAACTGGGAGGGGACAGAAGACCAAAAAAAAGAAAAAAAGAGTGCTAGTTCCAGACATCCTTCTGTTCAACAGACAGGGGGAAGCCATCTACCTAAAAATAAGATTCCCTGTAAATCCCAGAGCATCATCTCTGTGGGCCCTCCTGCAGTACCTGCACCTTCCCTGCAGTTACAGACAAAGCCCCACCAGGGTTCCCTGTTACCCAGCAGCCTTCAAGAAGGAGCTGAAAAGGTGAAGTGGGTGCAGAGGCCTGGGAGGGGGAAGGAGGACCAGGAGCAAGAGGCTGGGGTGATGGGCCATGAAGGAGGATGGCTTTAGGGAGCACAGCTGGAAGGATGGAGAGGACTTGGTTGCTGCACCTCAGGTGGGAGCTCCCAGTCCAGATGGGAAGCCCCAGATCAAAGGTACAATCCCCTGCTGGAAAGAAGATGAAAAGAAAACCTTTCATGGTCAGCCTGTGAGATCCCAGCCCTCAGTCCCAGGGAGGGCTGGGGCAGGTGGATGGCAGTGTCAGCAGCACAGCAGCCACCAAAATGTGGGGCCAGGGCTGGCACCACATGGATCACAGGCTTACACAGAAGGCAAATAACATGATTCTTTTCCCTTTTTACAGATCTTGGGAATATGGTAAACAGACAAAAAATGAAAAGAAAACAGAAGCAGTATTTTCAGTGGACCTTCCACAGATCACAGCCTTGCTACCAGCAAAACATAAAAGGCAAAGTCCCAGCCACAGCAGATCTCACTTCCTCTCCCCTTCCCCCCAGGGAGCCCCCACATCCCTCCTGCTGCCTCTTCTCAGCTTTAACCCTTCTGTTCCTCTTTTTCTGTAACTCTCTACAGCAAGGCAGGCAATTGTGGCTACAGGACCCTCGCTATGCACTAAAAGACAATGTGCCAAGAGAGATCATAAATCTCTTTACAATATCCCAGAATGCTTTATCCTTCATTAAAAATATGTTTTATTTGCCTTAAAGCTGAGGGTTTTCTACTCCAGAAAGACAAGACTTTGGCAGAGTGGTACACCCGAGCAGGACTAAAGTGTCACCCAAAGCCAAGGACACTGTACAATAACAACTCCTTGCTTTACCTGGAATTTTTCAAACACTTCCAAACCCACTGGTAAAATCCTAGAAATCCTTTCTGACACCATCAGCAGACAGCACTGAAGCATTCCACAGATGAATGGAGGCAGCTGATTTTTCTCTGCACTGCAATGAATGAGGATGGAGAACCTGCTGGTTCCCAGCTAACAGGACAGGAATTGCCAGCTCTGGAAGAAAAATACCCTAATGCCATCATCCCAGCTCTGGAAGAAAAATATCTCAGAGAGCTCCAGCTCCACTGCTGGCTCTTGTTTAACATCCAGCGTGCCAAGCTGGATTTGCTAATAATAATTACTGGTGACAGCAAATACTGACAAGTACTCAACCACTATGCTTCAGTTTCTTCCTGTTGCTGCTCCATGGAGTTGCCCTAAAGCAAGAGCTGGCATCAGCACAGAGAGCTGGATACAGCTTAATATTCTGTTTCATGATCTTTCTTAAAGATACCAAGGCTGCATGTGAATTTGGGGTGCAGACCACCTACAGAACAGCCCCTGGGGCTTCATCACGTGTCTCTTCAGTTCAACATTACCACTGAACCCAGTGAAGTCACCAGCCCCATCTTGGGCACATGCCATGGGGCCAATCCTGCTCTCCATGAAGTCATTATTAATTTTTACAGATTGAACTCATATTTAAAGCAAGTAGCTAACTGCCTTTGTTAACCACACTGAAATTAAACTGAGTTAATCCCTCAGCACTAGAAAGAAATACCACAATTACTTTCTAATTAACAGAGTCATATTTAAATGGCTCCGTGGCCTACAAATCTGAAACATGTTGCTAAGTGCAACATGGAAAATTGCTCCCTGGTTTAGTGCTAATGTTGCCAAGAGAGATATTCCAAACACAAATGTGCCCTTTATGTTTAATAGCATGGTAGATTTAAACCTGCCCCCATTAAAACACTGATGTTATCCTAAAGACACACTTGAGCCACTGGGTCAACAACTTCTCAAAAGTCACGCAAAAGTGTCTCAAGTAGCTGTACAATCACACAAGCATGACATTATTTCCTAGTTGTGCTGTAGAGATATCAGTGTTTTCTCTGTGGTGTATGCAATAGGAAATAAAAGAGTATTTCAAAGGTTTACTTTGAAAATACTGAAAACACACATTGATTTTAACATTACTGAGGTGTAAAAATCTTACAATAGATTAAACTTGGTTAGAAAATGGGGTTTATATGTCATTTCATCACTGTGAAACACCACTGAAATAAAGACCTGCTGAGCAATAATTCTGTTATTACTTTAACTGAGGATCTCAGTGCTCTAATGACCATTACAAATCCTTTAGCACTGACAGAGTAATCCCAATGCACTCAGCTGGATAACAGTGCTCTTCACATCAGCACTTAGCTGCAGCCCAACTCTTCCACAAGGCACAGGAAAAGCCTCAGTGGCTATTTGTGCATGGAACACTGCACTTGTGGCACATCTTGGGCTAAACAGCTGTCACCTGCCCTTCTGCTAGAGCTGTCCCAAACCTGGACATGCAGCTCCTGCACTTGGCGCTCAGGCTGCCTTAGACATTCACATCTCCATCTCCTGGCACCATGGCGCTGCAGTCCCTGCTCTCCCTGATGCCTTTAGCACACCTCCTCTACTTTTGTGCAGTCAGATCACTCAGCCTGCTGCTACAACACCAGGCTCATCTCCTCCCTGCACTGCCCGAGTGTGCCCCAGCTGCTCCTGTGCCTTCACTGTGGTATTTTCAGGGTCCCCCATCGTAGGGAGCAAAGAGTCTGACTCCACGTTCTTAGAAGGCTAATTGAGTATCTTATGTTCCTATATTATATTAAAGAATACTATAGTAGAACTACACTAAGTTTTACTTCAGGCTACTAAGTGTCTAAGAAATATTTCATGCTCTAATTTGCACTGGAAGGATGATGCAATGAGAGCCCTTGCCAGGCTGCAGGAACACCGCAGATCAATAAATCCAATCCAGGACTCACACTGGCACAGGAAAGCCACATGAGGTGTGTGGTGACAGGAACCCTGCCACTCACAGCCACACAAAGCAGAGCTGCCCCCCTGCTCCAGGGTAAAACACAATCCAGTGTGCACAAATACCAAATATTCTGTATTGCCACAGCCAGGCAAGAACACTGCCATGACTTCAAAACACCTTTGATCTGTCCCTAGGAAACAGTAATACAATTTGGCAGCCACGTCATATAAAAAATGAATTTGCAGGAAAAAACCCACTAACAATGTTCACAGCTAAACAAAAAAAACAAACAAACAAACAAACAAAACCACACAAAGTCAGAGAAAATTTCCTAATTTTGTGATATCATATTAAAAAGTGATAGCATATTTTTACTATCAACTAGAGTTTATTTTATTTATTATTTTAGTTAGTTATTACTTTATTTTAATTTTTTATTTTTAATTTCCTTTTCTTTTTTATTTTATTTATTTATTAAATCTTGTGAAAGATTCCCACAGTTTAAGAAACTCATTTATGGAAGCCAAGAGCCATAAAAGCACTTCAATCCTGTCCCTATACTGCAGGTATGTGAACACGAACATATCCAACACGTCTGTACCACAGTGCTAATTGTGGCACACAATTTACAGTGCTAATTTCTGCATTTCCGATAGATTTTTCAGACTGTTCCTCCTCACACAGATCCTCCCTGATGCCTGGCATTGTCACCTCTCTGTGGCTGCCTGTCCAACCTTGGGCTGCCACTAATGTTAGTTAAACAGAGGCTGTGCAATGACAGCACACAACAAAGAAAAACACAAGGCAACTAGTGTAGCAGAAAACCAGGGCTTCCACACTATTTAATCATCATTTTGCCTCACAGTGAGGGCACTGGGGCTTAGAAAATACAAGAGGTTTTATGTACAAGAAAGCTGCATTGTATAAAATAAGGTTGAATTGAAATAGATTGTAATTAAATTAGTCTGAAAAACTGTGCAGGCACTTATCCCTGACTTGAACAGTTCATTGGCTTTAATTTAAACCAGTTTAATTGGTTTGAATAAAACTTAAATATGCTCCTCTTAAAACAAGCATCACTGTTTTTACTAGGCTTAAATAAAAGACAATTCAGATTACATGAGCACAACTTGCTGGTTAGAAAAGCCTTGGAACAGAGATCATCAAGAAGCAGAAATACTCAGCTAGTCCACCCCAGACTCATGTTTAATAACATTTACAGCTGAATCACATCTGTAAAAGCAGACGAACTTGGTTCCAGAAGAACAAATAAACGCAGAACAATGTTTGCGAAGTAAGGCCATTACAAGCAGCACCGGTTAAAAACCTCCT
The DNA here is from genome assembly GCF_028769735.1 of Zonotrichia leucophrys gambelii. NCBI lineage: Eukaryota > Metazoa > Chordata > Aves > Passeriformes > Passerellidae > Zonotrichia > Zonotrichia leucophrys. The sequence goes on from NC_088170.1 coordinate 1,233,542, forward strand.
CTGGAACTAATGTCAATTTTTTGACTCAGTGCTTAAATGAGTACTTGAGTAAGCTCAGTAATGTCTGAACTGATGCAGAAGAAAGCTTGTCTCAGTTCACTTGAAATACAGCAAGGCTAGGGAAAGTGAAGGATATCCACTCCTGAAGTCCAAAAACAACATGGGCTTGACAAACTGAATTATCAAGAACTCTAAAGGAAAAAAGAGACCAGCAGAAGCAGAAAACAAATTAATTTGCTGAAAGTAACCCTAAGGAGAACCTGACCTGGGATCCATTCAGCTTCAGGCTGAATTTATTTTGTCACATTTCAGAAAAATTTACAGTTTGAGCTGTCAATTACAACCACACCCCATGGAGTCTGAAGTGTGATCCCTCCCAGGTGCAAAGCCCTGACAGCCTCCCAGCAGTCCCATCCACCACAGGACATAAAGCAGCTGTGATCTGTGTGCTGCCCCTTTATTCAATACTCACTCTGCTCTAATGCATTTCCTGCACATCCAGACAATTCTCTTTCCTATTTTCTTAGCAGAAGCAGGCAGGGACTCTAAAGCAACCCTCTTCACCAATGACCCCCAGGAGCTGTGTGCTTTAACTTTGATTTTAAAGGCACTGCTCACACTGCTCCTGATTGTTTTCCTCCCTGTGACCCTTCTGCTGCTCTGTCACTCCCCAGTGCCATTTCCTCTGTCTCCACAGTTTACTGCCCTCCTGATTTGGGAAAACAGCCTGGTACAATGAGGGGAAGAGGCAGATGACCTCATGGAGCTCTTCCATCTCCAACTCCTGTGAGCAGTGCTCTAAGTGACTCTTTTGTTGGTTTGTTTGTCCCGTCCAGCATTAATTAGGTTTTTAACAAATGCATTGTTTGCTAGAATGGCATGAAGAAAAACATGTTAAAGCAACCAGCTGGATCTAGCTGACCTAAAAATTCACCTGCCTGTTTTCTAAATAGACAGTGTCTCATGGCTGTATGATACACTGGTTGCTCAAACAAAATGAATTAAATTCTGAAAGACACCACAGTTTTCTTGTGTTTAGGCCCAATTCTTTGATATGAGATCTTTTGCATCAAAGTGACAACATGAAAGGCCAAAAATGCTACTGCATGCCTTCCCCTAACACTGTAGCAGGGCTTTGCTCTTTACCACAAGCTTGTGCTCATTATGTTTTCTCTAACATTTCCCTTTCCTCATGTATTCTAAAAGCCAGGTACTAAATCAGCATTTTAAGAATTTATAGTAAAATTAGGCAGGATGCATTTTTAACTGCACCGTTATTCCAGAAAAGATGAGCCTATGCACAATAAACACTAATTTGTTTATTTTCCTTGAAGATTCAGTGACACTGGCTACATTTTTTATTCTGAGACAGCTGCACAGAAAAGTGACAGATCTGATTTAAAGATGCATAAAACGTAGCTTGCAATTTATTTGTGAAATATTGCCTGAAACTCCACACAGATTCTGCAGCTGATGACCAAGGCAATTGGCTTTATGCAATTACCAAATGAAAATATAAATAACATGAAGACATAGAGAGCAAAAACAAATCAAATCATTGTCTGAGGAGTTACTGAGGGCTTAGAACTGGAAGCAAACAATTTAGTGTGGGAGACCAAAGCTTCTTCAGTGATTATTCTTGCAAATAAATCACTAGAAACTCCTGGGAGGGGGGAAAAACCCAACCAAACCACAGCAGAGACAGTGATGGATTCCCAAATAAGAACTGACATGGCCAAAGAAAAAAGCTAGCAGACAAAAAGCTGTTTCTAAGGACACAGCCCACAAGTGCAGCAGCAGCAGGAGGAGCACGAGGCCAGCCCTGAAGCACTGGCCTGTGTCAGGGGTCACTTGGAGCTATTCTCAGAGTGCTCAGACCGTGTCCCATTTAAGCCCATTCTGCACTGGAATAAAGGTTTACATAAGACACTGAGGAAAGATGAATGGCACACTGAACACAAAGGCTCTGTGGAGGAAGAGAACAGAAGAGCTTTTGGAGGAAGGAGCAGTTACGTTTCCACCATAAGTGCTGTGTAAGTGCCACTAGAGATGACAGAACTGTGACTGACACAGCTGGCTCAATGCAGTGCACATGTGTGGCTGCTGGTGTGCACAGGGCTGACAGCACATCCAGCCCTGGTGACTCTGCATGGCCTATTTAATCACAGCCCATCACCAAACGCCACTGCTGAAAAGCACAAGGAGCACGACTGTGCAGTGTGCTGGCTGTGGCTCCTTCCCTGCTTCCCAAGAGGCTGCTGTGCCCCTGCAGTGCCCAACAGATGAGGCTGATAAGGCATGGCAGCAGCTATCTAAGCTATGTGAATGGGCTCAGACCTGCAGGACACTGCCCCACTGCTCAGAGTGCTCCTATAAAGGGGTTTCTCTGCTGCTGTTTCTCTCCAACGTCTGAGCACAGCCCATTTCCCTGCTTGCAGGCACAACCATGCACACCCAGATGTGGGCTCTGCCTGGCCCGTGCTGCAGCAGGACCCCAACTCCAGTTTCAGGGCTCACACAGATTCTCTTGTTCAGAGATGCAGTGAAGTTATCCTGTATCTCTTTAATCAGGTCATTGCCCCAGTCTAGACCAATTTTGGGAGAAATCAGGCTTTTAACAAACACATTGTTTGCTAGAATGGCACGAAGGAAAACATGTAAAAGCAATCAGCTGACCTAAAGATTCATCTGCCTGCTTTCTAAATAGACAGCATCTCACGGCTATATGATACAGTGATTGCTCAAACAAAATAAATTAAATTCTGAAAGACACCACAGTTTTCTTGTGTTTAGGCCCAATTCTTTGATATGAGATCTTTTGCATCAAACAGGCAACAAGAAAGGCAATAGATGCTATTGCAGGCTTTCCCCTAACACTGTAGCAGGGCTTTGCTCTTTACCACAAGCTTGTGCTCATTATGTTCTCTCTAACATTTCCCCTTCCCTCATGTATTCTAAAAGTCAGGTTGTAAATCAGCATTTTAAGAATTTATAGTAAAATTAAGCAGGATGGATGTATTTTTAACTGCACTGTTAGGCCAGAAGGACAGCAAGAAATATTGCAAAGATTTCTTTCCAGAAATACTGCAAATACTGTGTTCTCCTGGATTCTGATGGTGGGCTTGGAACTGCTTGTTCCAGATAAAGAATGAAGACCTTCATTATTTATAAGCTTCAAAGGAATCTTCTCACTGTAAGCCTGGCTCTACAGTCCCAACAGCCAGGTGAAAGAAGGCAGAAATATTTATTTCTTCTACAAACTGGAAACTGAGGCACAGATGGTCCCACTGGCACACTTCACCCTGCTCAGCAGCTGCTTCAGGGAATCTACTGGGGTGCCAGAACAGGGTCTGCACAGCCCCCCAGGAACTGAAACAACAAATCTGTCACTGTCATATTTTCTGGAAAAATCTTTTTGCCCAGGATTCTTCTCCTGGGAAGCTGAGAAGCCTCAGAGAAGAAAGAAAACAATAATTATCTGATTTGCTTCTCCTGTCTTTTGCTCCTTTGGAATGTGGTTGGAGATTGTTTATCCAACAGGTGGTTGTTTCATTGGTTTCAGTGAATTGTTTTAACTTCATGGTCAAACAGGGTCAAGCTGTGTAAGGGATCTGGAAGGAGTCACAAGTTTTCATTATTATCTTTTTAACCTTGTGTCTGTATCCTTTCTGTACTCTTTAGTGTAGTTTAGTATAGCATTCTTTAATATAATATAGTATAATAAAATAATAAAGTAGCCTTCTGAGAACATGGAGTCAGATTGATCATTCCTCCCTTCTCTGGTGGTCCCAGAAAATACAAGATCTAATCCATCCCAGCTCTTCTCAAGAAAGACCAGGTGCAAATGACAGATTTACAACAGGTGTGGCTGTCCCCTGCTCACAGCTGTAACCTATTCCAGTTCTTGCAGAACAGCACACAGGTGGTGGCTGCAGAGCACCTGCCCACACCAGCCCCAGTGGGGTTCAGGCCTGCCATAAGTGGTTTGAAGCAATGGGAGAGCTCTCCAAAGCCTGCCTTGCACCCCTGTGATGTGTTTTGCTCTGTACTCAAACACTGCCCTGGTCTGTTTCAAGTGGACACAGTTCAACACAGCAGAAAGGAAACTGCAGCTTTCCTCTTGATGTAAAGGGCACTAGGAGCAGAGCTAAGCCAAAGGGAAGATCCTGGGGATCTGTCTGAGGACAGCACCTACAATAATGTTCTTGTTCCAATAACAGAGAGGGAGCATAACTGCATGATAGATGTTCAGCTCAGAATATTCTAAGAACTTAATTGTTTTACACTCTTTATGAGTTGCAGAGGCTGTCACAGAAGGTAAAAAGCATTATCCACCACACCAAGCAAGTGCAAATAATCCCATGGAAGCTTACTAACAAGCCAGGAAAAGCTGGGCACAACTATAGCATCACTGCAGTATCACACCCTGCTCTCTTCAATGTGGTACAACAACAAGATAACACCGAGAAACTGTTTTTCTTCAGATCATCTGCTAAAAGAAGTAAACATTCCGAGCTGGTGACAGAACCAGATATCCCACCCATTGAATACGTATTCAACTGCGAAACAACTCTATGACAGAGAAAAAGAACGGATTATAAAGCTCCAAAATTCTGGAGCTGTATTAACCTTATCCTGTGTGTCCTTTCTAAACAACATGAGCAAGTCCTTCATCTGAAATCCCCTATCATTTGCTGACAGTGCCCAGAGCAAACTGGAGCCTGCCCAGGGAATTTGAGAGCAAAATATCTCTCAGCACATGAAAAGTGGCCTTGGAAGAAAAGGGCGAGCACACATGAGGTATTTGTAGAGGTGTCAGCACTAAGCACACACAGAGCACACAAAATGCAGAGAGGAGCTTTGCCCAAACCATAGCATGGTTAAAGCTATAACAAACATAAACCAGGAGTGATGCAGTCTCTGTTAGAAAAATGACAGCTCTGAAATGGTAAGAAATGAAGATAATAAACTGGCCTATGACAAGTACTGTAGGCTTGTCCTCCTACAATTCCACACCTGTATCAATGATCAAATAGCCCTGCTCAGCTCCACAAATCTAAACTGACAAATGACTCACTTATAACATGAGCAAAGGGTCTGGGAGGCTTCAGTGCACGTGAACAATGTTTTTCACATTTCAGAAGGTATGAAGCTAATCTTGAGCCCCTTAAAAGCTTAGAATTGCATCTGAAAAAAATATTCATTTCATATGTATGCTCTAAGAAATATTTTGCCCAAATTAACATGATGAAAACATTGCTGGCTACAGCACACCACCTTAATAGAAAATTCAAAAGAAAACAATTGTAAATGCCAATTTTCAGCTTAGTGAACAATCAGAAAGGAATGCTGTTACTGAACTTCTATCTTCAGGTGTCAAGAAGAGAATCAAACTGTAAATGTCAAAAATGGTCTTTCAAAAACTGTCAAAAGATAAAGGATAATATTAAAAACACCAATGACATACTCAAGATGTATAAATGCCTCAAATACATGAGCATGTGAATAGAATTATGTTTTTTTTCTGCATGCATGTACACATACATCTGTGGCAAAACTGTGCCTGTGTAGCCATTACATGTAGTAACATCTTGTGCTAAGGCTATTTCTTCATTTTTTCTATATTTACCCTCTATTTTTCAGGCAATACTTTCCAGCAATTAGGAAGAGGTTTGTCAAATTTTAAGCAGGCATTGCCACAGGGCAGAATTCAGGACTGTGATATTGATAATTCAATAATAAATCTTCATGTTCTGTTCTCAAAAAAATAATTATGTTACTCTGAACTATAATTGTATAAAGACAGTTTATAACAAACAAACTATAAACTATGAAGCCTATTAAAAAAAATACTTAAACTTCTCTTCATCCAGGATCAAAAACTTAGCCTCTCCACCAGTTTCTTCAAACTTTAAAATCAGGGAAGTAAAACCTGTATCGTGCATCTGGTAAGAAATTTATGTAGCAATTGACCTGGCAGCTATGTTGGCAATAACTTCATAGTAAATGCTAACACTTGAAATTTCTTTTCCATACTTGTTTGATTAAGAATTTCCTTTATTTTAATGGAGGTTGAGAAACTCTACATCAAAAAAAAACTGTATTGTTACTGCTGATTTTAGGTGGACTACCTATAATTTTAAATTAATTGCATGATGATAAGCAATTGTATCACTTTGTAAGAGTAGAATACACAATTTCGTGTGGTAACCTTATAGATTGTATTTCAGATGCAGCAATTTCAAGTTCACATCCCTGAAAATCAAAAATATCTCCTTTTATTCAGTGCTTTATAGTTTTCCAGCTTACACTCTTCTGTTAAGCACATGGATTTCCTCAAAATAAAGAAAATAATACTGCTATACTGATGTGTTAAGAATATACCTTCTGCAAAGCAATCTGCCTACATGGTGCCTTTTAACACCACCTTTACACAGATTTCTCTGTGCTGTTAAAAGCCAAGCATTCAGGGCTCTGGGCAAATATCTGCAGGTCCACACCACTGGGTGTGTCAAAAAAACTACGACTGAATTTTAAAAAAAATTGGTTTTAAGCTTTTTTTCAGGACCACAGGAAAACCCAGGCTGGAAGGAACCTGGGGATGTCTTTAATTCAACCTCCTGCTCAAAGAAGGGCAGGCTCTGGGCTCAGAGCAGGTTCTTAAGCTCGACCCAGCTGGGTCTTGAGAGCTGCCAAGGCTGCAAACTGCAGATTGTCCCTCGGTAACTCACTTCCCAACTGTGCTTGTGGAGACAGCTTTTTCCTCATACCCATGTGAACTTTTCCTGTTTCAGCTAATGCCATCATCTCTTGCCCTCCTGCCACACAGCCCTGCTGAGCCTGGCCCCATCTCCATCATCTTCCTCTAGATTGTGGAAGGCTGCTTCAGCACCCCAGAGCCTGCTCCACACTGAACACACTCTGTTCTTTCAAACTGAGTGCTAAAGGTTTAAAAACCTACATTCTTAGTAAGAGTAATGCATATTCTAACATTTATACCAGAGGTGATGACTCTTAACACAACAGTCTAAATGAAATTCAACAGTGGACATGATGCCTCTGAATCCTAGTGGGAATTATTCCAATCAGAACCTCGTGGAATTAAACCCTGTTTGTATACCAAGAAAACACTTCTCTATGCTTGCTAGAAATGTTTTCATTAATGTGGTGTGTGATATGCTCTAACAGGCACACTGAATTAGCAGGAGCTGTATACCTGCTGAGAAGTTACATGCTGCCCTTCGTTAATTCTTCAGGTTTATTCTAAAATAGAACCCAAAACACTGCAGACCTCAAGGGAAGAAGTAAATGAGCAACTCTGTTGGACTGGTATTATGACATTAGTTTGCAAAAGATGCACAAAAAGCCCCAGATGGACCAAGATGCACAAAATACCCCAGATGGATAAAACTTATTGATAATTTTTAAAGACAGTTCCAACTATTCTCATGTTAAGTTTTGGGTCCTGTGATGTACACACCATAAGTGCAACACCGGATTTTGCTCTGCAACAGCATATGGCAATACTTCCTAAATTGCCCTTCTGCAACAGGTGCTCTGTTTTATGATGTAATTTTACCTGGACTTTTAATGTGTAAAGCCATAAAATACTGAGGTTGTTTCCAAGGTAAATGGGGCCACCCATTGACTTCATCCTGTTTTAGATTGGGAGGCATCAAGGTGCAAACATGGAAATGACCACAAAGATGGCATATTGGGGTCACATACTATTGGATTTATGCTCAACCACCACGTACAGCCAGGCTTTTAAGATGCAGTTTGGGCTCCACTGCAGCCATGGTTGCATGTGGGCAGCCACAATTGATTATCAAAAGCCACAATCAGTGCTGAGTGGCTGCAGCTCCCAGAGCTGCCTCTGTGAGACCAGCCTGCCCAGCAGCACAGGGACCGTGGTGTGTCACTGTGGGGATGTGAACGTGCCGGTCCCCACATCTGTGACCTGAGAAGGCTGATTGTGCAAATTGCACTGGGAGAATTTACAGCCTGGCTCCTTCATTCTGACACTGAAGGTCCTGCCCTCAAACCCACTGGTAATTTTCAGCATTATACATTCAGCTGTGATTATTCATTTAAGAAAATGGCATAACACAGGGAAGCAATGAAAATGTCTGTTTCAATACTTTACCATGTCTCCTAATTTGTTCTAAAATGCCTGAATAAATGCAGAGCACCTAAATGTTTACACAGTTAATTAACTGATTGACCTGCCCTCCTAACACTATCCGCCCAGGGACAAATTAATGACTAATGAAATCCACCTGAATTATTTTCATCTGTCTAATTAAACAAAGGCTACAGCCTGTGGACTATTTTAACAAGATATCAGTTGTGTTAAAGCTATCTCCTGACTCTGCAATCTTGTCTTTTACCTATGGCTTTGCAGCATACTTCAGTGCTCCATTTCCATGGGGAAAAACCAGCATATCCACTGGATCACAGACAAGCGCTAGGCCTGTCAGTAACAATCAGTGCATGAGGTGGACAAGGCAGAGACTGCAGAAACTGGAGGCACAATTCATTTCTTATACATCACTTTAAACAGCACAGAAAGGGAGGGCTGTGGTTGAGCTGGAAATAGTTCAAGAAAAAATGGATGCTTGTGACTAAACACAGGAGAGAAGGGAGAGATGAAGGGACAAGGAGGTGGAACGATGCTGTTGATGGCGTTATTTATTAATGCATCAGGTTTTATGTAAGTATGATGATAATCAAATCGTAACTTTCTGTTCCTTTGACACATGCTCCACAAACACACAGTGACAGCCAGAACCCTGGAGAGCTGACAGTCTGAGCAGATGAGGCAAGGAAAGGGTAAAGGGCTCAGACAGCCCTAACGTGCCCAAGGCTACATCACTTCCAAGTGGCAAGAGGGTCCTTTCACTGCTGTAGCTACTGCTACAGCAAAGGCAAGAAAAAGACAAGAAAAATACAAAGGAAGGTTGGGTTTGTGCAGGTGAGAACCCAATGAGATGTCAGTGCAGCAACTGAGGTTGATAGGTCCATGGTTTCCCTGTTACTTGTTCTTTATGTAAGGCCAGAGCATTCCTAGCAGATACTGGATATTATAAATATATAAAGGTAGAATATATTAATATTATAGGTAGTATATATTAATATTCTACCTTTATATATTTCACAGTATCACAATTTTGAATTCTGACACCCTGGAAAGCAGTGCCCTGCCCTCTTTCCTTGACACACAAGAAGTACATCAGAAGTGATATAAAACACGAGTCTGCCCCTTCCTTGAGACGCTCTGTTCTGTCTGAGCACTGTGGCTGGGGGAGCTCCTGGGCATTTTCTCTGAGTAGTTTCAGACCAGTTTCCTGCCATGGCTGGTGTGCCCCTCTCGGGGCTGGGACAGCATCCCAAGGCTGCCCCATGCCAGCCCTGCCGCCAGGAGTAGCAACTGCAGCGCTGCTGGTGCGAGGAACACTCGCCACCAGCAGCACAGAGGAGCTGGGGAGGGAGACACCTACCAGTCACCTGCTGTGCCCGCACCGCATCTGCTAACGTGGCCCAGGAAAGCAAACACCTCAGCCGTGGTTTCCTCAGCTGTTAGCTCCGGCACAGACTGCAGCTGTGCAGCTCCCAGCTCCAAACCCGAGCATTACTGGAGCTGCTGCACAGGGTGCAACGCGGCTGGGATGCTCCCTTGGTACTCCCAGCTGAAAGGCGCCGCGCTAACTCCGTGCCCTTTGCCTTGACCGGCAAGACTTGGTTTTAATCCCCAGATCAGGTCACTAAGCCCAGGAACATAAACATGGCATTTATAAAAGGACAGTGCCCACAGATGCTCATCGGCCACGTTAGTGTTTGCTACCGAAAAATCCTCTTCCATGATTCAAAGTTTTCTCTGAAATTACTCAGCACATGTTACCGGATTTTACCCACAGTCTATTTTAGTACGAGGGCAGACATAAGAGCTTTAACAAACTCACAGGCAAAAAAAAGCCTTGATGTCTGCCAGGACACCGTAACCTTCGCGGGCTTTTGGTTTGATGGTTTTTTGTCAGTTTTGCTTGGGTTTTTTTAAATCATTGCGAGTCCCACAAACACGAAATTCACCCCAGAGGAAATCGTACACCTTCCCTTCCCCATCCTCCCTCATTATTTCTCTTCCACACGTGGTGTCTGCAATGAAAGAGGTAAAACCACACACAATCTCCCTCTGAATCTCAAACAACAAACCCGCCAGGGACAGAAATCCCCTTCGCAAAGCACAAACAAATCGTGGCACTAAAATCTGCCAGCACAAACCGGCGAGCTGCCGAGGAGCAGCCCCGGAGCCGCTCCGCGCCGCCGGAAGGACAGACGGACGGATCTGGGCAAAAAACTCCGCTTACCTTGCTCATGCTGGCAGGAGGGGGAGATGGTCCTGCCGGGCTCCGGCCGGGATGGAGCGGGATCGCCGAGCCCCGGGGGCGGAGAGAGCGGCGCGAAGCGGGACCGGGACCGGCTGGGGCTGCTCCTACTGCCGAGGCTGCTGCTCGGATGGCTGAGGCGGCTCCCATGTGGCGCCGATGCTGCTGATGCTCGGGGCGACGCGCGCTGGGCGCGCCGGGTCGATGCTCAGCGAGCAGCGGGCGCCCGCCGGCGCGCTCTGGCACCGCGACACCGGCCCCCGCCCCGCCGCTCCCTCAGGCACCCACACCGCCCCTCGCACCCACACTGCTCCCCCCGGCACCCACACCGCCCCTCGCACCCACAGTGCTCCCCCCGGCACCCACACCGCCCCTCGGCATCCACACTGCTCCCCCGGCACCACACGCTCCCCGGCACCCACACCGCCTTTCGCATCCACACTGCCCCCGGCATCCCAGGCCCCCCTGGCACCCACGCCGAGCCCCCGCTGCAGCCGGGGCACCCCCGCCCTAAAATGGCCCCGCATGGTGCGCGACGGAGACATTCAGGGCTTGTGCTGTAATTCACACTGAGACACATTCTCCTCAGCCCGCACTAAGCAATTCATCGTGCTCTGAGTCATTTCCTCTGTCTCGCTGTGTCCGACTCGGCTGACACACCAACACCTGGCAGTCATCATCCCTCCCTGGTGCTGAGTGTCCCAGCACTGCCACCCAGCACAGGGGCACAGCGCCCATTGTACCTGGGATTTCTGGGGCCCACAGAGGTGTTTCCCTGCCCACCGTGCCCCAGGCCATGCTCAAGATCTGGGATGTACCTGCAGAGCTCTGAGCCACCTCGGAGTCCTGGTCCCTGGCAGGCAGCTGGCCAGCACCCGAACACAATAAATACAGCAGCCTGTCCACTGTGTTGCTTCTACCCGTTCCTGGGAAACTAATACAAAAAAAAAAGGAAAAAAAAAACCACGAATTTTTCAGAGAAAATGCTGCTGTAATGTTCACAAAGTGCTTACTTTCATCATAACTGATTTTACATTTTCTTCCTCTACTAATATTTTTTGTAAAGGTTTTCCCCCTCTGATCTCCTTCAGAGTTGCTGTAGGAAGCTGTTTCATCTCAGTGTGACTGTCACAAGTGCCAGGTTCTGCTTTGCACGATGTACATGAATTATTCTCTGTTGTACAGTGCCAGAGATTGGTTACATAAGCAGGTTTTTGTTCCTGCTGCTCTTCAGCCAGGTAAAAATGCTGTTTAGTGGATTTACAAGCATTTTCGATTCCAAAAGAACACAGCTGAGCAGCACTATCCAAAACAGAACTTCACATGAAGAGTGATATTTCAGCAGCTATTTAGGAGAGGAGAAAGATGGAGCAAAAAACCAGGAGGCAGAAAAAGCGGCAAAGAAGCTTTAGATAGGTTCAACTCATCATCAGTGCGACCCAGTGCTGATAAAAACAATTCAACACATTCACAAGGAGTTATCTTCAGGTTACAAGCACGCGTAGGAACAGCCAGGGTCAGGCCATTTAACTCAATGTCCTGGCACTGTAATAATGCCTGCAGAACAGTTTCAAGAAGAAAATAAGCACACAGAGGCACTTTGCTTCATAAACTCTTTCCACTCTACACTCTTATCCTCAAATGATTTGTGCCATATCAACTTCTTGAAAGATGAATTCTCTAGGCTTAACAGCTCCTCATGGCTTTTTGTTCTATTAATTTGTTCCTACATAAAATTTGATGGCTTTCAGATCTTGTGCTCCATCAGTTCTACAGTTTAGCTCTGTCCTGTGGGAAACCTCATAATTTTGCTTTATTGTGAATTTGCCACTTGAAAACTTCACATCATTCTCAATTTTTCTGATACTGAGAAACTGCAAACACAAATGAAGAGCACTTTACCCCCTGCATATAATTTGTGGTTTTACAGGCAATTGTCAAATCCTCTGTCAGCCATCTCCTTCCTCCAGCTGAGGAGTTCTAATCTTTTTTGTTTACTATAAAACAGTTCAATAATCTTGATCATCCTTGATTTGGGATGGAGACATGAGCTACACAACACTTGCAAAAAGTAGATCATCATATTTAATTTTAATTTGCCTTTTTCCCCTTCTTTATTTCTTTTCATTATAGTTCTGTTTCATGTTTGGGATGTTCATGAGCACTAAAGTGAACCAATCTATTTCTGAACTACCTAATTCTAAGACTTCTCTGCTGAAAGGCAACACTTCATTCACAACCCCCCATTTATATAAATTTAGCTTTTTTTTCTTTTTTGTTATGTGCATAACTTTATACTCACAGACATTATTACATGTTATTTTTACAACCGTATATTCAGTTTCATAAGGTCCTGCTGCAGACAGCCCTAGTTTGGCTGAATTGTTTTAACACCCTTACCCTGAAGGCTTTAATTCTTATCAGCAAGCTTTGTCTTTTCTGTTTGCCTTAATTTCCCCTTCTCTCAATTACAGCCTCTCTTCTGCTTATCTTTTACCCAATTAAAGACAATAACCATAAAAGCACCTTTCTTTTCTACGAGCCTTTGCTAAGGCACTTTGTCAAATGCTTTGGAGACCCAATTTGATTTTATCCCTTGGAGCTTTCCTTCTTCTGAAGCTCAGGATATCCTTTCAGAAAAGCCATGCTGAGACTGCCTCTCAATGGTGTATTTATCCATATATCTTTGTGCATTTCTTGTTACAGGTTGTGCATTTTCTCCCTTCAGTAGCCTGCATCCCTTCACAAAAAAAAAAAAAAAAAACACAACAAAAAAAAACAACCTCCACCCCCCCCCAAAAAAAAAACCACAAAAACCAACCAAAACAACAAAACCAAAAATAGAAGCTGTTTGAGTGCAATTTGACTGTTTCCAGAGCTCAGTTTACCAGTCTGAACAATCAGCCTTTTACCAAAGTTCTGTGCAACATGCTCACCATAGAGATGCATTTCAAATTATCCTTAAACTGCTGCCAACTACTGAGGTACAGAGCAGAATCCATGGCCTGGGCAAAACTGAGAAATAGGAGGAGAAAATGGGAAGGAAGAAATATTATCTGGACTACAGAGGATTCATGCAAAGCAAAACCACCACTTACTACATATCTAGGATATGTTAAAAAAAATTCTTTGTATTGATTTTTTGCTTTTATTCAGGGCCAAGCTGGCCCTGAGGTTGCAAGTAAAAGTCAGGAAAAGAAGACCAAAACTCAGAGAAACTGCAGAACTTACTTGAAAAGCTGCATCTTGCTGCAATATCCCCAAACCTGAAGTTGACACTGGTAAATGGGCCAAAAAGATGTATTTTTGAAGGAATAGTTTGCATTGCCTCAGTCTAGTTACAGTCCTTTATGTAACACTCCACAAGTTACAAGGCAAAGGACATAAGGACATTTACCTCTGGTGATTCACTCTGTTGTGTTGCTCCATCAGTAAGAAATTACATTTTCTACACTCTGAGTATTTAATTTTGATAAAACATTATTCATTTCAACACTAGTTTTTCCATTAACACCAAGAATTCCGTGAACGCCTGACAGCACTGTTAAACTTTAGAAGTTTTAATGAGTAATTTCTTCATACATATGAGAGAATAAGGTAATTTATATGCTCCAAGTCCAAAGTGTTTGCACAAGTTGTAGGGATCCACGAGGGGAAGAATCTAAGCCACACACATTTTCCAAACCAGACCTGAATAAATTCACTTTTAAGCCACTGAAATATAAGGAACCTCTGTTGAGGAAATGAAAAGGCAGTATGATATAAAGCCACATGGGAAGTGTTGAAAGAGGAAGCTTGTAGATCTATAATTCTGTAAGAATAAAGAGCACAAACCCTTCTTGATAGGCTGCAAAGTTTCCTCTGCAGCCCTGGTGACATCCTCTGAAGAGGATAGGGAGAAGGTGGGTAGAAACCTGGTTTTCCTTGTAAAAGAAGTCTAGGATTCTGTGGATTTCTTTTTTCTTCTGAAATGGCATAAAATGTTCCTGTAGAAGAACGTGGAGATACCAAATTTGATCTAATCAAATGGTATAATTTAGACAAAGTCTGTGCTTCAGTTTGATCCTGATCTTTTAAAACTTTCAAAGCTCTTGGTAATATAAGCCCTTTTGAAATGTGTTCCAAAGCTTATTAAAAAAGATATAGCTCTTCCAGAAATACCAGAATGCCATGTTTCCATCTTTGTGAAACACTTCACTTCTACATTGGCTTTTGTACTAAAACTCTAACTTGCATAATTTCTATGACTGCAAGTACATGCATTAGCACAAATATTTAAAATAAGGAAACATCAGCTTTCATCTACAATATTCCCCAGGGAAAACCTGTGACTGATTTCAGCCACAAAGCTAAAACTCCTAAGAATTATTAGGAAGGTAACTGGAGTACAAGACTCCCAAATGGCTGCCCTGCAGATGTGGAAACACAGTTGTGGAAAGCTTTAAAAGTGAGGGTAAAAACAAACCTTTGGTTAAGGATCAGGTTGGTGCTGTAGAAATTTCCTAACAGAGAAATTATTATATGTATATATAATATTTTTGTTATTATATTTATTATTATTATATGTATATATAAATTATTATGTAATTATACACACAAACGTGTTCAGATATGTACAAAATGTTAGGGTGGGATGATTTTTTAAACTGTTTTTATTTTGGGGAAGGAGAGGTCCTTCAAAGACTGGTCAGGACTACCACAATAATAGGAGAAGCTGATGGTTGCAATTACTGCTCTTCTATCAGTTTCTCTGGGTCTGGATTGAAGGCACCTGAGACAGTAGTTCATGTTCACACTCAGGTGTTTATTATTTCTTATCAGTAAAACAGTCTCACTGCTGTGAGTTCAGCAGCTTTTCATTAGAAGGCACAAAATGCCCAACAATCTCTTGGTGCAAGGTCTTTTAAACTAAACCATCCAGTTAAGAACTGACGCTTATTTTCCCTTTTAACCCAATAACTGATCCCAAAGAGCTGCAATGGGGACATTTCTGCCCAATTACAAAATGCCACCCAAACCCATGGAGAAGGAGGAAGAAGAAGCTGAAGAAGAAACCCAGGATGACACCCTGTGCCCTCCATCTTGCTTCCATCCACAACACACTAAAAATCCCAAAACCTCAATTTCTCACCCAGTGACACACCTACACTGCTCTGTATAATCACACTTTTGTGGGTTCCAGTCTATCTTGAAGAAGTGTAGGAAACTTTCTCCATGGATGAGGGTCAGAGTCAGTGCTGCCCTTGGGATCAGGGCACCCCAGAGCAGACAGAGAAATATTCGCTGTGGTGCCCAAGGTTTCCAGTCTTCCTTTGGAAAAGGAGGAGGGAGGATCGTTTGCAGAAACAAAAATATTAAAGCAGCATGGTCTGACTCCTCATGAAGAGCTGGAGTGGGATGCAGGGTCTCAAGTGTGAAAAACACCAATCACTTGTTTTCAACGTTTTAGAGTTTACTAGTAATAAAAGTGTTGTAAAAATAGCAATATAATTAGAGTAATTGTAATTTGGACAATTTGGATTAGACAATAAGAGAGACAATAGAAACAAAGAGTTATGGACAGTCTGGGTACCTCTTTCTGGGCAAAATAAGCCCAAAAAAGGACCCATGTTACCAGAGGATTAACCCTTCAAAGCAATAACCTCTTGCATATTCATACACCTCATACATGATGCATAAATTCCATTCAAACACAGGATTCTCCCTGGGCAGTGTCAGCTTCTTCCTCCGAATCCTGATAGCGTCTCCAGGGCTGAGTGAGGTGAGAAGTTTGTTTCTCCTGATAAAAGAGCAATAAATTCTCTTTCTCTGAAAGATTTAGGTGTCCTGTGGCTGCTATCCCGCTGCGAGTCTTTTTTTTTTTAAAAAAGTATCCTCCATAGCACAGTTTCTATTTGAACAGTTTGTTTAACCTAAAGCTATATTCACCACACTACTTAAGAAAATACAGCATATCTAACACAACGCATACACTATTTATTTTAATATTTACGAAAAGCCAATCATAAAACACGCATTTTTCACACAGGGGATGTGCTTTTCAGAGCAGCAGGATCTTTTTGCGGCAGCACCTTTGCCCGGTGCTCCTTTCCTCGCTTCTGCTTTCCACCTCCCCGGCCGTGCCAGCCCCGCTGTGTGCGGCCTCTGCTGTAAAACCCATGGGTAGAATCTGGGTGTAAAATAAACCCATGAGCAGAATCGGGGTGTAAAATCCCAACTAAAAAGGCCGGGAGGAGGTAGGAAGAGTTTGTCGGGAATGCTGAAGGGCTGAAAGCCTCAGCACAAAGAGCACGGGCTGTACAATCAAACCTCGCAAAAAGAAACATCACAAACCAGGAGATAAAAGGGAAAGCGGCCACACAGCATCTGACAAGCGGGGAAATGCTGGGAAAAAGGCTGAAAGGGAAAGGTCTGCATGCATGAGAGTAATTGGAACCAAACAAACACATCTCCCCCCGTTTCGTTCCCACCCCCTAAAACCAGCATTTTACGCATTCCTCCTAAACAAGCGCTTTGTGAATGTGTCACTTATTTCTGCCCGGAGAGGCAAGAAAAACATCGGGCTCCGGGAATTAACCAAGAACAGAGTTGGTTTCCAACATTTCTTGCAGCCTTTTGTTTTCCAGCCACTCACCTCACCCCTGCCTGCCCCGGGCCGCTTCCAGAAGGTTCTGGGCGGTTGCACCTCCTCAGGGCTGTCGGCCCGGCCCGGCCCAGCCCTAGTAGAACAGGACAGACTTCCCTCAAGAGACATCTCCATCAGAGCACAGCCTTCCAAAGGCTTTTAAAGGGGTCCAGGTGCTCCAGAGCGTGGAGGAGGCACAGGGCGGACAGCAGCACCTAACCCACCCCAGCTGGCTGTGAGCCTTTAGCACCTCATGTGAATCCCCACCTCTCACCAAAATCAACACCATCATTCCCCTTTTAAAGGGAGCACCACGAGTCCTAGCTGGCCCATTTTTCCCATGTAGTGTGGCTCCTAAAGTTACTTCTTTATCCCCCACTCAGCCCTCCTTAAAAACTGGTGGGAAAGTGAGGAAACAGTATTTTGTGCAATTGAGGGGGGAAGAAGAGAGTGGAGCATAAATCTCCACTCAGGTTCATAGAATGACAGAACAATTTAGGTAGGAAAAGACCTTTAAAATCATTGAGTCCAACCATTACCTAGCACTTCCAAGCCCACCACTAAACCATGCCCTTGAGTGCCACTTCCACGCTTGTTTTAAATAGCTCCAGGGATGGTGCCTCCACCACCTTCCTTGGCAGCCCATTCCAATGTTTAATCAGTCTTTCTGTGGAGAAATTGTGCCTAGTGTTGAACCTAACCCTGCTGTGGTGTGGCTTGAGGCCTTCTCCTCTTGTCCTGTTGCTGGTTGCCTGGGAGCAGAGCCTGATCCCCTGCTGGGGACTTGTAGAGAGTGATAAGGTCTCCCCAAGCCTCCTTTCCTCCAGGCTTAACATCCCTCAGCTGCTCCTCGCAGGACTTGTGCTCCAGACCCTTCCCCAGCTCTATCACCCTTTTTTGGATCACAGAGTTTGACATGTAATGAATGATAAAAGCCACTCAGCTGGAGCATCTGGAAGATTCAATGCAGAACTGCTTGGTTTCATTATAAATAGAAAATCAGTATTTAAAGACTGACCTAATGGGTGTGTGTGGGTTTGGTGGTGTAAAACATTTGGGTGCAAAAAAGCCTTTTATTTCCAAGTAGTAGAATTAAATGGTAAGAATTGATGTGAAATCTTGGATTTCACTGATGTTCCTGGAATAGCTTTGGGGTGCCTGGAGGAAAGGAGGCAGTGAGGCAGCTGGGCTGTGCCCAGGTGGAAATCCTGCTTTCCCAACTTCCCAAGTGCAGCCTGGCTGCCTCAAACCCTGCCAGCCCAGAGAGGGGCAGAGAAAAGCTGCTCAGCTTTTTGGCTCCAACAGCGCTCCATAAAAAGCTCAACATCCTCTTTGTGCTCTAAAACTGCACTGTGGTTCCCCAGTCTAAATTAAACTGAGCCTAAAAAGGCTTCAGAAATAAGTGCATAAAAAAAAAAAAAAAAACAACCAAAAAAAAAAAAAAAAAACACCCATAAACCAAAAAAAAAAAAAACCACCCCAAAAAATACTAATAAAAAAACCACAAAACAACAAAACAAAACAAAAAAAACAAAATAACAAAACAAAACAAAACAAAACAAAAAAAACAGGCAGGAAATTTCAAGCTGTTTTCCAGGTCCCACTCACCAGGAATAGGACTCGGGGCAAATAGCGTGTGCCAAAAAGAACACAATAAAAGGTGTGTTTGTGCTTGAGCATGAGACATCCCCCCACCTGCCCTCCTGGACTCCTGGATTTGCAGGGACATGGGCTCCATGCTGGTGCTCCCAAGGAGCTGGTGACCCCCCTGCTGCCATCCCTGACCTGAGGAATTGCACTTCTTCCTGTGAGGAACCCAGGGCACTGGGAATATTCCTCTGTCTGCTCTGGGGCACCCTGACCCCCAGGGCAGCACTGACTCTGACCCTCATTCATGGAGAAAGCTTCCCAGACTTCAAGATAGACTGGAATCCACAAAAGTGTGAAATAGATTATAGAGAGTAGTGTAGGTGCATCACTTGGTGAGAAATTGAGGTTTTGGGATTTTTAGTGTGTTGTGGATGGAAGCAAGATGGAGGGCACAGGGTGTCATCCTGGGTTTCTTCTTCACACTGCTTCTTCCTCCTTCTCCATGGGTTCGGGTGGCATTTTGTGATTGGGCAGAAAAGTCCCCATTGCAGCTCTTTGGGATCAGTTATTGGGTTAAAAGGGAAAATAATCCAGGTGTCAGCTCTTAACTGGACAGTTTAGTCTGAAAAGACCTTGTACCAAGAGATTGTTGGCCATTTTGTGCCTTCTAATGAAAAGCTGCTGAACTCACAGCAGTGAGACTGTTTTACTGATAAGAAATAATAAACACCTGAGTGTGAACATGAACCACTGTCTCAAGTGCCTTCAATCCAGACCCAGAAAAGCCAACAACTGGTACCCCAGCAACTGGGACCCCCACATTCCTGGTTCCTTTGGTGGCCACAGGGGGACCCTGAAAGCATGGCCTGTGGTGCTCAGCTATGAATCCAGAGCTTCTGTGAGCAGTAAGAGACCCAAACTTATATTTTTCTGTAGGAGATCCACCACATTCCCCAGAAAAGCAGTACTCAGTGGGAAGTGGTGCCTGCTAGAAAGCATGCAGCAGCACAGATGCTTTTTGGCAAGCACATTTCTGGGCATGCACTTCCTCAGCAGGGGAACTGTAAATTACACTACCCTTAATGACTGGTAACCAACACATAAATGCATTCCCATACATAGATATTGCTCCAAATCCCAGTCATAATGCTTAGTCTGAGATAATGAATTCCACACTAAATTACCCCACAGTAGCCATGTGATTTTTCTGTAAATTATTCTGTGTTTGAGGAGGCAGCTTTAGCATATAATTGTGGTGAATTAGGCTTGGTGAGGGATTACAGCAGCTGCAGAATCTCTTTGTTGGGCTGAGCATGAGATCCAGCTCCTCTAAGAGATGCTTCAATGTGCCAAGATCAATACCAGAGGGGCAGAACTTAGAACAGATGGGCCATGAGGGCCAGGTTCTGCTGGTAAATCAGTCTGGTAATGACATGCCACTGATGTCACGGCTGGCACTGGCCCTCCGAAGGGTAGAGCAGCCAGAGGCGTGGCAGCCAGAGCAGCAGAGATGGAGTCCAAGGGATAGCAGTGACCTCTGAAGAGCCAGCAGGGAGACAGACATTTGGTTTAGGGATATGGACTCTACTCTCCAGCCTGACTGACAATCAGTCATCCAGAAAGGCAGCAAGTGGATGAGTCTGTGCCTTGAAATCTTTACACAATTCAAAGTCATCCCATAAAACCTTCATTTTGACATCTGCTACAGGGCCAAGATTCCTTTATTTGCACTGCTTTTGACAGTCTCTAAACTGTGTATGGTACCACATTGTGAGCAGTAACAAAGCCAAAGTATTCCTGGTTAATGAATGGCAACTAGTCACTGAAACTAACTGGCCATGAGCCACATACAGATTAAAATTATACCTCTCCTAGTTTAACAGATGTAACCAGACATTGCTGTGGGGTTTTTCCTTTCAAATTAGGAAGTGCCAGTTCTTTCTAGACAAGCAACTTTGGTCAAATTAAGTTTTTAGGGTACTAACTGGTGCACAGCACCAACACAACACCTCAACAACAAGTTAAAAGCTTTCCTTTGCTCCTCTCCTGTGAAAATCCTCAACAATGAGCCACAAGCTTGCAAAGCAACACAGAATGGTAAACTTGCTTATCAGGCCACTTTCTAGGATACACAGAACTCATGGTCACATCCTTGAGCTAGACTAAAACCCTGCTCCAGGATCTAGACACATGCTCTTTTTCTCCTGAAGTTTCACAGTTATTTCATCATGGGAGGTAGTTTCCCATGTAACTGAAATTTTGTATTTTGTTGTTCTGTATCCGAAACTGGAACTTGAAAAATTAGGAGGATGCTTATGAAAAAGGTTTGTTGTAAAAAAGGGAGGAAACCTCTCAATTTAAGATTAATCCAAGCCCCTATTTACTGTAAAAGTCACAACAGTGTAAGATAGCCAGGCAGTAACAGCCTGTACTCCTGACTCTGGAAAGGAAAACTTGTCCAACACTTGTCAACAGACTTTCTTAAAATGTGCACACGAAGACACAAAGACAAATTATAGAAAAAGGTTCCCATTTATTCAAGGTATGACAAGGATATTTACAGTATTCATTTGCTCAGAATAAGATCCATCCTTATGAGTTTTAAAGCAGCAATTATAAATTACATTTAAAAGGGGAAACATTCCAAGCATGTTTCTGTTATAGAGATATTTTTACAAGGACAGAAACACTTTAAGGCTAAGTTGTTTTGACCTTTGCTGCCACCCACATTTATCTTGGCAAAACCATCTCAAAAACAACGTTACCTTGAGGGATAGACTATGCTAAATTCAACACACAATTCTGTTCCCTCAGATGCTTTCCACAACAGTTCACATGTGACAAAAAATTGACTTGATTTAAAACAATGAATTAAATATAACTGAGATGACCTGCCTACACCCCGGCTTCTCAGAGGCAAAAGATCATCCACAGCCACACATGAACCACCTCTAAAAGACATCATCATCATCATTTCTTGTTGATGAAGGTACTTCAGCTTACCAAGCAAGTTGCTGCAGCCAGAGATCCACAGTCCTGTGGTGCAATCCACCTTTTCCATCACAGTATTTTTCAAGACAGAAGCACAAAAAACCTTCAGGTAGCTGATTTCTAAGGTGAGCACTGTCTGCTTGAGACAGCACTTGGTTGCCACAGCACAGCCTAGTGCCCTACCACAGCAAACAGGAGCTGGCTAAGCTGCTGGAGTGTTATTCTCTAGTCACGGGAACACACCACAGAGCTATAGAAGCAGTTAAAATTGGGTTATCTAAAATGGTTTATCTCTTGAGGTAGAGCCAACAATTGTATTCACTCCTGTTTCTAAACTGTAATGCACATGCCATCAAGAAAATATAGCAATTTATAAAATAAGCCCACTGATTTTTCAGATGTCATTAATTGCAAAATAACAGGTTGGATTTTCTTTCTGAATAATTTTGTGCCTGTTTTAGAAGGAAACAAATTAAATATTGATAATAGCAGATTGTGGCTATTTATACAGTTGTAGTGAAAAAAACCCCTTATTTTATACAAATAAACTTCACAGAAACTTTCAAAAGGGTTGGTATACCAGGATTTTTTAAAGTTAAAATCAACATTAGAAAACTCCAATTTTAACTGCATAATAATAAAAAAAAAACAAAACAAAAAAACACACCCCCAGTCATTAGACCTTTAGGCTACATAGCTACCTTTTATACTACATTGGGTAATTGTTTCAGGAGTACATGAAAGGGAAATGAAAATGAAACAGAACAGAACCCCCTGCCTGCACAAACACAATTCACTGAACAAGGATTGGTAGGTGAGGACACTGTGACTGAGACTATTGCAAGTGCACAAACACCCCAACAGGAGCAGAAATGGGACCTGGGCATTAGGAGGGGACATTTATTCCAGGTTAGCCAAGAATCCTCAGTAACAGCAAAGCTGCTGCTGTAACCAGGAGCTGTCTGAAGATAACCAGCTAACCAGTAACACGTTACAAACACAGGGAGATTGGCACTTGATCTGTAGTCAGCCCCAGCCTCTCAGCAGTTTTCTCCCCACAGACTCACATACACAGAGCTTTAAGTTTCCATTTTATTACCGTAAAAAATAAAAGTCAATTCGTAGTTCCAGAGTAAACAAAGAAAGCTTAGTTTCAAACTGGTTAAAAACAAAGCTCCAAGTTCTGGTAAGTTACATGTCACAGGGTTCACATCAGCACCTCAGCCTAATGCAGTTTTTTGTGAACTAAGCGTATTTCACAGAGTTTGCACGTTAGTGACAAGGGGCTACATTCTCATCAGGATGCACATGGAACACGGCTCAAGGAGAACAACCTGGAAGGCCTGCAGGTCAGCTTCCAGAGTTCCCCACTGAGCTCTGCATGTTCAGAACCAACATTTAAGACCAAAGTTATTAAAGATTGACCTTTTTCATATTCCGAAATGGAAGGCAAATACAATCAACTAACATTTGGCTTTGAAACATTAAGATAACAATGCTGTATTTCAGCCACATATTTACAAAAATGTTTACAACAGAACTGTGTAGGGTTTCCTTTTTATTGTCATAATACACTTATAGATGAATAGTCATCTTAACCTTCATGCAAAGATGCATCTCTTGTTACACAAGAAGTTTCCTGTTTGATTTTTTTGCACTCTGAGGATAGCAAGCAGAGGGTTGGGTAAGTTTGGGTCACCCTTAAAAATGTAGGCCTGTTTGCTCTACTGCACCTTCAAAATAAGGAGGTAAAGAACAGGCACCGTTAATTCCACAAGGGTTCATTGCCTCTAGCATGTTTTCCAAAACCAACAAAAATAGTCTTGAACAGTTGTAACAGGGGTTATTCCATGACTTTCCCCTCTTCAGTTTACTTCTCGAACTCTGGAGTTACTTTTCTAGAAGCACACTTGCTGAGCTTCTTTTCTAATGTATACTGTTGACTATACATTTTAAATTAAACTGTTATGTAAAGAATGTAACAAGCTTTTTCCTTTGTACACAACTTAATCCTTGTGCTGAGTATTCTTCAAAGGGATTTTATAAATAATACAGTAAAAGTTTAGATCAGTCTTCCACCCTCTCGTCATTATACCATGTTGTTGCTTTCTCCAACTTTATCTACAAGCTGTGAAAAAGGAGACAAAAAGGTTTTAGGTTGATGACATTTATGTAGAGTGAAGCTGCTCTCAAATACTGCTTGCTACTTGCACAGTTAGTATGTGACTGGGAATGAGAGTCAAGTAGTACTCACCGAGCTCTCATGGTTTACGTTTGTGAAAACCAAAATTCTTACAATTGCAATTGTGTTTCTGCATAACATGTTTTTCTCATATAGAATAGACATTAACAGTGCAGCATGAAGATGCAACAGAATGAGAAAGGAAATAGAAGAATGCAGATAACACTGCCAGCTTAATGGTTAAAACAAAACAATACAGTCTCAGCCACACATGCATTAGTAGACCAAGGAAGATATTTCAACTGACCATTACTGTGGATTCTCTTCTGAGCCTACGTAGGCTTTGAATAAAACATTAACAATTATCTTTTAAAAACAAGATTTAACCCCGTTATGATCAAATTAAATATGATTAGGATCAATTGACAGATGAAACATTCAATTGATCATGAATTATGAGCCACAACTGGGCCTAACTGTGAGACTGGAACAGATGATCTGGAACCTCATTTTTAAAATACAGCCTGTATGCATCTAAGTTATTCCCACTATTAAGTTTCAGCACTAGCTATTAAAACTGTTGCTTTCAAAACTAGTATTACAAATGCTTGTGTTAAAATACATAAATAAATTAGCACAGTAAAAGCAGTTGACTGAAACACCCTAGTTTAGCATCTTTCTGTTGTTTTCAAATCCTCAGCCATTTGGTTTAAAAATGGAAAACTCAATTTGAAAAAAACACAAATCTATTGTAATAAACAGATGTGGCCTGGTGCAGTGGACCTCAATAAATATATCTGATGAATGACTTTGCAAGCTGAGAGTTTCTGGGTTCACCATACGAGCTGCACCATAACATTGAACTCCACTCTGTGCTTTTAGAGGCCACTTTTCCTAAGTTCCGCCAAATACTGCACCAAGTACGGTGCCCTCCTCACTGTACAACAGGAGAGGAGGAGGGTGCACCTGTGTGCTCAGCCAGGGCCAAGAAGGAAGCAGAACCCCAGCATTCCCTCACAACGCAGGACTCTTCCCTCTCCACTGCCCACGAGCAGGGGCAGCTCCTGCCAACGCCTCCTTTTGTCCTTTTAGCCCTAGGAGTGTCTCCCTGGGAATGAGTGGGATGTGCATGGTGCAGGAACAGTGCAGGAATGCATTTGAAGTCATTGCTCCAAAGTTCTATTGGCTTTATTTTTGATGCATTTCTACAGGTGCTACATCAGTGGAATGAAAACCAGAACATGCTGCAGTTGTTGCATGAAGTACCAAACTTACCGAGCTTATACCAGGTAAATTCAAGAGATACCCAAGAACTGGAACTCTTCTAATAAAGCCAACCACCACAGGAAAGAACCCCCTTTAGGTAAAACATCAGAAGATTGTATTAGTTTTGTAATTAAGCTTTCCTCATATTGCTGTAACATGAAAAAAAAATTAATTTTAAAAATTTTTAAACCAAGATTACATAAAACCTTGCAGCTTGTTAGCAGCACACTCATTTACCAAATATATCAGTACACATTCATCAGAGTAAAGAGAAAACCAGGAATGAAATGGTGTATTTTTAAATGGATTTAATTTTCTTCATAGCTGGAAACTCTCAGTCAACTCATCAAAAAATAACTCAAGTGAGAATACCTAATTTAGACAGCAAAAAGGATTTCTCAAAATTAGCATACATATTTTGAGATAATTCCTCTTTATGTTATAGAAAATACATTCAAGACCCACTGTAGAAACAAGTGAAGTTAGTTCTGAGTAATTAAAGCCATGGATGATACTCTTACATTAACTAAAGAAAATGAAGCATGACAGAGTTGTGCATTCATTTATTTCCCAAACTGAAGTCAGTGGTTTGAACGGTGGCCCTGGGGATCTTCCCTGGCAGATGCTCTGGTGCAGCCCCTGCACTCTCCACCTAACCTCTGCAGCAGAAAACCAAATTTTCTGTGGCAGCATCTCAGCTGTCTGCAGGCAGCTGCTGGCATTCCCAGCAATCCTGTGCTGATCATTCCCTGCATGGAATAAGGATTAATATGCAATGAGGCCTCAGCCACAGTGAAACTGGGAAATTTCACAAGTCATCATCCTCTTCACCACCCTGCTAAGAACTATTTGCTGGGTATATCCACACTAACAAGGGGGATTTTTTGTTTGTTTGTTTTGGTTTTTCGTGGGTTTTTTTTGGGGGTGGGGGGGTCGTTTGTTTTTTTTTAGACCAGATAATTTCATTTCAGCAGCCCAGTAAATTGCGAGGCAGGGCACACAAATCGCTTGTAACAGATTAAAACAACTGCTGTGTCCAAGAATAAGGAACAGTCAGTACAGCAGGGATAATATTGTCAGCCATAACTCTGCAGGGCTGTCATCTGAACTAGGCTCCAAAAGCACCTTAGATTACAACAGCTGTCCCATAATAGCAGGGCAGTTTTCTGCTATGCAACCAAGCAGCAGGACCCTGAGGAACGGCAGAAAACGGTGCTTGAGGAAAGACTCATTTGTAACTTCTTCAGAAGGGAGACAGTTGCTGACAAGAGGAGGATGGTTGAACCGAACAAGGCTGGGGCAAAACAAAAAGCTTTGCTTGAAGCAGTCACTAGTCAGCCTTGTAGCAAGGGATTTAGATTCTATCAGCTAATGAGTCCTGGAAAAGATGGTCACAGAATCATGGAATCAAGGTTGGAAAAGACATTTAAGATCATTCAGGCCAAACCAGTGCTTTAAATTAAAACAGATCAGCTAAACATTAATATCTGGAATTATCCATCCCTTGTTATTCCCTTCAGGCTAAGGGACAGCCCTGGGGATAATTATTGATCTTTTATAAACCTCTCAACAGTGTTTTACCTTGCAACACCACTAGGTAATCCATACCTGCCTAGACAGACTAACTTAAAATTCTTTTGAAATCTTTTAAAGGAGGGTGTTCTGTTGGAAACACCTTCTACTTGCTTTGTGCTAGCTGAATGAACCAAGCAGTACACGCAAGAAGTGACAGCGTATTCAGTGAAATACTGATATTATCACAGCACTTACAGTGACAGGATTCAGAGTAACACAGAGCAGAACAATAAGAAATACATTAACCCCAAAAAATTAATTTTCTGAAATTTCACTGTCTCCAGTAAGAGCCAAGTTCAGATTGACTTTTAAAATAAACATTTTATCTGAACTAAATATCAGATTAACATACAATTTTACTGGGTACAAAAAGAATTTCATGAGAACAATGGTTTCACTTTGATTAACAGGAACAGCGTTATTCACCCATTCACAGAACACTTCAGGGTCTGAAACTTGATCAGTAACCATTAGTGAAACAATCTGCATCTGGAGAGAGGTCCAAGAACAACCAGAAGCCTCCCTTTCTACTTTTTTGCTTTTTTTTTTGCTTTGTTCTGTAGGGAAGCATAGAACTTCAACCATGGAAATAAAGATAAAAATATAGATATCTATGCAGGTTGTAACAAGTCAAATTCTTTCACTATTACAGTTGCATTTATGAAGAACTTAAATGACACATTGTGAAAGTTATAACATGTTCCAAGATTGCTGTTAAAAAAAATAGAATTTCCATTTTTCTTTAACTCAGTTGAGATACTGCTAACCCAAACACGCAGTTCTGACTCCAAGGCACAATTGTAATGAAACATGACAGAAAACAGCTTTTCCCTGGGCTGCCAGAGTGATGAAATGGTAAGGTTACAAACCTAGGATGGTTGTATCTAAATATTTTGCCCCATTTTTTAAAGAACAAACTCCCTACTGAAAAAAGGACCAAGAATCCCTTTTCCATGAGGAGATATTGAAACTTCATACTGCTAACAATTTGGGCTCCCACACATTTTGAAGCTTTACAATTCTTTGGTTAGACATCAGCATTATGAAAGTCACTTTGGAAAATGCCTCACCAACATTAACAGCTTTGAGTCTTGGAAAAATACTTACCAACTTGTAAATAAACAATTTCATATAAAATCTGTCCAAAAGGAACATTTAAAGGATGCTGCTTTGTCAACTGTAATACAAACACTACACAATACATTTATTCCTAGATAAACTAACCCAAAGTTGTTTTCAAACAAGACTTACCTGAACAATAGGAAGAACCCATAAATTTCCAGTATCATTCCTACTAAAGGCCAGCCAATGAGAACTATGAGCACACCACCCAGGAAGAAGCCCGTTGCTTTCATTTTGTGTTTTTGAAAGAAGAATCTGAATGTTCTTTCTAAACCGATAACAAAAGACAAGCCAGCCACAAATAAAACCTAGAAAAGACAAAACCAAACCAAAGAAAGAAAACAACTAATTATGTTTCCAAATACAGGATGTAAACACACACTAAATATTTTATAAAATTACACTGCCTTTCTTGCACAACTTCTGATGATACCACGAGACAGTTGGTGAGAATGAATTTATTACTGATTTTCTTTTGTAAGGTCCATCTTAAAGCACTTGCAGCTCTCAGCTGCTTCAAAGTAAAGGGTCTGTCCTTTTAACATACCCAGACAGAGGATCTGCCCTGTCACAGCTTTACCCACAGGTGGTGCTGAAGCTCAGTCCGACTGACAGCAAAGGCTCCTAAAAACTGCCAGCACACACGGCAGCCCCTCTGCTCTGTGCCACTGACACCTTCAACTGCTTCTGCTGATCTCCTCACAGCGCCAAGCCAGAGAAGGAAAAAGCTGAACAGTTGTTTTTTACTGTGCAGAGTCTTTTTATTGTTTATTTATTTGTTCCACTATAGACTGAACACCATCACACCAGTCTCAAGTAGTTAGAACTACTTCTGGTGTCCTGAAGCAAAAGGGCTTGGAATTATTATAACAACATTTTTGCTCAGAAAGCAATAGTATCTCAGGTTTTACTCAAGATTGTTTTACTCAGGTTTAAGTTTTGGATGCCATTTAACAAATAAATTTCTTACAACTTCCTGCCCTTTCTGATATAACTTTTTTTTTTTTATTAAAACAATTCTCTGCAAGGACACAGTACCTTTTCTAGCATTATCTTTGGTTACCACATAGCCTGTCACTGTCTCTTCCTACCTACATTTTCATTTTCCCTAAGCAGGATCTCGTATTTCCACCTTACATTAGAAAAAACAAATAAGCATTATTTCATTTTTCACTCTCCCACTGCACACTTGATCTGATGGTTCATAACAATGCTTCAACAAATTCAGATACACAATTTTATATTTCCATGGGAAATCTCAGTGTTTGAGAAGGAAACTGATCTGTTTGGTTGCAGACTTTTAGGCATCAGCAAAAGAGGGGCTGAACCCCTCCCAGCCAGGCTGTGCTTTGGCTGGCACAGCTGAGACCAGCAGAGGCAGAGACTGGCACATGCAGGAAACACCCTGGCATTTGATATTTGGATTGGAAATTTCCTGTACCAGATCTAGGACTTATTTTCTGTGCTGCTTTGAGTGACAACTTTGATTTGGTAAAAGCTGCAGATACTGAATCTCTCTTTTATGAAGGAGGTCTGGCTCTTCTAATGCCAGAAGTGCCAGCAATTTATATTTCTTTCTTTCCTCCTACAGCACAGCAAAACTACATTTGCTAGCATGTACTTAAAGATTTTAATCCAGATAGATAGTAAAATTGACAGTGATCTCAGAGGACCACAAAAAATCACATTTGCAGCAGCATAACTGTGGAACAAGCTGCTTCTTGTCTACCAACATCCCACAGGCCTGACCCACGGTGATATTCACATCAGAGTGAGCTGTTCTAACCTCAGGCAGCAAAAATGATTCACTCCTATCACTGAGCACTCCTCTTTTATACCAGATCACCACAGTGATCTTTGTCATTCAGCTTCAAACTGATAACATGCTGTTCTATTTTGAGGTTATCTTTAATAGATCACATACTTGATTCTAAGCACTGCAGAAAAGTCACTTACATTTCCAATAGCCAAAAGAGCTTTGTCAAAGAAGAGTATCATTCCAAAGAAGAGGAAAAACACTCCAAAGCCTGTTAGTCCCATTCCAATCTCTGAAAAAGAAAGAAATTTAGGCATGTAACAAAACATGGTACCAAGACAAGGTCAGGGATAAAAGCTGGGGAAAAAATGAGAACATCCACTCTAAAGACATTTTAAATTTAGAAACTTCCTTGAGTGTACAAATATTATAAATCTTGTAAACCCCAGTTACTTCAACAGACAGATCTTTGGAAGCTGTTTATCAACAAAGGCCATGTCTGGAACTGGAATTGAATGCAACCATATACATACATACATATAGGAAAGACATATATCCCTTTTGATTAATTGCTATCTTGGAGAACAGGATTGTTTGTAAATTAAAGGATTGTTTGAGAATGAAACCTTGTTTTCCAGATTAGATCAGTTGGTCAGAACATGGTACAAATAACTCCAGGGTCGGGGTTTGATTCCCATATGGGTCATTCACTGAAGGGGTGGATCCTTGTGATTCTTCTCTTTTAATTCAGAATACTCTGGGATCTGCAGATCTTATCCCATTATCTTTCCCATAGTAATGTAAGTACCCTGGTGCTCTCCATGCTCCTGAAACCTCATGTTCCATCTCCCATGACTTGCACAATATTTTCTAGATGGAACAGAACTTGGATGAATCCTGCAGGATTTTTCCGAGTTGCACGTGTGCTGACAGCGATCAAACACCAGCCTGGGGCTCCAGACAATTGCCAGTTTTCACAAAACTGGCAGATACTAAATATTGAGGGATTAATGTTCAATTATAATTTTCATGCTTCATATTTAATTTTTAGTAATTAAATGGTAGATTTACATTACACATAGGTACAATATCTCTAGACTGCTAGTGCTGTATAGCAGTTTCATTTTATGAAATTTTTCATTTCATTATCTTAACTTGCAGATTTTTCTAAAAATACCTTTTGTACTTATTTTTTTTTGCTTAAATTATGGACTGGCCAGTGCTGAGTTAACAGCTGGACTCAATGCTCTTAAAGGTTTTTTCCAGTCTAAACAGTTCTATAAACTTTGAGTTCTGCAAAGGATGCTCAAGGAAAACTGGGAAGCCAAGAGTAGGATGGAAGGTTTGTAGGAGAAACAAATGTCAAGCCAGGATTAAAACTACCATTTCACAATAGTATCTTGAAGACTGCTATTAGAAATACATCGTGCTTTTAATGTTAAATCTCTAAAGCCTTCCCTTGACTCTTGCACAGATGAATGGGAGAGAAAAACCAGGAGCAGCAGCAACAGGGCTGCAAACACATGCATTTATTATTGTTTTCACTGTGACCAGACACAGTAACTGACAGGTTTGTAAATTGCAAAACAAAAACAGCTCAGCAAAAGCCACCCTAATACTATGCCTGTGTATATGCCCGTGTATTCTGAAGTTCCAAGTAGCTTTGCATAGCCTGTCCTGAAACAAACAAAAACCACAAAATCAACAATCACATCCCTCACCGCTGCTGTGGGCCAGATCTGCCTCCATGGATTTTAACTGCACTCTGTTGATGCAGTTGGTCATTTGCTGTTGCTTGATGAGCTTGGGAGTAAAGGAGGATAATTATGCCTGTTTTAGGACTTGTAAGTAGTTATTGGAAACAAATTTCAACACAGCTCAGATTGGTTACAGCAACATTCCACTCCCCAGACTTCTCTGAGGACTTGGCTTTCAGCAAGGCTGTTAGAGCTGTAGTTGTGTGGCATAGCCTGCCACTTTAAACTTTCACTGTGAGCATTTTAACACCCCACAATTAAAAGCACTAAGGAACTCGATCCACTCAACTTATTACAGGCACTCTCCGTACTGGTTTACAATGAAAAACAGAATTGCAAATTGTATTTTCAATGGATCTGCTGACTGAAGGCAGTGTAACAATTGCAAGTGCCCTTTTCTCCAGTACTCTTTAGTTCAGAAGAGCAGAAAGAATCTGCACTCTGGAAGGCAAACACTTGGAGGCAGGACTCCAGAGGAACTACCAGCTGCCAGCAAGATAAATAAGCAGTCCTGGAAGTGAGGATTTGCTCCTCCCCAGGCGCAGCTCAAGGTGTGGATGTGGGCAGGAGGCAGAGCCACCTCCCAGCAGCTGCAGCAATTCCCTCTCTGACACCTCTGCAGCCACCCCAAACCGGTTTGGAAGCACTCCTGCCACCACGGGCTCTGATTCACTGCACAAGTCACCCGTGTGCTCTGGTTAGTGGAGGAAAAGGGAAAAAGAGAAAGGAACATTATTCTCATTATCCCAAAATAACTGCTGGAAGAAGATGAATGGTCCAGGACTATTATCCTCCAGTGCTGACATCTCAGTTACTGCCTTGGTTTGGATCAGAATTTGTAAATATATTTAATTACACTTCTCAGAGGAAGGAAAAGAAAAAGTGCTGGCATTTTGTAGAAAATCCTTTCAACAACTAACGATGAATATTTATAGAGGGAGCAAACTATTTTAAAATGGTTTCTCCTGTGCCAGAAGAGCTTTCCCACGTTAGTCAAATACAACATATCAATGCCTAGAAATGCAGCAACACACGCTGGTCAGGTTGTATTTATCCTGGATAATTATGATTTCCTGAGACAAGGGAGCAAATCATCATCAGTTTCTCCAGAAATTCCATAAGCTGTGCAAGACTACTGCAGCACGGCGTAAAAACAGCTCAGCAGATTTTAAGAGTCAAACTTAAGATACATTGCTTGTGAAAGATTAGAGCAGACAATACACATCTCAAGTCTTTTATAGAGCATAATATAGTGCAAAATAAAATGTAATTGTGTGCTATAGGCTTTTAGAAGACAAAACCTAATACAGCTTATATTCAATGCATAACTATTATTTTGCTAGCAGTATTTTTTAGTATTGAAAAATAAATTTGGGAAAACCTAAGTGAATTCTCTTGCAATTACTGGTGGTTTATAACACCATTCAATGCACCACTTAAAATTACCTTCTAGACTGCAGATGCAGAATTAACTTTCCAAACATCAGCAGTGGTTCTCTCCAGGTATTTTTCACACTATTCCACCAGTGACTCTATGGCTAACTCTATATTTTTCCAGATAGCAGTGAATTTTAAAATATCCAATGAACTATCTTCAGAATTTCAGAAAAACTGAAAAAAACCCACCCTGAAAACCACTAAATGTCAGAGTGTTTTATTTAGTCCTCCTGTCTCTGACAGTTACAACCAACAGTCTTAGCACTGGAAATAGCTGAAGGTCCCACATGAGGAACCAAGCAAAATAAAAACAGTGAGTCTCCTTCTGAAGAGATTTTTATCTTTTTGCCCAATGAATACTCCAGACTGGAAGTTAAGAGCAAAAGCAAAGCCACAAGGGTTTAATCAATCAGAAAGCTAAAAATTAACCCCAAGGCTTGGTACTCATCCCAGTAACAGCACAGTATCTGAGCATCTCAGATATTGAGATACTTAGCACCTGAATGCTGCTAAACTCTGCTCCCTGTCTTCATCCTTGGCCTTAACTGGCTCTCCAGTACCTCCATTTCCCATATCCTGCTATAAAGTTATTTTAACTTCTTTTTTCTAGATTTTTCACACCCTCTTTCATAGCTGATGCTGTGATGCTTATCAGGCAGACTCATTTCCTTCCAGAAATGCACCATACATGAGATGGTCATTGAAATCACAGGCCTGTCATTGTCCTTTACCCTGCAGCTTAAGCTGTTATCAGGGAATCACAATGGTTAGGGTGGAAGGATCCTCTGGAGATCGCCCAGCCCAACCCCTCTGCCAAGGCAGGGCCACCTGCAACAGGTGACAAAGGAATGTGTCCAAGTGGCTGCAGAGAGGGAGATCCAGCCCCTCCCTGGGCAGCTGTCCCAGGGCTCTGCCACCTTCAGTGCAAAGAAGCGATGGCTCACATAGAGATTAAACTCCTTGTGCTTCACTTCATGGCCTCTGCTAAACTCCTTGTGCTTCACTCACTTCATGGCCATTACTCCTTGTTCTGCCACTGGCACCACTGAAAAGCCTGGCCCCGCTCTCTTGTCACCCATCTGGGATATGTACATGCATTGATGGGATCCCCTCTCAGCCTTTTCCAAAATAAACAGGCCCAGCCCCCAGTCCTTTCTCTTTAGGGATGCTCCAGAGCCCTCATCATTCCCGTGACCCCTTCCAGCAGCTCCCTATCCCTGCTGTACCGGGAGCCCAGCAGTGCACCCAGCCCTGGGTGTGCCCTGGGGCAGAGCAGGGGGCAGGATGGCCCCTGAGCTGCCAGCCCTGCAGTGTGCCCTGGCTGGGGTAGTTCAGAGGGGCAGGATGGCCCCTGAGCTGCCAGCCCTGCAGTGTGCCCTGGCTGGGGTAGTTCAGAGGAGCAGGATGCCTTGAGCTCACTTGGCTCTATTTCAGAGCAACTCCTGGAAACAACCAACATGTGCTCCTGATACGGAACACACTTAGGAACTGCTTTACTTTCATTTCTTTGGTCTCTATTTCCAAGCACTTTGGTAGAAACAAAACTATGGCACATACAAATATTTTTGCTTTTTTCCACTTCAATGTCTCGGCCTCACTTTGAAGCCCTCTCAGCATCACCTGCAGACGTTTGAGTGGTACCAGCAAGAGCAGCACAGCAAAGCTCTTTACTCTTTAGGTAATTAAGTGGTTCCAGACCACTGACGTGCAGAGGGAGGCACACGAGAAGAGCGTAGCTGAGTGTTACTTTGTTTATCGTTCAGCTTTCATTCATTCTCTCACAGTGCTCAGCCGAAGTGCCACGGGTACAAACCCACAAACCCAAACAAACCCAGGCTAGGTAACAGGAAGAAATGTTCTCCTGTAACGCTCGCCCGGCACTGGCACAGGGTGCCCAGAGCAGCTGTGGCTGCCCCTGGATCCTTGGGAGCGCTCCCGGCCAGGCTGGACGGGCCCTGAGTAGTGCAAGGTGTCCCTGCCATGGCTGAGATGATCTTTAGGGTCCCTTCCAGCCCCTCCGTACGGCAGCACGGCACACCGAGCACTCGCAGCCCCGGACACGTCCGGCCGTGCTGGCAGAGCTCTCCCAAGGCCGGGGTCCCGCCGAGCGCTGCCCCGCCGCTCTCCACCCCCTTCCCACCCGTGCTCCCCGCCAGCCGCCGCTCCCGCCGCACCGGGGCCGCCGCCGCGCCTCCCACTGCGGGGATGCGGCTGTGAGAGCTCCCCGGCCGGTGTCCAGCAGTCCGGCCGCTCCCGGGAGGCCCCGCCGCGGACAATGGCTGCGGGCCCGGCCGCCCTGGGAACCCCCGGCGCCCCTAGCCCCGCAGCGGGCGGCCCCTCCGCGCTCCCCCAGCGGGAGCGGCGGCAGCGCTTACTCTGCGTGTCGGACAGGGAGATCATGGTGACGGCGGCACCGGGAGCGGCTCCGGGAGCGGCACGGGCGGGAGCGGCACCGGCGGCGGCGGCCACGTCTTCCGGAAACACGCACCCCGCCGCATGAGAGCCACCCGCCCATTGGTCGCACCGGCCGCCAATCAGTAGCCGCCTTGTACGGCCGCGCGGGGGTTCCGCCCCGCCCACAGCCCGCGATCGGCGCTGATTGGCGGAGAGGCGGAGCTCGCGCTGGGCACCGTGCGCCAGTGGCTGAGGGCGCGCGGCGGAAGGGGCGGGGCCGGCGCGCGGCGCAGGTGGGAGCGGGGCCGCGGGGCGCGAGCCGCGAGGGATCAGGGCTGAGGGATAACAGATAAGGGAAAAGGGATAAAGGATAAGGGACGAAAGCTAAAGGATGCGGCACCAGCCCGCGGGGCAGCTGTGCGAGCTGTCGGCCCGAGCCACGGCTGAGCCCAACGCACGGGAGGACACGGCTGCGAGGCGCTGCTCCTGCTCGCCCTGGCGGCCTCGGTCCCTTCCTCCGTCCGTCCGTCCATCCATCCATGGATCCATCCAGCCCCATGCGCAGCCCCACCGAGCAGGGGCTTCCAGCCCGGCAAGCGCCGTGCCTGCGGCTGGCGTGAGGGTGCGGGATGCAGGGAATGCCGCACTGTGCACGCTCACTGTGGATATTTGGATGCCATTCACGCTGTCATAGCCCCACGCTGGAGCAGCGTGCCCAGGAGGTGGGGGAGTCGCCGCCCCTGGAGGTGGTTAAGAGGCGTCTGGATCTGGCCCCGGGTGATGCGGAAGTGTTTTATTCACACATCATTTTTATTATGTATTTCCTTCTCTATTTATAGGAGCGGGGAAGATGCTTGTTATGGTGGAATCAGCTGGTAGTGAGGAATTTTTCCCCCAGTATTTATTGTAATGCTGAATTTAATCCCTTTCACCTTCCATTAGACTTTGTTTCCATCTATGTAATAAATAGTTCATGATGCAGTAACAGAAAATATCAATCTCTTTATTTGGTGTTACTAAGGTACAATGTGACAAAAACTGTTGTTCAAATAATGACCCAATGAATTCAATTCCACGTTAATTTCACTGATGATTATTCAAAGTTGAACCCCTCCTCTAAACCAAACAGCATTTTCACTACCTCCTAACAGATCCTCTGGGTGTTATGGTGGCTGCCTTTCTAAGGGGCACAAAATACTGTGTCCAGGCTTTTCTGTAAAATAAGCTTTGAAGAAATCAAAATTGGCAATGGGCACCTGGTGAGTGACTGGTCTACCTTAGAGCATTCCTCTTGCAGGAAATGTATGACTTGGTTACACTTCACTTGGGTTCATTTAGAGGCCTGGTGAGCTGTGGCCGTGGGAATTGGTTGGGAGTTTGTGTTTATCCATTTTGCAGTAGGGAAAAAGCAGTTGTCACCTAGTGGAGCTTCTTTATGTGAGCAAATTAACCAGTGCTTAAACTGTTACACCCGCAGCTCTGGTAATGAAGAATCTCCTGCAGTAAATTTGTTCTAAAGTTGAGAAGGTTTACTTATAAAATAAATACATGTTAAAATATATTTCATTTTCTTTTTAGCGACAGCTGTTTGGCTAAATAAGATCTCCTAAAGATAACATTCTTCAATCTCTAAAGATGAGAGCTGTTGTAGGTGATCCATAATTTATATTCCATATGTTCATTTAGCTAACATGACACAAACACATCATGTTACTGATTGTTATTTACAATAATTTAATGTATACATAAAAGATTTTGTGGGATCTCTGCTATTATACTTAAGATTTGAAGAAAAAAATTCTTTTACTGGATAGCTTTTTATTTCTTAGGTGAAACTAAACCAAACTGCCCAGTCCCTGGAAGTGTTAAAGGCATGGTTGGATGGGGCTCTGAGCAACCTGCTCCAGTGGCAGGGGAGTTGGAATGAGATGAGCTTTAAGGTCCCTTCCAACCCAAGCTATTGTAGGATGAAAATCAACATTGTCAAGGAAATTACTTGGTTTTCAATATTTTTAAAATGTGCTTCAAATTTTAAGATACTCTTTACTGTTTTCTGCTGAGTAGCAGTGGGCCTTTAGGAAGACACTTATCACCATTTTGTGCTATTTGAAATGAAGATATTTTTCCCTGTCACACATTTTCATTTCCATAACCATATTACCATATCTGCTCTGGATGGGCCAAAATCTCTTGGGTTTTGTGGGTGTGGGGGAGGAAGTAATTGCTTCTGATGCTTTTCTGACCTGGCTCTGGAGTACATGCTTGGCATGCAGGTGTATGTGTTAATTATTGTTTTAGACTCCAGGGACTGGATTCTAGAACACAATCTGCAATTCCCACACATCATATTGGGATGGAAAGAGGCAATTCCTGCCAAAGAGTCACTTGTGTGACCCAATCTTTTGGGGAGCATTTGCTTCACTTCTTTCACATGTGAAGGACAGATAAAGCATTTTCCCTCTACATCCAAACCCTGTTGCTCAGCACATCCTTTTCTTCTGTGGAGGAGGGAGATCTTGGTACATCAACACAGCTTGTTGCTAATGGCCCTGTTTACAACTCCAAAGGAGTTAAACTTACTGGGGTTAATGTTGCTTCTCACATGTAAATAAAGGCTTTCTGTTAACAGCTTGATCCTTGGCTTGAGTACAATTACCACAATTAGAAGTGGCATCAGCTCATGGCTGTGGTCTCTACTGTGCCTGCTCCTTGCCTCTCGCTGCAGTGCTGGAGGAGGTGTGGTGTCCATTGAGAATGAGCTGCAAGCAGTGCAGATGCAGATCCAGGAGCTTGTGGATAAGCAGCAGGGGCTCCTTTGAAAGAAGATGGGAGTAAAGAATCTGATAAAACATTCCTCAGGAAGTAAAGACACTGACACCTCAGCTGAGGAATGAAACAAAAAGGGTTTGCAGAATCAAAGTCTAACCTTTTAACAGAAAGGTGAACTAATCCAGTAGGGGAAAATGCACTTATACAGAGTTTTGTTTGGATAATGATATTGTCCCATTTAATTTTAATCAGCTGACTGACATGCCAGAGTAATGGGGTAATGTTTGTACTTGTCTCACTGGACATTCCTAAACATTAATCTTGAGTTGTTCTGGGCAGAATTATCTGTTCTGTCACAATATCCTATTATAAATGCTTAAATCCTTTGCTTTCTGCAAAGTCACAATTTGATCTGTTTTGCTCATAGAACCCCAGAATAAATTTTTATTGCATTATACACAAATTTTTATAGTATACTAAATGCTTACATAGCAATACTAATCCTTGTTTGTGTTATAAAACAAATTACTTTGGAATTTCTCAGCATTTGATAATGACAATTTTGGACTTAGGGTTGGTTGTTGCTGGCTTGGTGTTTCCTCTTGCTTGAGTGGATTGGACATTGGTAGTGTTTGTGATGAGTTATGCAGACTCAGTTTTACCAAATTAATGCAGATTAGATAGGTGCGAACTGCCAAAAATAACCTAGAGAGCATTTTTATTTTAGAATTAGTGCAAGTGGCAAATGCCTCATGTGGTGGGAGGGCTGCTGTGTTTCACATTAGATATTACCTGAAGTCCTGAATGGCTATTGCTTCTTGGCCATGTTATACCTTCCCACATTTGATTCAGATTTTTTTTTCTCCTTTTTAATTTATTTTCAATTTGTAAATGCCTATACCTATCATTATATATAAAGTTTCTTGTGGTTTTTTTTCAAATGAAATTAATGTTGCAGTTGAATCCATATTTATCTGTATTTGAGGAGGATTACGCATATGTAAGAATGCTGTTACTTTATCATTGCAAATAATGCTATTGAACAAATAATTTGCTTTGTGTAGTTCCATGCCTGATTCCAACCTCCTGTGCTTTGAAAGTGAATGTCTTTGCAAGCAGATGCTGTGCATGTATTAAACAAGAGCACCAGCTAAATTTCTTCCCAGTTTAAAGCTCATGGAGGCCAGTGAGAGACTTCTCTTGGCTTCACAGAGCCTTGGATTTTAACTGTGCTCTTTCTACATTTCTCAGCAATTACACCTCAAGTCCCAGAATTAATTCTTGCCTTGCACATGGTGTAACCTGGACCTCCCAGAGTTTCCCTGCATTTTAATTTTTATGGTACCAAACCAGATGCATCAGGAAGCATAATTTAAGTTTTTACAGAGTTAGATCTTTTGAAAATGCAGTATTTAGGTCCTTCTTGAAGAAAAGAAAAACCTATTATAAGCATGTTGGGGTGGTGACTTTCAGGAAGATAAAACAATTTTCCCTAACTTTAATTATTTAATACATTTAATTGTTGATGGAATACATGAAAACCCTGTATCCCACCTTTATACAATTTGTAATCGCTGCATTTCTATGAATAAAGCATTTGAGTAACTACTGTAGGGCTCAGTGTCTGGTTTTATTTCTTTTCATTATGGGATTCTCATTCCAACTCATTTTAGACTAATGAGTTAACACGCTCATTAGCAATCTCAAATTCACCTGTTTTATATTTTTCAAATGCCTTCACATCCATTTGCAATGAGAGGTTTGGCCTGGAGGTGAATTATGTGTATAATTTGAGTTTTCAAACGTCCACACCAGAATATGGAATATCTGGACTCAGCTTGACAGGAGCTTTTTCTGTGCCGTTATGAATACTTGACTTTTACAAGATCTAAAATCATATGTCACTACGAGACTCAGTTATTCAATATGTAAATTAATCCTTCTTCTTGTATTCTAAATTGCTTATGAAATGTGTTAAATTGTTTTTTTTTCGATTAAGAACCAATGCCGAAGGCTGGCTCTTGCCTCGCCGATCCACTCTTGAGCTCGAAGAGGCCGCTCCTGCGGCTCGCTCTTTCCTCGCTGTCCCGCGGCTTCTGCTGCAAACGTCGACGAGGACACGGTCAGGCCCGAGGAGCTCCAGCTGCCATGGGGAAGCGCCACCCAACAGCCCCACTGCCGGATCCTCGTGCCCGCGGCCCCCCAGCTGCCCAAAAGCCTCACGCTTCAGCTTGACTCACCGTCGCGACGTCCGGCGCAGTCCCACGCCGTGCTGGGAGCCGGGCCCTCTGGGCAAAGGAAGCTGGGCACGCAAGGCAGCGGCCAAGAGGCTGCACCCCCGCTTACAGGGGGCTCAGGCCGCTGCCTGGACTAAAAAGTGCCCGGGACCCCAGAGCACTTACAGGCCCCCACTTACAGGGCGGCTCTGGTCCCCAAGGCCTACGGAGGCTCCTTCTCTCCACCAGTTGCGGGGCGCTCCCCACAGGCTGCCAGCTGAAGGGAGCACACAGGCTCCCAGACCCGCAGCCCGCTTACAGGCCGGTCCACACCCGGGGAGCCACAGAGCTCGGCCTTCCCCCAAGGCAACAGGAACCTGACTCTACCGTCAGGCAGTCCAGCTCACGGCCTAAAGCCGAGGGGCCGCCAGCCCAGCCCCGAGGACAGGGAGGGCACACGCCCGGCCCCATGACTCCTGGCCCCACGCCTCTGAAAGACCGGGGCCAGGGACACCCGCCTGATTACAGGGGGTCCCTCCAACCGCCCGCCGAGGCCAGGGGACGCACAGAACCCCACTTACGGGGCCGCCCCCTGCTGCCCGGCACTGCCCAACAAGCACTGCGGAGCACACAGGCTCCAGTCCCACTTAGGGACAGGCCGGAGCCCGGCCGCAGCGCAGCGCAGCGCGGCAACACGGCCGGCTGCAGAGCCCCGGGAGCCTCCTGTACGAGGCCGCCAGCCACGTGGCGCCAGCCCGAAGCACTGCCAAAGGCAGGAGCGTGCCCTGCGGCACAGCACTTCTGCAAGCCGCCCCCTGGCAAGGGCCCGGGAGCGCTCGTTCCTGTCGCCTGGCTAAAGGAGCCTCCCCAGCCCTGCTTACAGGGACCCGGGTGGGGCTGCTCCTGGGGACAAAGGGTGCCGCCAAGGTCCTGACACGGGCCCCGAGTACAGGGCCCGCACGCTGGCAGCTCACCAGCACCACCGGCAGCGTGGGCGCACGCCCTGGCCCTGGCTACAGGCGGGTCACGCTGCCCACGCTGCCGCTAAGCGCCTTCGCGCCGCCCTCAGAAAGCGGGGGCAAGGCCGGAGGCTTTCTCCACCCGTGCAATTTGGGCACCCGCCTGTGGCTGCACAGAGCTCCTCTTTCCCTCCTGGGAAGTCTAAGCTACGCTGGCTCTGTTGCTAAAGCACAACCACACTTCCTCACTCACACCAACTAAGGGGAAGACAGGGGAGGGGGAGGCAGTCCCAGAAGAGGGAGCAAGCTCTGTGCAGCCAACCTACTCCAGGGAGCCATTGCCAATTTGCTGAGCGGGAGAGGAAAGCGTCAGACCTGCCCCTGCGCTGAGAGGAGGCCACAGGGGCCTCGACGCGCTGAAGCGCCTCAGGACCGGCACCAGGGACACGGGCTGTGACACGCCCCGAGTACAGGGGGGCACGCTGGCCAGGGGCCAGCAGCAGGCAGCAAGCTGCCGGGGTTGGGGAAAAGCCCTGCCCTGCTTACAGGGTAGCTGGGCTGGGGGCCGGGAGAGCTCCGTTTCCCCCCTGCGGTGCGGAGACAGGGGCTCTCACACCCTCCTTTACAGGGTCGCCCCTCTCTCCGGGCAGCCAAAGGAGCACGAGGCAAAAGGCCAAGCACAGCAAGGACCAGCCCTGCACGCAGGGAGGTCGCCCAGCGCAAAGCCGGCCGCCGCACCCTGAAGGTGCCCTGGCCTGGAAAAAGCCCTTTGCCCAGAGGGCCCCTCGTGTCCCTCTTCGGCTCCTGTGCCTCGCTCTTGCCTCGCCGTTCCGCTCTTGGTCTCCAAGACGCCGCCGCCGCTCTCGCCTCGTCGTCCCACGGCTTCTGCCAATGGACGACGACACGCTCAGGCCTGAGAAACTCCAGACCCCGTGCCTGCAGGGAACCGCCACCCAACACCCACCACGCCACTTCAAACATGGCAGCCAGAATTACAAACAGTTGGTTTTTTACTTTTATTTTCGGAATGGTGTGTTTAATGATCCTTTCTTGATTGTTAGACACCCATCAGTTCCCTCTCATATATTAGTACATGAGGTTTTCCTCCCTTTTTG
The DNA here is from genome assembly GCF_028769735.1 of Zonotrichia leucophrys gambelii. NCBI lineage: Eukaryota > Metazoa > Chordata > Aves > Passeriformes > Passerellidae > Zonotrichia > Zonotrichia leucophrys. The sequence goes on from NC_088170.1 coordinate 1,275,681, forward strand.
GCATGGCTCTGTTAAATTAGGTTTCATTGATAAGGGTTTTTTTGTAGCTTTAATATAATAAGTGTTCCTGGCAGATTGGTTATTACATTAGACTGCTTTTTTTGTGTATTTATAGTGTTGTAAATATTTCTGCTTAGGATACTTTTGAGTAGTTTTTTTGTTAATAACTAATATAAGTTTACACATATAAATGCGAATGGGAACACCTGTTGTTTGTAATTCTGTATTTTGAGGAAGAATATTTGAAAAGCTTCACTTACATCTATAAAATCTTTAACGCATAATCCTGTGATAGTATGAGATGGGAGGATTTTATTACCCTCACTCAGGTACCTCTCTGAGGAGTTTAGAATGCAATGGGGCCGTATTTTGCACCTCAGGACTCATTAGGAATTCTTTTCTAAGAGATTTTGTCTGCAGCTCCCACTATGGCCAGAAGAATGCCCTTCTAAAGACTCCGGGGCTTTCAGCTGAAAATGTCACCTCTTGCCCTTTTAAAATATTCCAGATTGTCTATGAGAGATGCTGCCTCCCAATGGTCTGTTACAATAGAGTCTCCCTCCAATATGCTCATGTTTCCTCTCTAAATTACCCCAAATTCACTTATCTGGAAGGCACTAATTTTTTAGCTAGCTGTTTTAGCTAGGTTTCCTCAGGTTTCCTGACAAGAAAGTCACTTTCACACCCCTAAAAGAGGGTCTCTGATTTTCCCTCCAGATCATCCCCTAGCCATATCCTACACGTCACCTAAGATTTTATCTCAAAAATGTTTGTTCTCTGCCCCATACACTTCTCCAGATTTTCCCTCCAAAATATTGTCTACAGATTAACACAGATTTTGCTCCTCAAAAGTTCTATACCATAGAAATTCCTTTTTTACTTTGATTCATTCCATTGCAGATTAACTGAGATTTCATTGCAAAAATGTTCCTTCTAGCCCCTTAAATTACCCTAGGTTCTATCATAAAATTTTCTCTGCCCCACCTCCCCAAAGTATTTTAGACTTTTCCTCAAAAAACATTCGCTTCTCTGGAGAGCCCCTGTAATTTTCTTACAAAAAAAATGCCTGCTCTATGACCGCCATAGATTACCGCAGCTTTTGTTCCCACACGACTCAATATTACCCAAAATATTCCCTCCTTCCCCCACACTCAGGTGAAGCCAGGAAATTCCAGCATAGGTCCCCTCTGCAGTTCTTCCTGCCCCTATGAGTTACCTCATCTCTACCCCCGAAAAACTGCAACACAGTGGACGCCGGCCCTCCATTCCTCCTCCACCCCACCCGAGGGCGGGTGGAGGCCGCCACTCGGGCCGTGCCTCCCCGCCCGGCCAGCCGCCGAGAGCGGCGGACCCAGCGGCTTCGAGTTCCCGCCCTCGGGGCTGAGGGGCCCGGGCTGCGAGGCACCGCTGCTGCGGGCGGACACACCGCGTTTGACTTCCCGCCTCTGCGACTGCCGGAAACGGCGGGGCAGGGCCACTGCGCATGCGCAGGACCCGCGCCTCGCGGTGCCGTTCGGGAGGCGGCGGGCGCACGACGAGAACACGGCCACCCCCCGACCCTCCGGGAGGGACGCTCCTTACGGCGCGACCGCTTGCCCATCAGGGACTGTCCCGGGCCCGCAGCAACACCCGACAAACACGCATCCCCCTGCCCTCAGAGACCTTCACAGCTCCTCAGGGGCGCGCTCGGCATCTGCCGCCACCTCAGTTACATGCAGGCTACACCGCATGCCACCCTCATGGTGCTCAGCCACACCCGAGGCACCTGCCTCCCCCTCAAATCACCTTTGTGTCCCCTCAGCAACATGCAGGGCACACACCGCTCCTTCAGTAACCCCCACGCCCTCTCAGCAACACGCAGGGCATTTACCATCCTTCAGTGGCCCTCAGGTCCCCTCAGAGAAACACGGGGCACCCGCCTCCCCTCAAAGGACTCTCATATTCCCCCTCAGAGGAACACAAGCAACGTCAGAATCCTAAAGCGTAGCTAACAAAAGGCTACACATTATATTGAACCAAGTAATGGTAACAAGTAACATTGGACCAAGATGTGTAGGTGAAACAAGCCAGACAGCAAAGCCAGTGGCATAGCAAGCACCATCCTCACCAAACCAGCAAACTGTAATAAATCCTGCAAACCCAAATTTCAGCTAAAAACATAACAGACTAAAAAAACCCAAGATACACTAGAAGTGTCCTGAAGACAGAGGTAAAAACTTTAAAGGGAAGGAACACTACAAAAATCTTCATCAATGACCACCAGTAGACTGAGGATTACACGGAAGAAACTGCCGTAGGGGTGAAATCAACAAACACTCACAGAAATATGACACAGCTTCCGACAAATATGAATATGCTATTGATACCTTGTAATTCGGAATTTACAAATTAGAATGAAATTAAAGGCAAAACAACATGGAGTGAGGTTTGTCAGAGAGGTCCGCCTCACTCCCAGCTCTGAATACACAAACACCTGCTCTGCAGCCCGCTGAATATAGAGCTTTGTTTCCTTACCCAGCTTTGGACTTTACATCTACCCACCCCCCTCAGGAACACTCATATTCCCTCAGTGACCCTCAGCATCACCTGGAGAGCCACCTCTCCATCATTGCTCACTGTGGTCCTCACAGTTTACCTCAGGATTTCTTTCCAAATTATTCCTTCAGTTCCTAGCATATTAAATTACATTTTACCCGCCAAAAAGGTCTTTTTGGGCATTAAAAATGACCTCAGATGCTATCACAGAATTTTCTCTGCCCAACCTCCCCAAATTACCTCAGACTTCTCCCCAAAACCAATTTTCTCCCTTTGAGAAGGGCTTTTCTTCCAAAAGATGCCCGGTATGGTATCGCCACAGAATACTGCGGCTTTTGTTCCCACACTCTTCAATTTAACACCAAAATATTTCACTCAATGCTCTCCAGGCGATGCCAGGGAATTCCAGCATTCCCACCCCTGAAGTTATTTTTCTCCCCTCTGACTTACCTCATGGCTTCCTCCCGCAAACCGAAACAACGTGCAGACGTGCGAGGGACCTCCATTCCTCCTCAGCCTCACGCCAGGGGCTGCCCGAGGGCGCCACCAACGCGACGCCGCGCCCGAAGTGGCAGCCACAGGGGCTCCAAATAACCGCGCTCAGCGTGAGGGGAGCTGAGGGCGAGGCACCGCTGGCGGCTACAGTAGTTTCAAGTTTCCCGCCCACCCTGAGCGTGAGGGCAGCTGAGGGCGCCCCATGTCGGTTTCGAGGTCGCGCCCTCAGCGTGAGGGGAGCTGAGGGGAGCTGAGCGCGCCCCCGGCGGCGTCGAGTAACCGCCCTCAGCTCTGAGGGGAGCCGAGGGGCGCGCGCACCCCTCTGGGCGGGAACCGCGCCCTGCGGTGCCCCTCAGCAACACAGCCCTCATCCCCCTGCCCCCAGGGACCCTCATAGCCCCTCAGGGGCACGCTCGGCATCTGCCGCCACCTCAGTTACATGCAGGCTACACCGCATGCCACCCTCATGGTGCTCAGCCACACCCGAGGCACCTGCCTCCCCCTCAAATCACCTTTGTGTCCCCTCAGCAACATGCAGGGCACACACCGCTCCTTCAGTAACCCCCACGCCCTCTCAGCAACACGCAGGGCATTTACCATCCTTCAGTGGCCCTCAGGTCCCCTCAGAGAAACACGGGGCACCCGCCTCCCCTCAACACAAGCAACGTCAGAATCCTAAAGCGTAGCTAACAAAAGGCTACACATTATATTGAACCAAGTAATGGTAACAAGTAACATTGGACCAAGATGTGTAGGTGAAACAAGCAAGACAGCAAAGCCAGTGGCATAGCAAGCACCATCCTCACCAAACCAGCAAACTGTAATAAATCCTGCAAACCCAAATTTCAGCTAAAAACATAACAGACTAAAAAAACCCAAGATACACTAGAAACGTCCTGAAGACAGAGGTAAAAACTTTAAAGGGAAGGAACACTACAAAAATCATCATCAATGACCACCAGTAGACTGAGGATTACACAGAAGAAACTGCCGTAGGGGTGAAATCAACAAACACTCACAGAAATATGACACAGCTTCCGACAAATATGAATATGCTATTGATACCTTGTAATTCGGAATTTACAAATTAGAATGAAATTAAAGGCAAAACAACATGGAGTGAGGTTTGTCAGAGAGATCCGCCTCACTCCCAGCTCTGAATACACAAACACCTGCTCTGCAGCCCGCTGAATATAGAGCTTTGTTTCCTTACCCAGCTTTGGACTTTACATCTACCCACCCCCCTCAGGAACACTCATATTCCCTCAGTGACCCTCAGCATCACCTGGAGAGCCACCTCTCCGTCATTGCTCACTGTGGTCCTCACAGTTTACCTCAGGATTTCTTTCCAAATTATTCCTTCAGTTCCTAGCATATTAAATTACATTTTACCCGCCAAAAAGATCTTTTTGGGCATTAAAAATGACCTCAGATGCTATCACAGAATTTTCTCTGCCCAACCTCCCCAAATTACCTCAGACTTCTCCCCAAAACCAATTTTCTCCCTTTGAGAAGGGCTTTTCTTCCAAACGATGCCCGGTATGGTATCGCCACAGAATACTGTGGCTTTTGTTCCCACACTCTTCAATTTAACACCAAAATATTTCACTCAATGCTCTCCAGGCGATGCCAGGGAATTCCAGCATTCCCACCCCTGAAGTTTTTTTTTCTCCCCTCTGACTTACCTCATGGCTTCCTCCCGCAAACCGAAACAACTTGCAGACGTGCGAGGGACCTCCATTCCCCCTCAGCCTCACGCCAGGGGCTGCCCGAGGGCGCCACCAACGCGACGCCGCGCCCGAAGTGGCAGCCACAGGGGCTCCAAATAACCGCGCTCAGCGTGAGGGGAGCTGAGGGCGAGGCACCGCTGGCGGCTACAGTAGTTTCAAGTTTCCCGCCCACCCCGAGCGTGAGGGGAGCTGAGGCGCCCCATGTCGGTTTCGAGGTCGCGCCCTCAGCGTGAGGGAGCTGAGGGGAGCTGAGCGCGCCCCGGCGGCGTCGAGTAACCGCCCTCAGCTCTGAGGGGAGCCGAGGGGCGCGCGCACCCCTCTGGGCGGGAACCGCGCCCTGCGGTGCCCCTCAGCAACACAGCCCTCATCCCCCTGCCCCCAGGGACCCTCATAGCCCCTCAGGGGCACGCTCGGCATCTGCCGCCACCTCAGTTACATGCAGGCTACACCGCATGCCACCCTCATGGTGCTCAGCCACACCCGAGGCACCTGCCTCCCCCTCAAATCACCTTTGTGTCCCCTCAGCAACATGCAGGGCACACACCGCTCCTTCAGTAACCCCCACGCCCTCTCAGCAACACGCAGGGCATTTACCATCCTTCAGTGACCCTCAGGTCCCCTCAGAGAAACACGGGGCACCCGCCTCCCCTCAAAGGACTCTCATATTCCCCCTCAGAGGAACACAAGCACCGTCTGAATCCTAAAGCGTAGCTAACAAAAGGCTACACATTATATTGAACCAAGTAATGGTAACAAGAATATTGGACCAAGATGTGTAGGTGAAACAAGCAAGACAGCAAAGCCAGTGACATAGCAAGCACCATCCACACCAAACCAGCAAACTGTAATAAATCTTGCGAACTGCAAAATTAGCTAAAAGCATTCGAAACTGAAAAAACCCAAAATGCACTAGAAATGCCCTGAAGACAGAGGTAAAAACTTTAAAGGGAAGGAACACTACAAAAATCTTCATCAATGACCACCAGTAGGCTGAGGATTACACAGAAGAAACTGCCGTAGGGGTGAAAACAACAAACACAGAAATATGACACACCTTTAGACAAATATGAATATGCTATTGATACCTTGTAATTCGGAATTGACAAATTAGAATGAAATGAAAGGCAAAACAATATTGAGTGAAGTTTGTCAGAGAGATTCGCCTCACTCCCAGCTCTGAATAAACAAACATCTGCTTTTTAGCCCTCTGAATATAGAGCATTGTTTCTTTACCCAGCTTTGGGCTTTACATCTTCCTCCTTTCAGTAACACTCATGGCCCCTCAGCTGATAAAGATGTTTCTGCAAACACTGAACTCTTTGCCAATCCTTTCATCCAATAAAATCCAGTAGTAGATTGTTACCTTGTTGTTGTGTATGCACATCAACTACTATAAATTATAATAAATACTCAATGCTGTCCTTTACTCTCTCAAATATGAGTGACGAAAACCAATGATCACTGCACGCACAAGGAGATCAGCTGTCTAATAAGTCTGGAAATTGCAGGAAATTTATGACTTCAGTTTCTCCTGTGTTTTAGTGTTTTTATTACCATTAACAAACTTTCTATTTTCAATAGTTGCCACTCACCTCATATTTGCAGTTGAAACTACAATGCCATCATAATCCATTAACCTAACTGCCTTTCTCCCTTGCAATGATTCTTAAGATATTGTTCTAAAAGAAATTTTTACCAAATATCTTCTCTAAAGCACACTTCAATGTTGAAAAAATACCACTTGAAAAAATATTAACATTATTAAATCATGGCTGAGCGAGGTCTGGTTTCCCAGGCAAGCTCCAATTTTTCACCACCTCATTTAAATCCACACAGGCCAAGAGACACCAGTAGGAAAGAGACCAAACACAAGACTGTGACTTCATGAATTCTGATCTGTGACTGAAACTCTTATTGCACTTTAGTTTTCAAAATACTTGGTTACAGTGCATAAAACACATCTGGCTTCTAAAGTGCAGGGCCTTCCATGTTGGGCAGATCTCCTGAGGCTGATATAAGAATACATTATTTCAAACCCAGCCTCTTTTCCTTTCTTATTTCAATTCATTATTTATATTTATTGTAATGCAGCATTTAATTTTTAATTGTGTAGACTCTACTGGTTACTGCAATATGATTTTCATTGTCAATACTGAGTTAATTTTATAAAATGTGAGGAAAAAAATACTGGAAAAAATAAAAACTGCTGGTAAAATGCATAAGGCAATATAAATATCCATAGATAGAAGACAGATTTCACTTTTATCTCCATGGCTGTGATAGCAATGCTGGCCATAAATCTCACTTATGAAATTATTAATAAGGGACGTAATTTGTTGATGGCTTGACCAAATTAATTAGGAGCAAGTGAACTGATGAGGTGAATGAGGCACCTCTGAAACTAAGTTACAGATCAGTGATAGAATAACCATTTGAATTGCTACTCCTCTCTGTGTGATAAAGAACAGCTGGCCCTGCCAAAGATCACAAAAACAGACTGGTATCATTTTAAATAATGCCAAATGCTGCAACTCAGAGCAAGATGGATGGAAGGTGCTCCAATTGTAAAGAAGGAAGTCGTTGTCTTATATATCCAGGATTCTCTTATCATTATGGAGCAAGGATTCCATATTGCCAGGGCCTTGTACCTCCTCAATGTCTCCCACAGGCAACTCCTCTAAGCTCTGACTCTTCTTGGTCCTCGCAGCAACCATCTGACTCCAGAGCCCACCAACCCACTCTTTTATAACACTGTTCTTACTGGCTACAGCTGTGGCCTGTTAACATCAGGCCTGCTCCTAATCTTCAGTAATTGGTTCAGCTGCAACGCTTTAGGGGTTAAGATTACATTCTATACCACCTTCATTTACCCACACGGTATCCCCCTACAGGAAGTTACAGAGCATTCTCTGCCCAAGGATATAACACAGAATTCTATGAAAAGATTTCCCATAAAGAATTACAGGAGAATTATATGGGGAAGAAGAACAGAGCAATTCTGGGCCTCTCTACCAGGAGGATCTGGGTCTGTCACTCAGGCACTGCTTCAGGCTCTCCAGAGGTTCTGAGTTATGGAATCACAGGTGGCAATGCTCAGTGTCCTCTATCCTCCCATCAACATGCATCATTTGTACACTTTGTATTTTCACCTGCACAGGTCAGTGGTTTCAGGAAACAAGTAATAGTCAGTAGGAACCTGTCTATAAAAACATCACTATTACTCCTTTAGATCAATCTAATATATGATTTCTTTGCTCAGGAGAAAATGAAAAAAAAATGTAAGACACTGCTCTAGATAAAGGGGAGATAATTAAAAGTACATGGGCATGGCGCCGATCTCCTCAGATTTGATGTCTGAACTGAAATATTCTTATATACATTGACACCTTTATGATCCTGGGATATGTAAGCCTTAAGGGTGACACTTCCTGAGATAGGAAATCATGTGTCTATTGTATCTTCCAGGCTAAACATTTTTCAAAACTACTGGAGGCAAATGATATAAAAATGTTAGACTTAACATTAACAGCCATTGAAATTAAGAAGGACATTCGTAAATAGATGTTAGAATAAGTAAATAAGTATTTTTGGGGGTATGGGCCTCTGCTGTACCAGGGAGGGTGAAAAATGTCCCCCTATGGTAATCAAGCTTAAGAAACGAACACAACCAGTGAGAATTAAGCAGTACCCCCTCAAAAGAAGATAGGAAAGAAATCAGCCCAATAATTGATAGTACTGGATTGAGGGCTGTCAATAAGATAACAAAGAATTTATACCCTGTGGTAGCAAATCCATATACTTTACTAACTTGTTTAACAGCTGAGCTAACCTAGTTAGATGTTTTAAACCTGAAAGATGCCTTCTTCTGCCTCCCTATCCACCAAGCCAGCCAGAAAATGTTTGCATTAAATGAGCTGACGGATGGAGAGGCAAAGAAAGCAGCAAAAGGTGAGGTAATTATGGACAGATTTCCCTCGAAAGTGAGCCAGAATATAATAATACTAATCAAAAGAGACATGCTACCACAAGGGGTGGGCTACCATTGAGAGGGAGCTGGTAATCCCTTCCCATTTTTGGTCACTAATGGTCACTAGTGAAGGAAGAGCACTAGAAAACACACTGGAGTCTAACTGCTTAAAAGCTTTTATAAAGTGTGGCTCCTTTGCCAGAATGACCAAGGCTGCCAGTGTTACAGAGTGCATCAAAATGAAGTGTTGACTTTTAAGTAGAAGTTTCCAGAGGCTTTCTAGAACACATATCTAATTGAAAGAATCGTTGCCAGGAATTTATATGCCACTATTACTCAGGTAAACCAACAGTGTGATCCTTGCCTCCAGACTAACCCCAAAAACACCCCCAAGGCTGAAACTTGGTCAGACTGGGAGAGACCATGGGCCTGGACAGCAGTGGCAAATTGACTTTTCAGAGCTCCCAAGGAAAGGGGGGTATGTGTACTTATTGGTATTGACAAATACATTTTCAAGCTGGCCAAAAGCATTCCCCACCAGAACTGGCAAAGCTCGAGAAGTGACCAGAGTATTATTACAAGAAATAATGACACAATTCTGAGTTCCAGCCACAATATCCTCAGATAGAGGATCACATTTCATTTCCAAAATAGTACAACAGATTAGTAGCCACCTGGGCATTCATGACCAGGCCTCTACTGCATGTAACAAAGAATAAGTGCCTATCTAGACCTCCACTGGTGCATTTTTTTAAATACTTGATTTTTTATCAAATCTGTGGCTTACCAGAATAACATGATACAGATTTGATATACAATTTTATTTTTTTTATTTTATACAGCACCTGGGATGTGTGATTTGCTCAGATTGTCTCTAGATGATGTTTAATCACTGTATGAATTTCAGAAATACAAGTAGGATGGGGAGTCTGGAGCAGGGAATTTTAAGGATTGATCAATGTTTACCAGCATTAAATACCTGTCATGGCCAAACTCCACCCCCAAAAACATTTTGCAGTGTTTTGGGTTTTTTTGGTCTTGTTAATCTCATTTACTGCTGCAGCAGTATCTGAAGTATGTAAGATAACTATTTTGTTTTCTTTGTTTTGGTTTTTTAATATTTAGTAGTCATTTTACCTTGCTCTCTTGTTACTTTGGTATAAAATTAATGGTTACATTCTGTAGTCTTCTTTTCATTTCAGATACATTTAATGTATTCCTAAAAACCCTTCAAGTATTGCTATATTTCCTTTTCAAAAGTTGGAGGAATAGTTGAAATGCTGCATCATTTCAACAATTTAAAAAACCTGGGGTCTTCTGTATTCAGGTAGAATGTTTAAATCTGCAGCAGGATTCATTTTGGAGAAGTCTGAAGTTCATACAGCTCTCATTCACATTCCATGGATAAGGAAAGCAAATGAGGTTGTGCACACGATGTCTAAGTCAGGAAACACTGGCTAATGTGGAAGGTGGGACTCAGAAATTTTAAGAAAGCATAGTGGAACTAACACCAGTGCTGCCTCTGTAAGCTGTCCATGTGCTATGTGTTTTGTCTTCTCCTATAATTGTCAAGTTCAAGAATACCTACAAATATCCAGTCCCTTTATTTTGACTTCATTTTTCTTTGTATCGCTCCATACAGCTTTTTTAATATTACTAAGAGGTTTAGCAGATGACTTATTACATCTTTTTTTCCTCATTTCCCCCCATGTGTTTCAAGTGACAAGTGTGCATCTGTTTTTGTGTATGTCAAGGTCCATGAACTGAATTATGTTAAGTGTTGATCAGAGCAGCTCTAAGTCACCTGTCCACTTGAATAGATGAAGCAGAATGAAGCTGCTCTCTGCAACACCTATCAGAAGGGTTAATGCGTCCCTGTCCTTAGGGAAAGAGTTGTTGAGAAGGGAAGTGGTGGAGTCACCATTCCAGGGTCTGTTTGTACAACATGCAGATGTGGCACCTGAGGACATGGTTTAGTGGCAGTGCTGGGTTGATGGTTGGACTTGATGTCTTGGACGTCTTTTCTAACCTTAATGATTCTATGATTTTTTTTCCCCTGCATATTCTGGCCTTTCCCTGTAACAGTGATTTCATTGATGCAGGGACGATTTCAGCTTCACAGCCTTTGCTACAATATCCTACCTGAGAGTGGGACCCAAAGCCTGGCTGCTGAAAAACGAGGGACATGTCATCACCATAGAGGGGATAACCAGCAGCAAAAGTGTTTCCAAGGTATTTACATCTGTTCTGATTTGCCATATAGGTATCTTCTCCATTAAAGCTTAATTTAATCATTTGGTATCTGCTCAAAACATGTTTTGTAGTAATTCTATCCTCCTCAAATTGCGTTTCAGTTACTAGTGCAAACAACACACTTTCCAAACAATGTCAAAAGCAAAAATGCAGAAAAAACCCAGTCTAGTCTCTATGCTTAACCTAACACACCCTTTTCATTTTGATAAGTTTCTGGCAATATTTTGACACTATTATTTCATTTTTAAAGGCGTTAAAAATATTGATATTAGCTTTTATGGTCAGTGAAATGTGAGAATATCAATAATATTCTAATTGTAGGCATTTGCCAGTCTCCTACCACAGAATCTCAAGATTCAACATCCATAAGTGTTTAGAATGTGATGGAGCACATGTATATATGCATATATATGTGTGTGTATGTGTACGCATGTACATCATAAATATCATAACCTCATAAATATCTTCTCTCTTGCATGGGAACATGGAAAAGGAAAGCAATGTTAGAATTTTCACTGAACTCTTTCATCTTACAGGCCAAACCATCTCAGTCTTCAAAAGGAAGCAGAGAAAATGCCCAGGCTGGATGAAAGACTGTCCAAGATTCAGGGGTGAATCAATCACAGGAACATAAAGGGCCCAGCTGTGGTCCTAACTTAAAAGCAAAGAAGCTTCAGCTTCAGGCAGGTGCACATGACCAACCAGTAGTTATTGACTGAGTGTCACAGAGTGCATTTAGGATCTAATCATGGTTGCTGCTCCATGGACAGTGCAGTGTGTAAGTTCAGTTTGTACTTTAGTATTGGTGTTTTTATTTTTATTTAATAAACACTGAACAGGGAACAAATATCTTTTAAAAGTGTCAAATCTAGAAGGCTAATAGAAGAGGAAAGCATGTTTCTTGTCAAAATAATTGGCGCATATCTTAGGATACAGCAACGATTACAAAATCTCTATAATGACCATGTGGCCTTTTGAACTCTTTTGCAAGTGTAGTATATAGTAACACTGTGGCAGGTTCATGCAGTCTGGAAAGGACTGATAGAGGTGCAGAGATTTCCAGGCTTCCTTCCTGTGGGAGACTCCACCCACTGCTCCCCTGAGAGTCCTCTTGAGGTTTCTCTCCTTTGCAGCACAGGACTTGGTGGTCTTAGCTCAGCATGAAGACCCTGTCCCCTCCTGTTCTTCTGCCTGCTGTGCAGGTGACTCTCCTCTTCACCACTGACCCCACTGCAGCCAGGGCACTGCTGTCACCAGCCCCAGGGAGTGACATCAGACAGCTGGAGACAGGGATGCTCCAGCATCCTTCCTCTGGAGCCCTGGCTGGCTCAGAGCTGCTGCTGTGCCAGGGCAGGCTGCTCCAGCCCACGTGGGCACTGCCACCTCCGCAGTTCTGAGTAGGGATATGTGTCCCTACACCCACTGTGGCACGTGGCAGTGAAATACTGTATGTATTTATGAGTGATTATGTGTATTTATTCTTTTGAAATATGGCTGTTGCTCTTCAAATTGGACTTCTCTGGGTTGTTATTCAAATAGGAATTTATGACTTCTGTGCTTGGCAGAAGTACCTCAATTCAAGTTTACAAACAAGCCAGCCTAGGAAACACTCAACAGCTACTGCAAGCATTCTCAGGCACAGATCCTGACTGCTAGATTCAATTTTGTTTTCTTACTTTTAACATCTTAGCAGTCAAAGATCAGAAAGGCATGTTCAGTTTCATTAATAAATGCAAGTTCTGGGTGGTTGCACTTTAGTTCTTCTCCCTTACATTTATAACAAATATAAAAATAGTATCATTAACAACATGCTCTTCATCTTTATTTTTCTGGTAAAATTGTGACAGAGAAAAAAACCTATAGTCCTTCACCCATCCTTTAGCTGAGACCTTCACCAAAAATTGAAAATTTAGTTAAAAACAGTCATTCTCCTAAAAAAAATTAAGTGATTTGTCCGGGACAAGTCTCAGTATGTACTGCCAGCTTTGTATTGAGTACAATAAATTGTCCCAAATTTGATCCAAAATAAATAGGAACTCTCAGGCAGCAACTGCAGAACAAAATCAAAAGCCAGGATGAAACAACTGCTGTCCAGGGCTGGCACTATCCAGTACAGTGCAGCTCCACCCCAACACCTGGACAGCTGAAGGGACAAACGGCTCAAAGGCTGCTCTCAACTGACATACCATCCTGGCTTTCATTGTGCAAAGCCTGTGTTCTGTACTTAACTGAGTAGAAAATACATTTATTTCAGAAGTAAACTTATGGGGGAAAAGAAAAAGGAAAAAAAATGGAGTAAGGCCATGTATTTGCAACCTGCATTCCAGGTAGCAAGAGCTCTGAGCAGCCTGTGCCCTGAAACTGTTCTCTGTTCATATGAGCCAGCACAACAGAGATTGCACCATTAGCTGGTACCTGTGGCAGTAACCAGTCAGTATTTTAGCAAGATCAACCCAAAATCTTAATTGAGGATTGCATTTATCCCCAGTCCTGAGAAAACAGTTTTCTAAGATGTATGACTTGCTCTCAAAGCTTCATACAAAATGGGAATGGGGTATTGTTCAATCAAAATAATCTTCTATGTCAATATCTGGATTTAGGAGATCTTCACCATAGGCTGAAAGATCCATTTGATTTAAAATTAAGTTTTCAAAGGTTTCTTCCAAGTCCGTTTCACCGATGAGCACAGCTCCCATCATTCGGCCGTTCTGCATCACCACTTTGACGTACTCGTGGCCCTTGGTACACCTCAGCATCAGCTCGTGCTCTGAGCCCAGGCCCTGAGCGTTGTACTTCCCCAAAACCACCACCTAGGAGAAGGAGAAGGGAAAAGCTCTCATAACAACACTGCAGTGGCTTTTAGCATTTCTGCTGCTAACAGTTCTCGGCCTCAAAAGTGATGCAAACAGGGAAATATTCATCCCTAGGGTCCCTCCCCCATCACTGGCTCGCAAACACACAATGGACTCAAAAATCTTCCCCTTGAAATATCACACACATTAGCACAAATACACACAATGGACTGAAAAATCTTCCCCATGAAATACCATATACATTAGCACAAAATGAGAAAATCTAAGCTAGGATTAATTACTATAGAAAGAAACCTGCTTCCTCAATATTAATGCACCTGCTCACTGTCAGCAAGTGAATATAAGCAAGCAGTATGTGTTACTCAGTGGTTTACCAACTATCAGACTGTACTGACCTTGTAATTGAAAAATTTTGTAATGTGAGCAAATAGTTCAAAGCTGAAATCCATATCAATAGACTCCCCTAAAGCTTCTGCTGCCATGCACTTTGCTGCATACCATCCCATCTGCCGAGCCTGGGTCCACAGCCTCATCTGCAAGAGACAGTCGGGAAGATAGAAGTGACGAGGCCATCCCTGTGCCACGGGCACACTCTCTGCAGTGAGTACTCAGAGCACACTCACTGCTCTTCATACTCAGAGGGGCTGGCCAGCTCATTGCCAGCCACCTCCACAGAACTCAGCCACCAAACCCCCAGGATTATCCACTGTGGGGTGTCACTCACTCAGGGTCAGCAAATGTGGTGGTGTTTGAGGGTCCCCAGGATGAGGGAAGACATGAGAATCTTGACTCCATGTTTCAGAAGGCTGATTTACTATTTTATGATATATATTGTATTAAAAGAAAATGATATACTGAAACTATACTACAGAATAGAAGAAAGGAGACATCAGAAAGCTAGAAAGGAATGAATAATAAAATCTCGTGACAGACTTGGTGTCTGACACAGATGGCTGCCATTGGCCGTTAATTAAAAACAATTCACATGCAACCAATCAAAGATGCACCTGTTGGTAAAGCACCTCCAGACCACATTCCACAGCCCTCAGATAGTTATTGTTTATATTTTTTTTCTGAGGCTTCTTAGGAGAAAAATCCTAGCGAAGGAGTTTTTCTGAAAATCTGTCAGAGGCAATCCACTGTTAACCTGTCCCTCCTTGGTGTGAGCACTGGTGTGTAACTCCTGTGCCAGGACATACCTGGTGCCACACAGGGCTGGGCTCCCAGGCTGCTGTGCAGATATCTCCAGCTGCAAACACATCTGGCAGAGACGTGTGCATGTGCTTGTCCACCTTCAGTCCTCCATCCTCTCCCACAGCAAACTGAAGGGGTTCACACATCAGCAATGGAACCAGGCACCCAACTCCCTCCCCCTTAACAATCAGCTGCTCCTTTATTATTTACCATGAGACTGTGCTGAGTGGCAAGAGCTCCATGGAAAGTACAAAGCATTACTGTTATTACTATTTCTAGAGCACAGCACAGGTTTTAAAGGACTATTAGTGATACCTAGGCAGGGAAGTCACAGAGCTTGCCAAATTCCAAATCACACTGTGTGTTTGTTACAGGAATAGCCAGTCTTAAGAGATCACTTTGTATTTTTGCCAAGGCAAGAAAATACCATTGCAAAAACTTAATTCCTGATCTAAGCTTATAGCATAGGCATGGAAATACATCATGGCTCAACATCAGATCTATGTTTTCAGCACTTCCTTCTTTAACCAGAGCACAGCCTTTTACCTCATAATCAGATGGCACCACTTAACCCAAATACCACAACATCCTGGTTTTGTTTGGGATCATTTTTTAGTAGTAGCTTGTATGGGGCTATTTGTAGGATTTGTGATCAGTGTTAATAACCCAGGGATGTTTTAGTTGTTGCTGAGCAGGCACTGAACACAGAAACAAAATGATCCTGAGGTATGGAAATGCATATGGCAGTTATGAACTCCAGAATCACCACCCACATTTGGGTGCTGACTTCCCTCAATGAACATGAGCACTGTGACAGCTCAGTGTCCCAGATGGAAAGTACTGGAAATAGTTGCTTCCTTTCCAGGAGCAAATGTCAAGATTAATAAGGTAAGACTATGGTACAGAACCAACATGGAAATTATTCTAAATTTCTGCCACATTAGCCAATTATACAGATGATTTTCACTCTTTGGTTAGGCTTAACACTGCATATGTACTATATATAAACACCTGAGGAGCAACATAATAAACCAAGTCCACAAATCAAATACACTTGTATCATGTTGGATATCTCAGTATCAACATACCCTGCCTTATTTTGAGATGGTGCACAGTATTTAAATCTTTAGCAATCCATGTCAGAACAGAAGTATAAACCGGCTGAAAAGGTTTCTTTAACCTTACTTGAAATCAGTATACTTACATTATTGCCATCAAGAAATGGTTCAACATTTGGCACAACTCCAGTTGCACTGACAATGAAATTGCATCCATAAATTTTTCCATTAGTTAATTCCACATATACAGGCCACAGCACTGAAAAAGGAGAAAATTCTGCCCTGAGAATGTAACCAACAGAAGTTATTTTATTAATTATGTCTTATGATAAGATATGAATGAAAATAAAACCATAAAACCTTTGAAGTAACTGAATAGGTAAAGAAAGGTTAAAATTGAAAATAAAAAGGAAAAAACTATCAGCGATTACCTGTTACTTTTCTTACCATTGCTCAGAACTAGAGAAAAAAACTATTTTGGAGCTCAGCTCCAACTCCTGCCAATAACTTCCTTCAGAATTTTCCTAAATTAAAGCCCTCCGTGTCCTGTGGGATGTTCTCTCAAGTATGCAATTGCCAAATATTCTTTTATGTAGAAATTTACAGATGCACAGAAGTGCCTCAAAAGCAAAAAGAACAGCACAGACTTGACTTGTGCTGAAAGTAACTGATTACTAAAATAGTATTAAAAATATTCATTTTAATTAGGTGGAAATTATAGGCATAATTATTCATTTTTTAAAAAGGGATATTTTCCTCTACTTGGAAGGTTTACTTCAGTTTGATACAAAATGTTCATGGGTTTCTTCCTCATGTTTTAACTATTAAAATATTTAATGGATTGTGTTAGGATGGAATATTCTGCACACATGATTTTGGTTACTTTGTGGAAAAAAGTGTCTGACCCACAAGACTTGATAATTTAATTGCAGCCCATAAATTTGATTACTGTAAACTGCTAGACCTCAAATTATGGAGAAAAAAAGATTTATTTTTCAAACGGCAAACATGCTCCAGCACAGATTTACCTTCAAGGTCTCACCAGCACTGGCACTCACCCTCATCTGCTTCTACATTTTTCTCTCCTTTAGGAAAAGTCAAGGAAGTCTGCTGCAGTTGGACAAATTCTTGCTGTAAGAGTATTTTCTTTACTTCACACAGTATTTCAATATGTACTTTGTGAGAAAACTAAAACAAAGAGACAGAATTATAAACATAATGATTAGTGATCACAAGATTGATAACAGCAAGGACATCTTCACCTAAATTGATATTACTGAAGTGGGAAACCACCCACCATATATCCCAGCCCACTACCTGGATTCCCACACTTTCCTCCTTTTGGCACAGCTCTAACCATAGCCAGTGGCAATTTAGCTGCTTTTTCAGCAGGTAGCTCATGTTCCTTTAAAGTTCACCACAATTAGATTTTTCTAGCATGCCAGAAAACATATTCAGGTTCCCCTAAGCTTGCAGGAAGGGAGTTCAAACCTTATCAGAACAGAATAAAGTAAACTCATTTTTCTGTCTTTCAGGATTGCAAATCCTTTATTTTTCTATCGTTCATTAAATTTTGGTAACAATAATAAGTTTAAATTCTAAACACAGTAAAAAGAAAAAATACTCTGTACCATCAACCAACATTTGAACCATATTCTGAGCTCAAGCCAGAAGTTGGGAAGTTACCTCTTTCTCTAGATTGTTTGGTGAATTTGGGCCTTTTTTTATTCTCCACTACACAAATACAGTTCCACAGCCTTCAACAGCCAAACCACCACTGATTAAGCTGCTAAATATCCTAAACATCCTTTAGCTGCTCTTTGACTAATCACTCTTGACAGGTCATTTTATAAATGCAAAACAGATGCAAACACCTAACAGCTCAGGAATTCATAAATGAAAAAAAAAAAAGTGAGGATTTTTGCTTTATTGCAAACATGGAACTCAGGAATTCATAAATGAAAAAAAAAATAAATGTGAGGATTTTTGCTTTATTGCAAACATGGAACTCTTCCCTGTGCTCAAGCCCACAACACCCAAATAAATTTGGCAGCAAGGTTATGCCCATACCTCCTTAGTGCCTTTAAGGTGTAAGCCCTCGTGCCAGTCAGGGCCCAAGGCACTGCCCAGCTTGTCAGATGCTCCTGGAGGTCCTCCTTTCTCCTCACTTCCTGAAGCAAAGACATGGAATATATCAGATTTAGTGTGCTTCCTTCCTTGTCCTCAGAATTCAGAACAAGGATTCTCAACAGAAAATACCAGAAATACCAACAGAAAATAACAGAAAAATACCACCTGGGGTAATATCCTTATTCTTCCTGCCTGATGTCTAGAACCATGCTCTTCTTTTTGTCCTGACTTTGGCCCTACATATGTTTGTGTGATGTTTGTTCATGCAGTGCTAATTGTTGTTTCTGAGACTGCACTTTATCTCCACCTGTAATAATGTTCTGTGTGGTTTCACCTGCCCCTCCAATATCTCATTATGTGACAGTTCCTCCCTATAGAATGGTGAGTTCACATCAAAACATTACAAAAAATAGAACAAGTTCTTCAGCAGAAGGAATACAGGGAATTAATGTAAATTTGGCACAAAGGTAAGCACTTTTTAACAGCTCACAAGAAGCTGTATTACATTCTGTCTACATAAATGTGGGATGGGTTTTTATGTTGCATTTTTACTCTCAGTTTTTGAAGAAGGAAATGTCATGAATGATAACAGTAAGCCTTACTCCAAGCTGTTACACTGACTGATTTTAAGACTACCTTTAATATGAAATGCTGCTGCTGCAGTGTCAGGAAGCTGAACCCCATACCTTCCACTGTGTACTTGGTTCTTTTACACTCGATGGGACTCTCTTGGCTTTCAGCAGTGAGCTTGGGAAGGAGGAATTCAGCTGCTCCTGCATCAAAGAAAGTGTTCCCAATGGCTTTGTCTTTGATAGCCCAGATTACTTCACAGCCTTGAACTTCATACCTGTGGGCATTTCAGCAAGGGATAAAGTGACAGACTGCCTGAAAAGGATCTTTTAGCAACACAAGCAGAAGTGTGTCAAGTTTCCTTCCAGAAGCCAGAACCAGGGGATCCAAGATTTTCCAACCTATCAAATCAACTTCTAAATACTTACATAAGGAACCCATTAAAAATATCTCCTCAAGTTGACAAGTCATACTTCCTCACCAACACAACCCTGACTGAACTGGGGTAGGGGGCAGATCCAATTTATAATACTAATAATTAGTATTTCCTGCTTCCCGTAATGAAAAACAAGTGCATTTCTGCCAGACTGCCACTGTTAAAAACAAGCATTTGGATCTTACTTGCAGTATGTGGAACATGAACTGAATATTCCTGATATCTATGTGTCAATAAAGCTTCTTCTGGAGCTTTTCTGATTTTGTGTGTCAGTAAAAACCACTATGTCGCAAAAAAAAAAAAAAAACCCAACCCTGTAATCAGTTTTGCTACTAAATGCTCTAAGAGAAAATTTTATAAGTCAACCTTCTCCCAAACTCATGTACACTGATTTAGCATTGCATTGTTAAAGATTTTCTTTGATTATGTATGTTTTGTTCACTTACACTAATTCAAGTGCAATCCCACCGTTTCCTACCACCACTATTCTCTCAGCTTGAGCCAAATTCTTCTGAAAAGCCTGCATTAAGAAAGGAAAAATGTCAGTTAGAGCATGTTCCCTCCCACTGATCGACTATATCCTTCTCAGTATTTTCTTGCTCTTAGTCTGGATTTTCTCAGATTATTGATACACATCCAGCTAGGCTGAGACCTCTGAGAGAAGCTGTTGTAACAAACTATAATTTCAGTTTCACTTCTGATTCTTTGAAAATGTAACTCCTTTTTTTATCCTCAAGGTCCAGCTTCATTTGATGAATGGCAGCTCCATGTTAGCAGTGCTCACCCTGCCTCTTCTAATTCTGAAGACCTGTAGCAGGGAAACTTCATCTTTGCCTTCCAAGCTTAATTTTTAGTCTATTAAGTCATTTCTCAGGTGAAAACTTTTCCACATCTTTGACTATTTCTAACTCTTTTCTGTACAAAGAGGAGAAGCTACAGTAGAACTGCAAGAGAATAAAAAGTCATTCCTTCAATAGCTTTCCACTGCATGAAGCAGCCCTTTGTACCAGGAACCACACACACCTTCCCAAGGAAATTTCTTTATATTTTCCAATTGGATTCTGCCTGAAGGGTGAAAAAATATTGTTTATTCCATATTATCATGTTAGAAATAATGTGTATGAGCTATCTATAAACTTAACAGATCGGTGGCTAATTAATTCAGGGGCATTATAAGGCTGTTTTCCTGCTAGTGAAAACGTTCCTAATTAAGAATATATAATAGCAGACATTATTTTGTGTTTCTCCATTTCACTCCACAAGAATTATGGTATTTTGCACCAGATGCAGGAATACATTGCACATTTTGAAGTCCCAAACACATTCACCTGTGCACTGTCAGTGTCCCGGATTCCTAACACATATGGGTTCCCTTCGACAATTAATTTTGGTTTGGCTCCAGCACACAGACAAAGCTTTTCATAGATGTATTCTTTCCCATCTTCAGTGTAAATTTTCTGTTAACAATGAAGAGAAAAGAAAAATCAAAAATGAAGACATCTAAGAGACATCTTTCCTTAATGTCACAGCAATTTGCAGATATGAAAAGCTGTAAGGGGCTTCTGAAGGAACAAGGCTTCATACTCTTCCTCACTGTGTGTCATTTACTGCCATCACACTCACCACAAATAAGTGAGCAATGAAGTGGGAAGTGCACCAGTGCACTCGAAGCAAGATCAACCACTTGGTGGCACTTGGTACTCACTGGCTGTGCCAAAAGAGTTCTGTGTTTTCCACGTGACAAATGTCCCTCAGGCCCCAGGAACAGAACCATGCACTGCTGGACATCAGCAATCGAGAATCTCATTCAAACATTTCAACAGCAGTAGCTCTGAGTTAACCAGGCACAGGATAGGACACAGTTCAGAAATACTGCAAATCTGTTCTTTGCTGGAGAAAAAGTGGAGGCACTCCACAAGCTATGTCATTCTGAGAAAGAAGACCTTAAATTTTAACATTTTATGACATTATTTGTTGTTCTACAAACTAGAAGCTGCATAGCTTAAAGTGATTTTGGGCAAAAGAACCTCCAAATCCACATAGATTAATTATTTATGTCCACCAAGACCAATATTAAAACACCATCCTAGTAATGATATAAGAAAGCCACTGTATTCAGAATGTTAACAGAATCCACCTGAAATTACACCTCCAAACTTTAGAAGTGAGCAAAACGAGTTTCGGATGTGAATGTGAGTTTCTCATACTTGCTGGAGTGAAAATAACATCTTGGCACAGAGCTAACAAGGCTGTGTACATGCTGCCCATTGCTCATATTTGCAATGTATTTCCTGCTAAACAGAAGGAAGAAAAGGTGGAATTGTTGGCTCTTTCAAGATTTATTTTGTCCTCTGTATCTACTTCTACTAGAAAAACAGTTTAAGCAGTAAGTGAAATTAGAATTAGGAAATATTTTCTTGTAATTTTGGTAACTTATCAATTCAGTAACCAAAATGTTCTTGAACAAAATTTCTCACCCAAAACATTCAGCTACTTCTTAAATTATTTTTAATATACATAATTTGAAAAAAACAAATAAAAAAGAAAACCTTAGCTTACATGTTCATCACTTTTCAACTGTTTCACTCCAGACTGTATAACTCTAATATTGGGATATCGTTTTTCTAATAGGGAACTTGGCTGCTCTTCAACATCAAATTCCTCAAGTGCTTTGGAGACCTGTAGGAGAAAGAGAAGTATTTAAAAATATGGATCATTTACCCATCTCTTCTTTTAAAGTTTTTGACAGAAGGTGCTGTGTCCATTTATGGTAAAAAAGTGACAACATAAAGCCCATATTGTCTGAAAATGGGTTACCATGTAACTCTTAAAGGTTTCTTTTTCCATACAGAATCTTTTCATGCCTGCTCCTGGTTGAAGAGTCCAAGTACTACATGTTAATCCTAAAGACAGAGATTAAGCAAAAATGGAAAAGAAAACCCTGGCAGTTGCTCTAACTGGTACAATATTTTATTCCATAAAGAAGTTGTTAACACTGCTTTTTCATTTATGTGATGTAGTGTTAAAACCCTGGTTTTTCTCTAACTTTGATAAAATAACTCATCCAGAACCACTACCTGATATTTCAGAGACCTCAGGGGAAATGAACAACATCAAATAGAAAACAAACACAAACAAAATAAAAACCCCAAAGAGGCCAGACAAAGCTTGAAAAACATTCAAATAAGTGATGACAATTTTGTGGCTTTTTCCAAAAGAGTGGCTGCATGGAAACATCCAGGCCTGCTACTTTATTGAGTATTTGAGTTTGGAACACAGCTAGGAACCAGAAGTCACACCATGCTGGCAATTCAGAGAGAAATTAAGATGCTCATATCCAAATCTCAGATTCTGCTGCCTTCCAATAGTGCTCAGCTCTTCCCTTATTCTTCAGCTATGTAAATTTCCAGTGATGTGAATTACAGACTTTACATCTCTGCACTGTGCAGATGTCTTTGCTGGACACTCAGCACTTTCAGAAAGCATTCTGTACTTGGGTATTAGTTTCAGAGAGAGCTCTCAGACTCAGCTTCATCTCCTACTAGCCATAAATCTGAATTCATGCATACATTTGATTTTCTTTTTCAAACCAGCAGGAAAGATGTCACTGAATAAGCAGCTGCTGGAGTAGACAAAGCCCAAAGCAATTCCCCAGAAGGTTATCCCTTTTTTTGCTGTTTCTGCCCCATATTCAAACATGAGCAAGACTATGATACCATTCTAGTGCTTCTAAGAGGTCACTCACTAAAAAAACAAATTAATTAAATAAAATAAAGTTTCAGTAACTCTGAACACACTTCAGTCATGTAAGTACCTGGTTTAACCTTTGCCTGAATGGTGTGAATATATTCACAATTACTGATCATTGTAAAATAGGCTGTCAGTCTTACTGACACCACTGCTATCACACAAATATGAAAACAGGCTCTAAGTCATGAGCTTCTTCACCACTGGGTTCTAAATTACCTGCACAAATGAACTTTGAACATGTCTCACTATAAGAAAAATGAAGTCTCTCTTACCTGCTTGAAATTAGTTACAGCTTTGATAACTGGGGAGGCTGTCACTAAAAAAATGTCTTCTGATGGGAATTCTGCAGCCAGCTTGTAAAGAAACAGAAACCACAATAAGAGTCATCATCAGACTTAAACACAATAAAACTACTGGTGAAAAAAATCATACGTTAATATATTACTTTGGTTTTGTAGAATCATTGAAAAAACACTACTTGAGGATAACAGAAGGATAAGGGCTGAAGAGGATTTGGAGACAACATTTATTTCAATCACACATAAATATACCTTCAAGAACTGCAGCCACAGTGTATGGGACTATTGTCACAATATTCCAAAGGCCATCTGATGCTCACACTGTGATCATGGGATCTCTGGACACACCCACTTGGTGGACACACTTTTTTTACTGCTCAGCAATGACTAATTGCTTATAGGTTTCATTTGCACAGAGGAAATGCTGATTTCTCCTGGATAGTTTATACCCTATTTATAAACGGATCATTTTCAGGGTGCTACTAAGCAATGCAAGACTTAAAAAGCCCCAAGCCAAAGGGAAGAACTCCTATTTTAAATGTGCCTTGCTCAGCAAGGTGACACAGACCAAGACAAGTGGTGCTGTGGGGGGAAGATGCCAAGCAGAGGGACCTTGAGAACACTGCCTCCAAAACATGTGTGCTGCTCTGCAGCCCTAAGAGATAAAATATTCCTCATCCATCTAATACCCACATAATTTCATTCTACAGGTGCAAAATTACCTCCAGTTACTATTACTTTAAAACCATCAAAATCCTTGGGACCAAGTGACAGATTAATTTATTTTTAGAGCTCGGGCTCACAGAGAGGTGGAAGAGGTATACACAGTTCTGAAACATGGAGCCTATAAAAACTGAGCAGTGTTAATTAAAAGGAGCACATCCCAGCAGCCTCCAGCTGGGCTGCAGCACAGCCCCTTAGAGTAATTCCTGCAGGGATCCCGAATCCCTGAGCTCTGGGCCAGGGCACAGAGAGCCAGCTCTCTGCAGTTAGGAATAACTCACTCTCTTTACAAAGCGTTTCATAAACTGCTTCAAAACAACCTTATCAGCTCTGAACCTCTGGAGAGGTAGCTGTACACAGATAAACATCCTTTTATTACAGCACTGCTGCCCTGGGGCTGCGCTTGGCTGGTGTTTTCTCCAGGGACACACAAAAAATTATTCAAATTATTTTTAGATACGAGGATTAGGGGTGTGTAGGACAGAGTACGGAACTACTGAAACACACGCGAACATTTGTGCAATGACAGCGCAGATGTTTCGGTGGCCGTGCCCTGCCGTGGGTTCATCTCTCTAAGCCAGCGCCAGCCGCTCTCACCGGGCAGGCGGCAGCACCGGGCCGCCGAGGGCCGGGCACACCGGGGCTCCCCGGGCTGAGGCAGCTTTCCGCACCCCTGCGGACAATTCCCGGCTGCCGGGGAGCGCCAAGGGGAGGGAGAGCCCGGCCCCGTTACCTTCTCGGCGCAGGTGACCCCCGCGATGCCGCCGCCCACCACGGCGAAGCGGCCCCGCACCGCGCCGCCCGGCCCCGCCATCGCCCCGCCCGGCATGGCCCGGCCCGGCTGCACCGCCCCCGGCCTACGGAGCGCGGGAGCGCCACACCTTCCTCTGCTCCGCGGGCACGGGCGGTCCCGTGTGCAGCCGCCCCGCAGCGGCTTTTCCCCGCCCGTTCGGTACCTCTGTGCCTTGTGGGTGCTGTCTGTGTACGGGGATCAGGCCCCGTCTTGCGCACCCACTCCGGGATCGAGCCGTAATCCTGTCCAGGTTTCCCCCCCACCACCCATTCCGTGTTCCGGTGAAGTCCGGTCCGGGTTTTTATTCCCGTTCCATATTCTGGCGAAATCCAGCCCAGGTTTTTCCCCATTCCCTACTCCAGGCAATCCAGTCCGGGTTTTCCCTCACACCATACTCCAGGTCTGATCCCAGCGCTCTCTGTACCAGCAAGCCCTACAGATTCCATGGAAACCCGCATCAATTCCACATAAACCTCTATATCAATTCCGTATCAAGGCCTTTCAACTCCATATCAATCCCTATCGATTCCGCTTTTCCTCATCCCCACATTTTTTCATATCAGCCAGTTTCACATGTAATATGAACAGCAGCAAGGTGTGCTCAGTTTATTAAGAATTAGAGTGGGATTGAGTGAAATTCCTGCAAAAGTCAGTGTCCAGGGCAGCCCCAGGTGTGGTCAGTGAGGATGAGGAGGGTCAGGGGAAGGAAAATCTGTTTTTTTTTTTTCTGATTTAGGGGTATCAGCTGATGGGGGATTGTTACTTTCTAATTTAAAGGGAAGGGGAAAACCTTTATGATGCCATTTTATGGGCTTGAATTGAGGGCAAACTCCCCATTTTCATGACCAGAACCCAGGACATTGCTCTGGCTGCCCTGGAGGGCTCCAGACCCTGGCAGGGGGCTCAGAGACCTTGGCACGGAGTAAAAAACACCTGTGCCTTTGATTTTAGCCCATGGAAACAATTACCAACTTTGTGTGAAGAGTTACAAGCCACAAGGGTTTGAATAGAATGATAGTGAATTTATCCCAGGGTGAAAAAGTAGAATTTTGGGGATTTAGAATGGGGGATCAGGAGGCAAGATGGAGAAATCTGGGCATGTCCAGTCTCTCTCCTTCTTCTTCTTGTCCTCCATCTTCTGCTGTGATGGAGGCAATTTTGGATTGGTTCAGAGCAGAGACAGACTGTCTAACATAGGTGATAGGTATTAGAAATTATTGTAAATAAAGTACACGCAGATTTTAGTATAAAAAGCCAACACCACCCCAAGGGCAGGGACTGTGCCACAACCCAACCTACTGGACAGAGAAAGAATGGAATAGATAAGAGAAAATAAACAATCCTGAAAAGCAGAACCAAGGAATCTCTACTTCTTCTTCTTCTGTCACCAGGCTGGGAGAAAAAAAAGACTTTTAATACCTCAGGAGCTATTTCAACCCCAGAAACCAGAGAGGCAAGAAAAGGTGTGGTACCAGAGACACAGCAGGAGCAGAGGAGTCAAGAGGAAGACTTGCATGGTGCTTGTGAGAGCATAAAAGCCCACAAACCTTTGGTTGGGGTCCCTCCTCACAGGCAGGCATGATCCCCCCTAATCCAAACACCCTCCTATCTCCCTGAGAGCTCCTTTGTCCTTTAACAGCTCTGGCCAGGTGTGAGGATTGCTTCAGAGAGCTTCAGCTGTTTCTGCATTACTGTGCTGTGAAAAATGGCCTAATGAATGACAGGCAGCTGAGACTCTGCTGAGGGGAACCTCAGCTTGAGCTGTCACCAGATCCACTGCAAACTAGTTGAGTAAGACTCCTTAAGACCAGTTTAGAGCTAAGAAGGACATCATTTATTCGGGTTACAGGGGTGCTAACTGCTAACTTTGTGTGCACACACGATTTTACAGCTGTGTTGCTTGCACATTACAATTTGGATGTGTTACATGCATGTTACCATTTGGTCATTACCATAAAACCTCCCCAGGTTCCCAAACTCAGTCCTTGCTTTGGCTATTGCTGCATTCCTGAGCCAGATGTCTTCTCCTCTTCCAGTTGTCCTTGCTGGCAGAGCAGATTTTGCATGCTTTATTTCTCAGCTGAATGTTCACAGGCACAGGAGAAATTGAGTGAAGCCTCACAGCACCAACTCCCCCCTTTGAACCTTCTCTACTTCGGCAAGATGATTTGTTAAGTTTCAATTCAATTTCTATCTAGAATCGTACATATTCTTGCAAGACCACAAATGAGTATTTTGTAAACATGATCAATAACAAGCCCAACAATTACTACAATGACAACTAGAATTACAAGGGTTTCCAGTATTTGCAG
The DNA here is from genome assembly GCF_028769735.1 of Zonotrichia leucophrys gambelii. Taxonomy (NCBI): domain Eukaryota; kingdom Metazoa; phylum Chordata; class Aves; order Passeriformes; family Passerellidae; genus Zonotrichia; species Zonotrichia leucophrys. The sequence continues at coordinate 1,302,739 of NC_088170.1, forward strand.
TAAAGTATATTGTAGTACACAGAACCAGGTAAGGTCCTTTCCATGCTCCTGAAGTGGCTCCAATTTCCAGGTCCTGATGTGTATGTGATCCCCAGGCTGGAATGAATGAACTGGGGATCCAGGGCAACAGGTTCTGAGGGAATGATAAACTTTTTTAGCCCGTTCAAGGATTTCCCTAATGAAATTAATTACTGTTCCATTTCCTGATTGTCAGTCTGTTTCTTGGACCAAGGGAAGGTTGCAATAGAATACAGACCCCCAAATATCAACTCATATGGGCTCACCTTCAGGTTAGTTTGGGGCTGTACTCTAACTTGTTACAAGGCTAGTGATAACATCCGTGGCCATTTCAAGAAAGTTTCCTGACATATTTTGCTAATTTGTCTTTTTTAGGGTTTGATTCATGTGCTCAGCCCTTCCACTGGACTGCAGTCTCCATGGAGTGTGTACATCCCAGTTTATACCCAACTCCTACTAAGCTGCTGAAGCACTTCAGATACAAAGTGGGGTTCCCCATCAGGTGACATCCCTGTAGGCACTCCAAACTGGGTATGACCTCTTTGTGGAGCACCTTGGTGACTTCCCTGGCCTTGTTGGTGCAGCAGGAGAAACTTTTATTGGGTGGCCAGAAGCTATCTGCCAACACTAGGAGATACCTGTCTCCTTGTTGGTGTGGCAGCTCAGAAAAATCAATTTGCCAATAATCCTCTGGATTGTTTCCTCTTTTAGTGATCCCTGGAGGAGGTCCTTTGGAATTCAAACAATTATTTTTAAGACATAGTGGGCATTTTTCTGTAATAGATCTGACAATTTTTGTCATATGAGCACTCAGTATCTGAGTCTGCAGACTGATCACCACAGCATGGATTCCTTTGTGGGTCTGCTGGTGTTCATCCTTTACAATTTGTAACATAAGTTGTGATGGAACTGTGACCTGGTTATTGGGCGTAACCAGTCACACATCCTCTTTATTCTGGGCTTTTAGGTAAGCAGCTAATTTTAAATCTGCCTGACTATACCCAGGGCTACCTTCTGGAAGCGAAATGGCTTTCTCAGGTCTAAATGGCTTTCTCAGGTATTTAATGCTAGGATGCCTCGTTGTGCAACCTCTCAAGCAGCTTTACCTGCAAGTCTATTTATTTCCCACACAAATTTGGGAATCCCCACACTGGTGTGCCCTGCAGTGTAGCATGGCCACTTTGGGCAGTTGGATAGCATCGAGAAGGAACAGTATTTCTTGTTTTTATTTAATGGGAGGGCCTTGTGCTGTTAATAGGCCTCTTTCCCTCCATATACCCCACAGGCATGGCATATAAAATTGCAATAAAAGCATATTTCAAATTGGTCCATATGTTTGCTCTTTTTCCTGCTGCCACTCCCAAGGCTCTCTGCAGTGCTGTGGGTTCTGCCCTTTGTGCTGAGCTGTCCATGGGCAGCAGTGCAGCTTCTATTATTTTGGTTGATGAATTTTCTGCATAGCTGGCTTTTCACCCTCTTGCACAAGGCTACTTCTGTCCGTGAAGAACTCTGCTGGATCTCCATTTTGTACATTTTGTAGGTCTGGCCAACCAGCACAAACCTTCTCAATTTTCTGTAAGCAGTCATGGGTCAGTGGCTCTTCTCCTTGCATTGGGGTGTCCAGGAATTGGACTGGGTTTACTGCTGTGGTTCCTTTAATTTCCACATCCTCTTGCTCCAGCAGAACAGTCTGATGCTTCAGCATTTGACTCAGGGAAAGCCAATGCTCCCCTTTTGTCCTGATACAGCATTCAAACTGTGCACTAAAGTCTTCTGTCCCAAATTCCTGGCCTCTTGGACGAGAATAGTCTCAGCTATGGCTAACAGGCACCAGGGCCACCCATGGCTGACTATTTTTAGTTGTTTCCAAAAGTGCCCCACGGGCCTCTTGAAGTCTCCTACCTTCTGAGCCAGAGCTCCAAGGGTGAGGGCTGCTCTTCATGCACAAAAAGTTCACAGGGTTTGTTAAGTCTGGAAGTCCTAAGGCAGGTGCAGATATCAGGGCCAGCTTTAGGTTACAGAATGCAAGTTCACCATCAGGAGTTCTAATCAAAGGTCCTTCCAAGGCCTCCTTTAAAAGCTCATATGATGGTTTGACCAAAATTCTGCAATTTGAGACCCACAATCTGCATCATGCAGCCACACCTGAGGATGCTGATAAATCTTGGGCAGTCCCAGGTTGGAGTACGTGGCACAGGGCTTCTTCTCTGTCCATTCCCAACCTCCACTGTTCTGGTACTGATTCAAATCCTAGGCAGGTACCTTGCTGCCTCATGATTTAAGTTTTTTCCTGAGACACTTGGTAACCTCCTTGGCCTAGGAAATTTAGAGCACTCACAGTCAATTCCATATATGTTTCATTAAGTTCAGTTGCTAGTAAGAGATCACCAGCATACTGCAGGACCAACCCTTCTGGGTTCTCTTTTTTCCAGACCTGCAATTCTTTTGCCAGCTGGTTCGCAAAAATCATTGCACTGTTTTATATCCTTGCAGTAACACAGTCCAGGTAAACTGAGTCTTCTGACCAGTTTGGGGGTTTTCCCATTCAAAGGCAAAAATGCCCTGACTTTGCTTATCAAGAGGTATGCAAAAGAAGGCATCCTTCAAACCTATCACTTTAAACCACCAGTGATTTTCCCTGATATTTTCTTTAAGGCTCTTGATTTCCCTGATTTTAAAGGATGCAATTTCTGCCTAACCAGTCTTGATCCATTTTTTAGGGAAACACTTACAGGCTGAGCTTGTTGGGAATAGCCTGGAGCTCCACTGGCTCAAACCAGCAATGTTACTGCATTTTCTCCTGCTTCTGGGTATTCCTCCAGAACTGTGTGGTTCTGGTGTTCCCTGCAACATAAAAGTCCTTCCTTTGATGGCTTTAGTCTCAGGTACCCATAATTGATTTTTCCATCTTTACATACAATCTGAGCCTCCAATTTGCTTAACAGGTCTCTTCCTAAAAGAGGAACCAGACACTCAAGCATATATAGAAATCAGTGTATTATCCACTGTTTTCTGAATTTAATGGGGTTAAAGAATGTTCATTCTTCCACTTCTCCTGTTGCACCAACAACATTTGCAGTTTCTTGGCTATTTTTCCCTGGTTCGTATTTAATACCAAGTAAGTGGGCAGTGTCTATTAAAAAGTCAATTTTCCACTTCGTCAGCTTTGTGGTAACCAGGGATTCAGCTGTGGATTCTGTCCCTGGTTCCCTTCATCCCTGGAGGAGGGGTAGGTCTGTTCCCTCTGTTCCCATCTGCCTGTGGGGACATTCCTGTTACCAAAGCCCAAACCATCTACAATCTGCACATTGATTCACTCCTGGGGACTCAAACCCCTCTATTGACAAATGGAGGGAGTGCCCACATGGAACAGAAAAAGGGGTGAATAAATGCTAGATATTTAACTGTCCTCCCCCCCCAACAGAACAAAACACCCAAAATTCTATAGAAAGAAAAAAACCCAAAACAGCTGGCAACATGGTAGGAAAAGGTTTTTAGGGGTTTTTTCCTGTCTCAAGGAAAAAAACCCTAAAAAACAAGGGGTTCATGCAGAAGCTTGACCAAAATCAGATGGGAACCTGGTGAGTCCCTGGTGTTGGTCTCCTCTTCACAGCAGCTGAAGCAGGTGGATTTGGTGTCCTTTCTGCTGCTGGCTCAGATGATCTGAGGTCAGGGGCTGAGATGGAGCAGCCTTCTCTGGCCGGTTCTTCTCCCACTGGTCATTCTCTCTGATCTCAGACCAAAACCAAACTGTGCAGTTCACTTTGAGGAAAGCTACCAAGTGATCACAGCCTCTCCAAGGACAGGGAAAGGGAAAAAACTTCTTGCCTGAGCTAACAGAAACCAAGCAAAAAAGAAAAAAAGAATGCAGTCTGCACAGCACCACAGATGCCTGGGGAGTGATGCTTTGAAAAAACCCAAGGAAGAGGGGCTCACCCTCCCACCCCCCACCAGAGCCTTAAAGGTACAGCAACCATTTTGGGCATAAAACAGATGATCAGGGAATAAATTATAATCATTAAATCACCCAAGATGCTGGTTACTTTCAAACCAGCACAAGCATCAAAAAATGAAGTTACTTGAGTAGGAATAACAATATGGGATTTTTACAAGTGTTGCTCATATTTGGATGTAAGAGGAATAGGCATTTTAAACATGCATTGGTTGCCAGATCCAGACAATATGGCATACCACTGCCTTAGCAGAAATCAAGCTAGAAAAGCTTAACCCTGTAAATAGAAAGAAATACACACCTGTATTTGGGGAATATTTGGACTGCAGTTCCAGAAAAGTTCTCAAAAGGATAGCTGGCTACTCCAGCTTGCTGCCTACATGGTGCTGATAACCATTGTTAGTAGTAGTTGGGTACTAGGTAACTTCAGTTTCATTAGTGATTGCTGTTTTTGATGTCTCATAAGTTTCTTTTTATAGACTGCTATAAGTTTGTTGCTGGCAAATTTTACTGAAAGTTGTTCCCCACTGACCTTTTCCTCTTTCCTTGGGTGTAGTTCCTTGGGATCTCCCTGAAACCTGGTTGGTGGGAGGGATAAGGGTGAAAATCTGGGATATGTAAATTTAGTTGGGTTGTGGGGGTACCTGGACCTGTAAGGGTATGCTCTGAAAAGCAAGGCAGCCTTAGTTGAACTCACAAACCTTATGAGTCCAACAAGTAGGAAAAAATAGTTTTGTAAAATTGTCTAACATTCAAGAATGCTGAACCTCACCAAAGAAGACTGTTATACTGTCTCAGGTTACAATGTAAGATGTAATCAAAAGTATGTATTATATCACCTTCTTTATTAGCTGTTAAAAGCAGGTGGGGCAGTGTTCTTTATCTCTTCCAGGACTCATCCCTGATAACTCCCTCTGGGGAGTTATCTTCTGCTAATGGGCTATTAAGTGTCCCTGCATGGCTGATAAAATTCCATCATCCCATTGTGAGATGCTCCGTCCAGGGGGAGGAGCCCAGCATTCTAAACTGGATATAATGTGAGCTGTGGAACACCACAGGCAGCTTTACCTACTGGACTCCCAGAGGACAAGAACCACAAAGCCACCCCTGGATCTTCAGAGGAAGACCAGACCCTTCTCCAGGATCCCTGCTCCACCAGAACCACACCTGTCACTGCAGGAGGACTGCAGCCACCATTTAATTGGATTGCTGCCACCACTCTGACCCACAGGGTGCCAGGTTATACCCTGACTCAGTCCAAGCCTTTTCTGCCTTTATTTTCTAACCAGCATCAGCTGATGGCAGAGGAGAGCAGTGTGTGCAGCTTTGTGTTCAAGAAGCGGGTCCGAGCCGTGGGCGGCGGCTGGCGAAAACGTCCCAGCAGTGAGCAGGACAGCAGTGGGGAGGAGGGCAGCACCGTGGTGAGGAAGAAGCTGCCCAGGGACACCCCCAACCCCATGATCCAGAGGACCAGGCGCTGCATGAAGGAGAGGCCGGAGTATGCACAGAGCAGCAGCGAGGATGAGGATCCTGCCAAGGAGATCGGGGTCACCTACAAATCGACCAGGTCAGCAAAACCTGCTGGCCCAGAAGACATGGGGGCCACAGCAGGGTATGAACTGGACACGGAGAAGGACAAGGATGCCCAGGCCATCTTTGAGCGCAGCCAAAGAATCCAGGAGGAGCTGAGAGGAAAGGAAGACGATAAAATTTACCGTGGTATTAACAATTACCAGAAGTACCTGAAGCCCAAGGACACAGCGATGGGAAATGCCTCCTCAGGGATGGTCAGGAAAGGCCCCATCCGTGCTCCGGAGCACCTGCGGGCCACGGTGCGCTGGGACTACCAGCCTGACATCTGCAAGGACTACAAAGAGACCGGCTTCTGTGGCTTTGGGGACAGCTGCAAGTTCCTGCACGACCGCTCGGACTACAAGCATGGCTGGCAGCTGGAACGGGAGCTGAACGAGCGCCGCTACGGCACCAGCGACGATGAGAACTATGAGGTGAGCAGTGGTGAGGAGGAGGTGCCCTTCAAGTGCTTCATCTGCAGAGGTTCCTTCAAGAACCCCGTGGTCACCAGATGTGGGCACTACTTCTGTGAGAGCTGTGCCCTGCAGCACTACCGCAAATCCCAGCGCTGCTACGTCTGCGGGAAGCAAACCAGCGGCGTCTTCAACCCTGCAAGAAAGCTCATGGCAAAATTGGAACCCCAAGACTCAAACATTTGAGAAACACCAATAGGAGAATGATGTTTTTTTTTTTTAAATTGAGATGGTTTTGAGTTGAATAGTTTCTTGTTTGTAGTGTTGAGTTGTAATTTGTAGATATATTTGGGATATGAGGGACTTAAGGATTTTATCTATTTAAGGACATGGGTCACAAACCCCAAACTAAGACAAGCTGTTTATTATGTTGTTTTTTCTGACAGTTCTAAAGTTGAATTTTTTCTTGTTTGTAGTGTTAAGTTTCAATTTGTAATTCCTGCAGCATGCTATCCTGAAAGATTGTATTGCTGGATGTTTGACAGCTCCTGGATGATACATGAGATGCATCCCTGCCTAGGGGGGCTGGGCTTGTCCACTTGGGTGGAAAGCCTTATTTGACCTGGGCTTATCATCAGTGACATCATGCTGGCCTTGTCATCCTGTTTGTCACATTGCAGCTGATCTGAAACCCAACCATCCTAAAAGGAAACAACTCCCTGGGTGAACAAGGATAAGGCTGGATTCAAATCTACACAGGGACCCTCAGCCAATGTCATTCAGCCCTAAATGCAGATGTGTCATTAGCCAGAGAGCTGGATAGTGCTCAATGAATCACATGTGTAAGCTTGGGAAGTTTGCAGCTCCTGTAAAAGGAGCTGTGAGAATAAACTTGAGGTTGTTTTTCACAAGAACCTTCGAGAGTTGTGTTGTTTGTATGTCTCTGATGAATGACCCACCATAACACTGTCTGCAAAGGGCCCCGCAGAGGATGGCAAAGAACACTTTGCCCTTTTTAAACAGAGGAAGGGGGAACTGTCCCAGCCACAGCTGGCCTGTGGGCTGTACAGATAAATTGGCCATAACAGACCCTAACTTGACCAGTCTAGCTGTTACAGAGTAGAAGTAAATGAGTCTCCAGGATAAGACAATCATAGGCTGGATTTGAACTCAAACAGGGACCCCAACCAATCTCATTCAAGCCTCAATACAGACTGCTAAGTCTGCAGTGAGCTGGGTGGTGTTAAGACCTTGGCCAATCAGATGTGTAAGCACAGGAATTTTGAAACCTCTATAAAAGAATTATTGAGAATTTATTGATATTATTTGTAAGTTTCGCAAATTGGCATAATTGACAAGAATCCCCTGTTAGAAGTACAGTTACTGCAGTAATTCCCCCTCTTGGTTTGGCCCCCTACTGAAGCCTCCCATTTCCTTCTAGCTCCACATTGTTTATATCTAAATACATGGGAAAGTAAAATGGCTTTTGTTCACTGAAGAAGCAAGATTAGCATAGGACTCCAGGAATGTGTTTATCTAACAAAATACTGCAATTAGCTGAAGAAACTATATAACTATACAGTAATAGTCTACAGAGCTACAAATATATGAAAAACATATAAAAAGCAAAAATCTTTCGGCATCAATGACAAAATTGTATAATGAAAAAAATTTCAAGTGATGGTTAATTTGCTACCGTCTATTAAATATATGTCTGAAGTTATATAAGTGAATATAAAAAGTGGGTTTGAGTCTTGGTGCCAGGTTGAAAGTATAAAATTGTCATCATTGAGTAAGAAATGACACAGACTCACCAGAGGGTTGGTTTGCATGAAGGATGTGTCTTTACTTCAGATCCTGTTTTATACATTGCTCCAATACAGATAGACCTGGCTGGTCAATTAATCAGTACATTCCACCTGACTGGATAATTTATAAGACACTTTTCTAATAAACAATCTTTGAAAAAAACAAGAAAACAGAGAGTCAGAAAACACCACCTGCAGGTTATGATAAGCTATCATTATTTATCTTCTACACCCCAAAGTCTCACAAGCCAATTCTGGGAAAACTTATCATCTAGTTTTCTCGCTCTCTGACCAGCCTGTGACATCCACAGGTCCCCCTTTTTGTTTAAATCCTCTGCAGGGTCCTTTGCAGAAAGGAGAACAAACAGAGCTGCAAAGGTTCCTGTAGCAGTTGCTAGTTATCAATCAGAACCTCAATTGGATGCTGATTTAAAATGGTCAGAGAGATTGGATCTTGTGATTCCCTCCTACTAGAAATAAACTATTAATCCTAAAATCAGTTACTTATTCTAATACAATATCAATACTAAGTCTAATAATATAGTAACAACTTATCATTAATTTGTTGAAAGAACTGCCAGTCTTAGCCTGTCAACAGTCCTTTTCAGAAACAAAGAAAGGATGGAATGTTCACTCCCCACTCGTGGAGGGGCCATCTGATTGATGGTTGACATCTTGATCATCACTCTGAGGTTGCCTGTTGGCCACATTCTGTCTTTGGTGTCACAATCAGGGCAGACATGCCTCACAGGTACCCATCAAACTCCAGTATCTTTGGAAACACTTGCATACCCATAGCCCCAGGTGTCATACAACGGGGACAGTTCTTTCTCAGTTAGTCCCAAGTAAGGACACAACCAGCTGATGACACCTGTCAATTTCTGGGCATCATTCAAGATCTTAACAGAATCCGAGAATTGCACCTCCTGGTGCTGAATAGTTCTGTCAAGAATTTTGACTCCCAGATATTTCAAAGGAGGGTGCTGCTGAACCTTCTCCGGGGCCACCTGCAGCCCACAAGAACGCAGAGCAGTGAACAGCTGAGGCTGTACCCTCAGCAACTCATCCTGGGGGATGCTGCCACCAGGATGCTGTCCATGGAATGATAACAAATGCGTGAGGAAACTGCTTGTGGACTCCAGACAAGGCCTGAGCCACATACCGCTGACAGATAGTCAGGCTATTGTGACAGCAAAACCTGTGACAAAACCTTCCATTTGACACAGAGTGGAAATTCTCTAGAGTAGAAATCCATTTTGATTTAGGTGAAATGTACATCTTTGAGTTCAGTCTGTAGTTTGAAGCCTGTTGTCTGTAGCCTGCCTGCAAGGCCTAGGCTCAGGGATTCAGTGAAGGACAGAGATAAGTGGGGGGAGACAGAGAATGATAAAGAGAGACAGAGACTGCTGTGAAAGCAGGTCAGCCTGACCTAGGAATCCTTTCTGATATAGAAGAACTGGTGGCAAATATCATGGGAAATTCATAAAAATGAATATGTATGAACCTATTGTGAAACTGTATGCATATGTATTTGAGAGGGGGATAAAAAGAGACCTGAAGTTCCCAGAGGTACGCATGCCTTTTAAGGAGAGCAATCTCCACATGCGTCCGGCACTGTAATAATAAACATACTGGCTTTACAACTTTCACAGAGTTGTGGAGTTTTTGGCTGTCTCCGCAAAACACATTGATATCTCTGCACAGGTACAGCATTGCTGACTGAAGGCACTGTGAAGGCAAACTTTGGTTTGTCATCAGGATGCAAAGGAATTGTGAAAAAAATTTTCTTCAAATCAATGATCAAGATGTCCCATCCAGCAGGGAGCATGGTGGGTGTGGGCATACCAGGATGCAGTGCCCCCATACTTTCTGTCACTGCATTAATTTTTCAGAGGTCCTGTTCCAGCCTCCATTTCCCAGATTTTTTCTTTATCACAAAGACAGGAGTATTCCAGTGACTAGTAGAAGGCTCAATGTGTCCTCGTTGCAGTTGCTCCTGAACCAGTTCACAAAGGGCAGCCATTTTTCTTTTGTCTGGTGCCACTGATGAACCCAAATGGGTTTGTCCACCAGCCACTGTAAAGGCAGTGTAGGATATCTTCTGCCCTTCAATGCAGTGTCCCCAGTTAAAAATCCATCCCACTTCTGGCTGCTCCCAAAGACTGACTGGAGCTGCAGTGACACAGGGCTGAACTGTGGCTGTCTGCCCATTCACATTACTGATCAGCACAGAGTGTTGGCTCACCAGGGCACGTGCCACATCCCCCAGCCCTTCAGTGGCCAAACCTATGGGAGCCAAAGGCCACATAAGAGGCCATACAAAGAGGGAGACGACTGTCACATCCACCCCGGTGTTGAGAAAACCTTGGAGATGGATCTGAGGCGGCCAGGCACCCAGCAGAATCAGGGTACATGTCATCTGTGGCGGCTGAGCAGAAACTTATGCAGAGCAGAAGACTTGTGGCAGTCCCGTGGATTCGAAGCCACCATTCCCATGAGTCTGCTGGCCAGTCCTGGGGACACATGACTGAAAAGGCACAAGTTGAGCAATCTGAGTCCCTGATGGAATAGTGACGGGGGGTGTGCATGAAAACCGTAGCACAAATTTGGCCTAGAAAGTCAGAGTCAATGACTCCTGGGTGCACAAAGATTCCTTAGTGGGTGACACTAGATCTTCTCACAAGCAGTGCACCCAGTCCTCGTCAAAAAAGGTCTGAACACATCCAAAGAAAAATTATATTTACTACAGGATTCTAAGAAAACTGTGTTGGTGGTATGTACATCCACACTGGTGGAGCCCTGGGTGATCCCTCCAAGCTGGCTGGGCAGGTCTGAGCCAGCACCATGCCCTGAGGAATCACCTGTGTCAGGGCACAATTCCCTTGTGCTCATTGTCCCGTTCTTGGGTCCGCCAAAGGCTGGCCATTGGCATGAAATTTAGCCTTGCATTGCTCAGCAAAATGACCTGGCCTTAGGCATCTAGCGCACAAGAAGGAGGCACCCGGCCATGATGGATTGCATGTTCCTTGTCCTCCCTTGCCCTTATTTTTGCTCTTCTGTTGTCCACCCGCTAAGGGTATGTGGCCTGGCTGTAAGGGAGCCATCGGAGCAGGCACTGTGCGGCCTACAGACCCTACCCAGGCACATGCATTGACCATGTCTACTAGTGATGGGATGCCTGGAAGAGTAGCTATGATCCTCTTGCACTGACTGTTTGCATTGCACTGGGCTAACTGCTTGCATAATGTCTCCCTTAGGGCATCATCCTCAATCTGCTTCTCAAGGGCGTCAGCAAGCTTCTGGACAAATGGCAGAAAACGTTCATCTTCTCCCTGAGTTATTGCTGCAAATGCTGGCCCGGGGGCGGCCAATTCAATAGTTCTTAACAATGCACGAAATCCTGCCCTTTGACTCTGCTCAAGAACAGCAGAGTCCCAGGTAGCCTCAAAATTAGGACTGGAAGAGACCTGTTCTCCGAGGAGAACGTCCACCCCCACCTGAAACCTAGGATCTTGCTGAGGCAAATACCTGTTGCCTGCTGCAGCCTTTTCAGCAGCCTCCCTCCAGTACTTCAAAAAAATACCAAATAGCACAGGCTCGAACAGTACCTGAGCTATTTTTCTAATATCAGATGGAAAAAGCAGGCCTGATTTTAGCACTCTGAGAGTCTGCAAAACTTGTGCAGAGCCAAGGCCATATTCTTCAACATCACGTAGCAAATCTCGGGCCACCTCCCAGTCAATCACATTATGCCTGGCAGCGCGTACTGAATTTGAGACAGCTTTAGAGGAACAGGAGGGGGAAGCTGGCAGGGGGTGTGACGTTGGCTGGACCAAACACCTGCGGGCAGGGGCTGATGATGGGCATGGCTGGGACATCTCTGCAGGCTCCCTGGCTCTCGATACAGGAGCTGATGGAGTGACCAGTGGGGTTGTGACAACCGCTGATGGTGGGGATGGCTCCGTCCTCACCCGCGATGGTGGTGGTGGATCTTGAGTCAGGAACTGCAGCTCCTGCTGGCCGTGAGAGAGTCGGACCCTGGCGTGCAGGGCAGGTGAAGGTGAGGCCTGGCAGGACCAAGTGGCTTTTGGGGTGGTGCTACGCTGTCCCCCTGCTCCCTGACAAAAAAACACGGGCATCACCAGCAGGAAAACTTATGTAGTTTTCTCGCTCTCTGACCAGGCTGCCACACCACATAAAATGCAATTGTACGGTGAATTCTAAAGTATGTGGTGCACAAAACAGTTTGGTTTTAGTTGCAAAAGCTAAAACAAGGGTTTTGGTGTGGGGATTAGGGTTCCTTCTAAATTTAATTTGTTATAAGGGCTGAACCAAATCTTATAATTGCCTGGGTGAATTGTGAATTTTGCAGCTGTGTGGTTTTGTGGGGTTGAAGTCCCCCCTTGTGCCTTTTTGCGTGGTTTGTATGGACCTGCCAGAATTGGCAGGTCTGAGTCCTGAAGCCAATTCTGCAGCTCTTGCCTCGTGGGATTCAGTCCCCTCTGTGCTGTTTAAGTCTCAACTGTGGGTATAAGAGAAAAAAAAATGAATTGCATGATTGAGTTCTGCAGGTTATACTGTCAGTTTGTTTCTTAGGAGCATATATGTCTGCATGTGAATAGGAATAGGTTGTGTGTGTTTGGTCTCACCAGTATACAAAAATTGGAAGAGGAACGCCTGTTACATAAAAGAACTTTTGTTGAAAAATTGTTAGTCTCAGGTTGCAATGCAAGATGTAACCAAATGCATGTATGCTGTTACCATCTGTTAAAACCAGGTGGGGCAGGGTTCTTTATCTCTTCCAGGACCCATCCTCCCTCTGGGCATTATCTTCTGCTAATGGCCCATTAAGTGTCCCTGCATGGCTGATAAAATTTCATCATCCCATTGTGAGATGCTCCGCCCAGTGGGAGGAACCAAGCATTCCAAACTGGATATAATGCGAGCTGTGGAACACCGCAGGCAGCTTTTCCACTGGATTCCCAGAGGAGCAGCTTTTTTCTCCACTGCATTCCCAGAGGAAGGCCCATCTACAGCACCACTGGACCTCCAGAGTAAAACTTCATCCTTCTCCAGGATCCCTGCTCCTCCAGAACCACAGCTGGCCTAGTGGGATTCAGAGGGCTGAGCCACCATTCAATGGGACTGCTGCCACCACCCTGACCCACAGGGTACCAGGCTGTATTCTGACTCTGTCAGTGCTTTTTGTACTGCTGCATTTTATTTTATTTTCCTAGTAAAGACCTGTTATTCCTATTCTCAAATCTCTTCCTGAGAGCATGGCAGTGCTGCTGGAGACCACGGTGGGCGACCTGGTCATCGACCTGTACACGGAGGAGCGGCCCCGAGCATGTCTGAATTTCCTGAAGCTCTGCAAGGTCAAGTACTACAACTACTGTCTTATTTATAATGTCCAGCGGGATTTTATTATACAAACTGGTGACCCCACAGGAACCAGCCGTGGAGGGGAATCCATATTTTGTCAACTCTATGGTGATCAAGCCAGATTTTTTGAGGCAGAAAAGGTGCCCAGAATCAGGCACAAGAAGAAGGGAACAGTGTCAATGGTGAACAATGGAAGTGATCAGCATGGATCACAGTTCCTCATTACCACAGGGGAAAACCTGGATTACCTTGATGGTGTACATACAGTGTTTGGAGAAGTGACAGAAGGCATGGATGTATTGAAGACAATTAATGAAACCTTTGTAGATAAGGATTTTATCCCATATCAAGATATCAGGATAAATCATACAGTAATTTTACATGATCCCTTTGATGATCCACATGCCTTGTGTGTTCCTGATTGCTCACCAGATCCTACAAAGGAGCAGCTCGACAGTGGCAGAATAGGAGCAGATGAAGAAATTGATGACATGAAAGGACGGCCTGCAGATGAAATAGAAGAAGTTCAGGCTGAAAAAGAAGCAAAAAGTCGTGCTATTCTTCTGGAAATGGTGGGAGACTTACCAGATGCAGACATCAAGCCACCAGAAAATGTGCTGTTTGTTTGTAAACTGAATCCTGTGACCAAAGGTGAAGACCTGGAGATAATATTTTCACGATTTGGTCCCATTAAAAGTTGTGAAGTGATCCGAGACTGCAAGACTGGTGAATCTCTTTGTTACGCTTTCATTGAGTTTGAAAAGGAGGAAGACTGTGAGAAAGCCTACTTCAAAATGGACAATGTGCTGATTGATGACAGACGGATACATGTGGATTTTAGCCAGTCTGTTGCCAAGGTTAAATGGAAGGGAAAAGCTGGGCAGTATACCAAGGAAGATTTCAAGGACTATGAGAAGGAATGTGACAAACCTTCTAAATTTGCTCTGAAAGAAAAAGTAAAACCAAAGCGAGATGCCAAGTATGACCTCGTGTTGGATGAGGATATAGAGGAGTCTCACACAAGTCAGTCACACCTGGCTAAAAAACAGAAGAAGAAGAAGCACCATCTCCGTGAAGAAGATAACAAGAGGACCAAAAAATCTAAGGAGTCTGACAAAAAGCATGAAGAACACTGCAGGGAGAGGAGCAAAGGTGAGAAGAGACACAGGCATTCGAGCAGCAGCCATTATAAGGAGAGATTACACTTACAGTAGACAAAAAGACAAGTACAGATGAAGGGAAAAGCAGAGGGGAACTAAAATAATAAATTTGACTTTTTTACAAAAAAAAACCCAAGCAAACAAAAAAAAACAAAAAAAAACCACAAAAAAACCAAAAAAAAAACCACCAAAAAAAAAAAAAAAAAAAAAAGGAGCAGAGCTGCAGCAGTGCAGTGACCAGTCTCAGTCTGTAGGCAGAAACTTTCTCTTGTAATTTTGTTTCCTAAGGTTGTCTGTTAAATCAGTGTCTCCATTCATAGGAAGATGTGTGTTGTTACCAGTTACTGTGTGTTTTAATCTGCCCCCTGTTCATGGGGAAGATAAGCTCTTGTGAAATCATGTTCCTCACTGATATTAATAAAGGTTTGCTAGTAGATATTTAGGAAAAGCCTCCCAGTCAAGGTCCTGGCACTGGCCTGTTGGGAATTATGCCATCAGACCCAGGGGATTGTACTAAAAATGTAATCAAGTCACTTTGACTTGCTTATTTTGTCTTTTAAAAGCTGGACCCCCTTTTGAGGTAAAACTGGAAACTTTTCCTGGGAAAGGTTCTCCAGGTCCTCACTGTGAAATGAGGAGGATCCTCTCCCTTGATGGAGAGGGTCCTGCTGGAAGCTGCCAGACACCTGAACAATGTGTGATCACCCCATATAGGGGCATTAAGAAAGGATGCTGCTGATGTGGCAATCTGTGATAGGCCCCTTAGAGTAAAACACCATATAAGGAAATACTATGTCTTGAAGAAGTGTATAAAAATGTCTTGTTTCTCTCAATAAATGTCTGATTATCACTATGGGTCTGAGTCCATTCCTTGGTCATTACATACATGCACACACTAGTAAAGATGTGTTATTCCTTTTCTCATATCTTTGCCTGAAAGCCCCTTAATGTCAAAATTATGACAATTCAGAGGGAAGGGGGTGTAGTGGTTTTGGTTTGCCAATTGGATTTGACAGCCCCTGGGCAAGATGACTGAGCACCTTGTGGCAGGAGCTGCTCTCAGGGGCTGGAGGTTGAGCAAGGCCCTGCCCTGGCAGCCTGTGCAGCTGAGCCTTCATGGTCAGAGCCAGAACAAAAGCTCCCAAAAAACATTCAGTGGTGTCAAGGTCAACAATTCCAGCGAATTAACTTGATCCTACCTAAGCAACATGATTCCTGAGTCTCAGCTATTTGGCCTTTAGAACAATGGTCAATTATTTCTATTTCTCTAAGAGACATTGGACATTATCTTTTGTCTTCCCATGCCGCGAGACCCTGTATCAGTGACATGACTGGATTAAATAAATTTTGTGGATTGTCACTGGTCTTTTTTGTGTCTTATCCCATATCTAACAGATAGCCAGTAACAGCCTTAATAAGATGCAAGCTGTTTGAACACCAGAACAAAAGAGAGATAGAGCAATTATAATTATTATATTATTATTATAATTAGAAATTACAATTTCTCTATCTCTCTGTGACAGAGCGATAGAGAAATTATAAAAGAAAGGCCTCATAAAATCAAGCCTTGCTTTGCTAAATTAGATGGCCTGTCACTTCTCAGTGGAGCTAAGTAGTTTGCAAGCTCCCATGTTAAAACATGCTGAGAATGAGCGTTTGTTAACACAACAATCTATTCCTAGGGTGAAAAACAAGTGGTTGTCAGAGGCTGGAAAGATTGATGTCCAGGCTGATGGCCTTATGAGAATTGAAATGTTGTATCTGAGTCTCAATATATATACAATTGAGTTTGTAGTTTAGATTGTGCTGTTCTGAAAGACGTAAATAAAAAGGAATAGTTTCATTTGCTGAGAACATTATGGCATACTTTATGCCAACAAACTGCACCATTCTATATTCTTCATGTTTATAGTCACACCAACTTGCCTGGGTTCATTGTAGAAGGAAATGACTGTGCAGATAAGATAACAGCCCTGGTGTGGGCTGCCCTGGTACCAGACACATTACACCAGGCAATTCAGTCACATCAGTTTTTCCATCAAGGGGCTCATGCCCTACAACATCAATTCCATCTTACATCTGCACCAGCACGTGATGTCATTGCCTCGTGCTCATGTCAGCAGCATGTCACCATGACCCAGGATGGAACAAACCCCAGAGGGCTACAAGCTCTTCAGCTATGGCAATCTGACATTACTCATGTGTCAAAATTTGGTCCCCTTAAATATGTTCCTGTTTCTGTGGACGCCTACTCTAAGGCCTGTTGGGCCTCTGTGGTGTGGACACACAGATACGAGGAAGAAATTTTTTTTTAGATTAAGGGCGGTGAAACCCTAGAACAGGTTACCCAGAGAGGCTGTACATGGTCAATCTGTCCTGCCTCCAGCCAGGACAGGTGATTTTTGCAGTAGCATGATTGCCATGGTGCCAGGACCCAGAGGTTATTCTCTCCCACCTTACATCATGGGCAGGGGAAGGAGCACAAGGGGTCATTTCTGCTCAAATAAGCATACCAGAGAGGTGGCTTGGTTCCAAGCCAAGGGGAGCAGGTTCAATGTGAATAATTTCCCCCCCCAAAGGCCGGAATGAACAGGGGATGGGCAAGAGGTTGGTAGGAAACACATCCAGGACAGCTGACCCTAACTGACCAAAGGGATATTCCCAGAGTCACAGAATGGCTGAGGTTGGAAGGGACCTCCAGAGATCTGTGAGGCCTTAAAGGGCACAGTTGCCTGTCCCAAACACTGTCAAGATCACAGTGGAAGGAACTTGCCATAAGATGAACAACAGTTCATCAGATAAGCTCAGAAGAGAGCAATTTGTGACAGAAAGGTGCTCATTCCAGGCCTGGCAGAGGTGAGATCTGGTCATCACAGGCAAACAACACCGAATATATAATCCAAATGTAATTCATTGCCTCTGATGTTACCATGCAATAAACACAGCATATTAACAAAGCAATTCTGATTCCTCTCTGTGGCCTTAAAAAGGCCATAATGATGAAAAAATAGTTCCCCATGTGTGGAAATAGATACAGGGCAAAGTGCAACATCCATGTGAATACATCAGGCATCATGATGATCAGGGACTTTATTTACCCAATACACAAATGCTTTAGAAAAAAATTCTAATTCCAACTTCTCTCTTTTGCCCCACACTGGGTGCCAAAAGACATGCTGGTTTCTAAGTAAACTGGTGGGAGAATAAGCCCCACTCAATCACATTGAGAGAGATTTCAGGCTGGAGTTACCTGTGTCAGACTGGGGAAGATCTCTTGAGAGACATCTTGGGAGCTTGGAATGTGTGTAGGGGATGGGTCAGACCTTGCATTGCTGAGGTTGTGCCCTGTCCCCATATACAGCAGCTCCACAGACAGGCTGAGAGAGTTGGGGTACTCTGGAGAGACCTTGCAGAAGCCTTCCAGTGCTTCAAGAGAACCAACAAGAAGCCTGGAGAGGGATTTTTTGTCAGGGCATGTACTGACAGGACTAGGGTAAATGACCTTAAGCAGAAGTTTTACAACAGCAGGCTGGAACTAGATGACCTTTAAAGTCCCTTCCAACCCTAATCATTCCATGATTCTATTAGAAAAAAAAAATACAAAGTGCATCTGGGCGTAAATAAAATACAAGTACAATATAAAGTTGTGCCCAGGTGCACTGACCAACTACAGAAGGGAACAGAGAACACACAGGTGCATTGCACAAACATGAGGGGTATAAAGGGTTGGGCTAAAGAACAAGAAGGGCAGATGCTTGAAGCCTTCTGAAGTGGGATGATGTTACTGTGTGTGGGTTGAAGCTTTCTGATGGTGACACTCCGTGTGTCGTGGCTGTCTCAACTGTGACATATACACACATATATGCCCACTGTCTTGTTGCCCTGTAAACTGAAATAAACATGGCCAGGAGACTTCCTCTCCTTTATAATGCCTTTATTAAAAGTGATCAGCTCAGGATTGGGCGGCTCGGCAGGGCTGCAGTCCCCGTCGCGTCTCCCAGGGCGACTCAGAGGAGGAGGATATGTGCAGCTCCGTCCACTAGGGGCAGAGCCGGGGGATCCAGTCCTTGTGGGAGCTTTAGGGCGTGAGGTCCCCGTCAGATGTTGCTCCTGTGACCTTCCCAGGTGGCTAGTCCCGGCGTTGGAACCATTCCCTGCTCAGGGCGAGAGGGGCTCCGCATCTCTGCAGGCTCAGCCATCGGCTCCTCATGTCCAGACATCATTTTAGTCTCTCAATTCTTATTTGGCTCGTTGTTTTTGGGGTTTTCTCGTTGCATTTCGAGTCGGGGTCCCACAAAGCATTCTGGACTTTGGAGTCACTTTGCATAACCCCCCCCACCCTCTCAGGTGTCTTCCCTATGTTGTAAGAGAGCACAGCCTCGGGGGAAGGGTCCACCTCACCCAGCCAGGCTTTTTACTAATACAAAAGAAGAGATAAGCCTTAACGACCCGGTATTACAATAACAAAGCACTAAGAATCCTGGCAGCGCCTGAGACCTGGCTGCCCCCCTGCAACTCTTTCTCACAAAAAAAATATTAACTGAATTTTTGTTCATAACATAAACAGTGGTACAAAATGGGACCTTCTGAGCCCTTCTGGACTGCAGAGGCTGTGACCAGCAACCTCCCTCTGAGTGGGGCCTCTCAGTGAGTGAACTCTCAAGTTTACTGCTCTCAGAGAATCCCTGATGAATCCTTGGCTGAGACCCTCACTCCTCAAGGCTCGACCCTTGGCTTGTGGAGAAGATGCAAAGGCATCTGAAGTGAATATTTCACTGCCTTTGAGGGGAGTTTTTAGCAGGTACCTTGTACAGACTCTTTATGTCTGTGTGCATGCAAGTGTGCCTATGCTATAGTAAATGTGGGAGAAATGCTTGGCACAGCTACAGCTGCTCTGAAGCTGCACAGGTAAATTTGGCCATAACAGAATCCCAATTTGGCTAGCCTGGTTTGTAAACCAGTCCCCAGGTGAGGCAATGATAGGTTCTCCTGCTGGAAAATATATCCATTTCAAATTGGTTTATGTAACTTAAGCCAGGGTTGTTCACCTTTGTCCTGGGGGAAGAGAACAGAAGCTTCTTTCCAGGGCACTGGTTATCTGTGTGAGGCCTGATGTACTCAGCATATCAACAGACTGGGAATAGCACCAAAGAGATAAAGGCCATCAACAGAACATCAGCACCCATTTAGGAACATCTATCCCAGACTCTGCCTCTGGAACAGCTGGAGAAACCTCCTGAAAAGCCTGATAAGAAAATCAAGGAATGAAAATCTAATTAACATCAGAAGCAAAGAAATCCAGATCCAATAGGGCACCAAATACAAGAACTTTGCAACCTGGGACCCAAGAATGCTGACTGAATTAATTTCTATGAGTTTTGACTGTATAAAACATCTGAAAAATCTTGTAAAAGTGGTGTGTGATGGATTGAGTCTCTCTGCATACCTGGGCTATGTGTGTGGATGAGATGCTTTCTATGGTACATCCTGGCCAGAACAACATCCTGGCCAGATAATAAAATAATGCCTTGACTTTCTAACTTAAAAAATGTTGGGAGGGTGCCCTAGGTTGCAATGCAAGATGTAACCAAAAGCACGTATGCTTTATCTGTTAAAACCAGGTGGGGCAGGGTTCTTTATCTCTTCCAGGACCCATTCTCCCTCTGGGGGGTTATCTTCTGCTAATGGGCCACTAAGTGTCCCTGCATGGCTGATAAAATTCCATCATCCCATTGTGAGATGCTCCGCCCAGGGGGAGGAGCCAGGCATTCCAAACTGGATATCATGTGAAGTTTGGGACAACACAGGCAGCCTTTTCCACTGGGTTCCCAGAGGAGCAGCTTTCTTCTCCACTGCATTCCCAGAGGGAGACCAGGCCCATCTACAGCAGCAGGACCTCCAGAGTAAAACTCCACCTTTCTACAGGATCCTTGCTCCAACAGAACAACATCTGTCACTGCAGGAGGGCTGAGCTACCATTGAATGGCACTGTGCCACCACCCTGACCCACAGGTGGTCAGGTCTATTCTGACTCTGGTAGAGTTTTTGTACTGCTTCATTTTATTTTAAATTGTAGTTGTGACTTGGGATCTCCCACTGGTTTGCTTTCAAACCAGCGCAGAGGGTTTTTGTTTTTCCCATAGTTGTGGTTCCAAAATTCTTAAGCACTCTTAATTTTTTAAAGTAAGACAGGGGTGTAAGTAAATCACTACTTAGTACTTGGCCGCTGCCATTTCCAGAGGGGGCGGGAACTGCACAGGCACGGGGTTGGGAGCAGGATTGGAACAGGGTTGGTGTCATGGGGAAATCAGATTTCCTCAGCCCCAAGGCCATCTCCACCCGTATCAAGAGCAAGGGGCTGCAGAAGCTGCGCTGGTACTGCCAGATGTGCCAGAAGCAGTGCCGCGACGAGAACGGCTTCAAGTGTCACTGCATGTCCCAGTCCCACCAGAGGCAGCTGCTGCTGGCTGCTGAGAACCCCCAGCAGTTCATGGACTACTTCTCCGAGGAATTCCGAAGGAATTTCCTGGAGTTGCTCAGGAGGCGGTTTGGAACAAGGAGAGTGCACAACAACGCTGTGTACAACGAGTACATCAGCCATCGGGAGCACATCCACATGAATGCCACCCAGTGGGAGACCCTGACCGACTTCACCAAGTGGCTGGGGAGAGAAGGGCTCTGCAGGGTTGATGAGACCCCTAAGGGCTGGTACATCCAGTACATCGACAGGGACCCAGAGACCATTCGCAGGCAGCAGGAACAAAAGAGGAAGAAGAAGCAGGACCTCGATGATGAAGAAAAAACTGCTCAATTAGTTGAACAGCAAGTTAGAAGAGGTTTGGAGGGGAAAGAACTTGAAATGCCAGTCTATACTGAATTGAGCAGAGAAAACAAAGATGGAAAAGTTACATTTAAATTACAGAAAGGAGCAAGTACTTCAGTGTCAGCATCTTCTCAAACAAGTGTCCTTGCACTGAAGATGGTGGAGGGTGCAGTTAAAAGAACAGGAGCAGCTCAATGCTCTGGTCAGCCCAAGAAGAAAATGAAGAAATCTGCACTTGATGAGATCATGGAGCTTGAAGAGGAGAAGAAAAGAACATCTCGAACAGACTACTGGTTACAGCGTGACATCATTGTAAAAATTGTCACAAAAAAGCTGGAAGGGAAGTACCACAAGAAGAAAGCAGTTGTCAAGGAAGTGATTGATAAATATGCAGCAATTGTGAAGGTGATTGACTCTGGGGACAAACTGAAACTTGATCAGACACATCTAGAAACTGTAATACCAGCACCAGGCAAGAAAGTGTTGGTGTTAAATGGTGGGTACAGGGGAAATGAAGGCATTTTGGAGTCCATCAATGAGAAGAGGTCTTCAGTGACAATAACCATCAACTCAGGACCTTTAAAAGGGCGCAGAGTTGAAGATATCCAGTATGAAGATGTTTCCAAACTTGCCTGAGATGCTAAATCATATATCAGAGAAGATTTGAGTTCTCAAAACCTTCTTCCTGACATCTTTCAGGCAGACACAATGCTCTGTAGTACAGTAAATCCTAAATTAGTCCTTTGCTAAATTGTTACATTTAAGTTATAAGTTAAGCTAAATGCTGTTAAGTTTAATGTGCTGTTAAGTTTAAATGTTGTAAAGTGCTATTGAACCTTTAGTTCATATTCCTTTTTATCCTTACCCCTTTATCCTTTGTCACCCCCCTCCTACACCCCATCTCCATGTAAATAGTTTTCAGTTTATTTTGGTTTGGATTGATTGACTGTGGGTTTTTGTTTCTTGCTTTTCCTAGGTGTGCCTTCACCGTCTAATAAATAGTGTGAACTCTGCAAGTGATTGTTGTTATAAATGGCAATTTAAGTATTGAATTTCACATTTATGTATTTGCTTTTGCAAGTTATTATTGATCAAAACTATTTTAATATAGTACTATTTGTAACCCATTTTAACTGCTTTAACATAGTATAAAAAGCAGTTTTTGACAGTTTTTTTCTGTCAGCTTTTGCAGCCAATGCTCTGGCCGTGTGTAGTTTATAAATAGTACTGTAATAAATATATTATAGCTTAGACCTTTGCATAATATTAAAATAGAAACTGTGTACTGTTAAATACTTTAAACTAACTCAAAGTTGTGAAATAGCTATGTTGATTCAATGTATTTGTGGACTATCTTATCTGAATGATGAGATAACAGTGCCAAGAATCAGGACGCCAAGACAAAGATCTACTACTGACTCTCCAGTTTTCAGGAACTGTCAGAACAACAGAATGGAACCTCAAGAAGAAATAAAATACATCTATTTAATCCGCAGGATGGCCTGCAGACAAGTCAAAGTTAAAACCAAGCAACAGAATTCCCAGAATATGTAAAACCGCAGGAATGTCTGAATACCTATAACCTCATTCATATGCATTTAACCAATGTAATTAAAAGTATATAAGAAAATTGTTTTAGGTTAACAGTGTGCTTTTGGCAGCACCCAAGCACCCCAGCACTGGATATTGTCCTTTTAATCCATTATTAAACTTCTACAAATTTGAAAGAGTGAGTGTTATTTCTCACAATTAATTAGGAGTTAGTTGCACATGATAAAATGTGCACTGACGAAACATACATGAAAAAGGACACCTGTTAGAAGGAAGCAGCAGTCACACAGCTCAGGACACATGTACATTCCTGCATTAGCCATCACATGGAGGGCTGTACATCCCCAACACCAGATGCTGCTCATCTCATCTGCAGCCTGGGCATGGCCTGGCAGGGTGCCTGATTTTTTAAAATTTTTTTTTTTTTAACTTTTTAAAAGTTTTACTTCATCTGCCAGCCCCTGTCCTGCTGCAGGTTCACTCCCAAATTTTCCTCTCTTGCATGCCACAGCTCACCCCGTTTCTCACAGGGCTGTGTGTGTCCTAGCAGGGCTGTGCCATGGAATAGAGATGACACTGTTGAGAGAGATATCGAGCTAGAAACAAGTTTCAGAAGACGGCCTTGCAAAAGGACAGATATTTTGGAGAATTAGAACTGTGAAGGATGCATTGCAGCAGGATCACGTGGGGGGGAAAAAACAGATTATTTGGGTCAGAAGTGATAGCAAAAGCTAATAGGCTGAAAAACATTTATAAAGGTATTGTACCCAGGAAATAGGGTGGCTTCTGATAGAATGGTGTTGACTTTTATGTCTCACCCTTCTATGAGACTGATAATGGAATAAAGTCTTTTAAAATGCCTCTCAGTCTCTGTAGAGCTGGGATTTTCCAACACAGCACCCTCATGTCTCCCACAGCCAGCACCCGGGTTTGAGAGGGTGATGCCCTTGAGAGGAAAGCTAATATCTTTACAAACAATTCCATGGATGAAGCAATGGGTGGGTGTTAATGGCTTTGAAATGGGTCTGAATGTCTCTACTGCAGCAGGTTTGTGGCAGAGCTTGGCTCCTGATTCAGATAGGGGTGTGCGAAAGCCTGCATTTCCAAACTTTGGGGTAAAATGACAGGTTCAAGGGGGGATATGTGGTAGGTGGTTCGGGTAGGCTGTACCTTCCTTATACCTCAGCAGTGGGGAAAGAAAGAGGGCAAAATGCGGCCGGGACTTTAGGAATAAAGGAGGCTGTGTCCTCCAAAGGGCTTGCCCCAGTGGCCTCTCTCCTTTTATTCAAATAAAGTTGCAGGACTCCTCTGCCTCCTTTTTGGACATAAATATCTGGATTTTGTGGATTTTCCTGATTTTTTCCTGACACCCTGAAGGACTATTTTCCCTAGACATAGTTAAATATTATTAAGCACTAAATCTGGCATTTCTCACCAGGGCCGATAATCACCCACAATAAATTGGGCAGCCTTTAGGCTGCGAGAAACTTCTTAACTCAATTTTTCTGCTTTCCCCACGCCGCCACCCGCAGGTTAATATTCATCCCTTCATTCTTGGCGCAATGCCCACGTATTTCCACCCCTCAGGGTCTGGATACTGTGATGAACAAAAATTCTGCCACTTTTTTCTGTGAGAAAAAGGTTACCACTGTTGCTGCTGGGCTGCTGTCTGTGCTATGGCAATTACGGGTCGCTGTTGTTAATAGTTGTTTCTGTATCAGTGAAAGTCCTGGCTGAGGCGAGTTAATGGCCTTTCTCTGAGACAGTCAAGGGTGGGGTACCTCCCGAACAGTGAGGAGAAGAGACTTTGGAGGAGAGGAATATGCAAAATCTCTCCAAGGACCAGCATGCTGTGCGGGACCCCTGCTCCAAACGCACTGAGAAAACCCCAAAAACAACGAGCCACCTAAGAGCTGAGAGACGACGGGAAGCTGCAGACCCCTCCAGCTACTCAATCCTGAGCTCATCACTTATAATAAAGACATTAAAAAGGAGAAGAAGTCTCCTGCCTCTGTTTATACCCTCGAGGGATGAGCTGCAGGGGAGGCACAGCCCACTGCCGATATTCCAGCACCGGCCATGCCGGGACGGGACCGCTCATCCCTTCCCACTGCGGCGCGGCCGGGAGAGGCTGGGCGGCTAAAGAGGCACCTCCCCACACCCAAACCCACCCCCTTTCCCCATCCCTTTCCCGAAGCACCGCCGTGTCCTTCCCGCTGGCGCATCCCCCCGTCCCCGCAGCAGCGCCTCCGAGAGCGGCCCGGGGCGATGGGCGCGTCCCGCACCGCTCCCTCCTGGCAGCCCCATGGAGGGGGCACCGCCGGGCCGGAGCTTCCCAAGCCAGGGGAGCGGGGGATGAAACCGGGACGAGCTCGGGTCAGCGCCGCTCGGCCCCGGCCACCAGGGCTGCCCTGAGCCGGGGCTGCAGTGTCACTGTCCCCAGCCACGGGGACAGCCAGGGACAGCCGGGGACAGCCCCCGCACCAAAGTCCCGGCCCGGGGGCCCCCTGCCCTCTCCCGAGCGGCGATTCCAGGGGATCCCTCCCTGTGCCCACTCCTGAGCTGTTTCCAGGCAATCCCTCCTGTGCCCTGTCCCGCTTCGGAGCGCTGTTCCCAGGGGGATCCCTGTACCCACTCCGTATCGCTGTTTCCAGGGGATCCCTCCCCGTCCCGCTCCGGAGCGGTGATTACAGAGGATCCCTGTGCCCTGTCTCGCTCCGGAGCGCAGTTTTCAGGTGATCCTCCCCGTACCCACTATGGAACGCTCTTTCCAGAGGGATCCTTCCCTGTGCCCGCCCCGGGCGCTGTTCCCAGGTGATCCCACCCTGTCCCGCTCCGGAGCGGCGATTGCAGGGGGATCCCTGTACCCTGTGCCCGCTCCGGAGCGCTTTTTCCAGGGGGATCCCTCCCTGTCCCACTCCAGAGCTCTCTTTCCAGGGGATCCCTGTGCCCTATCCCACTCCGGAGCGCTGTTTCCACGGGATCTCTCCCTGTCCCCTCTCCGGAGCGCTTTTTCCATGGGCATCCCTGTACCCTGTCCCCTCTCCGGAGCGCTTTTTTCCAGGGGGATCCCTCCCTGTCCCGCGCCGGAGCGCTGTTTCCAGGAGATCCCTGTGCCCATTCCGGAGCGCTCTTTCCAGGGGGATCCCTCCTTGAGTCCGCTCCGGAGCGGCGATTCCGGGGGATCCCTCCCTGTGCCCGCCCCGAGCGCTGTTCCCAGGGGGATCCGTGTGCCCTATCCCGCTCCGGAGCGCTGTTCCCAGGGAACCCAGCCTGCAGCGAGCCGGGAGGGCTGCCTGGAGCTATGCCCCCCGCAGGAGCTGCAGTGTCGAGCAAACCCCCATGGGCAGAGCTAGGAAGGGAGAAGCGGGGATGATCTTACGGCTCTGCGGGAGCTGGGATGCCGGGCGGTGCGGGGTCCGGTGCCGTGGAGCCGGGGCGCAGCGTGCTGTGCTGCTCTGCTCGGTGGAAGGGGTACCCGGCGCCGCGGTCTTCGGGGCTCTTATAGGGTTCTCCTGGCTGAAAAACATCTCCATTAATCACTTCTACTGTCAAACAAAAAGATGTTCTCATGAGAACTCACTGCAGTGTTAGATAAAGGCAAGGCCGTGCAGGTGGTGTAATCTTTTGTGCTGAGTGGGAGCTGACCACAGACTCCTCACCACATCTTCTGCATTTTCGAGCTACAATTCATCCCGAGGCCGAGGGATGTGTGCAGGATGGAGAAGACCAGGCTGTACCCACGCTGCAGCACATACCTGAACCTGCCGAGCCAGGACAGCTGCACTGTGCAATGCTGACTCCTAAATGTTCACCAGGCTGCTTGGAAATGCCCCTACAACATGCTCATGCATTCTATTGTCATTTCAGTGCGTTCAAAAGCAGAGTTTAGCTGCTTTTGGTGTATTCTTCAACCAGATATCCAGAAATTAGTATGTTTCCTTTATTTCTGCAATGATCACTGCAGCGGTCAGCGGCCTTAGAATAATGTCCGCCCGGCTAGCAGGGCGGCCAGCTGGGGAGCCAATCCCGGTGGAAGGGCCCCAGGATCGCTCCTACGGACGCCCCTCACCGGCAGAAGGCTTCGGGCTGCGTCCGTGTGGACGAGATCACGCTGAGTTGGTTGGCAGGCTGCGAGAAATGACGGGACCAAGAGCTGGACACTCGCTGGGGACAGTCAGGTCTATTGCCCAACAGAAGTCAACCAGGGCGCGACCCGGATGCACACGTGTCAGGCAGGGGGAGGAATCCAGAGGAGGGGTTTCCAACAGAACCAATCCAGGAGGGCGTGGGAGTGAATTTAGGATAGCAGACATTATGAGAAAGCCAATGGATACATAGTTAGGGAGGGGCCCTGGTCCCACAGCCAATCCTAGCTCCCAAAGTGAAGAACATTCTGGAAAGAAAGGAGGAGCAGGGAGTGACTGACTGGGCTTAGGGAGGGAGGAGTATGCTCCCATATAGGGAAACAAGGGGAGCAGAACTGAGAGTTACCTCATATAACAAGGAGATTGACAGAACTTAAGGCGGGAGTAACCATAGCAACTGAATGACAGACATTACTTAGGCGATTACAATAATGGAGGGCAGAACCACAATACAGAATGGGGGAGCAACTAGACAAACTAACATAACCCACTACAACAGATCACCACTAGGATTTTCCCTCTAGAAACATTTGTGTGCCAAGCATTGTAATTTTGACACATTGGACTTAATGCCTAATGAAATACCAGCTAAATGAATGTTTTGTGCTGTCATAATATTTTTGTTAGTTGAAACTACAGCAGTTAGCAAAAACATTCAGGAGTTTGCCAGTGAAAATATGTTGACTGGGTTCTGCTTTTCATTTCTGTGCGTGCGAGTAAACATTATTACCATGGATCTGTGAGAAGTTTATTTTGCTTTGGCTCTTAGTGGAACATTAATCTTTAAGCTTGCCTTTGTTAGGGGAAAGCAGAAAAGATGTGAGCCTCTAAAGGGCACCTCATTCATGAACACTTTTCATGAGATTTCACGTGTCTGAGATGGCCTGTGATTCTGATGGTCTCTTTAGTTAATTCACAGTCAGAAAGTGCTTCACTTAAAATGGGAGAAATCAGTTATTGTCCTGTATACACCTAAGCATGCCATACAAAGCCCTTCTGATTGTTTTTTGTAAGGCACCTGTTTGTGAGTAAAATGCAAATTCTGGGAGAAAATGCAAATTCTGCATTTTTCAATTCTCATACCATTTTGCAGGCCTTTTTTCTTGGAAGCAGACACTGTGCTTATTTTTTAACCTCCTGGTGTGAAGGGACTGCTAATCTATGTGGAGAATATTTTACTTTATGAATAGTATGATTTGTTCTGGGATTGGTGGATTTGCCAAATAAAATATTAATGCAACACCCTTTGTGTGGCTTGTGTAAGTGCTAGCTTTTGAAAATGAAATCTGGAACGCTCCCCATTTCTTTAAGATTGTCTGGACAAAAAAAAAAAAAACCTAAACAAGCTCAGAATTTAGAAAGAGGATAAAAGATATATGAAAAGTATAATTGGGCCAACTGACTGCTGAGAGAAGCCAGTACAGTTTCCCCAGAAATGGGGAATCCTGTGAATAACATTTAAGGATTACCTGAGCCTTGGAGCCACTCTGTAGCCCACCCATTGTTAGTCAACCATGTGGAGAACAAAATAATGGAGTGGATGGAGGAAGGTCTCTTTGCTCAGGGAGAAGAGCACAGAGATTCTCAGTGTGCACAGCAAGGTGGTGCATAGCAAGAATGCAAGCAATATAACAGTAACCTAATTTTTTTATTCTTGAGTGTAATGCCTTTTCATTGTCCTTCTCTAATTTGTGTGGTTAAAGCTTGCTTCTCCCCTGGAACATCCTGAAACAGAGGTGACATCATTTATCACTGCCCTGGGAAGCACAGTGACACTTCTATTCTGTTACCTCATTTTCAGACCACACAGTTGTGTCACTTCCCATTAATTGTCACTGCCTGTGGTAGCCTGGATTAGTTCTGCCAGGGAAATTTACAGTATTGGGGGTCATAGCACTGCTCCCTTTGCAGGCACCCTCTTCCCTTGTCACCTGCACTGCCTCTGGACAGATGGGCACAGTGAAGAGAAGCCTGGATCCAGCTAGGTCAAGCACAGAACCACCTCAGCATCTGGCTGGTAACTCAGCTTTGGGAAGTGATTAGCTTTCTGGATAGGATAGAAAATTTGTTTTTCCCCATATAGCTTTACATTTGTGTGTTTCCCCTCCCCTCCTTTCCCCTCTAGCATCCTGCAGTGTCACTGTTCCCAGATGCTGTTCCCAGAACAATGGCTCCTCAGCACTATTAGTAAAAGGGTCTAGATTTTCTAAGAGGATGGCAGCGCTTGTTTGGCAGAGCAGGAGCATGTGAGTAGAGCAGTCTTGCTTGAGAGGGCCGTGGAAGCAGAGCTGCTCAGGGGGGAACAAGCCTGGAGCTGGGGTGACACCCCTGCGATTTGTGCCTGTCCTGCGGGTCCTGGCTAAGGGGCTGGGGAGCAGCCCCAGGTTTTGCATGTGGTGAGCCAGGTGCATCCAGGGAATCTCGCCAGGAGGCTCCAGGGAAGGGCACAGACCCACCAGGGACAGGGACAGGCACAGCCAGAGCTTCCAGGGCTCCCAGGCTCCCAGCACTGGAGCTCCCAGGTGAGGGAGGGACCACCAGGGAATTCCACCCAGTTAGTGCCTGCCAGAAATGTCTTTATCTGCAGGTTTTGTACATCTCCAGTTCTTTGCACCTCTCATCCATCTTCTGGTGCTCTGCTCATGCTCATTGTCTGGAAGATTGCACCCGGATTTGGGCAAAAAATTCCTGTGCAATGCTGGGTGTATTTTGATTCAGGGGCTGCTGCCAAAAGTTGTTAGGAGCCACCCTTCAAATGGTTTGTTTCAACACACCATCAGTGCAGGATGGAGCTGGTACTTTAGATGTGGTCAGAGATGACCCTTGTTCCTCTGCTTGTGGGCCAAGGTTTGAATCATCTACCTCTGGGAGAAAGAGCATGTAAGTTAATATTGTGGATAATTCTAGAGCAGGTGCTTCAAACACTTTGTGACTGCAGAACATTTTTGGGTATCCATTCTGGCCAGCTGGGTCCAGCAATGTCCCTGGGTTGATGTGGCCAGGCAGCCCAGGGTATCCACATATTACATATACATATACATATACATATACATATACATATACATATAAATATACATATACATATACATATATATATACACATATATACATATGTATGTATATGTAATGTTCACTGGTTATTTAGTTATAAACATGCAATTCTCCCCAGGATGACTTTCACCTAAGATAAAGATTTAATCTTTCATTTTTTGAGGTTTTATGCTCTCTCCTGGCTTGCTGTGTTAGCTTTTAGGGAAAAATCTTGTATCCATGCAGAATCTTAACTGTGATTTAAAAGAACAGCCTAAAACAACCAGCTTTTGTGTCTCTCTTTCCAAGCCTGTATGCTGGCAGTGGTTCTGACACTAATAACTTTTGATAGGTAAAACAAACAACATTTGGGCACATTTAGCTTAATGGTTCCCTTAATGTAGTCTTGTCACAGAGCAAAACGTGTTTGTTGATAAATAAAACTCTCAGAACTGAGACAGAGACTTCTTCTGTCAACTAACTTATTTTTCTGTCATTTCTTCAGGGGCTTATGATGAACAACTGTAGTGCTTATTATAGATTAAGTTATTTCTTGCTTTTCTGCCACAGGTGCCTTGCCATTGAGAATTTCATTCAGTACATGATTTCTATGTAGTGTTTTAAAACTCTAAAATGTTGTTTTTCCATAAGCAGGAAGTTGCATTCTAAACTAGGGGATTTAGTAGCATTGTGACTGTAAACTAGATTTACTTTACACATACTTGCTTAAACACTTTATTTTTCTGTGGGTTGTTTGTTTGTTTGTTTTGGTTTGGTTTTTTTTCTTGGTGTTTTTTTTTGCGTTTGGTTTTTTTTTTTTTTTTTTTTTTTTTTTTTTTTTTTTTTTTTGTTCTGTGTCATTAATTTTTCTGGTGTGCTAAGACTCCTTTCATCTCAGGATCTCCAAATGCTTTCCATGTTTCACAGATAAGCAAATGATAGCAAAAAGTCATGCTGTGATTTGTCGTTCTGGAAATGAAGCTTGATCATTCTGAGTAAGAAATGGAACCAAGATAATCTTCTATTTTTCTGTGTGACTTTATTTTGACTGTATAGAAGTGGTACGCCTATCTCAGGTTACTCCAACTAAGGAATTACTGAAATGATTAAAAATTCTACTATTTGCAGAGATCATGAGGATATTCTGTAGTCACTGTAATTTTCCTGCAGAATCTTTGTAGGCCACATTCTTATTTCTTCTTGACAACCTCATTTTTGACAACTTTATTCTTTCCTTTGTGGGGTCACCTCTTGCACTCCACAAAAGAAAATTTTTCCTGGAATGTTACCAAGTTTTGCATGGTTTGATGGCTCTGCATGTTTTCCCACCAAACATCTCTGTTTGCCAACGTGTGTCTCTGGATAAATACAATGCTTGCACCTGAAAAAGCAGCACTGGCTGATGTGGAATTCGGACCAAACTCAACAAAGGTTCTTAGCAAGGGGAAAGTGCTGCTCCACTGCTAAGGAGATACATAGAAGTATATTTTAAAATCCAAAACTTCAATTATTTGTTCTTCCTACCTGGGAGTTGATCCTTCTCCCCTGACCTTGATTTCTTAAAGCAATGACAGTTTAAATACTGCATAATGAAGAAATATGGATATGAGACTTCTGCAAGTGTCATGTGCAACTCAGATCTCATTCTTGCAGGATAGAATACCCCCAGAAGGAATCCCTTGTGGAAAAAAATTGAGTAAAAAGTATAATTATTGATGTTTTTAACACATGCAGACCCAGAGTTTGCTCAGGAGGCATACTGGTCAAGAGAGCTTTGCAGTCGGAGATAAATTCAGGTATCACCATGACTTGTCAGAGCAATGGGCTTAGAAAATCTAGTGGTTTAACTATCAGTTCTTGGAAGCACCTGGTGACTTATTTACATGGATGGGCTGCAAATCACTTGTGGTATCTTTGTCTTTAGCATAGACATCCCATTAGAAAAATTGTGTACTCCCACACACAGAATGAAACAGACCAGAAAACCCTACAACATTTTAAGGCTCTTTTAAAAAAAGTTGAATATCTGACAAATCATAATTCCAACAGCACAGGACAGGCTGGAAGGAAAATTGCATTTAGCAACTTCATAAAAATATTTAGAATTATAGAATAACTTGGGTTAGGAGGGACCTTAAAATTAATCTTGTTCCAACCCCCTGCCATGGTCAGGGTCACCTTTTTGCTAGACCACATCTCAGAGCCCCATCCCACCTGGCCTTGGGCCTGGCAGGGATGCAGGGGCAGCCCCAGCTTCTCTGGGCACCCTGTGCCAGGGCATCACCCCCTCACAGAGAAGAATTTCCTCCTTTTATCTAATCTAAACCTACTCCTGCAGGAGTGCCTTACCAATTCCCACGGGAATAACAGCAGAGGGACAGCAATTGTAATTCTGACACAGTGAGGGCTGAGTATTGCCTGCCTTGAGCCTCTGGCCAGTCTGATGTACCGGAAAATGTCAAATGTTTCTCTGGTGTTTGTAGGAAATTAATTTGCAGAGTGTTTGTAGGAAACACATTTTGAGGTGCGGCATTTTAAGATGAGTTCTGCTTAGGCTAATCTGCAAATAGTATTGAAGTGGAAGAAAGAATGTTGCAAATTAAATGTATTTACCATAAAGCTTTGCAGTAACCAACAAAATAAACAAATTTTCCTTTTCTGAGCAAGTGTGGCCAGTATACACCTACCCATCAAAATGCTGCACATAAGGAAAAGCACATTTCTTGTCTTCTGGCCTCTGGCTTTCTGACTGCATAACTTCTCTTTCTCTCTCTCTCTCTTTTTCTCTCTCTCTCTTTTTTTTTTTTTTTTCTCTCTCTCTCTGTCATTTGCAGAAGGAGAAACTCTTCTGCAATATTTTTTCCATCAGTCCCTTTTGGTGATTCATTTTCCTATCATTTAACTCTCTGCTGGTGCATCAGATGTTGAACTTGATGAAGTTTTTGGAACATGTTTTTTTTTCCTAGTAGCACGATGCTTTCAGAATCACTTTCTCCTTTGTCATATGATTTCTCTGAAAAGGTCAGCATGACCCTATCTTCTGGGCAGATTTCATGAAATTATAAATACGTTCATCTAGTTTTAAAATCAAAATCTTGTTTGACAGAAAAAGCCTGACCTTAACAATCACCTTGTTGGGATCTGAACATGGGGACTTATGTAAGTATGAATAATATGGGCATTAACTTTGCAAAATCCACATTTAGAAAGCCTCTTTCAAGTTACAGACAACTTTTGCATTTGTTTTTTATCATTTTTGGAAAAGATTCTCCAGTAAACACAGAATGCCTGTGGATTTACTGGTGGCAAAATGAAGGAGTGAGTCAGGAATGTAAGCATCACAGTTCTTCTGGCTGCAAGCCACCTTCGTTTACACAGTCAAGGAACAGATTTCTGCTTTTAAATGTTCTGTAATTTTCCTTTTTTTTCAATATATTATTAAAAAAAAATACAAGGGTGTTAAGTAGCACAACTTTTCCAACCTGATTCTGAGAGTGCTTACCTTATTTAGGTATTACTCTTTAGAATTACCACCAAAAGTGAGAAACTGGAAAGTGTCCCTTGGTCTTTTCACATCCACAAATAAGCCTTTCTCCTCAAAAGTGTTTTGACAAATAAATCTGCTATTTCATATGCTCCAGTATTTACTGTTGGACATTTGCTATGTTGACACAGCAAACAGTGTTCTTTTCAGTGCAAAGAATAATAAGAGAATTGTGTGGCTTAAAGCAAAAGCAAAACACTTGTTGACTTTGTTGGGCACCCTAAGGCCCTTGCTTAATAATCACATTTTTCAGAGGAAGAAGTATTCACATTTTATAAAAGTTTCATCACATTTTAAGTACATGTCAATTTAGAAATGTGATTTACCATAGCATATATTCATGGGAGTATTTTTGAAATAGTTTGTGTTAGAAAATAAGTATATAGCACATTGTATATTAATAAGGTGTAAAGCCAGAGAGTACTGCTGAAAAATAAAATATGCTGAGACTATTTCTGAACATTTGAAAAGTATTAACAAAACTATATAAACCAAATAATTGCTTATTGTTGACTGTTTGGATTGGAGGCTTACAATTCCAGGTGTATTTTTGGTGAAAAAAGGTTACTCAAAGGTAACTGATGATCAAAAATCATAATAAATAATAAGTGATATTATCATTATAATAATACATTTTGTGATGGATATTTCCTTACCATCCTGCATCTCATTTGGTGCCTAAATCCTGCTCCAAATCTCAGGCAGGAAAGAGTTTATTTATTTATTATTTGCAGCAAGTGACTGCAGACTGTCAGAGTGATAGGATGCAGGAGTGCTGATGCACCATGTAGATTTTTCATGGGTTTTGGGGTAGAAAGAGGAAGCAGCACCTGCTAAAGCAGGAACAAGTCCAGAGAAGGCACCAAGGGAGTCAGAGGATGGACACTGCTCCTGTGAGGAAAGGCTGAGAAATGTGTATGCTGGGCTATGGCAGAAATATTTCTATTTATTTCCAAACCCTGACTCACTGCAGTGCTACTTACACCATTTGTTTTGTTTGTTTCCAGAGCTCAGTGTGAATAGTTTTTTTTTTTTTTTTTTTTTTGCTTTAGTTAATTGCTCATGAGTTTTCTGATTAGCACTTTCTTTATCCATTGATTGTCTTGACCAGTATAAATTTCTTGCCCTTACTGTGGGTATTCAGGGTACAAAAACAGCCTCTGGGGTATCTTTTTGTTCTCCAGATCATGTGCTGAAGAATTAGATTACTGTTCTCAATTTCAGCTTGTTTTCCTTTTTCTTTTTTCTCCTCTATATTGATTTCTCCTTTCTCTGGTAATACCTTGCTGGTATTTCATTCAGGGAATCAGTCCCTTAACCTGTAGCAAATCTTTTATTAGTGGACTCTTAGTTCAGTAAGGAAACTTTCTGATTCAATTTGCTTACACAAAAATGGAAGAGTATCTCAGAGCCCTGCTGGATGAAGCACAGGCGAGCTGAGAATTAGACTGTGCTTCCCTCTCTGCTTTGTCCTGCTCCTGGAGGTTTTCCCCTCAGCCAGAGGGTTCACATTGTGGAGGTGTCCCTGCCTTTCACTTCACAGCCTCCAGCTGCCAGCATCTGAGATTTTCAAGGGAAAGTGCTGGGTAACCAGGCTTCTCTGGCTCTGTTTTTCACACTTTAGGGGTGACCTCAGGGAAAAAAAAAAAAACAACCACATTTTTCCTGCCAGCAAGTATTCAGCCCTTGTCTTCTCTGTTTCCCAAAAGTTTCATTCTGTAGAAATACACTCCTGCTGGTTTGCAGGAGTCGCCTGTGGGTGTTATTGCAAATGTGCACATATATGTATGGTCACATTTTGTCTCTGAAACTTATTTTAAGCCTTCGCTGCTGACCCTGTTGCTTATAGAAGTTGCCGTTATAATCTGAGGAAGTTTCTGGCACTAAGTGAAACTCTCAGTGTTACTTTTACACACAGTGAGAGGGAACCCTGGGCCATGGTTGAGGTGTTTTCTCCTGGCAATATGTGTGCCCTTAGGCTGGGGCTTCCTTTGCACGTGTTGAGAAAGCACTAAAGAAATGTACCTGAGGATTGTCACCATGGTCTCTTGCTGCCCAGTGTGTGGGGTTTTGACTAATGCAGAGGGGATAGCAGGGTGGATTTATTTCCTCAGGAGTTCTCTGTGCATTTTGCCTTTCTCTCTGTGTGTGACCACCTCCTTTCAAGGGCAAACAAACTTGGCTGTCTTCCTGCCTCCCAGCTGCTTTTATTCCTAAGTTTTCTTTGAAAGAGAGATGAGCAGCTGGAGCACCGAGCTGCTCTGCTGGAGAGAGGGGACCTGGGTGTGAGGGAGGGAGGGAGGAACTCGGGGCAGTGAGGGGCTGCAGCTCTTCCTCAGCCAGTTCTGAGCCAGCTGGAGCAGGGGTGAGTGTGGGTGACCATGGCTTGCACTGAGGAGCTGCTGCTGTGGAGGTAGAAAGGGGGAAGGGGTCAGTTTTAGTTGTGGGGAGGTGAGCAGGGCACTGGGTTCCCACCACAAGTGACTTTTTGTGTTCCTGTCACAGCACAGCTCAGGGCAATCATTCCCTGGGTAGCTCAGGCTGAGCCTCATTTGTGGGAATCGATGCTGCTCTGGGCTCCACTAGAAAAATGCTGTTTCCCTTTCCTTTGGGTTGTATTTCAGTTGCGTGTGAATCCAGCTGTGTGTTTGTATTCAGGTGTGCAGCCAGTCTGGCCAGCTCTGTTTTCTGTGATTCCCTGGGCAGCAGCAGCTGCAGGATGCTGTTCCAGGAGGTCCTGATTTATGGATTTCAGGTGATTTATGGATTTCAGGTGACAGGGTTGTGCTGAGATGCAGCAGAGCAGGACAGTGGCCATGGCTCTTTAGAAGAGGCTGCAGGGCCAGTGTAGGAATGTGCTCTCTGTTAATAGAGTAGCTAAATTATTGTTTGTCTGCTTAAAAAGGCCAAAAGCCCCAAAATTTCTCTCCCAATTTAGTAAAACTATGTCATAAAGGTACAAAAGTACAAAAAGTTCACAGGACCTTTTAGACTTCAGCTCAGACCTGAGGCTGTCCAATTAGACAGAGGCCAAGAAGTCCCATCTTGGTAATCTCACTAGAGAAAGAAAAGAACAACAACAAAAATTAATTTGGTGTGGTTTGTTTTAGCAGGAGAAAAAACCTCTTGCCCCAAACTCAGTTTTTATCTATAAGAAGTTTATTATTTCATCTTTTATTAAATATTTTTCTGTTTCCAACACTACCTCAAAAGCCACCCTATTGATTTTATGCCATTCAGAGTATCTGGGCTATCTGGGGTGTGAGAAGTTCTCAGAGCTCATAAGACCTAGCTCAAGTAGAAACCCATCAGGCCAGGACAGCGGGGAAAATTCCAGCAGGAAAAGCTCTCTTACATCTATTTATTGCATATTTGGCATAGCTTAGGTAAGTGCAATGGGAGTGTTCTGTGGCTGCAGCAATAGCATTGAAAATTGAAAAGTGCATAATAATTATAATGCAAAACTAATGCATTGAAAAGTAAAAGTGTTATATTTTATATATATATGTATTATAAAAGAAAGTGGGGGGAGAAACAGAGGTTTAAAGAGCATCTAAGTGACTGACACAAGGAGATGCAATAAAGGGTTAAACAGAATGATAATGGGTGATACTGAGTGATATATCCTTAGAGAAAACATTCCTGCTTTATCTTTTGCTTGTGCACTCAGGCTTTGTTGGGGCTGGCTTTGTTTTCAAACATTGCCTGATATGTGGTGTGTGTGACTTTGGTACTCAGCTTTGCTTTGAGAAGTCTGGAGACTTATGCAGATTTCACTATCAAAGTTGCTGTTTTGCAGAGAAGAATTCCACAGTACTCTAAAATCCAAGCTGCAGCAAAACATGTTACCCAAAGAAAATGGCTTTATAAGCATATTCCCACCACCATTGTAACTTTTATGTCCTTATTCTTGCCTGCTTATAGCCACAGTGTTTATTTATTAACAGTGTTCCTTTATTAACAGTATTTATTAAGCAGCGTTTATTAGGTTTGAGAGTGAAACACCGTGGAAAACAATGGGGCAGGTTCACAGTTTCTTTAGGCCTTTTCTCCAGCTTATCTTTTCCAGTTTGAAACAACAGGCAATTTTCAAACAGGTATTTCAGAGAGAGATTGTGAGGCACACAGTGGCACCCAGCATATAAGTTCGCAGTCTGTGGCAACTCATTTGATAGATAATTTGATTTCCAGTGATATTATGTAAACTTTGAGGGGGAAAAAAGAGATTTTATGGGATATGGCAGGCACAAGAAAAGCTGATGCCACAGAGATTAATGTCAGTTCTGTAATTCTTTAGTTCTGTGGAAGTACAAGCCAACAAACTCAGGAGTCTTCCTTGGTGAGTGAACATGCACTGGATGCAGATATCTGGATTAAAAACCATTGTTCAGCTCAGTTTTGATTAGAACTGCAGGTTCGTATTATCAGAATGTGACAGATGTGTTTGTGTGAGGAGGAAGTTCACAGATATGTTCAGTTTTCTCCTCTCAGCAATTTATACCCTAAGCATTAGTCACCCACCCAATCTCCAGTCCCTTCCAGGATATATCAATAAATATGGTCTAATATACAAGCAGTGACATTTATGGCCATTGGCTGATGCCTTTCTTGCCATGCTGAATTGAGGGTAAAGAAAACAATTTCTTAAACCATGCACAGTCTTGATTCTTTCTGTAAATGTTTAGCAGCAGCAAGCTAAATCCTGCAGCCTTTACTCTAACCTGTTACCTAATATGATGGTTAAATGAAGAAAATGAGATTTTTTCCCGATGAATGAAGCTAGTTCCTGTGTAGAAATCCTGTTCAAAGCTTATGCTCTTCTTTGAGTCCTGAGAGTGAGCCCCAAGTGTTATTGCTTGGCCTGGTGAGTCCCTGAGATGCATTTTGGTCTCAAAAATGCCAAAGTTAGCTCTAGACATCCCTTTACCTTAGGTGTTCTCTGTTTTCACTTACATCTCTGGCATATTTTCCAGGCCGCTGATTAGGTGCCTCCTGAGTTGAATCATGTTTTCCTCCATTTTTTCCTACTTTACCTTCAAGGGCAGTGATCACAATAAATTAATAAATTATTCTTATCTCACTCTTCCTCACCTCCCAAAGCAGGCAATAATGTGTCCTGATTTAAAACTCTTGATATTCTTATTTTTTTTGGCATTCATCATAGAGAATTTTGACAAAAAGAATTTGTCAAAAAGATAAAAAGAAAACAAATAAAAATAAAATAAAATAATAAAAAATAATATTAGTTCTGGCAGGACTTCTATAAATAATAAAATGTTGGGTTAGTCAGCTGAGGCCCAGCAGAACCTGGGAACTTCAGTGTGTTTTCCCACAAATGAAATGCAAAGAGAGAATTCCTATTTACCTGAGGCTGCAGGATTTTGTGCTGTGCTGTGTTTAACCCTGTGCGTGCACAGAGATGTACACAGGGTGTGCTGAAATGTCCTGAGTGCCAAGGCCCTTTTGCTGCAGAACTCCCACAAATGGCAGGTTTGCTTTTATTAGTGATGCAGATGATCTGAAATAACTCTGCTTCAGGGTTTTAAATTGACCCAAGTTCTTTCCTGGTTTACAAATGTTTTATTCTAGCCAGGTTTTGTAGAAAGAAGCATTTGCAAAATGCTCTGGGATCCTTGGAGCTGCCCTGTGCAGGTCCAGCAGTTGGACTCAAGTGATCCTTGTGGGTCCCTTCCAGCTCAGGATAACCCATGATTCTGATTTGCACTGCATGGCTTGATAGTGATCTTAACAAAATTATTATTTTCTGAGAAATCACACCAGAAATATGTGCTCTCCAGTTTGTTAAAGGAGTTATGAAATACCTGCCTGAACCTGTGGTGGAATGCTTTTGAAGGAGAGTAAAGATTCATTAAGGCTGAAAACTCTGATACGAGCCTGAAAGTCTCTGTGACTTTTGGCCACAAATTTTTTTTTAACCGACAAAATAGTGTCCATCCTCTTCTTCAAAATTTTGGTTTTGGCCTCAGTGTTGGAAAAAAAAAAAATTGTGCCATTTTGCCTTATGTGCTCAATAGATGGATCCATGCTGTTTGTGCATGTTGTTTGAGTTGTACATTCAGGTCAGGCTGTTTTTGTGACTGAGTCTCTGTGTGCAGGTTTGGAAAACATTCTGTTATCTCTTCCTGTCTGTGCTCTGCTCTTTTCACAGCAATGTTTAGTTCACTGATTCTCTCCTCCCTTCAAACTTTCCCAAAACAAGAAGGGAGAGGAAAAAAGAAAAAAATCTTTCCTCTGAAGGTCCTCTTGACCATCTCCTCCTGTATGAGGCTGCTTCAGATTTGTATTTTCACTGAGGCAAAGAATACTCTGCCCCACAATCTTGGTTTTACCTCTCTCCTTCCTGTACCATAGCACAGCAGGCAATTTGGAAATAAAAAAATGAGTGCCAGTAGCTTGCTGATCATGGACAAAGAATTTATGTATTTTGCAACCTTAACATTATTTATCCCCTCCTCCTTTTTATGACCCCTTTCTTTCTTCCATCTGCAAAACAAGCCAATAGACAAATGACAAGAAATCCTTTTCTCTGTTATATGGCTCGTTTGACATGCAACACAGAATGATATTGAAAATGAATGATATTTAAAAATGCCCCATATTCTGAGAGCAGTCCAGCTCCTCAGTGCTGGACTGATAATCATCCACAGGCTGCTGAAATTTTAGCACAATTTCCCCAGTGGAAGCAAGTCCCACTTTGGCTCCTTCCAAAGGGGCTGCTCAATGAATAAGGACTGATTCTGTTTGAAAAAACCTGATCTGCCTCTGTTGGGAGTGTAAATAATAATAAGCACGTTCTGGGTTTAATGCTATCGTAATCCTATTGAGGAGCACTTCATTTAAAATTAATTCCAGCTATTTAAATTCACTTGGGTAATGACTTATTTATTACAACTCCAATTATTTTGATGCATTCCAGTATATTAATCCCTTTTGAAAAGCAAAATAATAAATGTCACTAGCTGTTCTGCAGCAGATCTCAGGTTACCTGTGCTATAATTATTTACAATAAGGATATTGTAAAAGAGTCCTATAAGAAACAGTTTAATTGTCTCCAATGCAGGATCAAAAAGAGTCTTTTAAGGTGGAGAGGAAAAATGTTATTATAGGAGGGGCAGATCTAAGACTCTTAATTTGAGTAATTAAACCTATTTTGTATTTTTAAAAGCATTTCTAGGAAATAGTGACTTTATGGCATGACTGTTACTCAAGTCAGTCCTATTGTTAGGATTAAAATGCATTTGAGTTTTTTCTTTTTATTCAGATGTTTTAGCATTCAAGGAGATAATTTTTTGCACAATGAACAGCAATTTTAACTATTGTTTTATCATCACTGTCTTGTTCTTTAGTGAGCTCTTGATGACATGACTTTTAACATTCATGGCATGTATAATTCCTAGTTTGAGACTTTTTTTGTTAACATTTTGATTTTAAGGTAGTTTTTTTAGTTAGAGAAAGAATTCTTAACTGAATCTACTAAAGGATAAATAGTTTTCATCACAATTGCAGCAGGAAATCAATTTGTCTAAAGTTTTCAGGAAAACTAGAGCATCCAGATTTGTGTTCCTAAACTGAAGCTGAGTTTAAATGGTGAATTCAGCTCTGAGTTTTAGTCTGGCTCTGGAGCCTTACACAGCTCCGCGAAAATATTTTGGTTTTCAGTGTGGGATTTTTTCTGAGTGTGGAAAAACAGAGATAACAGAACAACAGAGCAAGATGACTGGGACAGAAGTTGTCACATCCCATGGAGAGATTCAGTTTTGTGTGACTTCAGCCATTATTCTGTGTAGGGCAGGGAGATGTGGCATTCCTAAACCCAGCTTTTTGCTCTTTGCACTGCAGGAGGGTGCAGAGCTGTCCCTGTTCTGTGGGATAACCAGCTCAGGCTACAAAACTGTAAAATTTTAAAATTGTAAAATTGTAAAAATTGCAAATGTAAAATTGTAAAAATTGTAAAAAACCTTATAACTGGGAGCAAGGAGTCCATCACACCTTCCAAACTTTATTTGTTAAGGAGCTTTGAGCTCCTTGGCTCAAAGCCAGCATAAATCTGGAGGCTGAAGATGGCAGCTGCTGAAGATAGTACAGGAAAAGCATTTTATTCAGGCTATCAATATATTACCTTTCAAATAGTGAAAGCCATTCAGTAAATTCCAGACTAATTCCATTAAATTAAAGCTTCCCAGTAAAAGGAAGCTTTGTCAGCCTGGTGTTTAAAACTCTCATCAAGAGACTTATTTACTTGAAAAATAGCCAATTTCTTTAATAGTAATTGAAACTATTGATTCCAAATTTGCTGTTCAGGAAAATACATTTTATATTTCATGAATATTGTGTGCTTTCTTAGTTTTAGCCTAAGCTTTTGCAAGTGAAATCAATTTCTTTCCTCAACTCTATTCATCATGAGAAAATATAAATCCTGTCTTTTATGAAGCTGTCATAGTTCCTAAGAAATATTAGACCCTAGGGCCCACTACTGCATTTAAAACATTCTTCATGTTCCTACAATCTTTTTTTTTTTAACAATCCTTTTGCTTGTTTGATGACTTTTGCTCTTCCCCTTCTCATTTAATGAAATTCAATGTTATGTCCTTGTTCTGTTTTTTTTAAAACACAACTTCATAGAACATACTAAAAAGCAGAGGTTTAGTATTTTTAGTTTTTTAAAGGGAATATAGCCACGTTTATCTCATTGTCTGTATTCTTAATTTTCCTCTTTTTGTATTTTTTTGTTTGATTGCATGTTCTCTGGAAGATATAGGGAATCCAGATGAATTGAAAAAGAACCCAAACTATGTAAAGCTGGATTCTCAAGTAATATTTACATCCCTGAGGAAGCTGAGAAATACATACTGGGATTTAAAAAAATGCATAGAGACACTTTTTTTTTTCTTAAATATTCTGAAAATTCTGGTTATGCTGTTTGCAGAGCTGATGAAGCAATGCTTAAATGCTTACTATTGACTAATTATTAATTTATTTATTTATAATTTATTTTTTATTATTTAATAAATTACTATTAACATGATTTTTATTTTATTAATTAATTAATTTCTAGTTTTTAAATCCCTTCTTTTCCTGGCTCATTTGCTCAGGATTGTGCTTGCATCCAGGCTTGTTATGGCTAGATCCTTCTTCTCTGAGGAAGGCGAGCAGAGCTGTGTTCTCCAGAGAATCTGGGGGAGTTTCTCAAGCTGCTCTGACTGATGAATTAGCTAACATAGCTCAGAGTAAAAGGTGGTTTGGAGTCTGAGGTGTTGGTGGTGTGGGGTTTTTTTTACCAAATTTTTTCCCTTTGATTTGAGTTTGAGCAGTTGATACCAAATGCAGATGAGATTCCTGTCACTAACTCCAGCTATCTGAAAGTTAAGTGCTCGTTTTCAGCTAATTGTCTAGACACTCTTTATCACCAAGAAAGAAATAGAGGCACTTCAGGAGTGATTAATCCCATCCTAAAATAGATGTCTAAGCTGGGATGAATTGGAAGAAGCTTCTTCCTCCACCGAATAGCAGGAGAGCACTGACAGCTGGTTAGACACAGGAGCTGGGGACAGGTGAGATGGTCCCCTCTTCTCTCTCTCAGTGCTTTCACTGAATTTGGGATAGAGTTCCATCTTTCTGTGTTTCTGGAAGAGTTTGGCCATGTGAAACAGATGCTGGTATCAAACCCAGCAGATTCAGGAGTGCAGAAGGCAGAAATGGATGTCCCCAGCTGCACTGGCCCTGTGCATGGGCAGCCTGAGCTTTGCTGGGTTTGTCAAATGGTGGCTGAAAATACAAAAGCTCTGCCCAAATTCCAGGCTGGGATCAGCACCCACCCCCAGGGAAGGCTCCACTTGGTGGCTCCTCTGCACAAACTGTGTCACAGTGACACTTCAGAGCCCTCCTCTCACCTTGTTTCTGTTCTGAAACATGAATATTCTAACTGAAACACAAATTAAGCACACAGTGTGTGTGCAACATAACTCAAAAGTAACTGGGATGGAAAGCATTTCAAGCTGGCAGGAACATTAGACAACTTTAATACCATATAAATAGTTTTCTCAGTAAAGTTCAGAATTGATATCACTAATTAGAACATTAATGAAGGTTGAAACTTTCCTCCATAAAGAGAGTAATTAGTAACAGTTTTAGAGTAGGAATCCTGTGCAGTAATTTTTATTTCCATTTTTTTTTTTTGTGAAATGAAGTGAATATGCCATTTATCATTAAATTCAGCAAAAATGTTTCTATTTGGAGGTATACTTTAAAACAGAAACAAGCCAGCTGAAGGCAATAAGTAGACTTTCATTTGCCTCTCCAGAACTAAGGTTCTGCTGAATGTTTTTCATAATTGGACAAAAATGTTTCTTCAGATGACAGTGAGCCCTTCCTTAAGAAAGTGTGGACAAACCAGGCATTTCTATGATATAGGATGTCACCTCTATCAAAATTTGCTTAACAATAAAGAATTTTAAAGGCTTTTAGCCTGCGCTGATCCTGGGCTGAGATAGGAGAAATTAACACTGTCAGATTCTGATTAAGGTCTGCCCATCTGTGAAATACTTTCCCTGGATTTTGGTAGCAACGTAAGTATGCCATTGGAAAAAATTACTGAGTTTCTATGAAGCATTTTAGTTCTATACATTGCTTTTTTCTCTTCCCTTTGTAACTCTGGTTCAAGGAAACTCCAGGGACTGGAGTTTCTGCTAGATTGTTATCAGAGCTTTATCTTAGCCATATTAAAAAGCACTCATGCTCATCATGCTTACATTTTACTGATACCATCTTTACATAAGAACTGCAAATCCTTAAACCAGGCACAGAAGTCTATGCTGCAAGACCAGTTTCTTTGCTTATGGCATGTCATAGTGAATACAGAACAGTCAGGAAACTGCATAATTGCATGACCATGGTGCACAATGCAGCGTCTTTTCTCATC
Organism: Zonotrichia leucophrys gambelii; assembly: GCF_028769735.1. Taxonomy (NCBI): domain Eukaryota; kingdom Metazoa; phylum Chordata; class Aves; order Passeriformes; family Passerellidae; genus Zonotrichia; species Zonotrichia leucophrys. The sequence continues at coordinate 1,347,082 of NC_088170.1, forward strand.
TGGCTGTTCCTGCAGCTGTACAAAACAAGGTGCTGTAGATGGTTCAGAACCAGAAGGTTCCTCTGGTTTACTTTCATTAGGACATCACTTTTGCCAGCATTCTGATACTCCTTGTTCTTTATTAAGAACATATTTGTTCTTGTTGATTATTTTGTTCTTGTTTAATTAAGAGCATTTGTTGTTCTTTAATTAGGAACTTTACAAAGACATACACATCATGGTTTATTTTTTCATCCTTTTAATAATAATAATAATGATTAAAAAAACCTCATTGCAATTACTTTTCCATTTATTATCATGGTGAATTTTTACAAAGGGATTTCCCAAGCAGATTTCTGGAGCTCTAATGGAGTTGAAGGAGCAGCCTATACATGTCATGGCACCTGCACAGCAGAATGGTGAACATAAACCACACACACACAGAGAAAACAAGGCACTGCTAAGACTGTACAAGTAACAAACCACCAAGAGGTTGCCGACACATTAGAAATGAGCATTCCAGCAGCCCCTAGAGCAGTGCGTGGCTGTGGGGCTGTGTGCCCGGCAGCCCTGGCGCGTCCCTCTTGCCGTAGGTGTTGGAGCCCACGTTGGTGGGGGGGTACAGGGCACCCGCGCTGCCGCTGGAGCGCACCAGGAAATCGGCCAGGCGCTGGGTCACACACGTGGCCGTGTTGCACCTCCTCTTCTCCAGATGGTGGCTGCCAGGTGGGCACAGAGAGCCAGGGTTAGCCAAGGGAAGAGCAATGGCGTGGTGGATTTGTGTTCCCCCCAGACAAAGGGAGGAATGATGAATCTGACTCTATCGCCGGCCGGTGGTATATGTGCAAATCACCAATGGGATGGGACTGCTACTGCTAGGAACGTGCCTTGAGCTGTTTATTTTCCAGCATCAGTCTCATTCCAAGGTTATGACAATGGGAAGGTGCCAGCAGCTCACACCCCAAGCAGCAGACCAAGAACTTAATGTTACAACTTACTTTAAAAGTTTTTTGACCAATCACACAAAGCAAAAGCACACTGACAGTAGTTCCATCCAACCACTATAAGCACACATCCCTTTAGTTAAAACAAAGCTTGCTTATTTCAAATATAATACCTGCTTGTAATCCTTAAGATGCAATGCACAGAGCTCCATTGAGCTTCAAACTTACTAATATCTCACTAGATAAACTTTTCTGTAGCTTAGGGAGTTATTCTAGACAAGCGCTAATACACAGACCATTGTTCTATTTGTCCATTTCTACTTCTTACATAGTTTTTCTGCTGACAAATCTCATGGCTACTGCTTAGCTCTAATCACAGTTCTGCTGTCTCTGAGGCCTGCTTTTTGCAGCTTTCCCAAAACCCTCTGATTTTACGTATTCCCACATGACTCCATGTTCTCAGAAGGCTAATTTATTATTTTAAGACACTATATTAAGAATACTAAACTAAACTATATTAAAGAATACAGAAAGGATACTTACTGAAGGCTAAAAAGATAATAATGAGAACTCATGATTCTTTTCAGAACCCTGACACAGCTTGGCCCTGATTGACCATTGAGTCAAAACAATTCACATGAAACCAATGAAACAATGACCAGTTGGATAAACAATCTCCAAATGCATTCCAAAGCAGAAAAACACAGGAGAAGCAAATCAGATAATTATTGTTTTCTTTTTTCTCTGAGGCTTCTCAGCTTCCCAGGAGGAAAATCCTGGGTAAAGGGTTTTTTTTACGAAGATATGAATGTGATAATCAAGTGTGCTGCTTCTCACAGCCACTTCAGCTCTGCTAATGTGGGAGTTCTTTTAATGTGTGCACAAATACAGGAACATTAGAATCTTCCCACCACCTACTTTGTGCCTGAAAAAAATCCTTGTGCTGGGTGCTATTATCAGTGTTAATGATGGGGGTTATTCAAATGCAGAGACCTGAACAGTCATATGTCGTTTTTATTGATATCCTGCACAGCAGTTTATGACAGCCAGAAAACCTGTAATGATAGTATAGGTAAGACACTAAGTGAAAGCAATGACTAAATGTTTAACTTGCAGCTGAACTTCTAAATCTATTTAGAGCTCTTGCTGATATCATGAGGATTACTAACATAATGATGATCACTAACATTCATTTAGTTCTCGTGTTTCCACAGAATCATATCCTGCTCTCCCTGAAGGGACTGGTAATATTCCAGTCCACACCAAGTGGGCTAAACCCCAAGGCTTTCTCCCATCTGCCCCACATCTGATCAGAGGTAGCTGTGGTGCTTGTGAGGGTCCCCAGGACAAGGTGAGAGATGAGAATCTGGCTCCAAGTTCTCAGAAGGCTGATTTATTATTTTATTATATAATATCATATTAAAGAATGCTATACTAAAACTATACTAAAGAAAGAGAAAGGATACATCAGAAGGCTTCACAAGAATGAATAATAAGAACCCGTGACTCCTCAGAGCCTCAATGCAGCTGGACTAATTGGTCATTAAAACAATTCACATGCTGGATAAACAATTCTCCAAAGCAGCAAAACAGGGAGAAGCTGGAGCTTCCCAGAAAAAAAAATCCTAGTGAAGGGATTTTTCAGAAAATATCATGGTGACAGGCAGCAGTGCCACTTAGGATGGTTTTCAGCTCTGTCTCTAGCACTTAGCTCTGACTAAACTGTCTCACATCTTTTTTGGAATAAAAAAGCAACTTGGAAGTTCTTTTGTGGTGAGAGAGAATATTTTGCTGAATGATACTTTAAAAGAGTGTCCAAGGAGGAATCTGTATCTAAAAATAACATTCTATGATCTGAACCAACAGACCATTTACAGAACTCCATGTGAAATTTATGTAGCATGAGGGTTTTTCTTTAAATTGTGATGAAAGTGTTAGCTTGAGGGAGCTTGGGTTTTCAGATTTGTTCCTTGGACTGCTGTGTTGTTCCTTCAGACAGATACACTGGTTTGCTGAGATTGCTTACTGAGTTATTGCTTATTTTCTTGGGCTTCTTCATGCTGCTATGGCATGAGTTAAACACCAGTTTGTGGCTCAAATTTACTGTGAAGAGCAACAATATCCCAGTTTCAAGCTCTGAGCAGTTACCAATATATTTCTTTGCTTACCGATTTTTAAATCTATAATCTAAAGTATCATATAACCTTTGAAGTTATTTGTGTTGATCTGAGAATCCAAGTGGAATAGCAGCTGTGAAAGGAACATCTGTATTATACTGGTTCTTCATTAGTAGATTTGCAGCAATTTTTAAGCAATTAATATTTTAAATGTGTAATTACATTAAAAGAAAATTGTTGGACAGGGTTTTATATAACCTCTCATTGACTTTCATGGGTATTTCTACTGGTTTTATCAAGCCTTTAACATACAAGATTCAAACAGCAGCTGGTTCTCCCAGAGATCCTGCTTTGTTTGTGGAGCCAGAATTCTCTTTTCCACTAAAGCTACAAAATCAAGTTGAGAACTCCGGCCCTTCCTGGAGCTGCTGGGTTTCTATCTCAGGTCCAGCCTGGCTGAACCCACCACCCCTTTAGCTTTAAATGAATATTTGCTGCCAGGAGACAATTCACCCAGTGAGAGATGGTTCCAGGCCCCAGAAAAGCAGATAAGGCACACCACACTCCTCAGGGTGATGCCTTGTGTTTGAATATTACAGTTATTTTGGGGGGTTTGCATTTATTTTTAAAGTGATAGCTGTAAAAATGTGACAACTTCATCTCTGTTATAAAAATACTTTTGAAGATATAAAATTTTTCATATGATAGTATTTTTAAAATATATATTCAAAGAGAGAAGAACAGGTAACATATATATATGTATTTACTGAATTCATCTATAACAGAATTGTCATTGAAAGAAATTCACTCAAAAGCCTGACAAAACTATATGAACTTGAAACTCCCTTCCCACCTTGATGATTCTGTGAAAAGTAGAATAGTTCAGTGCTGCTTATGTTTTAGTAAAAATTGCAAATAAATCTTGAAATGGTTTTCATTCATTAAAAAGTTGCCTGAAATTGAATTTATTAATTTATAAATGAGAATGTGTTTCAGACAAGTAAAATTATATCAGAACCAATTTCTTCTTTTCCTTCTTCCCATGATTAAATTAATGTTTAATTCTGTGATTTAAAAAATTGCTTAATTACTGAAAGCATTTATCCTGTAAAATAATTCCATTCTAGCAGAGCAGTAATATTATTAAGAAGAGTATGTTTTTGTTGTTTGTTTTTTTTTTTTTCCTCTTCAGGCTTGGAAATCTGACATTTTTTAAAAAGGAAGGCACTTACAAAATACACCTTTCCTCTCAAGGTATTGTACTATTTGCAGCCTTTGTAATTTATGAAAGTGTTATAATTGCAAAGTTAATAAATGATTTGTAACTTTGTCCCTGGATTTCGCATTCTACCCTGAATGCTTTGATCTTTATGTTACAGGAAAGCTGATCTTTATGCTTACAGGCAAACTCTATTTAGCAGAAGTATTTTAGTATTAGTAAACTCTATCTAGTGTGAAATATTTAGTATTTTAATAAAAAATAATAATAAAAATAATTAAATTATATAATAATAATATAATTCATAATAAAAATTTTTTTTTTGAGAAAAACAGCTGAAGTCTCTCAAGTAGCAGGATATCACTGGGACAAAGTTTGCTCCGTGGTTCAATCTGATATGGCTGGAAGAACAAGGGAAAATCAATACCTTTTTGTCTTTGCTGCTGGTTGTTCTGGCATCTCCTCACTAAGTCCTGGGAGTGTATTCTGTGACATTACAGGCAACATCCATCCTTGTCTCTTGGAAGTACCATCAGATAGATCATCAGCCACAGACAGCAATCTTTGAGCAACAATAAAACAGTGAGCTTGAATAACTCTATTTTTATAATATTTGAGACATGAAAGCAAAAGCAACTCATGCAATACTGTGAACCCCCTTTTCCCTAAAGGGAAATAAACATGATTATTTGTTACTCACCTCTCAATAGGTGTAGCTTCCAAACAGCTCAGAGTGACAGAAAGTGCAATGAAGAAAACTGACAGCTTTAGGTTGCACATCTTTCCTGCCAAACTTTCTGCAAAGAACAATGATTCAAAACTGAAAGCTGACCCAAATACCCCTCAGCATGTCCTGTTATTGATGCCCATTCTGTCCTAAACCAAGAGCAGCTAGTCTTTTTCACAGGCTGGAGTGAGAAAAATGATCCCCTCAAGTTTAGTGACACAACTCAGTCTCAGAAATAGAGCTCTCAGGAATAAATGCTCATTTTCCATCCCGCAGTTTCAATCCTATCCCTTACCTCTGGTTTGCATTTCCTGACACATCCCAGTCTCAAATCCTGGTCCCCAGTGCTGTTTACTTTAAAGTTGTCTTAGTTGCCTTTTCCTGAAAAACGCTCTTGATTAATAATATTGTGCTTTTTAAAGCACATCTGTTGCACTGCAGGTAAAGCAAGAGAAAATGGAAATTATTTACCTTTTTGTGGCCACAGATCTAACTGGAGAAGCCAGCGAGCCCTCTGGCTTAGCAAGAAGTGTGCATGCAACAATTCCACGCTTGCACCTAGCTCTGGAGAATCCTTTTCCCTCTTCCTTTCTGCCTCTTATATATCCTTGACACCTTTCTCAGCTCTGACATCAGGCAGCACAGAGAGACTGTCGTTAGTCCCAGTGCCTGCAGACAGAGAGGAGCAGAGGCAGGTGGGTCATTATTGCACTAGGGCATCAGGAAATATTCACCTGGGCTGTGCAGGGTGCCCTGCTGAAGGTGCTGCAGTGGCATCCTGCACATCACAAACGTAGCCTCACTTTTACAGCTCGGATGAGCTGCTGAGCTAATATTCCCTGTGGGTGTTTGTCGAGGGCTAAATAAGGTAACAAAAGTTACAGAGCAAATCGAACTCCAGGCCACTGGTAATTGAAATGCAGGAAAACATATCTCGGGAAAAGATGGAAGAGTTAAAATTGTGGAGGTTTGCTGCAGAATATAGATCAGGAGGAAAAGGTGTCTGAAGGGAGAGAAGCTGTATGACGAATAAGGAAAGAGTGAAAGTTGTTTAAATTGACAGCTAGAGTTCTCATTCAGGGTAACATGGTAGAAATCATGTACATTTTACAGTCAGGTCTAAATGTGAATGAAAATTCTGTCACTATGAAAGTAAAATCTCATGTTTTACTAACACAGGTGGGTTCTTCGTCGTGAGTGAAAATTGAGTCAATTAATACTTTTCAGGAGGCAAAGACTAGGATTGAAAAGTGAGGAAATGTCAGAATAAAACTACCTGTGGAAATTTATTTCTCCAGTATGCATTGAGTATGGTTCAGGGAAAAATGAACAGCTTTTAATAGACTAAATCCAGTGTCAATGCATTATCTAATTGCAGATTTCTAAGGATACAGATTAGAACCATTTATCTCAGATTTCAGTGGAAATTAGGCAAATCAATTTTTTCTCCCTCTGTTTCCTAAGCTTTTTCTAGGTACCCCAACGCCTTTGGAAATCAGTCTTTTAATTATTTATAAAGGACAAGGTTCTGGCACAATAGCTGAGCAAAAGTTCTGTGTGATGAGAAGTTACCATGTGCATCTTTTCTATCCCCAAGAACACAAATTCAGAGTTCAGAAGTGCTTCAGTGCCAAGAGCACTGCCTGAGCTGCAAACCCCCTTTTTTGTTGGTTTAGTCTGTAGTAGCAGCTTTTCCTTGCAATGGCTCAAGTTCCAGTGCTGGCTCACTTCAGGCTACTCGAGGTGAATACAGAAGAAATATTTAACTGGGATAGTAACTTCTCAACTTGATTACAACAGCCTGCAAATGAGGCTCTAGAAAGTGACAAAATATTTTGTTGATTGTGGTAGATGTTGTTTTGGGGTAGGTTTTTTTGTGTGTTGTGTTTATTTATTTTTTTTTTAAGAGTGCCACTGCTGGATATTTTTTCTCTGTTTTTATATGATCATTTACTTCTTTTCACCAGGTTCCTGATATTCCCTCTCTGGATGGACAGTCCCAGGGTAAGAGAAGTAAGTGCAGTATTTTATCTTCACCAAGACAGTAAGTTCTGTGCCACATCTGAAACAAGTTTATCTCTCCAAAGACTCACTGTAGAATTTGACTATGATGAAATAACATTCTGGTGTTAATTTCACTCTGGCAATTTTGCTCCTCTGAAATGAAGGCATGATTAAACCCCTTTTACAGAGAGTGTATTGTGCTGGAAAACAATTATACAGGTACTCTGCCTGGGGATTGACATCAGCCAATCTTCCCTGCTTGGATGTTGAACTTGACAATGCCTTATTGTGCTTTTTCCTGGGTGGAAAGAGATCTGTGTGCCACTGACACTCAGCAGAGGTCTTTATGCTCAGCCTGTGTGAGAGATGCTGTTTCAAATCCTGAAAAACAATAGATAGATAAGTTTGTGTTTAAGATTTTAAAAAACTTCACTCAGTCCTCAGAATCTCTTCTGTTTAAGGCATTTAAGTGAATGGTTTCTGTATCAAACTTGAATCAAGCTATGGCTCGAAAGAAATAAAATGAAATACCAATTTTCAAATAAATATTGATCCCAAATTCCATTTGCACTGTCCTGCAAAGCAGACTTGGGGGGGAGGCACTAATGCTTTGAGAGAAGAACAGAAAGGCTGCTTCTTGAGTGCATTGTGGAAATGAAAGTGGGCTCATGATGTCCCAGGAGCTTTGCCAGCCTCCTGGGCTGCACAGCATCTTGGCAGGGTCAGCAAGAAGTCTCTCCAGCAATTAGTCACATGTGAAGTTAACAAAAGTAAAGTTTTGCAGCTCCTGCTGCAAGTTCTCTTAAGCAGCAGAAGTGTTTTCCTGCACAAACAGGAATGGAATATTGAATTGTGGAATCTCTTTGGCAGCAGAACAGTTCATAACTCAAATTTCAAGATGCTGGCATGAAATACTTTACTGTTAGTACCATTCAATGAGTAGCTGGAAAGCTATTTTTACCACTGACAAAGTTCCTTTACCTTGATCTTAGAAAAAGCCCTTTATTCCTCTGCATGACAACATTTAGCTGTTGAAGACATAGAGTTCTCTGACATGTCTTGTATCAGCCGGAGGAAAAAGAAAATCAAAGAAAATCAAGTGTTCTTATTAAAGAAATCTGTGATCAATTCTATTCTGAGTAGTAATGGTAATTTTAGATATTTATACTAAAATGTTTAAGTGTTTATGCAGAGACTTGTCTGAAGAATTGTGCCTATAAGAAGGTTAGGTGACGCCAGAACTGAGGTTCAGAAACAACCCAGCAGACTTGCTTTTCCAGTTCCCTGATTCCTTCTGGGAGCTGCCCACACAGTGTCTGGAGCTGCAAAATGCTGTCCATGCTGTGCACTGGCAGCAGAGGAACAGGGAGCGGCCTTGTCCCAAGGGTCTGCTGCTCTCCTGTCCCCCCAGGACCGGTGGGACCTGTGTCCCTCAATGCCAGGTGAGCAGAGACCATCCCAGTGCCATTTCCATGCAGGAGTCTAAGCCAGCCTAGATGTCTGTGCCTGTTTCTCCTTCCTGCCTGTAAAAGCAGCCTTGGATGGCTCATTCAGGTGCAGATGTTTACACTGTGGGTGCTGAAATGCAAATTAAATTAATTCCACCAGAAGTGCTTCAACTCTCATATTGAGAGAGATTGAAGGCTGTCTCCTTCTTTCTCCCATTTATCTTTTTCTTAGGCTGCTCTGGGCACCTGCTGGGCAGCTGGTTCCCACTTTTAATGGCTGATTTCTACATTTGCTTAATAACATTAATAAGACACACTAAGACTCTTGCTAATGGATGTATCCCCCCCATTTGGGAGTGTCAGAGCCACATTCCCTGGTGCAGGCACTTCCCCAGCTGCTGCACAGATGTGTGAGGCAGAGGTCTCCAGTAAATTACCCTGTTGCTCAGTTACCAGGAGCTGGAAGTGTGGGAATAACTGCTGGATTAGTTGCCCTGTTGTACCAAAAGGGAGAACGGAAAGGTTTAGTCATTAACTTACAATCTAAATTTCAACTATTTCAATACTTATTTCAGTTTTTGGAATAAACCAGCAATCAGAGCAGCAGCAGCATTACCATCCATCAGTGTAAACATTCCCAGTAATGACACAGAGCTGTGCCTGTGTCACAGCTTTTAGCTGCTACGTAAGCTGAGCACAATGGCAAATGCAATTGTTTCTAGCAATTTTAGGAGCCTTTCAATCTTTTTTAATTAAGCTGCAAAAGTAAAGCAAAAAATTTTCCGAAAGTAAAGCATAAAAAGGAGGTTTCATTGATAGTGTCAGCGCCTCTGAAAAAGTCAAAATATGCCAAATATTTAAATAGAAGAGTAAATCAGGTTTTCTGCTGTCATTTTTTATGTCCTAAAATTTCCAGGACTGCCCTGGTTATCAGGACATTATTCAGCACTATTGGAACTAGTTGGACTCCTTCAACCTCGTCATTATGTGAATTCTGTGAACTAAAACCTATGTGGAACATCAGAGGGAGTGTAAAAATCACTCTAGACTAGTGATAATGATAGGAACCTTGGTTGCTCCCTAAATTTTTACATTTGGATGGCAAAGTCTGAAAATTTTGGCCATAATGCTCTCTTCCCAGTATTTCTCGTTTGCAAACCACAATGTTTGCACTTTCTGGTGTGTGTGAAGTTGCGATTTTTCTACTGTTAGCACTTAAGCTGTGTGTAACTGCTTTGTTCAAATAGTGTTTTATTAAATATGCTTTTGCTAGCACAACTTTCTTTGTTACCCCTGCTGCATGTGGGCCATTCCAGTGCTGATAAAAATACAAAGAGCTGTTCCTGTTGATCCCAAAAGTGATGTTAAACCTGAGGAAGAAATATGTAAGATTCAGCTGAGAGGTAAGAGGTGGAAAGTTACTCATTTCTCCCCCAGAGGAAAAAAAGATGATTCAAGAAATAAACAGTGTCCATCCATGGGATTGATGAGCAAATGAAAAGGAGTAATTTGGGTAGTCAGGAGTATTTTAAACCAACTTTTATGATGTATTTTGTTACTCAGCTCACGCCATTGACAGGGCAGTGACGTAGCCTGCAAGGACTCTTGCAGTGAGAATGAGTGAGAATGAGCTCAGCAGCCTGGGCTGAATCAGTGCCTGTAGCTGGGAACCCCTCAAACAGGAGAAATAAACTCCATGTTTAGATCAGAAAAGGCAGAACTGACAGCCCAGTGGTTGGGGAGTTTTAGTTCCTAGTGCCATTCTTACTCACAGTTTATAGAGTTTTAATTGCATCCAAAAATTTACCTTTGAATACAACAGAAGGTTAAACTTTTTGACTTTCATTTCCCCTGTCTCTCCTTCAACCTGTTTCCAGGAATTAAAAACAAAGGCAGGACTCCCTTTTGGTTATCAATGCCACTCTCAAGAGCTGTAAACCGTGCTGATGGTAAATGTGAATATGGAATAGAATTACTGTTCTTCCTTTCTGGTAAACCAAGTCATCCATTGCTTCCTGCTGTGCTAATTATCCTCAGTCTCTTTCTATAGCAATTAATGTAGAAAAAGTAGTTCAGGTTTCCAAGATCTTGCTGGAATGTACACCTGCCTCTTCTGTCATAGTGCAGGGAATTCTCTAACGTGTTGGATTCATGTGTATTTCAAAGCAAAACAAAAAGCCTTGCTGAAAGGAATGGCAGGGTGAATATATTGAATTATAGAACCATAGAATGGCCTGGGTTGGAAGAGACATTAAAATTCATCCAATTCCAACCCCCTGCCATGGGCAGGAACGCCTTCCACTATCTCAGGGTGCTCAGAGCCCTATCCAACCTGGCCTTGGACACTTCCAGGGATGGAGCATCCATAACTTCTCTGGGCATCCTGTACCAGGGCATCACCACCCTCACAGGGAAGAATTTCCCCCCAGTACCCCACCTAAACCCACTCTCTGTCAGTGTGACGCCATTCCCCCATGTCCTGTCATTCCATACTTTTGTCAATAGTCTCTCTCCATCTTTCTTGTGGGCTCCGTCCAGGTCCTGGAAGGCCTCAATTTGGCCACCCCATACCTATTAAATGACAATGAAGTCTCCCTAAATGCTCCTGTTAGGGGAAAAAAGAGAGGAATTAGGCATGTGTGGAAGTGCTGCTTCTGATTTAGTAACTGTGAGAACTCTCCACCCCTTCCTCCCCAGCCCAGCATCTGTGATAGAGAGCACAGACATCTGCAGAAGGTGCAGTGAGACCAGGAGCCACCCTCTGTGCTCCCCAGACTTGTTCCACTGCAGGTGAATCGCTGGGAAATGCAAAGCAAAGGAAATCACTCACCTCTTAGAGAAACTGCTGGTTTCCAAAAGAATTCCACACAGGTTCTTGCCAGCCTGCCACACCTGAGGCAGTGCCTAACTTTTAACTAAGTTTTCTTTTGAACTATCCCACTTTTAAAAAAACAGATTTTTTTTTCTTCTCTGCAAACTGCTGCAAGAGAATGACAATCTGGCTTTGTCTTGAAACATTCTGAGTCTTTCAGATGATGCTGTCTTGACAGCTCTGCTATTAATAGTGGCATTTTCCCTGCTGTTTAAAAAGGAGGCTTGTGCTGAACTGAGGATCAGTCATGTTCATAATAATTTTTCACCAAGGGTAGATGCAGTCTGTGAGCTGACGTAGGAGAATTTACGTTGCCAATACCATGAAACATTAATTAATTTATTTATGGCACATCAGCACACGTAGCTGAAAAATAACATAGCCCTTCTTCAAGAGGAAGTGCAGTAGGGCTGGATTTACAGCATGCCTGAATCATTGTGACCTGACCTTTTCTTTCTGCTTGGAGATGAGAAAAGCCTTTGATAAGCACAAGGAACATGAAGACGTACCTGGAAATGTCTTTCTACTGTAAGAAGTCACTAAAAATTCATTAGAAGTTTAGCATATACATCTGAAAACATGTAGTGGGTTTTTGGTCTGTTTTTGGGAATTTCTTTTACTCCAAATATTGCTGTTTCCTTCCATTTAGGAGCAAATCCACTTTTGGCGGAGCTCATCCTTGATAACAGAATTCAGGAATGGTGTGAAAAAGTCAGTACTTAAATGTGAGCTCTCACAAATTATTTAGGAGCTTCAAGTGACATGGCTAGGCCAAAAGGTGGTGTTTTTTTGCAATAAATGGTTATTGAGCCAAACACTCAGTGGAAAATTGAAAACATGGCATTGTTGTGAAGGGGGAAAAAATGAGGCTCTGGGGCCTTTCAGTCATTAACATCCTGAAATAATTTCATATTGACACATACTGTGCCTATGAATGATAATATTTTAATAGGAAAAGTCACCTTAGAAAAGCATTTAATTGAGAAAAGAACCTTGTGCACAGCAGCAGAGAGGCACAGACCTCAGGAGAAATGTCTTTAAAATCCACAGCTGTTGGATACCTACTGTACATTTAGAGTGGGTATCTTGAATTCTGCTTTTGATTTCAGAGTATTTTCTTTTACATAAATTACTGTCTGCACAGGTAGCCTTTATTAGTAGTATTACTATTAGTATTAGTATTAGTATTAGTATTAGTATTAGTATTAGTATTAGTATTAGTATTAGTCTTGATCTGCAGGATTCCTACACATTTCCACTCTGGCTAGTGACCATGATTCTAGTGACTGTAGGCTTGATTTTGTTAGTTTTCACTAACAAAAGTGAAAGTTTTTGGGAGTTTTTCTAACTAGATTTTGTTAGTTTTAACTAACTAACTTTAATTTTGTTAGAGTTCCCATGGGCTGCAAATGGCTCTTTTCATTTTAGGGAGCTCTCACATCCCCACATGCTTGTTGAATTGTATTCATGTTTAGGATATTGTGTTTAAAAATGAGCAATGTTGACAATGTCATGTATAATTTCATGTCGACAGAACATTTCATACTTCACGTAAATGAGGGGTTAACACATTCTTAAACTATTTTTTAGGATGTTGTCATAAGCAGGCATAATCTTCATGGAGCTGTGGATCACTACAGCCCACTGCTTTAAGTCATACATCATCCTGCTGCCTTTTATCATACTCATAACAATTTGTAGAAGTTAAAAAAGCCACTGTTGAAAGAGCTGTAGAGATTATCACCATAGAGGTGAGGTAATTTTTATCAGAGACTCTTAAAGCTAAACTGTTATTTGAAACCAGCACTTTAATTTTTGTTGCCAAAAGAGGATGTATATTTCATGCAACTTTAACCTTTCTGAGAAAGAGTATTTGTTTCAGGAGATCCTAGGAAAATTCCCCATGTTTAAAAATGAAATGTCTGTAGAAAAGCCATGCTCACAGGTGCCTGATTCCCAAAAGATCCTGGATCTTCCCCTCGGGTGTTTCACACCCTTTAGGACTGAGCTGAGTCCAGAGTGCCCAGAAAGGCCAGCAGTGTCACCTTTAACCATCTCTGCGCACAGAGCACATTGGCACACCCCAAATCCTCCTGGAGTGATGGATACTGAAGTGAAATGCTATCAGGTTACATAAACCACTGATGGATGAATCACAGGTAATGTCATTTTTTCCAGAGGAAAAGGCTCCAGGGAGACTTTGAAGCTTTGAGCTGCCAGTCAACCTGCAGTTTGTTCCTTCAGCTTTTCTCAGAGTATGTTCCTGAGACAATTTGCCTCTAAGCTGATCACACAACAAATCCCTTTGTACTTCAACTAGGAAGCACTGCCCAAAAGTATATAATTAGGTTTTCAACGTTCTGAAAAGCTGTTTTGACAATTAAAGCATTTATGTTTCCTAACATTTAAAACCAGAGGTTTGTACAACAGAACATCTTCCAGACTTGCAGCAAACTTTATGAAGAATAAGGAATTTTATGTCCTCATAAATTTTGCTGCAAGTCTAGAGGACATGAATATGCTTTGCCAAAACAAAAGCAAATCCAAACAAGTGCAAATCAATGAGCTAAACTACTTTCTTAAGGCAGAAATTGTTATGGCAGTATCACTGGTTTAAATAAATAACTAGTTATGAAATCAGACAGCATTAATGGAGAATCAGTTAAATTATTATATCTTTCCTTATTTTGCCCTCTTCTTCTATTTCTTTTGAGAGAGCAGGCCCCCAAAATATCTTGAGCGGGTTTTTTTTTTTCGTTTATGCAGATGCTGGGACCCCTATGAGTGGGTGAAAGGAGTGAAAATGCTGTAGCAGGGTCTTTGTTTTGAGGTTCCTATGCTCAGTTCTGCTTGTCTGTTCAAAGGCTGAAGTTTGCAGTGAAGTTTTGGAGCGTGGACCCAGATCAGGACCCAGCCCTGAGAAGCAAATCGTGTGTTGTCCTTGTAAGAAACTCTCCCTGTTACCCTCTGTTTGACTGGGAGGTGCATGGACTGCCAGAGAAGCAGCTCCCAGCAGACACTTCTGAGAAATAAAATGGTTTTAAACATTGCCCTGGATCTGAGCTGATGGGGGAAATGATGGTGAACCTGCTCTGTGTCATGACATCCTCTCCTGGTTTGCCATGCCACATCCTGTGGGATGCAGCCCCTGGTGCTGTGGCTCTGTGCAGATGCTGCTCACATTCCCAGCTTTTCATGGATTAGAAGTGGCTGCTTACAGCTGCAGTGATGGCAAAGGGCTATTGGACCTTAGTGATTTCAAAATAAGCTGTTGTGTTTACAGTGAGAGCAGAAATGTCCTTTTTTGGTAGGTAAATCATCATGACATATAACATTGAGACTAGGACCAATAATGGATTGTAATCTGCTTTTTTCACTTAGGACTTGAAGGTGTATCCACTGATTGCTAGATGAGATGTCTGATGGACTTAATTGAAGTCAAATGATCTCTTCTTGTTGTGTTAGCCAGAACTATTTGTGCTTGGTCAAATTATTCTCTGATTTTGCAATGTAAATCAGTAATGAGTAATCTCATTCCCCTCTTCCCTTCTGACCCTGTGCCACCCTTTCCTAAAGTCCACCCAACCTGTAAATTTACACACTTAGGTGCACTCCCAAAGTTCCTCTCTGGCTTGTGGCTGCTCTCTGGATGTCTTCAGTGCACAGGAGTGTCAGCACTTCATGCTCAGAGATCTCTCACAGATGTAGCCCTTGGCCTTTATTTTTGCAGGGAAAAGAAACAGATGGGCTTAATTTTCCTTCTGAGAACTCAGTGCGTGTCTGTCACATCTGAGCACTCCAAAATGCACAACTGAAATTTGGCAAAAACACAAGTTGCCCCATACTTGGTTAATTTTCAACAATGTAGATTTAAAGTCAAAGTTCAAGTGTGCCATATCAGTGATTTCTTGCAGAAACCTTTTCAGACTGTAAGTACCTCATTGTTTTGCCATGAGGATATTTTCCGTTGTCTCAGTCTAACATTAGTGTAATTGCTTTTGAGTAACAGTTTGAACTGTACCTGGTAAAACAAGATTTCAAAAAGCTTTTTGCAACCAGAAAAATAAATTAGTTAAAAATCCTGCCACCATAATTGCTTTCTGAATCATTATGTTCTGTGATTTTTAACCCGGTAAACAAAATTAAGATGTGGCAGTTTATCTATCTGTATGACTAAGCTGAGCTAAATGGAAGATGAATTGTACTTTGAAAGTAGCAAATCCTCTTGGGACTTAGGCAAGGCAACTTGCAAAACATTGCATCATCAACTTTAAATTCAGATATTTGGGTGCTTTTTTCCTTTTTATTTGTTAGGTAGAGTGATGATGCCTTGTGAAGGCTGCCCTAGAACAGAGGCTGGGCAGAGTCACAGAATAAAGCAGGGATTTATTCACAGGATCTCCTCCATGGATGCACCTTGGGCAGCACCAGAGCCCAGCCAGGGCTGCACCCAAGATGAACCAAAATGGCCCCAAAATGCACGGCCGGGCACGGGCTCTGTCCCTGGGATCAGTTCTGCTCCATTTGCACCTTGCAGTTCATTGTCCCATTCCAGCTTTAGCCCAGGCAGTCCCACCCTGCTTGTTTTTCTCTCTCCAGCCCACGGGGTTTGTGCTCCTGGGCTGAGATTTGGGTCATTTGTCCTTGGTGCCCAGCTGGAGCAGGAATTGTTTTGTCTCCCTGCTCTGTGCACACAGCTCACCATCCCCTCATGTGAAGCTCAGAACTGCACACTAAAGCAGCACAAATTCTGAAAAAATAAAAGCTAAAACGTGAGGCATCGGTGAAATGTGATTTAATGTGATGGTTTGTGTGGGACAAGTGGCTCCAAAGTCATGTCTCAGTGCTTGCCTGCCTGCTGCTGGCAGCTGCACCAAACCAGCCTCTTTTGGTGCTCACTGGAAGGCTCAGCTTTGGTTTTAGGCCAGCCTTGTTCAGCCCAGGTCACCCTGGGTGCTCTGTGCCCTGCAGCTGCTCTGAGCTGCTCCCACAGTGAGAAATCTCTGTGCATGTGCAGGGTGGGTGTTTTCTGATCACCTGCATGTCCTTCTGGCTGCCCCTGCGGGTTCACTGAGACAGTGGAGAGGATGGAAGAGGCAGTTCTGGGCATTGCCATCTTCCTAGCCTGCCATAAATGTGTCACCAGCTCAGTGCAGAGGTGGAGGGAGGAATTTTCCTGCCCTGTCCCCTGAAATTTCAGTGAGCATTGCAGGCTTATGAGTGGGATTCAGGTGCAGGTGCTCACATGAATGGACTCAGGTGCTCGTAGGTCACTAAGAACCCAAGGGCAAACTTTTGCATACCCATTTTAAAATAAATGTATTTTAATAGAGCTATATTTTGGCTTGTTCAATGAGATAAAGAGGTTTTTAGGTGAGTCTGAAGAGCCCAAGAGTGTAACCAATGTACCCAAGAGGAATGTACAATGGAGAGCAGGTAGATGGAGAAGGGAGTGGGAGCACACTTGTTTCATGGGACCAAGAAATGTGTGTTTATAGACACAGAAACGGTAATTTAAATTCTATCCTGGACTTAAAGTGTGGTATGAGTGCACCTGAGCTGAATGAGTTATGCACCTGTGTCTTTCTGATAATTCAGGCTGTTAGTCTGTGTTGGCATCAGTAACATTTGATGAAGTGTGACCACAAAATATTATGGAGCTGGGGAAAGCAATTTCAGAATCAGAGCCGGAAATAATGATTCTGTCTACTTGGTTATTCAATTAATAATCTTAATAATCTTCCCAGTAAAAAATTGGTTGAAATGCTTTTTTTTTCCTGGATCCTAATTTCTGCTGTGAGGGAAGGTATGAATAATTAAAGGCAAACAATGCTGTTTTGACTGCTGTAATTGCATGAGGAGCTGTGTGACGTGTCTGATCCCCCAAGTCAGGTAACAGGGTGCTGTCTGGTGTCTTGTAGCACCGGGAAGGAAAATCTGCAGTAAGCCAGATGATGTTCCCTGGTGTGACAGTGAAATGCAGGGAAATACAGTGAAACTGGTGCAGAAAGGGAAAGAATCCCTTTGCCAGCTCCTAGAAGAGGACAAATATAGGGTATTGCTGTCATGTTTTGGTATTGCTGGTGGGCTTCAGAGAAAAGCAGTATTTAGATAAAGCATTAATGAGTCCCTGGGATATAAATTTTGTTTCAAATTGAAAAAAAAAAAGAAAAAAAAAGAAGAAGAAGAAGAAGAAAAAAAAAAAGAAGCTGTGTGAGTACAGTTTAGTCCTGTGATTGAACACAATTTGTAGAAGTATCTGTGAGCAAAGCAGAGATAAAATCTCTGTATCTATCGAAGATAATTGTCTGAGTGCTGAGCACCTGTTAATTGTAAGGTATTTCCAGGAATGCTGTAATAACGCATTGTGCTTTTCACAGCTGCAAGTGAGAAAGCAGCTACAGAAGGAGTTAATGCCTGTGGACTTGCTAGGAATCAAGTTAGTTAGGAAACACATTTGAGAGGATTAACATTGTTGTAGAAATGAATGTTTGGAGAGATTGGCCAGGAGGGTGCTGAGGTGAAGAATTTGGAAGGCAGCTGAGTCCTGTTGGTGGGCTGGTCAAGCTGCTCCCCATCCCTGGAGCCATGAGGGGGAGAGCCCAGAGCAGAGCAGGTGCTGCAGGATCCCTTGGGAAGTGTTCCCCAGACCAAAAAGAGGAAATTCACCTGTATCCATCCTGCCTATCAGGTAGGGCTCTGCCTTGCCCTGGTTTTTCACCTTGCTCCATCAGGCCCCAGGGAACTGTATTGCATAACTTTATTTAATGGAGTCTCTGCAGGAGCCCTTGGAATGAATAGAATAAAATTTTGATTCATTGTGCAAACTCTCAGATGTGTTGGGGCTTTTGCAGGTCAGTATATCCATTCCCTGGAATATATTGCTCCTTCTTTGAACACACTTTTGGAATATATGTAAAATTTCAACAGAGCAGGCAGCTTAGCATTGTGAGACACTCTGATCATCAAGTTGAAATGGAGATAAGCAAAAGTAGGCAGATGAATAAAGAGGAATATTTTTGACAATCTTGGGAGGGGAAGGAGAATGGAGTCTGTTTTGTGTCCATTTAGAGCTCAAGTTGGTCTGGTGGTTTTGGTTTGATTTTGTTTTCCTCTAATTTTAATGCCAAGAGATAATATCTCTACTCTAACCAAGTTATTTAATTTAGAATAAAATCCATAATCTGGCAGGCTTTGTTGCAATCCAGTTTGCAATTAGTGAAGGAAAATGCTAAAATGTCAAATCTCTTAAAAGGAATATCATATTTTTGTAAACATGGGACAAAATCTTCTGTTCTTTTCTCTCATCTTTTTCCAACACTGTAACGGGATGGCCGGCAGACTCAGAAACAGACACCAGTGTCCATTAAAAAAGGCAACATGAAGGAGCCTGAGAAGCCACGTGCAGAGGACAAATTCTGCTGCATTTCCAAGCTGAAGGTACAGCCATATTTTAGTGATTTTGCAAAACCACACAACTGTAATTACTGCATTTACAGAATTTTGGTAGAAGTTACGGCCTGGATTAAATGAATGTATTAGGTGTTGTCTTTTACCCTTAATGCCCTTACAAAAGTCTGTAAACAGCTGTGCTGGTTTTTTCTCTCCCTGAAGTTTCCACTCTGTGAGATGTTGGAGATATTGATTGATTGCTGCTTTGAAACTTCACCACTGACTTTGTGTAAACCCCCAGCCTAACACATTTACCCTTCCTTCTTAAAGCTGTGAAATGAGCTTTACTGACTGGGATGTGGCAGTAAAAACTGCCTGTTGATCTCGAATGGTAATTCAAGTTGTCAAAAAATGCTAGAAAATCTTATAAAATAACTTTTTAAAAATAGTAATTAAAAATCCAAATGCGTTTCTTTTGCTTTTTAGCTTTTGCAGCAGATTTATTTAAAAATAATATTGATTTCATTTAATAAATGCTGCTTATAAAGAAGCCTGAAGTTAAAAGGGTTTGAATACTGCTGCTCTCATTTTAACTTTTTAGCTGTCAGTTGCTGCGAATTGTCTTGTAAAAATGTCATTGACTCCTTTTGGTTGAAATTACTTGTTGTGGCCTCGTGACCTCTGCTGAGATGGGAGAGCAGATCCTGGACGGAGTAATTCCTCCAAAGGAAAGGATCTCAGCTCTGCAAGCAATTTGTCATTTGGGTGAGCAGGGGGCGGGAAGGTCCTGCAGGTGGCGACCTTGCAGCAGGCACTGCTGGCTAAACGGGACCTGGGGTGCTGAGGGCAGTCTTGGTCAATTAGAGAAGAAGAACAAAGTTTGTTTGGGTTTTTTTGGTAGGTTTTTTTTGGTGTGGTTTTTTTCTTTTTTTGTGTTTTGGTTTGGGTTTTTTGTTGTTTGTTTTTTTGGCAAAGCCATAACTCTAGAAAGGAATAGGTGATGGGATTTACATGCACATCAGCGGAAGAGAACTGCTCACTTTTTTAACTGGAAGCGCACCTTTACTGGGGGAAATAACCAAGGAATATTCATAAATGTATAATTTTTATGCATTCTTCCCTTCCCTTCCTAGGTATTTCTGCTGGCACTGTCACTTGCCTTCCTTGGGAAAACCATGTCTGGTGCTTACATGAACAGCATGTACACACAGATAGAGAAACAATTTAATATCCCAGCTTCTTTAGTGGGCATCATTAATGGAAGCTTTGAAATTGGTAATCTCTCATTTTGATATTTCTGATCCTCTGAAAATGTAATCTGTGGTCTGAGCATGTCTTAGTGACTCTCATCTGCTCTCAATTACTATGTGTGCAAACTCTGTCATTCTTTTGAGCTGATTTGTAACCATTTCATGTCTTGGAAATTAATAGGACCTCTTGAATGGGCAAATTTAGGTTTAAAAACTGGTCCAGCTAATTTCTGCACTATCGTAAGATATGACAGAGCAACTAACAAAACAGAACTAGTTTATGAGATGTTTTCTTTAGAAATATTCAATACACAAAAAAACCAACTATGTAAACTTTGTTTGAATTTAAGCTCATATTTAGAATTTTGTAGTTCCTTTAATTAAACTTGGTTGGAGTGGACTGTGAATCCTTATCTAAACTCAATAATATTTTAAGTTTTTGTACCTGTACAACTGTCCTTGCAAAGAAAATTTCCAGTTCTACTTTTAGTGCTCCTTACCTTGCCTGTCAGTAAATGTTGTTGTCCAGTGATAAACTTAAATGTTTAAGTGTCATTCGAGCCACTGATTCAGCACAGCCTGTTTAGAAATTATACATAAAAAAGGCATTATTTTCTTTCAGAGCATGACGCTCATCACTCAGAGACATGGTTTTGTTCTTCTGACAAAAAGATCATAAAATTAGTAGGTGTAAAATTATTAAATTGCTATTTTTATAGGGCCTGATTCATAATATGAAGCTTGATTCTTTTCTTAGTTGCATAGCAATAAGTGGAGAAAATCAACTGCTTCTAAGAGAAAGTGGAGGTGAGGAAAATGAAGATTTTTAGTACATTTTTGTTTTTAAATGGTACTAGGTATAAAAACCTGTGACTTTTTATTATTAAGCTATTAATAAAATTAATATTTAATTATTATTCCCTTTTTTGTATTATGGTTATCTTGTGTTTATTATTTTCAGTACAAAAACACTATGATGTACACTTCTGTATTTTCCTACACATTACCAAATAAAGTATCCGTGGGGAATATTCCTAATAATATTCCTATATTATTCTGCAGTCCTGGGCCTGTTCTCTATGCCAAGTAGTGGGAAATTTCTCCTCTATAAAGGTGCACTTAAAAGTCTCTCTCACAGTGATCTCTTTTCCACCCTGCCTTTTATTCTCGTGTTCTTTTCATGTGATGTAACTTTTCCAAAAAAAGATCATGTATACCAGGGAATTACTGCACCATGTAGGCAGTTCCCTGTCTAGTGACACTTTTTAAAGCCAAAAAAAGAAACAGGAGCTCACAAGACATGCTCAGGTTTGTAACTATTATGGGGTGCCTTGGTTTGCAGATGGTGACCCAGGTTCTCTTTGCAGGTAACTTGCTGCTGATAGCATTTGTGAGTTACTTTGGAGCAAAGCTTCACAGACCCAGAATAATTGCTTTGGGCTGCACAGTTCTGTCCTTTGGATGTCTTTTGATATCACTTCCTCATTTTCTGTTTGGGAGGTGAGTGTTGTGCTTAGCTCACAGCAGCTTCTGTGACCCTTGCTGGCATTAACCCTTTCATCCTCCCACTGAGGGTGCTGCTTATGGGGACAGACATTGCTGAGCATGGATTCAGTCTGATCACTGCAGATTCTTTGGGTTTGCTCCTGAGATGGCTCCAAAAGTCAGCCACCACCTCCTGAGGAGAGTCACCCCTCTGCTGGGCACCTGCCTTTGCCTTCATCCTTTTGCTCACCCTTGCATGGGCTCTTCCAACTAACAGCTGTGAATCTGCCACTTTTAGCTCTTATCTGCTTGGATGGACAATAGAAATTGTGATTTTTGAAGATCTCTTGATCTGGAACCTGGATGAGAGATCATCCCTAGTCACTGTGTTGGCAGGAATGAAATTGGGTATTATCAATCATCACAAACTGGCACAACAAAATGACCCTGTTATGTAAATCTTTTTTAACCTGAACAATGCAGAGTGAAAATTTGGACTCTGTCTTCTTCACACTTCTAGGAATTTATTCAGAGAAAGAGACCTCCCAGAGGATAAGAAATAGGTGTTTCTCAAGCTATTTTCACTGCCAAATTAATTTCTTATAGCCACAGTGCAGAGATGCCATCTACCTGTTCTGACTAAAAGAATAGCTAGAAGCAAATTTAGTACTGACCATAATGATCCTTCAACTCCTTTGAAATGATTTTTTGCTTGACTTAAAAGAAATAATAATGTAAGCTTGTGTAGGCTTTAATCAGCAAGGTGTTTTTTGATCCTTCAATCTTGTTGTGTCCAGTGTGGAATGGCTCTGGCTGCCTACTCTTATAGGTAGCTCCATGACTCCAGCACAGACAAATGAAAATGGTTCTCATGAATGTCTTCTTGACCTGTACATGCTTTCTTTCCTTTGTTTCCAACAGGTATCACATTGAAAGCAGCATTTCACAAAGGGAAAATGTCTCAGTGATGCCTCTGTGCCTTGTTAATCACAACTTGTCCTCTTTGCCTACAGAGGAACCATCAACAGGTAGGACTTTTCCTATGTCTGTTGATGTTTTTTTTCTATGTCTATAGTGTCTAAATAAATGGATTTTTGTTTTTATTAGCAATCACTTGTTTATTAAATAATGATGATTGTTGATTAAATTATTTTCATCTAAATGACGTACAGGCACACAGATCCCATAGACCCTCATGCCTGTGAATATACTTGGCTAAGGTGATTGTTGATTGGTTTATGGACAAGCAAGGCTGTGATATTCATATATCTGAGTCCATTTCCTGTGTGAAGTGAAAACTGGACTGAATGTGAACCCATCTGCACGTGGATTGCTTTACCTGTGTTTGGTGACCGCAATTTAACATAAAAACAGGAGATCTGGATTTTATCTTTGGCCAGACACCCAGAAAGGCAGCAGCTGCTGCTAACAAAGTTGGTTTTTATTGGTTAATGAATATGAAAGAGAAATCTCAGCATGACAAAGGGGGAGAGAGCAGTGGAGTCTGAAGCAGATTATGGGATGAAGAAATCCCAGTTCAAGGAGAGAAAGGAAGTAAAAAAGTATTGTGACTAGTTATTTATATTTTCTTTTATAAGACAAGCTTACCCACCAAAGCTTAAGTTGTTGGTCAATTCTTTGTCTCCAGATTTTCATTAATAGTTGGGAATAAAACATTAATTTTTTTTTTTTGGTTTACCCACAGAATGTGAACAAGAGCCTGGGTCCCTGCTGTGGATTTTTGTGATGGTTGGAAACATCGTGAGAGGGATGGGGGAAACTCCCATCATGCCTTTGGGAATTTCCTATTTGGAGGACTTTGCCAAAGCAGAGAATTCACCTTTCTACCTGGGTAAATCCACCCTGTTGTGGTAATTCCCCTCCTCCGAACACACAGACAAACAAAAGCAAAAGAAAGGATTATTGTGATGCCCTTCGGCCCAATAAAGAAATGGAGAAAACATTAATTATTGCCTTATCAAAACAACAATATTTTAGGACTTGTAATTTAACCAGAGAGAAACTTGTTGGAATGAGGCCATTTTTAGGTGCAAATGCTTTTCCAGTAGAGCTGTCCTAACCATATGGAGCAATTCCAAGAAGATAATTGTGACTGGGTTCTAATTTAGAATGTTTTCTCTTTTTCCCACTCTAGCATGTCTACATACAGCAACTGTAATTGGTCCCTTCCTTGGTTTGTTGTTGGCTTCATTCTGTGCAGAGCTCTTTGTTGACATTGGATCAGTAGGTGCAGGTAATGGGTGAACATATAAAACCTTATTTTTAAGTCTGTAGTTGGTGTATTTTTCAGAGCTAAAGGATATTTCCTTGCTAATGTGAGTTAATCCCACCATGAGTTTGTTGGTGTTTTTTTTTGAACAGAAGATTTGTTTATAATATTCAGTTCATAGATAAACAAATAATCTTCTTGTAAATTATCTGTTGAAAACTTGTGTCATCTGGCTTAACAGAGGAAAGGACTAGAATTAACTTAATACAAGCCACTGAAATTTGCCAGAAAATTAGCAACATTAGAAAAGAGAACTGGAGAATATGCTCCCTCATTTTAAGAATCATTATTTTATGAGCCTCATTTCAAGAATCATTAAAATGCTTTTATGTCAGAGGTGACTGGGAAAGCCCAAAATGACAGCAAAGAATGTTTCTGAAGTGATCAAGATGTCTGTTTTTGTGTTTTATTCCAGATGAGATAACTATAGCAGCCACAGATGCCCGCTGGGTTGGGGCCTGGTGGCTGGGCATTTTGATCTGTGCACTGCTCAATCTGCTGGTGGCAATTCCATTCTGGTTCTTGCCCAAGTCCCTGGTGAAGGAAGGTGAAACCAATGAACCTGAGGAGACAAGTGAAAAAACTGCAACACCATTGCAAGAAAATGATAAGAATGAAGCCAAGCAGACCATGTATGAAATTGCTAAAGGCAAGTTGTGTTGCATTTTATTCCTTTCTAGCTTTAGTCCTAAGGTGTGAACTCTGTGTACTTTGTAATTAAAGGTGGGTCCAAGATGTGCAGTGCCTGCTCTGTTTTGATGTCTCTGCAGTTCAAGGGATTTGTACAGGGATTTAGAATGGCTCCTTGCAGAGGAAAAAAGCTGATTTCATAGATATGGGATCTGGATTCTTCCTTTTCCCCTCCTGCAATTCAGGTGTATCTCCCAAGGGAGGGCTGAAGCTCTGAAATCTGATTAGAAATATTACAGCTCAGTGAGCTGAGCGTGAGGTGCAGATATTGATTGCTTGTACCCCACATTCACTAGGCAGAAAAGCAGAAACCCAACATAAACCTTGTGCATTTCTTGAGTCCAGCTGGGAGCCCTAAAAGGGAATTGACAGAAAATTAACCCTCATAAACATTTAATTATTGCTGAACAAAGATGTATTCCACTCACATTTATTCACCTGGCAGCTTTCACATTTGGGATCTTTCAAATCTATGGTCTTGTAGGAGCATATTTTTTCCTTCCTTATTTGAAGGAAACAGCCTTCCAACATTTCCTGGTTGGAAATGTAAGTGAATAAACCATGTCAAAGGGTATGATCTTCAGAGCAGCCTGTCCTGCTGAATCTGACAGGACCTCAGAAATGTTCACCAAGTAAATTCCAAGTGGCAGCTCCCTCTCTGTGCTTTTCTAGCTGGGTCCTGCAGATTCACCACACCCAGAGTGAGTCCTTAGGTCCTGGCTGATAGTGCAGCTTCATCTTGTTAACCAGAGCATCTCTTTCTGCTGTCACCTAGCCTAAAATGAATCCATGAATAAAATACTGTTCTCCCAGCTCAGATGTGGCTCCTTAGTGCTCCAGGGTTATAGGAATGTTTTTATAGTAAAAAATAACCTAAAATAAAACTAATTTAATAACAATAAAATTTCCTTAAGAAGCTATGATTAAAAATGTCACTGCATCTGGAAATAATGCAGCTTATTTATAGTGTTTCTAAGATTTGACTAATTGTTGAAAGTATCTGCATACAGATCTACTTCTAATACGGTCCTTGCTCTGGAAGATATACACCCATCCTAAGTGGTGCCCACTTTCAGTCAGGCCCAGTCATTGTTTTTGTAGATGCCTAAATTTATCTGCATAGTTTCTTGTCAACAGCTCAGCACATTGATTAAGAGAGAACATTAGACAAAGGGGAATTGTGGGGCTTTTTTTATGGTTCAAATCCTGACTTAATGGGCATTACTCAGAGGAAAGACCTGTGTGAATCAGTTTCTCAGATGCTTACTTGGCTGAAAACTGGCTGATGCAGGGTTTGAGAGGATGGTGGGAATAACTGTGCTCACAGCTCTCTTCAGGCCTCTTCTGCCCCAGCAGCAAACCCCAAAATCAGAGTTCTGCTCTCTGGGGCAACTTCTCACAGCTCTGGAGTGCATTTTCACCCCTGTGGATGCCAGCTGCAGGACAAGGCTTTTGCTGAGTGCTCTGGGGCATGAGATGAGAGAAAAGGGAGGGAAGATGGGGCAGAAGCTGCTGCTGCTGTGATTTATTTATTATTTTTTGATAAGGAAGAGCTGCACTGGTATGCATGCATGTGTGTGTGAGGGTATCTCTGGGTAGAGGAGACCCAGGGCTAAGCAAGGAATCTTTGGCCTGTGGTGGCTGGCAAAGCACAAGGTTTATCCTGGTCCAGCTCAGGACCATTTCTGTTCCCCCCTTTCCCTCACAGCCACATTGTTTTCATAAAGCATCACACTAACTCAAGGCATTATTTCCTTGCAGATTTCATCCCCTTCCTCAAGGCTCTGTTCCACAACCCTGTGTATATGTTATTTATATGCATAACTGTGCTACAGTTCAGTGCCTTTGATGGCATGATATCCTTCATGCCCAAGTATCTGGAACAGCAGTTTGGGAAATCTGCATCAGATGCCATCTTTTTGATTGGTATGTTTGCATTTTGTTTTGTTCTATCAATTAGTGATGTCTCTATTCAAATTATCTATATTTTCACATATATACATATGTTCATGTGTATTTATATATACATACTAAGGTTAAATGCTTCTACAGATGAGGGATATCACATTACAAAACATTTCTAAATGCCAATGCATTTTCTGCTAAACATCTAATTTTTTGTGCAAAATTTTATAATCTAATTCATATCTTTTGAATTGGCTCCAAAAATTCAGCTGATATGAAACTAAGCCATGTGATGCTTGTGTAAAACCATTTCCAATGTGTCTTTCAGTCAGAATTTGCTTCTTTTAAGCATCAATCATCAAAGAATGATGTGAGAGCACATTCAGTAATCTCATCTCAAAACTGAAAGCCTGTTCCTCCTTTCTGTCATGCTTAGAGTGCATTAAGATATGCACTTAATTAAGATGTGCACAGACCTTTCTGTTGAGTTTCACAGCTGGAGAGGTTGGATTGAAGCCATATAATTTTTTTCTTCCATTTTTTGGGGGTTGTTTTTTGTTTTCTTTTTATTTTGTTTTCTGGGGTGGGTTTTTTTGTTTGTTTTGTTTTGTTTTTGTTGTTGTTTTTGTTTTTGAGTTGGATCTAGAGTGCAACTCTAGATTGCCATTTTCCAATTGGTAATTTTAGCCCTACCCTGTAGCTCCCTCCCCAAGCAGTTCTCACCTGCTGTTGACTTTGGCAGAGGGTTTGGCTGTGAAGAGAAATTAGCAGAGACCCATTTCTGATTGTAGTTAAATTATTCAGCCCCAGGCACACTTTGAGTCTTTGCCAAACACAACCTTCCCTCACAGCAGCTATATAGCTCCCTCTCTAGCTGCCCTGTAGTAGAGTAGCATTGATGGTCTCCTTTATTTTAACATGGAAGTTTCACTTGTTTAACTAGGTGTTTACAACTTGCCAGTTCTATGCGTTGGGTATTTTTCTGGAGGCTTGTTCATGAAGAAATTCAAGATAAATATCTATCAGGCTGCGAGCATAGCATTTTGGGTATCTTTACTGGAATACCTTCTCTACTTTGCTGCCTATTGGACTGTCTGTGATACCTCACCAGTTGCTGGTCTAACAGTTTCCTATCAAGGGTATGTTTATGGGGACTCAGGAGGACTTCAGTCTTAAAACATCAGGATGATTTTTCTTGTCAAGAATCAGCCAGGAGCTCCATTGCAGTTCCCTGTTCTAAATTCTCAAGGCTTTCTGCTTGCATTAGATATTAGGTCTGTTATCCCTGTTTCAAACAACAAAAGTGTGTTAAAAAAGATATCCATGCAGTTGCATGACCATATGAATTCTTTTACTAATACAATTAGTAAAGTCATGTAACTACAGCTGAAAATAAAAATTGTTGGTGAAATCAGGCATACATGAATGCAATTTCAGAAAAAGAGGGGAACAAATCCCCTTCTTGATCTTACACTGGTTTACTCAAATTTGATTACTGTCAAGTTTTCAGAGGGTGTTTTATCTGCAGTTTCTTGATTTGAAATCCGCCATTAATCATTGGGAATCTTAGAATGGTTTGGGGGAAGGGATCTTAAAGAGCCTCTATCTCCAACCTCCTTGCCCCATGGCAGGTTGTGCTTTGTGTCTGTAAAATGGACATGGAGGTGTAGATACAACCCTTATGGATGATCAAGAGCATACAGGCCATAGATGAGAAAAAAGCTCTGGGGTATTCATACCTAATTTACAATATTAATATAAAACAATACAATTTAGTGTCCTATAGAGAGATAAAAAGGCATGATTTCAGGGCAGGAGCATGTAGGGTTGGGTCCTGATTCTACACTTGAGCTAGAATAGAGTCTTAAGCATTGCACAGGGTTACTGTGGGTATCTCATTACTGAAATATTTATTCACCTTCTGAATGTGTTTCAGAATAGAACAAGTTTCATATGCAGAAAATACTCTCCTGGCTGGCTGCAACATGGATTGTGATTGCCCACTTAAAATCTGGGACCCAGTTTGTGGGAGCAATGGGATCACTTATGTGTCACCTTGTCTTGCTGGGTGTAAATCCTCAAGAGGAACTGGAAGGAGTTTGGTAAGGCATACATTTTATTGTACTGTAACTGTGAAATCAAGTAGGTGGCAAATATTTATACCAATATAGGAAGGGGAATCATATACATAATTAATGTACATCTAATATATATTAATATATTTTTACCTTATACCTTATATATTCATGTACATTGAATATATAAGGTAAAAGATTTGAACAAATTCATTGAGTAGCACCAGAAATTTCAAACTGCATAGGAAAATCGGTTTAAGTTTAAATTAAAAAACATCACGAAGGACAATTCTTCTCTCTTAAGAACTAAAGGAATATTAAATGCTTAACAAGGAGTGAGAAAATATTCTGAAGGTGCTGCCAAGTGGAGACCTGAGTGCCCAAGAACATTTTAACCAAAATGAAATTCTATAGCATGAACTATTAAAGAGATTATTATAATCTCTTTTACCCTGTAGATTTAAAGGTAAAATGCCAGGTAACCAGGCATTATAGAACTTTTATCCCCAAATACAGGGATGGCTGGACCTGTGCCTGGCAGCCTGGGAGGGAGGCTCAGTGCAATGCTGCTCATGAGTAACAGGTTTGAGAGCAGGAGACAGTGAGATGGGTGCCAACAGTGTGGCTTTGCCATCAGAGTGTGAGTTTGGACAATCTGTGTGATTTAAATATTCTTTTGATAGGTATTTGAAAACTGCACCTGTGTTGCAGCCTCAGGGTTTTCATCTCAAAACATCTCTGCAACTCTGGGCCACTGTGATGGACATGAAAGCTGTGACAAGATGCTTCATTATTTTTTAATCCTGACATTAGTCTGCAGCTTCATTTTTTCCTTAGCAGCCATGCCTGGATACATGGTCTTAATGAGGTACAGTAAAATTTCTTTGTCTTATGAAATCTACCAGACTTTTTATTCTGAGGTTTTAATTCTCCAGGGAATTAAAAGGTGTTTAGTTTGCATATGGAAGGAGGAAGAGCAGAAAAATCTGATGTAATTTCTGTGCTGTTATGGTTCAGTGTCATATCACCTTTGTAATCTGATGCAGCTTCTGGCTGTCAGCTTTATCCTGAATGAATGCAGGAGCCCTGAGTCAGGGCAGTGGGATTTTGAGTGGTGTGTGATACCTGGGATTTTATCAATCATTTTAATCAAATCATAATTTATGATGTTGATTCAGGCACAACTGCCCTGCACTTTGTGTTGGCCCTGATACCATACCCTGATAGAAGCTTTTCCTTCTGTGATTTGGCAGTCCTAGATAAGGAACTTTTCAGCAAACATCACCTAATGAGCATAATGAGATCATTATTAGAATGGTTTGGACCTAATGTGATGAAGAATTTGATTAAAAAAAAAGGTTAAATATCTCTTATTAATGTCACCTCTATGAATAATTGTACAATGCAATTATCATCACAGTTATTACATTATCATACAGGTCTCTAAAGCCTGAAGAGAAGTCATTTGGAGTGGGTATCCATGGGCTGGCTTCAAGAGTGTTTGGTAAGAAAATATCTCACGCACTTCAGAAGAACAGTTAGGGCTGACCTAGAGCTAGAGAAGGATCCCATCAGGACTGTGGGCATGGCACAGGAGTCATTCTCTTTGTGGAGTGCCTTTGATCAGGAACCATTTAGGAATTATTTTTCACAGCTCTCAGAGCATGGCAAAGTAGAACTGCTTGCAATTTGCAATTTTTTTAATGGATAATAGGCTGGTATCTTAGTTTAACCCCAGTCAGGATCTAAGTACCATGCATCCACTTATTCTCCTCCCACATGGAATAGGGAGAAGAGCTGGAAAAAAAGGTGGAGCATGCAGGTTAAATAAAGAATAGTTTAGCATGGAAAGAAAGTAAAATTTAATAATAATAATAGGAAAAATAGAGAGAGGAATAAAACAAAAGAACAAAAAGTGATACAGAATAAAATAGTTTGTGAGCTGTTGACCAATACCCATCCCACTCCCAAACAGTCCTCAGTCAGTCCCTCCCTGCCACTTCTCTCCACTCTGTGTACTCAACATGACAATGCAAGTTGTGGAATTTCCCTTTGGCCAGTTTGGGCCATGCTCCCCCCTGGTTTCCCTTGCAGCTCCTCACAAACAGAGCATGAGACACACAGAACTCCTGATGTCAGCCCTCCTTAGCAGCAGCTAAAACATTACTGTGTTATCAGCATTATTCTGATATTAAATCCAAAACACAGCACTGTACCAGCTGCAAAGAAGAAAATCAACTGTATTAACTGTATATTGCAGAAAGCAATGGTCACTGGAAAGTCATTTGGCATTCCTTCACTCTTATTGTTTATGTTTATTGAAGGCAGCATTGCCTCTCACTGATGAGAGAGAACCTTGAGTTCTGAATAGGAAACACTGTCCATGCTGCTGCATGTGGATGTTGTTTAAAGGGCAGCAGGGAAGGAAATCTTTGGCTGAGGGTAGGAAAAAGAGGGAGCACAAGATAAATAGAGAATGAGGCTCATGCTGCAAGAGGACAGGACAGATGGAGTGGGTGACAAACAGCATAGGCTCTGTGGTGCATCTGATAACCAGGAGGAAATCACAGAAATTTTGCTCATGTTCTTTTCAGCTGGAATTCCATCTCCCATTTATTTTGGAGCATTGATAGACACCACTTGCTTGAAGTGGGGTACCATGACTTGTGGTGGAGAAGGAGCGTGTAGGATGTATGATGTTGTCACATACAGGTATGTTTTCTGCTTCATTTAAATTTCTCCTTCTTACTCTATTATTGCGTGAGTAGAGATGTAATTTTATGCACTTTTTCTCCCTAGCAGACAAACTGCTCCTGTGTTAGACATACAATACAACTTTACTTGACATTGGTTTTATTTGCAAAGTGCAACCTTTGACACAGACATTGGAAAAACCTTTGAACAGAAATGTTCTGGTGCCATAATATTCACTAATAACCTCTCATGAGAACAAGCTTGGAAAACTCTGAATTATGATAAAAATACTGAAAAGCAGTTAGCACATGTGGGAAAAAGGTTCAGTGGGTGACTGCAATATCTTTGAACAGGAAATGGTTGAAACAGTACTTGGATTTAAAAAAGAAGAATTTTATGGAGAAGATACAGCTACTTAAGTTGGAATTGGCGCAGAATACTGCACTTCATATTTTTGCAGTCCTTCAAGGACTGATGTGTGATTTTAAAAGAAAAATCTTGTTGAACTTGTGCCCTCATACTAATTCCTTGTAATATGTGTTGAGGTTGGTTTGGAAGAATATTCTTATGAATACTTAGAAACTTTAACGAGGCAGTCTAAGCCCTTTCAGGACTCTCTCTTTTCCCTATGGATAAAGCCATAGGAGTACCAGGTGCCTGACTTCACTGGCTAAATCATTTGCCTGAAACTGGGAGAGGTAAAAGGCCATTTTACCTTTTCATATTCTCTATTCTCACATTTTCACCTTCTGTGAGGCCCAAAAGCATCAGGGCACAAGCTTTAGAGTGGCTGTGGAACCTTCACAAAGCAATGGTTGCTGGATAGTTTTGCCCTTTTTTTACAAATGCATGTCTTTAATGACATTCATTATTTATTTCAGGTGGCTCTATCTTGGCCTGCCAGCAGTGTTACGTGGAGTGTCCTACATCCCAAGCACACTTGTTCTCCTCATTTTAAAGAAGCAACTGAAATCTGAAAAGCCAGTCTTATTAAATGAACCAATAGAAATGCAGGATAAAGGACAAGAAGCAGTGAAATAGCATTTCACAGAAGGACATGTTGGGAAAAAAACATTGCAGTGTAAATATTGGATATATCCTTGTGAAAAATTTTTTACTTTAAGTAAGGAACAGTTGGACAGAGATGAATAGAATTACACATAGTTGTATCCTACTTATATTATAAAAGTATCAATTTATAAAGACAAGGCATGGGAAAAATATGTTTGGTGCAAAAGAACAAGGGCTAGAAATAAGAAAACTTATGCCAGGTTTGAGTTGTCTGAACAAAGGGCTCTGAAGCAGGAACATATGTGCTCAGTCCCGTTTCACTGAAAATAGAGAGAATTTTACATTTGACTCCAATCTGATGCCAGATTTCATCTAGGAATTCTCACGTGGTTTCTGTCAGAGTGTCACTGACTGTAGACAGCATTTGTGGCTTCTTTGGGCCCCAGTTTTCCATAAACTTATTGAATGATATTATTAGTCCTTTCAGGCAGGGATTATTTGTTATTCTGCATACTATAAGTCGTCAATATATTGGTTTATGATATGGTCTGGGGTGTTGTGGTAACAACAATAAATTTTAAAAATTACATTTTTAAAAAATCCTGTGTTGTGGTGATGTTTTAAGATTTGAATTGAGCATTGACAACTAAAGGTCATCAGGAATCATTACTTCAGTTACCTGCTGCCCTGGGATGTCTGAAATATCTAGAGAAATAAAACATTAAATGTCTAAGGTAACAAAAATGAAAGAAAACCCTGCTGATCTGAGTTATACAAGGTGTCTCTGTGTTTGATGCATCCATGTTTAGCATCTAATTTGGCACTGCCTCATGTTTGGCCCCAGTGCAGAGCACCCTTGGGTCTGTCTGCCAGTGCTCATGCAATAACTTCTTGAGGCGTTTTGTTGCAGGTCCTGGTTATTTTGTTTTATTTATTTTATTACAGGTCCTGGTTATCCTACTGCATATGGCATGCAGGGAGTTTGTGGAACTACCACAGATCTACAAATATTTCCTACAAATTTCCTACAGGTGCTCCAGTACCTGCAAGTATTTCCTACTAGTTTATTCTATATGGCACAGACCTGCTCCCATTTAAACCACCTGGGACCTTCTGCAGCCACCAAGAAGTGGGAAGGATATTTTGCCAAAAGAGTTTATTAATTCAGTCACATTCTGATTACTTTAAGGTGTCTTATTGACATCTATATGTGTGTGCTTGGAATTGCTTCCTGTCCTTGCGGGGTCAGTGAGAAAAGATCCATTTCCTCTCCCAGAGCAGGAAATCAGCTCAGAAATTTAAAATTTCTTCAAATACAAGTGATCCTTAAAGTTGATTCTTTTGAAAATATCTGTCCTTTCCCCTGTCTCTGTTTGTACTGGATGATGGAGCTGAACAGGAGGAAGGGGAATGGAATAAATACAAACATGATGCAGCCAGGAACGGAGCAGAACAGAGAATTCAGCTCCCAGATTGTCACTCTAGGACATGAAACAGAAAGATGTGGACATTGGATTTTTTAAGGTAAAAAAGAGGGAAGTTTAATTCTGACTCTAACATTTACAGATTTCCAAAACTGACAGTGGGTTGGAGGGTGACAGGGCCACCTCTCCAATGACACTGGACAATCTAACAGTCTATTACATTTCTCTTCTTCCATAAAAAATGCAAAACCATAAGTTATTTGCATAAAGTAGGTGAGAAAGTTTGTTACAAAAATGTAAACATCAAAAAACTTTAAAAAATTTAAAAAAAAAATCAAAGCAACACAGAGATATCCCAGAGGCTTTGTGGACATTTGAAGCTGATTTTGAGCATTGTTCTTGCTAGTGAGGGACACTCATTGGGAGCCATCGTTCTTCCCTGTGGTCATATTCCTCCAAAGCTGGAGTTAAAAACCCTTTGCAGACATTTAGTCACAGCTTGGTGCCAGGGTAACCTGGGAAACAGGAAAAGTTACAGAGCAGCAGAATTTCACAGCTGTGAGAAACAAAAGGGCTTTGTCAAGTAGGCAAATCTGTGCCACTTATGTGGAGCACTGCCAAAGGGTCAGACTTGGAGAACTCCCTGTGTGTTGAAGTGAGAGGAAGCAGATAGGAGTGTTTCCAAGTTCTAAAATTAGAATTTCTGCAGGAAAGTCTTAAATTTAGCATTTCAGTGGATATATTAACGCTGTGTTTAATTGCTCTGCTTCACCTGCCTGAGAATGTAGCAGGGAAAAAGCCCCAGGCTGTGTGTCCAGGCAGGCAGTGCAGGGTGGTGGTGCCTGGGTATGGGAGATATCGAACACTGAGAAATAAACACTTGAAGCTTTTCAGGCAATGTGATGAACTTGGAGGTATTTTAAAGGCAATGGTACACAAACTGTGCGCACAAGTGTTTATCTACAATTTCTAACATGTATTTATCTAGCATTTTGTACTCAAGATTTTTTGTAATGATCTTTGATGTTCCATTGGGGTTTTTTTGACTGGGACCGGCTGTTGAGCCATCATTTTCAAAGAAATAACAAATCCTCAGTCCCACTGAAAAATTTCACTGCTTTGTAAAATGCACATCTCTGTGCATGAGAAGGCTATGTGGTTTTTTTGTTTGTTTTCACTATTTTATCTGTATTTTAATTTCATCAGCTACTTAATTGCCAAGTCTCTCATTATTTTACAGTCTTATCTGTATCCTAAAAAAATCTTGTGTCTGGTTTAAACTTCATTGCTGCTCTGCTGCTTCCAGCTTTAAAGAATTGCAGCCTATTCTTGATGCACATGATAAACACTTCTGATTATGCATATTGCCCAAGATATGATCATAGTTTTTTTGGGTTTTTTGTGGTTTTTTTCTTGAGAGAAAATTACTCATTTGAGAGGAAAATATGTTGCCTGACAAGCTGATTTTATTTGGTGGACAGAAGGGAGGTGTGATGACCAAAGCTGCATCCTTACACAGTAATTTGGTAGAGGTCATGTCTGATTGTGATATGACGCTGGCTTTGTGTTTGTTATACAAACCTATTAAATTAACATTAACAATTTTGGGTAACTATTACTGGTAGCTTAAGTTTACTTCCTTTTTCTGTAATTTCATCAGTGGTGAGCAGTGTTTTACAGGTTTTGTAACCTTTCTGTCTCAAGTGGAGTTTTAGCAGCTGACTCTTCCCTGCAGGGTTTTCTCATCCCAGCAAACCATGGTACCAGAAGTTAATTCAACCTGTGGCTGTGGGAGGAACACCCTGGGAATACCTGGGGTGGGATCTGGCATGCAAAGAAGCCAAATCACTTTTTAGTTTATGTAAGTCTGGCCATGTGACACAAACTGGATATATCCAGCAATCACTTCTTGGCTGGATACTGCTGCTTTTTCTTTTTTTTTTTTTCCACACAGAATTGTTGTTAGTCTTTTCCTTTCTTAACAAGGCATGAAGTGTTCCCAGTTATGATGCTTGGGATTTTGAACTTTCTTTGTTTAGGACTTTCTCTGAGAATGTAGAAAACTACCTGGTAATTGCCCCTCTCTTGCTTTGTCCAGGGAATCAAGGGCATACATTTCTTAAATCACAGCAGGCTAAAATCACAGGATAAAACACACAGGATCCCTTTGGGAGGTGAAATTTAAGGTATTGCAATGCTTGACTTCACTTCTGTAGGAGACCATGCTGTAACTCCAGGCCAGAAGTGTGACTATTCTAAAAGTAGTAAATGAATTAAAATTTCAAGTTTTGTTTCTTTACGTTATCATTAGGAAAGAAAAAAAAAATTGTAATAAAAAGATAAGTATCCTAAAAGTTTTATTCTGATTCTTATTGCTTTCTCTTTTAGTTACTGTTAATACATTTTTCTTTATTCCCTTTTAGAGTTTTAAACCTTTCTCCTAATCCTATATCACAACAAAAATAAGTAAATACATTCCAATAAGTGAACTGGTAATTAGCGAACACTTACCTCAATACACTCATTGTATATTAACCAAAAAAATCTCAAAATAGCAAACCAAAACCACAACATTTGTGCCTATTAATTTCGAGGAGAGGTGCTCAGGGCTTTTGCCCAGGGTTGTGACCTTGGGTGGCAGATCCTTGCTGGATCCTTACATGGCAGAGCAAGAGGGAGGGGCAGAAAACACCATTAGAAATGGGGGTTTAAAAGAAGGAGTTCATTCCAGAGGTTTTGATTTTTAAAAGGCCTTGCCCCCCTGTGTTGGAGGAAAGGCTGCCTGGCTTTGTGAGGCTGAATGGCTCCAAAAGCAGCTTTGAGAGCACAAATTCCTCAGGTGAGGTTAATGAGACACAGAGGGGGCAGTGCATGCTGTACCTGTGCTGTTCCATTGTTCCGGGGCAGCTCTCTGCATGGCACAGCTGCAGCCTGCTGGCACGCCACGGCTGCTCCTTCTGCTCCAGGAAACCTCCTGCTATCAACACACAGTCATGGCGAAAGCCAGCTTCAGGAGCTGCAGAAATGTTCAGTTTAAAAAAAAATCCCTAAAGAGCACAAGATTTGTGGGTTTTTTTTTTGTTATTCTTTTTGTTTTGATTGATTTTTCGTTTGTTTTACTTTACTTTTGGTGGTGGTGGTGATGTAGTTTTTTACCTCCTGTGGTAACTCTGAATGTTCTTCCTGGTGAGTCTGTGTAATAGGACAGCAACATTTGCAATGTTGCTGCTGCTGCTTTGTGAGTTCTACTTTCATGACCAGAATCTTTCCGGAAAATTCCTTTCAGATATGTATATGTGTATAAATATATATATATATATTTATATATATATATAGTTATAGGTATATATATATATAATATATATTTTTATATACATGTATTACTTAAAATTATATATTTGTATAGTTTACATAAATTTATATATCTATATATTATATAAACATATATTTTATATGTATATATACCTGTAACTATTTTTGTATATAAATATATATATTTATACACACATACATATCTGAAAGGAATATTCCTGCAAGATATTTTATATATTATCTATATATATAATGTATATATCATATATATTTCTATATAAATATATATTTATATATTTATATTTGTATATGTATGTGCACACAGACAACTTGTTTCAGACACAGACAACTTTTTTATGCTCTCTGTTAATTTTCCAGCATTTCAATTTAACAGATGGACTAAAGGATTTAAGGACTTCCCTTTTCACTTGGATTCCTTTTCTGAAGGAATCAGAAGCTTTTTTAGAAGATGGTGTCTGAAATCCCATACTGGGTGCTGGAGAAGTTATTTCTAAGTTCAAATATAGGAAAGAAAAAGCTGTTCATTGTTTCCAAGTTCCTCTGTTAATTTATCCCGTTATGTTTTCATGTGAGGAAGGCCTGAGCAGCAGGGGCTGGATTCACTTATTCACTGTTCTCAGAGACCGTAAGAGCCACTATTGGATTTTCTTGTATTAATTAGACAAGTCTATGTAGAGAAGAGAAGAGCTGGTATTTCTCCAAATCTTATTTCTGTATGAACACCATGAACTTGGTATTATACACACACAGAGTCAGCCAGTGGTATTGTTAAAAAAAAGAATTATGACTTCAGTAAACACCTGGAGACATAAAGAGTGGTGGGTGAGGGAAAGCTGCCTTCCTTCAGTACTGCAGGCTGATAAATCCCAAAGAAATCCATTCCACACAGAAACCTTTCTGGTTCTGGGGTGAGCCATTGCAATCATTCAGTGTGGGTGGTGAAATTGGTACCTTCCCCCCTCCTCCCCTTTTCTGATATGTGAATTTTTCACAGGAACCAAGACAGGGCTGCAGTTCAGTCTTCCAGGGAATCTCTCTGTGAAATTCAAAGGGCTAAATGCCCTAAATGACAGCTGAGCTGAGCTCTCAGTGCTCATTTGCATGATTTTATTACAAAATCACAATAACAGATTTAAATAAAGAGACAGGAAGGGAGAGTACCAAGATTGAGGTTAGTCTGAATATGCCTTTAGTCCAAAAAAAAAGTAATCAGGTAGGAGAAGAGGTACCAAGAGGATCCATTGGGTTGTGTTTGCATGGAAAGGGATCTAGACAAGTCCCCGATGCACAGGGAGGAAAAACTGTTCCCCCAGAGTTTTGGGCTGGTCACTGTAATATTTTATGACAAATCCCTTCACCAGGATTTCTTCTCTTGAGAAGCTGAGAAGCTTTAGCTTCTCCCTGTTTTGCTGCTTTGGAATGTGATTTGGAGAATTGTTTACCCAGCATGTGAATTGTTTTAATTTAATGTCCAATCACAGCCAGCTGTGTCGGGCTCTCTGAGTCTGTCACAGGTTTTTATTATCATTCTTGTAAAGCCTTCTGATGTCTCCCTTCTCTATAGTTTCTTAAAGTTTTAGTATATAATTTTCTTTTAATATAGTATCATAAAATAATAAATCCTCCTTCTAAGAATATGGAGTCAAATTCTCATCTCTCACCTCGTCCTGGGGACCCAACACCACAAGAGGCTGGCAGGTAATGTTCTGGGATAAAAGATGGTGCCTGTGGTCACTGGGAAAGGAGCACAGTTAGCAGAGGGTGCTGTGGCTGACACCCCTGGCACTGACTCCACAACAGCAGAAAAACATCAGGTGCATCTGCCTTGGTATAGCAATTGCACTGAGAGCTGCAAATGGAGCTCAGGGACTGCCAAAAGGGATTAAAAATCCCTTTATAAAGTTCCTTTATATAGTGCTCCTGCTGGAGAATGCAGGCAGGGATGGTAATGAGCAGATGGGAACAATTCAATGTCCCAGGCCTCTTATTCTAGTCCTGACTGAGTTTGTTTAACACTTTTGACTTTATAAATTGAGTACAGTAAATAAATTCCATTCCTTACAATCAGTAAAAGAGTATTTATTGGCACATATTTATTGATGTTTGCCAAGTCAAATTTAAAAATATAGGTGGCATGACTTCTATTGCTTCTCTGGAGATTGTTTCATACCCTGTTAATTTTGCTCCTTTGGAACCTTTCCCAGTGTGTCACAGGCACCCTGTTGTGTTCAGTTTTTTAATTTTAATACAAAGTTTCTCATCCAATTTTACATTATTTTTTTCTCTTTGATATTTTTACATTCTTCAGGCATTTGCTAGTGTCAGTCTCCCTAAAGTAAGGCTGTACCTTCCCTATGTGAACTAGGTGCATTGTGATTTGTCTCAAGAATGCATGAAATTTGTGTCATGCTCAGCATCCTTTTGCCCTGAAAACTGCTGCTTGGTGGCATTTTATTTTGCTTCCTTGAAAGATGTCTGTATATACTTTATATTTCTTTAACATGTTGATACTGTGTGAATTTTTTTACCTTTGAGATTATTTTCATTGATTATTTTGATTATTTTTCAAGAATTTGGGACATTAACACAACAAAAAGGAAAGAAGTATTTTAGTAAATTGGGTTGTCACTGCTCCTGTGTAGCTGAGTGTCAGAAACTTGTCTCAGGAGCTTTTTTTGCTTTACAGAATTTCTGTAACAAACATGAGTGAAAAAGAGCCATGCTGCTTCCTGGAGTGGAACAGCTCCAGCTGTATCAGTGATACCTCTGACTTTTCTTCCAGATCATAGAGGGTGATCTGTTTGCATTCCTCAGAAAGAAATTCTCATGGGATGTTTGCCTAAGTTTGTGCTGCTCAACAATGTTAATGATAGCTCCCAATATGTTTGTTTCAGATTTTTCTCATGTAAAAACCCAGCTTGCTCAAAACCAATTACTGAAACTAATGCTTAAAAAATTCCTAATGCATAGTTTTATTGAAAAACAAAACTCTAAGTAAATTTTTTTTTCCAAAAGTGACTGTAAGAAAAGCAGTCTTCTTTGGAATGGCAAAGGGAAGTACTGATGTGAGAATAATTTAGGAAATGTTTTCCTTGAAGCTTCCCACATCCATCTCTTCTTAAGTGAAAGCACAAAGTTTTAAGTTTTCTTTAATGACTTTTGAAACACCATTTAGTAGAAAAACAGCTCTAGGTTGCATAAGTAATAATAGTCCTGCATGTAAAAGTACTTTTGGATTTCTTCATATTTTAAAAAAAAGCAAAGATAAGTCTATAATACCCAAATATACAAACAAATTGGTATTGAGATGTTCCTTCTGTGTTTCCCACCAAGGACATGATGAAAACTTTTGCGGAATTGATGATTTCCTTTGGGTTGCACTCCACTAAAGACTTGCTTGTTTATTTTCTTTTGATACAAACTTTCTGTGGCAAAAAAAGAGCTGCAATTTTTGGAAGCTAAATTTCTCCAGAGCTAATTGGGTTCATTTTTAATTCAGCTTGCACATAAGACACTTGTAAAAAAAGGTGATTTCCAATGGCATGCATTGAAGTGGGCATCCCTTTTCCAAAGGTTGTCAGTGGCAGTTTAATTTCTTCTTTTCAGCTTTGAAAGCATCCCCTCTTTGGGCTGCTTTCTATTTGTAAGACTAAGGTGCATCTAAACAATAATTCCTTTATTCAGGTTAAGGCATTGTTCCAGCACGTGCTGGAGATTCAGACTGGAACTCTTACATCAATTCTGACAAAAACTTAAATTTTTTCAGATATCCTTTTCTTTTTCAGAAGCCTAATTAATTCAAGCACAAATTACATCTAAATGCAAAGCACAACTTGCTAAGAAATGGTATGGGTTGGAATAATTTTTAATGTCTATTTCTCCAAGGTTAATAGTACTGTTTCCCATATAAGCATGCATGTAATACCTGTCTTACAGTTTGAAGAGATCATAACACTTCTCATTTACTACTATTATTGTTGGAGGTTTTTACACAAGAGTACTCAGTAGGGTACTCAGTCTTTGGAGAGAAAATTCCCTTATTGCGGAGTTAGATGACATCAATTTTTCAGAATGCTTGTGAAGAGTTGCCAAATTACATTTTACAAGAGAAACTTCTCATAGAAAAGCACTTTGAAATTATTTTTGCCACTTGTATCTTTATCTTTTGTGAGTTTTCTCTGACACCTAAAGAGGCTGGAATTAATAAAATAAGGTCAAATGATTGCTTGGCTTAGCAACCCCAAATCCTCTGTGCACTTTTCCAGAGGTGAAAAATTGCTGTAAAGAAAAAGACAGAACAACTCATGTTCAAATCATACCTCTAAGAACTCTTTTTGTATTGAAGCAGAGGATTCACTGTTTTCATCCCCTCCTTTTGCACGGGTTGTCCTTCAGTGTTTCAGCAGGAGTAGGGCACAGTCTGTCACAATTCACGTTCCCCCTCCCTGCGTGACTGAGAGCTCACGGTGTGCCTTGCAGACCGAGCTCCCTGAGCCTTGCCCTTGCAGCCCCCCAGCACACGGGGTGTTCTGGCTGCCAGCCTGGCACTTGGGCTGTGCTGCTGCAGGCTGGGGCTGTGCTTGGCAGGAAAGCTCCGTCAGTGCAGCCAAGCACAGCTAAAGCAGTGACAAGCGGGTCCCCTCGTGCAGAGCTTCCTCCGCCGATGAACAAGAGTGGAATCTGCCATCTGCTTCACTTCAGCATGGCAGGAGGCCAGGACTGAAAATTCTGCAGTTTCTGAGGTGTCTGCCCCACAAAATAACCTCCTGGAGGAAGGAGATGGCTGAGCACTGTCTCCCTGGGTGTCCCCACGTGTCCCTGGCTGCAGAGCATCCTGCGCCCTTTAGATGCGGTTCAGCACACACGGGTGCTGCCTGCAGCCAGCCAGGCACATCCCAGCAGGGACAGCCCCTCCTGCTTTGGGAAGGTGGACGGTGGTGCTGCACGGCCTGGGTGGCAGGGGCAGCTCCTGGGGCTGTTTGCAGGGGGCTTTGCAGCCCCCCTGGGCGCACAGCCTGTCACAGCCAGCCCTGGGGATGCTGGAAGCAGCAGCAGCAGCAGCAAACACTTCCTCATTGCTGAGCTGCTCTCCTGATTTTGAGTTTCTGGGCTGCCATGGGCCTTGCAGAACAGGTTCCCAGTACAGCCACTTGTCAGGCTGGTGGCTGACACAACAGACCACGGCGTGGCATGTTCAGATATCCTTTTGTTTATCCCATTTTTTTTTTTTTTTTTAATTTAATTGCTGGCTCTGGTGTGTGCTGCTGGTGCTGTGCTCCTCCTGGGCTGGCCAGCACCTGCAGATGTGCCTTGCCCCTCCAGGACTGCCCTTCCATAGCAAGGAAGGAAGTTCCTCACCTGCCAGCAGCTGATTCATCACAACTGATCTGGATAAGGCATGATGGCAAACGCTGCCACAGGCACTGCAGCTCAGCTTGGAAAGGCTGCAGAAGACTGTTTCTATGAAGTCTGTTACAGTGGGATTCATCTCTCCTGACTTTCTGTTTCCAAAAGCTGATCTTAGCCTTTCCCAGCCATATCTGGAGCTCATCCCATCTCCTACCTAAAGTAAGTATCTAGAATAGATCAAAGGACCCATGCCTTTGGAAATGCTTCTTTTCCCTCTGACTGTAAGGTGAGCCTGGCTGAGTGGCTCATCTGGATGTGTCTGCACTGAATCCATGTGGGGCTGCCTTGGGAGTGGATGTTGCCATCTGTGTGCCAGGATCACAGGAATCACATCCCCTAGAGACAAACTTCTTTGTATTCAGCTTTAAAACATATTTCTTGTGGGTATCTCATCTTGAGAGCTGTGTTTCAGAGCCTGCTCTCCTGACAGACAATGGCCTTGCAGGCGCCTTTCCAACAGACTCCACTTTTTCCACCTGGTTGCAGACTGACAAGAATAAATAGGGAACCCATTGCTAATGTTCATACATTTTTTTTCCTGCTAGCTTTGCAATACTGTAATAGTTAAAAGCAGTTCAAATACATGTTGCAGTATGTATAAATTTGACATTGTCAGATGATGCAAAATCTGCTTCATTCTAATGGTATTCTGGTAAATGAATCTAAGCTTTTTAAAGATTAAAAAAATTAAAATAATTAAGGCATTAAGAAGTAGGCAAAGATAAATGTTCTTCACCTGAGTAAAAGTATGCAAATGAGAATCAATTTATCTGAAGAATGAGTTTGATGGATTTCCCATATTCTGAAGTCTTTTAAGAGAAAGTGAGTTTCAACATGGACATTGTTCTCTTGTATTAAAGCTAAATTAATTAAACAAGAAATCAGCATTAAACAGTAATGCAGGAACACTACATTAAAATGATCATAGAAAATAACACTTTGTCCTCTTGCAAATATTCTTATGAAATGTTAGAAATAAGTTGTGTTTTCATTTGCTCATTGAGAGAAAATATAGAGAGCATATAGTTGCACTGGTAAAACAGAG
Organism: Zonotrichia leucophrys gambelii; assembly: GCF_028769735.1. Taxonomy (NCBI): domain Eukaryota; kingdom Metazoa; phylum Chordata; class Aves; order Passeriformes; family Passerellidae; genus Zonotrichia; species Zonotrichia leucophrys. The sequence goes on from NC_088170.1 coordinate 1,390,395, forward strand.
AAATTGAAACTTTAAATTAAGACCCATATATATATTTATATAAATATATAATGATCACAAAATGTGTAAAATGCTATCAAGCCAAATCCATTAACAAGTGCAAACATGGCAGATAATATGATAGTCTGCAGTTAACCTGCAAGCTTCAGGGGGCAATGAGAGGGAGCTTGCATATTTATGTACTTAGCAAGTATATAACTTCTTTTAGCTTTAATAATGTTTTTTTTTTTAGTTCTGACTAAAGGTTATGATTCCATAACTCATAAATAATTGAGTTCATTAAATCTTTAGCAAATCCCTTAGTGTATTTTTGTACAGAAGACGATAATCAAGGCTCTGCGTGCAAACCACTGGATTGGGGTGAACTGCATGTCCCTGTGTTGGAGTTGTGGCACAGAGGGCTCATCCCCAAAACTGGCAGATGTCCATGAGCTGTTCATGCCGTCCCAGGAGCTCAGCCACCCCTTGGTGTCTCTGTGACCCTCCTCCAAGGCACCAAGGAGTGAGAGCTGGGAGGCTCCAGGTGCTTGGGGAAGCTGAGCCTGCGCTCCCAGGGCTCTCGTGCCTGAGCTCAACCACTCCATGCTCGTTGGGTGGATGGCAGGGAGCTCCCTTTGAGACGTGGTTGATGCAGCTCCAATGTTTAGAGATCAGAAAAAAAAAAAAAAGAAAGGAAGAGTGAAGAAAACAAGTTGTTCCAGCAGCCGGGAGAGGCTGGCACTGGTGCAGGTAGGCTGCCAGAGCACCAGACCTGCCTCCTGCACAGCTCCCGCACCGCTGACGGGGGGCAAGTTTTGCAATCACCATAAGAAGGAAATCCAAGGTTTAAGCCATGTCGTGAGGTGTTTCACTTGTGGGAGCAGGCTGTGTCACAGCTTTGGCTGTGACGCTGCGCTGGCTCCGAGCCTGGAGCCCGGGGCACGGGAGAGAACCAGCCTGACACCGCTCTGACACACAGTAAGTGACTGCTCTGTCCCTCCTCCCTGCTCCCTTCCATTTGCTGGTTACCCTGGTTGTTTGTTCAGTTGTGAGCTCCCAGTGCAGCCTTTCTGCACATCTCGTTGTCACTAAACTTGAAAGGCTTTAAGGTACAATTATGAAAATTCAATTTTTTTTTTTTAAAGGATAAGTGCTGTCGCTCCCATTGGGAGCAGCGTATTTTATCCCTCTGTAGAAAAACTATTCATTACCCTTAATTCATTAATTAAATCTTTTATCATTTTTCTTGCTTAATTTTAAATACCACTGGTGTCAATGATTCACTGGTTTGCCAAAGTTCAGATTCTCGTAGAGTGGTTATGGAAAATGTGATTGCTCCATTAGGCATAAGAGAAGTGTTTCTACCATTTAACATTTTCTATGAGTTTCAGGTAGATTGTTAGTCTGGAACCATAAATAAATTTTTTTTAAAAAAATTGATATATTGAAAAGAAGACCACGTCACTGATTGAGATCCTGTAGATCCTTTACCAGAGTCAGATGTTTCACAAAGTTAATCATCAGCAAAATACAAATCAATATAGAATGTATTTGCTTTAGAGAACTCTGTCTTTCAGTTGCTATCCTTAAAGACTGGGGTAAGTCTGGCTTCACTATACTTGAATTATCTATAGCTTACTTTTGAAACTTTTTTTTTTTTTTAATTTAGAAGCTGCTGAAGGTGGTCTAAGGAAGGTTAGGTCCCTTTAGAAATTTCATATAGGGCTTAGTCTGAAATGTGCTTGCTTTTCACAGTCCCCTCCTACTGGAGTAGGATTTGGAACTAGAATTTACAAAAATCAAGTTAGAGTCCTTACGAAGCTTTATATCTTTTTATGAGACATTAGTGCCTATTTTCAGTGGTTAGAGGAACTTCTAGGGGATTGTTGGGTTTCTAAGCTTGTTGTCCTTTCTGGCATAGGTGGGCATTTCCAAGGGAACCCAGGTAGCCCTAGGCATCTTGCTGGGGAGAGAGGAACTCCTCAGAGGAACCTGGTGATGTTTTTGGGGTGTCCTGGGACCCTGCCACATCCCCACAACCCCGGTGCCAAAAATCCCCCACAGCACCTGAGTGGGCTCCACTCAGGGGTCAGTTGGCCTCAGGGCCCTGCAGGAGGGAAACCTGGAAAGTTCCCATGTGGCTAAAACAGCGTGGCATGTTTGAGATTCCAGTGTCTTGTGGGGAAAATGTTACATGCCAATTTCTTGATATACTCTATACTCCTTTAATATATATGCATATGTGTATATAGGAGCTAACTGGTTGATTTTTGGTACTGTTGCACCAGTTTTCCAACAGACAAGCTTGGAAGATTTTTAAAAACTTATTATCATTCCAGATGTCTCAGTATTAGCTGCTTTCCCCTGATCAGCTTAATGTACACCAGCTAACATAGCTGACTCCTTGAATCAGAGCCAGCTTTTAAACTTAAAACTTTATCAGTCCTATTAAAATGTCTACATTTATTGTCTGTCTTGCAGAAACTTCTGAAGCCTTATGAGCTTGCAGATAGTCATTATTTGTTTCTTTTAATCAGTGCTTTCTTTCCCCTAAATACATCTTTACCTACCATACTGCTCACCCTGTTTTCTCCTCTGTCATCATTTCTGGTCTGAGTCTACAAAGATTTATCCAATAAATAATGTTATTCATTCAAATGCTGACAGAATGGTAGTGTTCACTAAGAAAATCCTCAGAAACATAATAGCAGAAGCCTCCTGGATTACACCAAAGGTCCATTTATTCTGGAACAGTGATCAAAAATGCATATCTCAGAAAGGATTGGCTCAAGTGTGGTGAAGTTCTTTTTCTGACAAACTGTCCCTACCTCCAGCTGCCTGGGAACTTTCCTTTTCCACAGAAGTTTCTAAAAATCTTCAGTGAGTTATCTAGAACTTTTCCATCTGTCCAAGAAAGTCCTGGAGCCTTTTAGAAAGCAGATGTGACAGGTCAGGTGCACCAGTCCTTAGTTAGTTGCAGTAGCAGTTACTTTGAGCACATTTTAATGAGTGTTCAAAGATGAGAAAAGATTCAATGTGCAGATATCTCAAGCAGTGTCTCACCACTGAGTACATCTGAAAAACTTTGGAACACACAGTTCTTATGCCAATAATAGTTAAACATAGCAATATTTTTCAAACAGGTGACATTTCAGACCTAGAGAAGGAAAACCATGGACAGACCAATCACTGCTGGCCAGCTTAAAGGAAAATCCCTGTTCCAGGACAGCGATGGCAGTGCAGCTCCTGCCAGGACTCTGTGCCATAACTGTTCAAAGCTAAAGGTATGGAAGAGGCCCCACCACGTATTTTCCCTGGAACACTGAATTTTCATTTGAAGTCCTATCAAAACTCAGTCAGTTATGTATGGCACTGTTTGGTGCTATATGTGGTGGGGAAAATGCTCTGGGCTGCATCCATAGGGGGTTGGAAGGGATTTGGGCAGCAGGGAGGGAGAGATTCTGCCCTGCCCTGCTGAAACTCCACCTGCAGAGCTGCCTGCAGCTCTGGGGTCCCAGCACAGGAAGGACAGGGAGCTGCTGGAGCCAGCCCAGAGGAGGGACACAGAGGGAAAGGCTGCAGAATTGGGGCTGGAGAGGAGAAGGCTCAGGGCTCACCTCCTTGTGGCCCTCCAGTACCTGAAGGAGCCAACAAGGAAGATGAAGAGAGAATATTGACAAGGGGGAATGGCTTCAATCTGACAGAGAGTGGGTTTAAATGGGATATTAGGGAGAAATTCTTCACTGTGAGGGTGGTGAGGCCCTGGCACAGGCTGCCCACAGAATCTGTGGATGCTCCATCCCTGGAAGAGTCCAAGGCCAGGTTGGATGGGGCTCTGAGCAACCTGGTCTGGTAGAAGGTGTCTCTGCCATGGCAGGGGGTGATCTTTAACATGATCTAAAGGTCTAAAGATGATCTAAAGATGACCTAAAGATGATGATATAAAGATGATCTAAAGATGATCTTTAAGATTTCTTCCAACCCAACCCATTCTTATTCTGTGGTTGTGATTCCAAGCACACAGAAGTCAATAAATGTGCTCAGAAGTTGAAAAATGAGGTCATATTTTGCAATTAATTTAGAGGTGTGCTGTAGTCACAGTAGTAATTGCAGATATACCTTTTTATTAATGTGTTTTAGAACAGGAGAAGGAGAGGTAATAAGTTATAACTACCAGATATGAGTATGTGATATAAGTACCAGAAATAAGCAACAAGTTTTTCCTGAGAAAGAAGTTTTTCCTATGGCAAACTTCAAGTTTTTCCTAGGGAAGGAAACAGCTGGACCAATATGTACTAGAAAGTTAGAAGGTGCATACCATCAATGTCAATTTTCCTTTTCTTTGAAGTAGCTGAGGTTTTGGAGGCCACCCTAAAAAGAGAAAGTAAAATCTGTTTTAATTATAACAATAGGCAGATTGTCCTCATAGAGGATTAGAAAGCAAAGCATATGATTTTTGTGCTTCTTGACTGGGTTGCTCAGGCATCCAGCTGTAAAGCAAAAACTGTTACTTTGTAAACTCAATTATTTTCTCTCTTCAGATATTTCTTGGAGCTCTAGCTTTTACCTTTTTTGCCAAAGGATTGTCTGGAAGCTACATGAAGAGCATGTCCAGTCAAATTGAAAGGAGATTTGAAATCTCATCATCAATTGTTGGCATTATTGATGGCAGCTTTGAGATAGGTATATGTACTTCAAAAGTGGATCAGTGCTTCTCAGTACTCTTTCACCCCCAAAAAACCTGTTTTTTTTGTGCTTGCTCTCTCTCCTGTTGATGCAGGTAACTTGATGGTGATGGTGTTGGTGAGCTACCTTGGACCAAGAGTTCATAGGCCAAAAATAATTGCTGTTGGGTGTCTCATCATGTCTGTAGGAGCTTTTTTGTCAGTGATGCCTCAGTTCCTAATGGGACGGTAAATATGGAGACTTTTCATGTTGTGCACTAGTGGAACTTGATCATACAAAGTAGTTTTCAAAGCATGCATCTGAGTTAAAAGCCTGGCAGTAGTAGTTTGTTCCAGCTATTCCAACAGGAAAATGGGTGAATTTTAAAATATTGGCATTCTGATTTCCTCTCTGAAAGCTTACCTCTTGCTACAGGTAAGCAGGAGAGAAACCTCAAATTTCTTAGAACTTATACATAACTAAGGATAAAGTGGGTTGAATTTTTCACCTGGGATGGATAGAAATAGAAATATAATTTTTTAAACTGTGTTTCCTTTTTTATATCTAAGCAAACTGTAATTAGATCTTGGTGGTAAATGTTTCTTTCTCCATGGTGGCTACTCATGATAACCCCTTTAAAATGCTGAAGGTTTTAATCTAAACTTGGGGAGAATTAAATGTCTAAATACCCCATCCCCATTTAAGATATAACACATAATTGTCAGATACAGGTCCTACCCTTCCAATCCTTTGGCATTCTTGCATCTGCCAGAAAGGTAAGAAAGAGATGCCATTATGGAAAAACACAGATGTGGATGAACTCTGCCTCTGTCCTGCAGTCTAAAGAATGATCTGTGGGAGCAGATTTGTTGCTCTTTATCTCAGGAAAATATTAGGATTGGAATTATCAGAGCATTTGAAAATGGTATGGAAATACCAATTTTTTTTAAGCAAAGCACTGGGAATGGGGTCCCCTTAACTTTTTGTGTGTGAGACAGGAATGAACACATGTGAACAGGGATCAGACACGCTTCCTGTGCAGAGCAAAGTCCTTCATGTGTCAGTTGTATTTCACACAGTTGTTTTCCAGTTACAATTATGAAAGGATAACTGTTAGTGTGGACAACTCCTCCACGAGTGTGTCAGCTTGCTCCCCAGGGTCTGGAGGCCCTCCAGCCACAGATGCTCCAGAAACACTCAGCACAGTGATAAATGCTGGTAAGATAAAGCTCTGATGCTGGATTCTCTTCAGCTTGTCCCTGTTGTGAACCCTTTTTTACTGGAAAGCAGTAAAACCCCTGCTAGAAACCATGATGTATATAAACCCACCCTATAATGTTTGGTAATCCCCATATTTTATCTTATTTTACTGCTGCTGTAAAGCATTGACAGAATTATGTTCACAGAAATATAAATGTTTATGGTCTGCAGGATGTGAGAAAACAACAAATTCCTATCTGTGGCTTTTTGTGTTGGTGGGGAACCTCCTACGTGGAATTGGGGAAGCACCAATTATGCCTCTGGGAGTTTCATATATTGATGATTTTTCTAAAGAAGAAAATTCAGCATTTTATATAGGTAATGTACAAATGAGCCATTTTTATGCTAGATATTCTGTTCTTTAACATTTCTATAATCAAGCAACAAAAGAAACTCAACAAAAGAAATTATCTGGATAACTTTGAGCAGTGCAAAATACCCCAAGCAGTGCCAAAGCGATCTCATATTTATTCTCTAGGGATAACTCCAGGATGGCCTTTTTGCTTTCCCAGAGGAGCTTCTGTGATGAAGAGAAATATAATCAAATACTCATTTTCCCAAAGTACAAAGTCATATCTGTCTTATCTGGCATATCAACTTCAGTACCACATCTTCAGAGAACCAAATTCCTCCTAATCACTATTTCACATATAAGGGAATGATCCTGAACATGAGGATCTCTGATGAAGTCACAATTAATTACAGCAATGTGAATGTGTTTCAGGAGCTCTTACCTGGCTGTTTGAATTTCACATTTCACTTCCAGTTGAAAGCTTTTTAAAGTCACTCTCTGGTGAAGGATAAACAACACCTTGTCAGGGTGTTGTAACAAATCCTTTCTAATTGGGGTTTTGATCTTGTTTTGACGGCACATAACCTATTGCCCAAGACAGAGAGACTTACACCCAGGCTAATTAATTTGTTGGCAAACCAATTTATTAGCATGGGATGTTTGTGTGGCCTGAAGTCAAGTTCGTGAAACTGAGCTGGTCGGAAAGACATTAAGACACAGTTTCAGGAAGAGCTCAGCATGTACAGGAAGAGCTACAGGGTAAGGCCATGGCCAATGTCTTCATTTGGGAATGAGGAAATCTGCAGGGTGAAACAAATGCAAGAACTGTGTCAAAAGCAAGCATTCCACTCAGCAGTTATCCAAAATATTTGTAATCTCCTCTGAGCTTCTGATTGAAGGTATTTTAAAAAGTTTAGCTGAATTTTGTTCTTGTCAGAATTTAATGTGGGAGAGATTGAGACAGGCTGGGGACTACTGGGCAAGTGGGATCAAAAAGATAAAGTAAACATGGATTCAGCCAAAATGGAAATTCATTTACACCAGAGAAATAAAGTATTTAGTTTACAGCTTATAAAAACATTTCATTTTTACATTCAGAATAGTAGTTTTCAGTGACTTATTCCATTTTGATGGACTGAACCACTTTGTAAAAAAAGTGGAAGTTGAAACAGTCTTTCTATGGAACAGGACTTGCCTTTCTTGTCTAACTTTAATTCTTTTCTATATCTTATTTTTTATCATCTGACTGAATCAATTTATACTCAGTGTTTTTGTATAATACAAACAACAACAAAAAAGTCCTATAATAAAAAAGTCAATCAAGCCTTGCTGATGAATTTTGAGCATTAATCTCATTGTTTTACCTTGAACAAGAAGTCTCAGCTTTGTCTCTCCTTTATCCTTGGTGCTTTAATATTTTGTTGAGTAAGAACATAAGTAATTTTGAGACAGAGACAGCATTTTCTTAATAGAATGGACTGAAATAATTTTCGTAGAGTTGTGGTGACAGCAATAACACTAGAGTTGCCATGGGAAGGAACAGAAAATTTCGCATATTTGTTAAGATGTAACAATTTATTACAGAAGTTCTGGGTGATAAACTGAGCAATCACTACATTCAGAAGAGAGTTTGCAAAACCAACTCTCTCAGGAGAAAAATCTCTGCAGTAGAACACAAAAGGATTTACAGAGCACAGTGCTGGATGTGGGCAAGAACTTACAGACATTTGGTGAAGAATTCCTTCTTTTCTAATGGAATGAATCCTTCTGCAGCTTCAAGATGCCAGCTCTGCACTGGAATTCAGGAATCCAAATTACTGAGTTGTAGTTTGATCCTATTACCTGCTCCCAAGAAAATTTCAACAGAGCAACACAAAGTGGCGAGGGAGTGTGAGAACCTATGCTTGAATTATTTAGAGGATATTTTATTTTATTTCTTGTTGATTACCACTAGTGGTAACCAAAATCAAATTGTGCTTTATTTACACATCAGGTCAGCAAAATGCAGTGTGGGTTTCTGGCAGCCTTCATTTGCTCCTAGGGGCATCCCAGCCTCTGATCTCCACCCCAGCTGTGCTCAGGGCAGCTCGCACCTCAGGACATTCCGCAATGCCCTTCTCCTTCCTCTCTCTTTTCCTTGCCCTCAGAGAGGAAGGCTTGCCTTGCCCATGCAGTTTTTTGCTGTCTCCCTTGTCCTGCAGGCCTGGTGAGATCCTCAGGCATGTTTGGGCCAACGCTGGGCTTCCTGCTGGGCTCCTTCTGTGCCAGCCTCTGGGTTGACGTCGGCGTCGTGGACATCGGTGAGGGACCATGGCCACCACCGTGGGGTGGCACATCAAGCCAGAAGGTGTCTGGGTGTAGGAACCCCCATGCCAAGAAGCACCTTCCCAGCTCATTGCCACCAAAACAGGAGCTCTCTGGAGAGTTTTTCCTGCTCAGAAATCGAGGGTTTAAAATCAGGCGTTGTAGCGCGGTTGGAATAGCCCTTGAAAAGCCCCCACTGTTTTTTTTATGTTTGCACACACACTTGTTACACCCTTGCTGCGCAGCTGAGAACAAATGATTGGTTGAATAAAAGGCCATCCCCCTCTTGAGGGAACAGTGAAAGGCTCATGGATACTTTCAACAACTAGCAAAAAGTATGTTCTCTAAAAAGCACGCAGCAAAGTTTAATCTCAAAACTCATGCTGTCGTTCAAATCAGTTAAAAGTCTCTAATCCCAGGGAAAAATTGAGGAAATCTGAGGAAAACCTATAGAGTTTGGGGATGGAGAAGGAGGGCACTCTGGGAAATTGAGAAAGGGAAGGGTGTTTTTTTGTGGTGAAGATCCTTTTGCTCACTCCCCCAGAGAGTATTGGAGGATTGTGGCAAGGAAATTCCACCATGGACACATCTATTTTTGACTGCATGGGACTGATTCCCTTCCAGGGATGGGTCATTCACAACTTAGGAAACGCAGAGAAGCTGTGGCTGCCCCATCCCTGGAAGTGTCCAAGGCCAGGCTGGATGGGGCTCTGAGCAGCCTGGGGTAGTGGAAGGTGTCCCTGCCCAAAGCAGGGAGGTTGGAGTGAGATGATCTTAATGGTTCCTTCCAACATAAACTATTTTATGATTCTATGATTTGAAACAAACTGCATTTAAATTCTTAATATATGACATAGATCACCTCTGTTCTGTTTTTTTCATTATATATATGAGGATATACAGTAATGTATAATAACTGCTCTGCATAATATTTACCCTATTTTCCTGTCTTTCTGTATTTTATAGATGTCATCAGCATAAATCCTAAGGACAGCCGTTGGGTTGGTGCCTGGTGGCTTGGATTGCTTATCTGTGGAGCTGTCAACTTCATTGCTTCATTGCCTTTCTGGTTTTTGCCCTATTCCTTACCAAAAGAAGGAGAGAATGAAAACTTGAAGATTAGTCACTTGTCTGTTCAAGGAGATCCCTGTAAAATAGAACCCCCAGCTCAGCCACAATTACAGTTCTCAGAGGCAGTAAAAGGTGAAATATTATTGCCCAAATATTTGCATATGAATTCTGTCTCATGGATTCATTGTGAGCTGAGCATGGACTCACACAACTTTCAGCAAATGCAGGTTTCTGGAGTGCAAACTATTGATAAAAATGTCTTTACTTTGTGCTATTATAATTACATGCTAAAGGCAAGTTTCAGTCCTGTCCTGATGTCAGACAGCTGGGAAAAACTTGCGCTGTTTCTCTGAGCACCAGAGATGCTCAGTTGGTAGTTGTGAGGTGATGTACTACAGCTACAATGCCATGGTTATGAAGAGAGAGTGGGGAAAACATCCCATCCCTCACTGATGACCAGTCCACAGTGGGCAGGCTAGGGTTGGCAAGTGTTTGGCAAGGAAACTGAGGCAAATGTTTGGGAAGGAAACCTGGAGCTCATTATGGCTATATTACATAATGGAGACTCCCTGGATTTGTAGCTCCTGTGTTTGAGCTCAGGGAAGCTGAATTCATCTCATATAGGAACCACCAGATCCAACCATCCGTTGCTTTTATTTTTATATTTTTATTTTTAGACCCAAGGTTTTATTTGTATACACGTGCACACCTACAGCAGATGTGTTTTAGGCAGCTGTGCCAAGAGCCAGACTTCAGTCTAAATGCAGATGTTTATGTTCACTTTATTTTCATGGATTTTAATATTCTAACCAAGGGTCCCAGAAATTATTCCAGCCTTTTTTTGGGGGCAGGTGCTTCTGTATTCTAAATGTCACCTTCTTGTGGGGTCCTTGTGTGGTTGGTGAGGGCTCCTGCTTTGAGAACCACATTTTACTCTTGGTGGAGAGTGTTAATGCTCTGTGCAGGCATTGAGGGGGTATGCTGTGAGCCTGAGGAGCCCTGTGCCACTCACAAAATATTCCAGCGTCCTGATTCCCAGCTCAGCATTCTCTGAGCTGCTCCTCCTTTCACACCAGGCATGTGTTGGCAATGAGAACTCTCACCTGAGCAATCAGGTGCTGTGATAAGCACAGAATTATAACCTGCAACACAACTAGCAATTAAATCCAAGTGAATTTCACTATCTAAAGGATGCCAAAACAACTCCTCTCTGTGTTTAGCAGGGTGTACAGTATTTGCTCTCCATTGCAGATTTCTTGCCAGCACTCAGGAAGCTGTTTGGAAATCCAATTTTTGCAGTGTTCATCCTCCTCACCATTCTGCAGTACAACTCCCTTGTTGGGATAATAACCTATGAGGCAAAGTTTATGGAGCAGCAATTTAATGTGTCAGTGGCAAAAGCCATCTTCCTAATTGGTAGGTACCTGACTTCTTTTCAAATTCCAGTGTCAAAAAGGAAGCTTTTATTTATTACCTTGCCTTCTGTTTTAGAAGGAATGTATGTGAACTTTTTTTGGTTAAAAAGAAAGCACGTAGTGGTTTCCTAATTTTCTTACTGTATTTTGAAAATGGATGTTAATTTTAGTGTTAATTTTCCTAGTGCTCCTAATTCACTGAGCTAGAGGATTATTAAAACTAGGTGGAAGATTTTTTATAGTGAGATTTGGGTTGTGTATGTTTTCATGAGTAAAAACCACACATCAGCTGCAACTAAGTAAAAATTAATGGAAAAGAAAGTTTAAAATGTTTAATGAAATGTGTGATTTTTCTTTTCTTTTCAGAATAACATATTGGTTTAAATCTTCTTTTCTTTTGATTACAAATCCAAATTTTATAGGCAATAAGAAACCAAATTATAAAAGTTTGAGTCACTTCATTAATTTCAAAGCTGTTTTTCTATTTGCCAGTTCCTTCAGAAATAAGTACTTAATAGTGTTCTACAAAGAAAGAATGCTGAAATTATATTAATCTTACAGTGATTGATATGGTCTCATAATCTGAAAGGAAAACCAGGCTATGTGAGGTCATTGCAGAACTGATATTGAATTACTTTAATCTGAAGACACAATGTCTTGGTCAGCTACAAATGTGGGGAGAACTTTGTTTTTCCTATCATTTTTTTTTTCCTGAATGCTGAGAAAATTTTACAGAAACGACCAAGAAAACCAATCAACAGTAAAAGCAGAGAAAGGCAAACCCCTGCCAGTAACACCTTGTCAAACCTCTCTGTTTAGCAAGTGAGGGCTGGTGTTTGTGAAATACTGAACAGATTAAATCTAAATGCAAATAATCTCATTATCCAGTCTCAGGTCAAAATGGAATCCAATGCAGAACCAGATGCAACTTCCTTTTATGTTCCGTTTCAGAGACTTTTTTGCAGCTTTTATAAAGTTTTATGTTTTATTTTATATGAAGTGTGTATGAGCTAAGACATTTACTCCAGATTCTAACAGGCACCTGTACAGGTTTTGTTATATCTACATACAAACAACAATATGGCAAAAATGAATTTTGAGCTTTCTAAAGTCATAATATGATTTGCAAAAGAAAATGGGGATGTGAAATTACTAAAAGGTAATATAAATATTAGAACCTCAAAGAATCAGCCTAAAAATATGTGTCTGATACCTATTTATTCTAGAAATAGAATACACCTATTTATTTTAGAAAAGCATTCTAAAAGAGTGAATGCAAGAGAGAGCAGTTAATATTTTTTTACTGTCTATTTGCAGGTGTGATACTTCTACCTGTCACAATCCTGGGCATGTTTCTAGGAGGCTTCCTGATCAAGAAATTCAAGCTGCACATAACTGAAATGGCCAAGTTTGCCTGCATTACCTTTATTGTGGCATATTTGGTGAACCTGCTGTACTTCACGTGCAGCTGTGAGGTGCTGCAGGTGGCCGGGCTGACAGCGCCCTACTCTGGGTTTGTACCCCTCACCTGGGGCTGCCAGGGGCGCCGGGCACAGCTGCTGCTTTGGGGGGAGGCACAGAAAATAATCCCAGGTTTTGAGACGGAATTGTCAGCCTGAAGTCATGCCTGAAGCTGGGGATTGGGAAAATACACCAATTTTATTTTCCATATTTTTTTAAACAGGACATTTCTTTTTTCCTAAATTTTTTTTTTCTTAGATTTTCTATTTTTGACAACATATTTATATATTCTGGCAAATTACTAAAAAAAGATGATATTTATAACAGGCAAATTAAATTTCTTTTTTCTATTTCAAAGCTTTAATTTAAGGTATTGTGGGAAATGTAGGACTCTGTATAACTGAATAATATGATTAAGTAGAAGTTGTTTATTGTTTACATTATATATATTTTTATAGATTTTATAAACTATTAAGTACATACTTTAAATTTTTTTCTTTTTTGTTTATTCTTTACATTATATATTTTAATAGATTTTATAAATGAATAAGTATATACTTTTTGATTGTTTTTTTGGGTTTCTTTTGCTTTTTTTGTTTCTATTTCTTAGCATTTGAAGACTGGTTACAGTTCAGGTGTTCTATATTTTTTTGTTATTTAGGTCAAATTAAATTTCTTTCTTCTATTTCAAATCTTCAATTTAAGGTGTTGTGGGAAATTTAGGACTCCTGTATAATTGACTCATATGATTAAGTAGAAGCTGTTTATTGTTTACATTATATATGAAAATAAATAAATATGCCATATAATCTATATATTTTTAAAAATTTTATAAACTGGTTGAGTGCAACATCTGATGCCACAGAGTGAATTTTAAAAAAGCACAACAGCATATATATAGAGAGAGAATATAAAGAGCCTTTAGAGTTTCTCCAGGAGAACTGAGTCTGGAGAATTTGGCACAGGCCAGGGTTGTTTCTGGTTAAGTGACCCATTTAGTTTTTTACCTATTTAACAATTTATATTTTGAAGAGAAGCAACAGCCTAATGAGGGCTAATTCCCTCTCTTATCTTCCCTTCTAAGAGACTTAGAGGAAATGTAGCCCGCATGATGTGTGCTCTTGGCTGAGGGAGAAGAAGGAAGAAAAGGCAAATTTTGAACCTCACAAGAAGGATGGTTTGTAGCTTGTGGGCTCCTAACCCTTTCAGGAAAGTGAGCACTGCTAACGTGTGCTCAGAGTGTTCTGATACAGTGACCTGGGTCCAGTGGAAAAATGTCAATTGCTGTTTTGGTTTTATGTATTTTTTTTTTTTTACTTTTACACCCTACCTCTATCACCTGGATATGGTAGGATATCCTACTGCTGAGGAAATTATGGTTTTTCCTTGGACCATGTAGAATCTCTATTCTAGGTACGATTTTCTTTTTCTTGGGGTGAGCTTTCAAATGCAAAAGTAATATTCCCACACAGCCTTTTCATTTCCGTGCCTTTTCAATCCATAGAAATGTTATTGCTTGATGAAAAATCCCAAGAGAACTTTATTTTAGCTGAAATCACCTTAGTGTCCATATGACAACTTCACAGTGCAGGTATCTGTCCATTTTGATCACTTTACTTTCTCCATGTTTTTCCTGCATACTCCTTAATATATATAATTTTTTAAAATATAAAATTCCACTAAATAATTCCTTAATTTCCTCCTGTTGTCCTCCAGAATGAAGCACCTTTCCTCCAGCAAGCACATCTACGTGGCCAGCTGCAATGCTGAGTGCAGCTGCAAGCTGGACCAGTGGGACCCTGTCTGTGGGGACAATGGCATCACATACATGACAGCCTGCTTTGCAGGGTGCAAATCCTCATCTGGGACAGGAAAAAATATGGTAAATATCCAGGGGATAGATGACTCTGCAATGGGACAAGGAGCAATGGTTTTAAGTTAAATCAGGGCAGCTTTAGACTAGATATAGGGAAGATATTTTAATCAGCAGCAAAGCCATTTCCAGGACTTCAAATAATCCTGCCTGAGCAAGACTGTTAAAAACACCATGTTTGCAGAAGAGTTGTGTGCAAATGCTTATATCTTCTGGCAGAAGCAGAATTGTCTTCATTGACAACACTGAAATAGACAAGCGGCATTATCAGGCTTGTATTTAAGCATCCCATCAATATTGTCTGGCTTCATTTCAGGAAAATTGGCCTCCAAACCCATGTGTCCTGCTAACTTCAAAGCCCATTATCAATCCAAATGCTGTTTAAGCACATAATGACCTATGGGCATGATGCGTATTTGGTCCACACCTCTATTTTTTCTTGTTGTTGCTGCTGTTACGCATCTTCTTCATGGGATACCTGAGCAGGATGGCTGGATAGCAGTTCACATTTGACTTTTTTAGCTTTGGCCTACTTTAAACACACACAGAGCACCTTGTGTTCTAGCAGTGGCTGAAATTAGAACTTCAGGTGTTTTGTGTCTTTGGAGCAGCTCAGAGTGCCTGGAGCATATCAGTGACCTGGCCATCAGTCTGCAGAGATGGTTACAGAGGGTTTTTCAGCATCAACAACAGCCTGGCTGGTGTGGGGAGTGAAAAATCTGGCTGATGAAATGGTTGCTTATTGATGCTGAATTCTGAATAAATAAATTCTTCTTCTCATCTTCTCCTTTCAGGTGTTTCACAACTGCAGCTGTGTGGAAGGACAAGGGCTCAGTGGCAATTCCTCTGCAGTTTTGGGACAATGCCAAAGAGAAAGCTGTGCCAAAGCCTTTCCCTATTTTTTAGCATTACAGACTGCATGTGCATTTGTTTTAGCCTTAGGAGGCACTCCTACATACATGATTATGTTTAGGTGAAATACTTTATCTTACCTTGACCAGAAAGCTTGGGGAAAGAGAAACAGAAAATGCTGTCTACTATTTCATTCCTGCTGTGAGGAATGGCATGTGGATCAAATTGTGCCCCTGAGGATATATTTACCTGTGCTCTGAAATCCGACTCTTTTCAGAGGCAGAGCAAAATATCTGCCCAGAAATTTAATTCTAATTTGATGCAGAGTAGATACTTTGGTGATGAAAGGGGGGGCATTATGCTGATCCTGAATGCTGGGTTTCAATTCCAGGGATAGGGATGTTTTTACCAGAGCATTGGACTTGAAATGAGATGCATTGCTAAGCCATAGCCAGTGCTGTTCACATTATTCAGAGAAAAACAGGTACCTTTGTTAAGCCTTGTGGCCTCACAATATCTTCTGTGTTGGGAGAAGTCTGATACTCCCATTTTTTTTGGTCAGCTGACAAAAGCAGAATTATACCAGGAATATTTTTTTAATTTTTCATTTCTTCAGTTGGAAAGCATTTTACATCCAGAAGAAAAGGCAATATTTTGTGCCTGTCACGTGGAATTGTCTTTATCCTCCTGCTCATGGGTGAATCACAATGGTCACTGTACATGACTAAATAACTTGGCTGAGCTGCTGATTTCCTGCAGTGCTGATTTTCTGCAGTGCTGAGTTCCTTCTAAGTGCAGGGCACACCTGGGTTATGGACAGGTGTGCATAAAAATCGTTGGCCAGTTTTCAGAGCCCTAATTTGTGTGGTGAGAAGCCTTTGGAGGTGATGCTGAAGAGACAACATAGTGGTGTATAAACTGCAGTGCAGGCTGGGCACAGCCAGGCTCCCTCCTGCCCCTGTGCCAGCTCGGTGCTCCCCGCTGGGTTTTGTCAATTCTCCAGCTCACCTGATGGACACAGGCTGCTTTCCACTGGTAGGAATGAGGTGTTTTACAGCCAGGTCACTCACGTTTGCTGTCTCTGTAAAATGCTCGAGGCTGAGGTGGTTAAATCAGCAAGGACTGCACACCCTTGTTCCTTCTGGTCATCACTGCACAGTGCAGCCCCTCATAAAGCCAGGCTTGAGCTTAAGTTATGAGCATGAACTGCCTTCTTTTGGTGGGCTCACTTTCATATCCCTGTGCACCACCTCCCAGAAGTACTCACAACCTGTTTTCCTTTGGTTCAAGATGCGTTCCTGTAGATTCTTGCATTTATTTCAGTGGGTGTTGCTCTGTGGAAGGAGACTCTACCTGTGAATTTTAACTTGGTGGATGTTTTCAGTCAGGGTTCCAGGGGTTGTGCTGGGTAAGCTATAGCACTCCTGCAGTGAGGCATGGGCAGGTGTTCTCAGCATGGCTGCAGATCCATTTCTCTGCTCCTCAACACTCTTTTTGTTTCCTTTCCAGATCTGTCTCGCCAGACCTGAAATCCTTTGCTGTTGGGATAGAAGCTTTGGGTGGTAGAGTACTAGGTAAGATTGAATTTCTTTGTGGTTTTCAAGTGGGTTGACAAAGAGGCCAAAGAGGTAAACCAGAGGCAGCCATTGCACTGCCCTTGCTCCAGAGAAAAACAAAAGAAATTTTCCAAAATTTTTCTTTGTAAGCAGACTATACATTTCAAAATGTTTGGAGGAGCTTACTACATATTTCCTGCTATTTACATATGATGATTACCTGGTATTTACATATTATTATTATGTATTTACATATTATGATTATCTCTTCAGATTTTTTCTCTACACTGAAAATAAATGAGGCAAAGGAAGGAAATTTAATTTTACTATTGAGCTGCTTGTTTTTTTAAATTGTGGACACAACTACCTGAGCTTGACCAGTCTGCATATCCCTAACACCATCCTCCCTTTTGCTAACCATTATTCCCTTAAAGCTCCCCTGTACTTTGCCTGTGATTTTGTTTCTTGAGTTTATCTGCAATAAACAATAATTTAATTTTTCAGATACATAATCTGCCCTGCATCAAATGAACCTTGCCTCATCTTCCCTTGTTTGCTGATTTTGAAATCTCTGCCTTTCAGAAAAGCCCAAGCAGTCTTTTTGGAGATTTGGATCTCTTTTTCAATGTCCATATTTTACAGAGAATCAATCTTCTGCTTTTGTAGGACATTTAACTTCAGAAAATTGCACAATCTTCCTCATGCTGATGATATTAAAAAATTATTGTCTGTCTAAAAGAAATTCTTCCAGTACTACATAAATAGAGCACTTATTACCCAGTTTCTGTGGAGCAAGTGCTTAATTTCATCCCTTTGCACTGCACTAATCCCCTTTTAATGGCAAGACTTGAATATATAAATCAATATATATAAATATTCATATGTCATGGCATGTAATTCCACACCAGGGATTGCAAAAGTTGGTTATATTATTTCTTTAAACATAGGAAGTTAAACTTCTAATAAAAATACCATTAAAGGGAATTGCTAATGTTTCCCTTGCTGGATATTATTAAGCTATTGTTTTAAGTCCATTGTTTCAACTCCCTTTAAGTACTTTTACTTAAGTAAATCTTGTAATCTCAAAGCTGGAACTGGATGTTTAGTCCCATTCTATGCAGGCATAATTAAAAAACCTAGAGATTGACTTCCTTATTTCTTTACATGAGATTAAATGATGGGATGCCCATCTCTGAGATCATGTAATGAGAATTTTCTTTGCAGGAGGACTCCCAGCCCCTATTTATTTTGGTGCCTTGATAGATGAGACCTGCTTGAAATGGGGGACAAAAAGCTGTGGGGGATCAGGGTCCTGCAGAGTGTACGACACGAAAGAGTTCAGGTAATTCTCTTTGGGGTTTGGGCATCTGGGAGCAGGGACCAGGGTGGGCTTTCCTCATGCCAGCTGTCAGATTAGGGTCTGACAGCACCATTCTTCCTTACTACACCTTAATAGGTAAATAAACCAAATTATTTTTATTCAGTCTGACATCTTAAAATTGCAGGGTACTGCCTGAAGTCATGAGAATTATTTCTTTGGTTGTAGTCTGCACTGAATAGTGAAATAAATGCACTGAGTAACTCTGTGACACTTTGGCTTTGTGGGGTGTTGAAAAACTGTGGATTATGTGTAGATCTGCACATTCTCTCCCTCATCCCTCATTTATTTACTTCCTATTGTATAAGAAATCAGCAGGCAAAAAGGCCCAGCAGGTGCAGCTCCTTTTTGTCAGCCCTAAAACAGAGTCTGCTGGATGGCAGCACACTCCAGACATTTCTGCTGGGAGTCTGAGACCTGATTAGAGCCTGTCCGGGGCTAAATGTCACGAGGTCATTTGCTTTCTGCCTGTTATTTCTTATTTTCAAATGTGAAGCAATACCTAGCTGAGAATAGATGGTTTTGTCAAGCTGCTCTTTATAACCTATTTGGTTCCATACAGAATTGGAAAGTTTTATTAACATAAATGCCTTTTGTCCCTTTTTCCCCCCAGGAATGTGTACCTTGGCCTCGTTGCAGGACTACGGGCAGGATGCTGTCTCTTGTACATAGTGCTCTCTGTTTTAATTATCAAACGCTTCAAACCAGATGGCAAAGAGATGACAGATATTAAAAATGCAGAAAGCTCAACCAGCAAAGAACCAGAAACTGCCAACAAGAGAGAAATTCTTCCTGGTTCAAGAACCTCAGAGGAGAGTGAGGAAACTTATATGTAAAAAAAAAACCAAAACCCAAGGTGTTTTGTAACTTTGCCTGTGCTCCAGTTTTTCTGAGCACAAAAGGGGTCTAAATACAGACTTCAACAACTAGTTTACATTTTGGGAGTTCAAAAAGTATCTTTGAACATTGGCTTTTTATTTGCTTTACCCTATCTTCTTCCTTTCCTCATCTGAGACAACAATAAGGGGAAAAGATGTTCAAAATTTTGGAGAACTCTGCCATCCTCTTGCTCTCAGTCCCTCTCTAGACCAACAGTAGGACAAGCCAAACTTTTGCAATTTTGTCATACATTTGATTATGCTTGAAAAATTAAGAAGAAGAAATCCACAATAAGCTGCTTTGACATTTTTCACTGACTTTATTTCAAGTCCTCTTGCTCTGTATTTAGTCCTACAGCTCTACATGGACAATCAGTTTTCACTTGGGCTTCTCTGATGGCCTTTCATGAGCTGAGCTCCTTGTTCCAGGCTTGGTCCCCGAGCCATGGCCAGGTGAGACCCCAGGGCTGTCACTGCGCACCCTCAGAACTCAAATTGCACCACAGCTCTGGGGTTTGGCTTGAAGAACAGTCAGGGTGGAGAGGAAATGAAGTTTGCCAATGAAGTTTTGAAGCAAAGTGTGTTCAACAGTCAAAGTGGAAACCAAATGAAGAAAGTGGTGTATTAGCTTTTGCAGCACATCTCAGTAATGAGTTTGAGAAAGATTACTCTGAACTGATGCAATAAAGTGATAGGTGTTTAAGTTTCTTTTGGGGTTTTTTTTTGTGTTTGTGTGGAGGGGAGGGAGGGCATTTTAAGCCACTGTATTTGTACCACATAAATACAAATTTCCTTCCTTGTTTAAGGAGTCTTCAATAAACCTTGAAACACAGTACTGAACACTTGAAAATTCACAGCTTTCCACAGGCAGCCTTGTCCAGATAAAAGCTTTATTAAAGGAAGATCACAACAGTTATTAAAAGAGGAAAGAAATCTCTAAAAATATTATTAGTGTGATTTTTTTGTTGACAGCTCTCAGGAAGTACCTTTGCAATAGGATCAAACCTACTTAGGAAGATCACTGTAGATTTTCTCTCCATCACCACAGATATTTTGTGGTGATGCTGACAATTTTGCTTTATTTTCTTCTTCCTGCAGTGCTGTACAGAAACCTAAATCTAGGAAACAAAATTTCTTTCCTAATTTTAAACTTGCTTAAGATATGGAATAGAGATAATGGACATAAAGAAAATCTACCACACTTTATCTCAGAAAGAGGCAGATCAGTGGGCTAAAGAGAGGGATTCTCTCTATTAAACTATTATTTTCTGACCTTTCTTCTACCATCTACCCCAGATGGGATGGGAAAAGGGTCAGATACCCAGTGAAAGGACGTTCCTCACATCCTGGCCTTTGGGGATGGATTTGATTACATATTATTGCTTAAAGACATTGAGCAGCACATGTAGACATTGTTTTTTCCATTCACAGCTCTGATTATAAACTGATTATAAACTCTGATTATAAACTGCTCTAATGCAGAAGATACCAGTAGTGCATCTAGGTCTGGAAATTATTAAAGAAAAATCCAGGTTCCAGAAACCTCAGGAACTGTACACAGAGAAAATAATGGTGTGTCATTCTCCTTCTGTAAGGAGAATTTTAACATTGAATAAATGCCCCGGCAGCTCTAGAAATGCTCCTGATCTACGCCAGACACAGAGTCAGTCAGGTGACTCATACTAACATCATTTCCCTTTACTTCTGTTGTTTGGGTATTTATTTCTGTACTCTGAGTTTTGTATTGATTTTTTTTTTATATATATTATAGGGTGTTTTTTGATGGGAGCATCTTGATTTCTCCAGGAGGTAATGTTTCAGCAAAGGTGCTTTGATAATTGATGTCAGACTGGAAATGAGATTCTGGTCAGATATGATGATTCATGCCCAGATATTTACCTCAGATGAAACTTAGTAAAGTGAGGTTTTTCAAACAAATAAGAATTAACATCATTCTTCATAACAGTCCTGAATTCAGAGTAGCACAAACCCTGCACAGGTAGGAAGTTTAAATGAGCCTCTCACTCAGTATTCTGACAAATCCAAGGCTGTGTTTCCAACATATTCTGTTTTTTGAGTGCAAATCTAGCACTGTGAACAGAAGGTAGAAGTTTCTTCAAGGGAACAGCTTGTATTTCAACAACCAGCTAGTACAGAACATGAGAAAATTAACTAGGTGATCAACCAAGTGGGATTTTTCCAAAAGTTTTTTATCTCCTTGCTTCTCACACCAGAGAAGAAGTAAAGACACTCTCCCTTCTAATTCCTCCTGCTCCAAAGGGCAGCCTGAGAGGCAGAGGGGGCCCTGAGGCTCTGGTTTCATTGCAAAATGACATTACTCTGGTCTCTGGGATCAAAACTGGCATCTTTGTCCTGGGTCTGAGCCCCATCACTGGGAAGATCCTCCAGGAAAAAAGAAAAACCTGTTGTTTTCCAAGTTCATAAGAGAAATTGTTAACCAAGAAAGCCACTTTGGAGGCAAATTTGCAACTCTACCAAGGCAGGTGTGCTTTCAAACACAGACTACAAACATACAGTTTAGGGATCATTACATATAAATCATGGTAAGTCCAGCAAAATCAAAATAAACAAATGAAAAAGGCAGTGAGTTTTCATCGGACTGTGGGAGATTTAAGGGCATGAGCCTTGTGTTTACCCAACTCTTCCCTGAGGATATCAAAAAGCTCTTTAATGGCATTTTCAAAGTCCTTCTGCCAGAATAACTACACAAAACAGGAGACAGCTCAGTTATCTGGCATTTCTTTGCTCTTAGATATAGAATTGAGCAGACATAATGACCTATGACTACCTGGTTTTGTGATGTTTTCTAGCTGTTTATAAAAAAATAGAAAAAACCCCAGCATCCCTAAACCCACAGTTTTCTGTACGCGTTAGGATCATGTACCCTCTAAAAACCAAGCCTTCCTATGGCTTTTGTGTCCCCATTATCAACAACTCCTGCCTATCCTGGCACTAAAATAAATTGGGAATAAAGTACTAGTTATTGCAGAATAATCAGAAAATACCTCAGGCCGTCAACTTAAATTTAAAGCATCCAAAATGTTTTTATAACATAGGTAACATCAGATTTAGTCTACCAGTTTTCACTGTGGAGTATATTGTCATTTTGCCTTCAAGTTTGAAATATGCTGAAAGTTTTTTCCAGCTGAAACTCTTAATAAAGATCTGAAAAATATGATTCTTTTTCCAGTGTTACTTTCTATTTAATGAATGTATTTATTCTGAAGTACATAAACATAACTATAACAGAGTTCAAGCTGAGGGATGTTTTGCAATGGGACAAAGTGCTGGGGTTTTTTTTTTAGTAAGGTGTGCTAAACATGCTGTAATGTGATTGCCACTTTCAGTGAAAAAATAAGCAAGTCTTGAGTGATTGAGAATATCAGAAAGCAACAGGTCATCAGATTTCTGCAGATCAGTTTAATAAACTTTAATGAGTAATTGTATATATATATGTAATTGAATTTGAATTGTATATATGTATAATTGAACTTTAGAAAGAGTAATTGAACTTTAATAAGATATTGTTACAGGAGAAATGCAGGTCTTTACAAAATATTCTGTTGGAATCCTTGAGCTTTTCTAAGAAAAACATTTTGCAGGAAAAAACCCTGGGAAATATTACTGAAATTCTTACAACAGATCTGCATCTTAAACCAGAGATATTCTGAGGCAGTGAGTGTCAAACCTAAAAAATTTCTCTCCTCAGCTGTGCCTTACAATAAGGCATTTCTATAAAACGCAGCATTTCCTTCTCTGAAGGAAGGAAATTATAAGGCAGGAAATAATCAGAAGAGTTTCACGTTTCTCAGTAGGAAATATTGCTGCCAAATGAATGAGTACTCTTGTTATCTGCAAAAACCATAAATGACTGAATCTCACTGGAATGCATATTTATTTTAATATCATCTTATCACTGGAACACTGATGTTCCATATTATTACCTCTAAAATTAGTATTACACTGGGTCACATCATCACAGACTTTGTGCTGAGTGCTGCCTTAGCTGACAAGATCAAAGAAACCTGAGATATTACCCCTGTACTGATAACAGGTTATAGTAATTTTAATAATAATAATAATAATAATGATGACAATATTATGATCTGAAATAGCTCAGATGTCCTGCCAGGTTTTCTGTATTGATTGCTTCAACATTTTTCTTAAAGCAACAGGCACATGAGTGACAAACCATCTCCTAAACATAACACATACATAGATTTCTAAATAAGATTTTATTCATCACGAGGTATGAATCACAAGATTACAATGGCCAAATAGAATGTTATACCAGATCTATATATGCTATTATATAATACAGAAAAAAAAATATAATATATATTATATATAACCTGTGTATTATAATAAATATACTAGATATTATATCAAATGCTTATGTAATATAGAATTGTTATATATTTTATTTATTATGTTCTGTATATTTATACATTGTTGTGATATTATATATTTTAAATTATAGGTATGTTTTTGTATTGTAATTGTTATATGTTTTATAATTTATAGTTATAATTGCTTATGTAAAATATAAATGTTATTGTAATATACAATTGTCATATATTTAATATATTTTTATATACTTATATATTGTTATAATATTGTATATTATATATTATTATATATAAATAAATACTTTGTTTTACTGTTTTATGTTATAAATTATATATATAATGTTTATATATTGTTATAATTGTTATATGCTTTATGATTGTTATATATAAATATAATTGCTTATGTGAAATATAAATGTATATGTAATATATAATTGTTATAAATTTATATGTTGTTATATTGTTAAACATTTATATATTGGTATAATATAGTATATTATAAATTATATGTATAAATACTTAGTTAAAATATTTTATATTATAAATTATATATGTATGTTTATATTTATATATTGTTAAAATTATTATATGTTTTATAATTCTTATGCATACATATAATTGTTTATGTACTATATAAAAGTAATATATAATTTCCATTTCCAGCTTCGTTTTTCTCTCTTCTCTGACTCCATAGTGTTGATGGAGACCTAAGAGCTGAAGATACAAATGGAAAGTTTGGTGGAAATATCATTATTTCCACTTTTGGGTTTTGGTTTTTTTTTTCCTATAGATTCCAGAAGACATCATTTGAGATAAAAACTGAGGAGCAGAAAGGAACACAAAGAGTTGATGCTGATCACTGCAGAGGGTGAGTGGCAGCGATTTAGAAAGAAGTGATCACAAGCAGAGCAGGAATTCCTCAGCAGGATTTTCCCTTTACGCTGCACCGTGCAGGAACTCACTCCAGCACCAACAGAAACAGCCCTGCACTCCCTCCCCAGGGGGGTTCCCTTTTTTTGAATCAGATGGGCTGGAAAATTTGCAGATTTTCATTATCAATACCAAACTTTGGGCCAATTTAGTCTCGTTACTGTAATCAGTTCTATTCCTTGGATTTCCAGTCCTTTTTCCTTGCTCTTAATTTGGCTTTCAAAATGACACCTGAGAGCTGATGTCTTGCAGAGACTGCCCACGTGCACTCTCTGCACTGTTTTGATAACTGTTTTCACCATTTCATCTGTTTTTAGAATAATTTAGGTAATACATTGATGTGACACATTTTTATTTTGATTTTAGGCCCATCCATACCTCCTTAAGTACGGGCTGCCACGTCAGTTTTCTGCAGTTCCACATTTGTTGAAATGTTCAGTCCTCCCAAACCTTTTAAGGATCAACAGGAGCATATTTTTTCAAAAAATTGCCTGCTGTTTCTTTCCATGCCAAAATTGACATTTTTTGCAAGCTCAAATTGACTGCTAAGTGCATCAATATCGAGACAATGACAACTGACCCAAACCCAGGTTCTCCAGCCCTACTAATGCTTGGGTGACCTTAAGAAGTAGCTGTTGAATTTTTTATATCCCCGGAGGATTTGTCAAACAGGGCAGGAATGAGGGCATTTGTGAGACCTGGATGGCAAAAGTATTTCTTGCTCTCCATAATGCTTCTTTTTAACCACCTTCAATGCATTCCTGAAGTCAAGCAAAACAACAAACAACTTTAAATCCTGTGTATTAAAATGAGGATTAAAAAAAGACTGGTGGGCTGAAATTAATGATGATTCAGAAGTGAGTCAGCTATTGAATTCTCCTTCAAAAATCTGTTTTCAAGAAGGGGGGGGAAAAAGAATAGTATGAATAATTGGAAACTAAGGAGCTTTTGCAAGTAAATACTTGCAGCTACTTAGTGTAAGTAAGGAATTCCAGAAATCATGCACAAGAAGGAGCACCAAGGAAACAAATCAGTGCTCTTACTGCAGGTACCTTTAAAAAATAATTTATAACTGCCAGGATTTCAGGTGAATGCAGCAAACAATTTGATATTGTGGAAGATTTGAGAGATCTGACTGTATGTAGGACATTTATCCTTGAAGGGAGCTAACACAGCATCCATCCCTGGTCAGGCTGTGACCCTAATCCCACTCATGGTGGGTCTGCACACTAATGCATTAAATTTATGGGTTTTTTTCAAATTCCAATAGTTTTATTAGAAAGGAAAATGCATATGTATGTTTGAAACTAAAGTCAGTTCTGTTGTTCTGCTGCACTGGAGATATCTATATAATCTATATCTATATCTATATCATCTATATCTATCTATATTAATATATCTATCTATATATCTATAGAAAATGCTTGTCAGATGGGCATTTTGCCAAAAAACTCACTTGATAAATTCTGAAATTCAAAAAAAGAATAGTGATAACATTTAACACTGCTTTAGATGACACCTCCCAGTTTGAACAAAATGAAATTATTCACACCTGATGTATTTGCATCAGTAGAGGCCCTTGTCACCAAAACAAAACTGACAGATTTTTTTGTCTTTGTGTCATATGTCTGGGATGTATTTTATTGCCTGTAGACTCTGCTCCAGAATAAACATATGGCAACATCCATGGGGTGGTATGCACCACATAAAAAAAAAAAAAAGAGCCTTTCTCATGTCTTGCATTGGTTCAGACATAAAGCTCTGCACACAGACTTGGAAAAACACTTCTTTATTTTATTTCTTTTTTAATGTGTTCCAGTTTGTCTTGAAGAGGAGATACTACCAAAAAAAAAAAAAAAGGGAAATATCTTAAGCAAAGCATGCTTTGCTAAAATGTATTTCTGTATTGATTTTGGACAAAAAATAATTCCCTCACCTGCTTTAGGCACAGAAAGTAGCAAGATGGGAAAATACTTTTCTTCTTTTCCTGTGTTTTTCTCCTGCCCATTGTGCAAGCACTGAACAATGTAAATTCATTTTCCAGTTTACAGCACACCTTTGGTGTGTTTCCTCTGGAGTGGTGACTCCACCACTTCTCTGGGCACTCTGTTCCAAGCATTTCTGTCAAGAAAATATTCCTGAAGCCAAGCTGAGCCTCCCCTGGCCCAGCTTGAGGCCTTTTCCCCTTTCCTCTTGCTGATTACCCAGGAGAAGAGCCTGACCCCACCTGGCTCCTGGTCGGGAGTTGTAGAGAGCCACAGGTTCCCCTGAGCCTCATTTTCCCCAGGCTAAAGAAGAATAAAGAGCTTCTCTAGTTTTGATGGATGGAGAATCTCTACCTTCAGTAAATATCACTTTATTTGTTAAAAAAGTCCCATTTTTCTCCCTTCAGCTGCTGCAATCACTGCTAAGTGATTGCTGTCATGACAGACAACACATTTCAGAACAATTCAGCATTTTGCTCAACATATATAGATATATTTTTATATGTAATATATCTATTAAACATATCCCACTGAGCCTTGAGCATCTCTTTTAAAGTGTCAACCTTCCCGTTGTGAAATGGCTCTCAAGTGCTCTTCTTTTTAGTTAAAGTCATAACAAGTTGTCAAGCTCCGAGTGAGGCGAGCACAGCAAAGGCAAACCAACAAATAGAGGCAGCTTTGAGTACATGAGCTCAGGTGGATGAGCCGAGGGAATTTTAGAGGGTGCGTGGGAACGGGGATGGGTGTTTTTTCTGGCTGGTGATGAATTTTTCCCGGGAAAACCAGAGTTGATAATGAAACATCGATAACTGCGATGGCAATAGGGAGCAACGCTGGCCTTTGGGCGCCCTCTGCCGGACACTGCGGGCATCGCAACCCAGCCACGAGCATTGCTTGTGCTTCAGAATCTCTTAAAAAATAAATTAAAAAAAAAAAAGTATTTTTTGAATAAAATTCCATGACTCGAGGACTTAAAAAAAAAAAAAACCATTGTCTTTATGAAAACGTGGGTGTATTTTTAAACAGGTGTAACATTTTCAGCTAAGACCAAATGCTTCTTGGAAAAATACTGGTTTTTTGCCAATTTTGAGATAAAAAACAGGTGCAATGACACAATTCGGTGAGGTGTTCGGCTTAAATGGCTTACCGTGAATTTTCGTTGAATTTGATGGAGTCACAAAGCTTTTCCAAGCCTTGAGCTCATCTCTCCTGTGTCATTCCCCTGCATGGAGGGGTCAGGATCACTTTTTGTGAGCCTTTGGCACATGGATGTTCTGGCAGTTCTTCGATCCCACAAAAACCCCCAGACTGGCTCTGTCTGAACGGCCAAGGAGGTTTTACTTTGTCAGGCTGTGTAACTCATTCTGTTATTACTGGCAATCAGGTAGACATCAGGCACTTTCATTCTTGTTTGTTAGTGTTTATTGCTGTTGTTTGCAGTTTTGCTATTAGTTATGTTCCCTGTACATATTTATTATTTATTAGTTATGCTCTCTGTACATATTTATTATTTAGTTACTCACAGCATTTTGAATGGTGTTTCTAAAAGAAGCTGACCTGATTCACATGTCTAAATTTCTTTCTAAATAGAGGATTCATTCTCTGCATCAGGAGAACCTGGCAAACGTTCTTTGATCTTGCAATTGTCTTCTTTATTCATAGCAGCATCTTCTTGTCCATTCTCTACAGGCCCGGAGTTCTTATTTTGAAAGTGTTTCTTTATCAACGCATAAAAAATTATTGCAACCAAAAAGGAAGGACCTCTTAAAAGTGCTCCTAAACCAAGGTAGACATACCTGCGGGACAGAGCACAGAAAATTAGCCCAGGTGCTGAATTTTTCAAAAACACTAAAGAAAATCACTTTAATGGCTTTTAAAGCTCTCATATATTAAAAAAAAAAAAAAAAAAAAAAAAAAAAAAAAAAAAAAAAGAAAAAAAAGAGCTTAGGGGAAGACATTAAAATTCATTGTTTGTGAATGATACCAAAAAAGGGACGTTTTACTTGCAAAGACTTCTCTTAAAGAACAGGTAATATTCTTTTTGCTTATGAAGATAATTTCAAAGTGAAACTTCCATCTTCTTCCCTTTTTATTTTCAAGATTTTTTTATCATTTTAAGGCTTTAGACTCTTTAGGGCTAGAAATATATTAAGGTCACCACCAGAGTGGTCTGTTGGAATTAAAAATAAAAAACACATCAGAAGTAGCCAAGGCTTGAGTGAAACAGAGAAAAATCTATGGAGCATCCCCCAGGAGACTGATAGTGTTTGGGTTTTCCCAATACCCACAGCTACTCAGTACAATATTCTCCATGGACTTTTTCCTCAAAAGTGGCCAATGCACAGAGTTAACTTTATTGCCAGTGTGAACAAACTACCTGCAAATCAGGTAAATTTGCGTAACTTTCCTCTTTAAAGTCCTAAGGTCTGAGGTATTTTTAATATAAGTATATTAAAAAAAATGCTATATTAAAAGTATATATATAAAGTATATAATAAAGTATTATATATAAAAGTATATAATAAAGTACTATATAAAAGTATATAATATAGTACTATATAAAAGTATATAATATATACTTTTAAAATAAATATTATATGAATAGGTATTTTAATATAATAAATATAATATTATTACATTTATTTTATATAAATTATTTTATATATTTTATATAATTATATTTATTCTATATAATTATTTTATATTATTATATAATAAATAATATAATTTATTAAAAATCTTCAATGAAAATTATATATATATATAATAAAATAATAAATAAATTTTTAAAATAAAATATACATTTTATAATTTTAATATAAGCATATTAAGAATACACAATTCATTCCAGAAATCTCTGTCATGGATATTAAATTTCTTTTGTACAACATAAAAACTGACTAAAAATTCAGAGCTTAACATTTGATCTCGAGATTTTTCAATTTCAGGAATTCTGGACCAACTTTAAGCTGAGTCCAGAGTTAATATCTGACCATGATTTTGGATCACACCCTTCAGTGTAAGACAACAGAGCATGTCTTTCCATGTCACTGACATATTTTATAGAAATCTTTTTGCTAGGATTTTTCTCCTGAGAAGCCTCAGAAAAGAAATGTAACCAATATTTTCTTGTGGAATGTGGTCTGGAGATGATTTACCAACAGGTGCATCTTTGGTCTCAGGTGGATTGTTTTCACTTGATGACCAACCATGGTCCAGCTGCGTTGAGGCTTTGAGTCTGTCATGGGTTTTTTATTATCATTCTTTTCAAGCCTTCTGATGTCTCCTTTCTTCTATACTTTAGTGTAGTTTTAGTATATAATTTTCTTTTAATATAATATCATAAAATAATAAATCAGCCTTCTGAAACATGGAGTCAAGATTCTCATCTCTTCTGTGCCTCCTTTTGTGTCCATTGCTGTTCATGCATCTGCTTTGTCCTCCCTCTCTTTCTAGTATTTAGCACATCAGCAGCATTTCACCACATAAAGCAAATAAACAATGTTAGTCAGGATTTAATTTTCAGTAAATAAATTTCCACTTCTTAGTTCCCTCCAAAATTCTTCAGCTGTTATTTTGCTTTCTCATGGCCATGTGAGAGTTTAAGCCTGGATTCAGAATGCCTCATACTGTCACAAATTCATCAGTAGTTTAATTTCAATCAGATTGTCATCAGACACCGCCACATTTCCACAGGGAGGTGTTTTTTGCCCTAATTTTCTTTACCTGTTTGCATTGGAGTCGTAGAGCCTGCAGGCCCCTCTCTTCCCACAGCTGGTGCTGCCCCACTTCAGGCAGGTCCTGTCGATGGCTGCTCCAAAATAAACTGGTGCTGGGATCCCAGCTGCAAGGAGACAGCAGAAAATGGGACAGGGCTTCACAGGAAAGGACAGGCTCTTGGAAATCAGATTTATATTTCCCTGGAGTGGTTACAGGCTCCCAGAGCAGCACCAGGGGGGCTGGGCCCTGCAATGGTTTCTCTTACCCAGCATCCTCATAGTCAGTGTGAAGAGACCAACTGCGAGAGCTTTGAGCTCTGGCTGGACACATCTGCAAAAAACAGGGATAAGTAAGAAGTGCTGGCTTATTTAGTGCTTAGACTTGCCAATTAAATGCTATTAAATAACCTGGACTTAATATCCTTGTTGATGGAAGAAGCACTTTGGAGGTTTTGGAAAAAGAGTGCTTCCTTCATCTGCTGAAGTGTGTTCAGTGTTTCAGTACGAAAAAGGTGAATTAATCCACTGATTTTCATCAAATAGCTTCTGGCAAGTCCATTCCCTATGCATGATTAAGGAATTGAAATTTTAAAGCCATAATCAGAGTCTATCCTGACCTTTTGGAAATGAGCTCTCCAACTGCCTTCACTCTTGGGCATACATTTCCCTACTTGATGGAATATTTCATGGGAAATATCTTACTGCCCTAAGACAAAAGAGTGGCAGGTAGCAGGGTCAGTGTAGCATCTTTCTGTGCTTGAACAGAATTCCTCTGTGCAAGGACACATCTTGGACTGCACAAAGCCTCCTGGCTCATCTGTTTCGTGGGGAATTGCACTGCAGGCATCAGAAATGGGCACTGGTCTTGAATTCATCCTATCTCCAGCCTCTGCCCTCTCCTTGCACATCCAGAAATGCTGGCAGCTGCATGGCACTTTCAAAATCCAAGCAGAAAAAAGGACATGTGCTGGAAAACCTGATTACAGAACCAGAGAATCACAAAATGGTTTGGTTTGGAAGGGACCTTAAATTGCCTTGTTCCAAAACCATGTGCAGGGACAACTTTCTCTGTCCCAGGTTCCTCCTAGCCCCATTCAGCCTGGCCTTGGACATTTCCAGGGATCCAGGGGCACCACAGCTGCTCTGGGCCAGGGCCTCAGCACCCTCACCCTCTAAACCAAACTTCCCTTTTTCAGTCTGAACCCATTACTCCTTGTCTTACCACTGCAGCTCCTGATCAGCAAGAAACTCCTTTTTTCCCTAAGATAAGGAACCAAACATGACTTTGAAAGCCTTTGGTCAACAGCCAGCTGTACTCACCTGAATGTCAGTATAAATGAAGGAGTGGCTCCCAGGGCATAGAAAAATCCACCTATGACTTGTATTACTGTGTAATAAATGAAATTCCTCGAGCAATCATCACTTTTTGGACATTGCCCCAAGGTGGCAGAATTGTTTCCTGTCCATGAACTGCTGATCTCAAGACATCTGCAGTTATGGAAGACCTGGAAGACACAAAACAGGTTTGGTAGGACACTGCTCATGAAATGGGGATTCTGCTGGAGAGAAAACACAGTAAAGAGATGGCTCCAGACCATTTATATTCTGGAGTGATCAGGAAACATTCAAATGGCACAGCCCAATGAAAGTTTACATCCATGGACTGGAGCTTTGTCTCTGGAACTCTTGGCATTTTCCCCATGCCAAGCAAAAACCAGTCACCCAGAAAAACAAGCAGTTTCTGACATCCCAAAATCTCACATGGAGGAAACGAGCTGCCTTGCCTTAACCCATTTTTCACATTTTAATCATCAGTAGCAGGGAAGATACTACTCTTAGTGTACTTCTATTTTTAGGTAAAGCCTCAGGGCAGCCAAAATGACATCTGTGAAAGGCAAAGCCTGTGGAAAACCTTCAGGCAACATGAAACCAATTTGATTTGTGCGTTTCCCCCTCTTGTGCTCAACCTACAGAAGACGAAAGTTAATATGTAGAACAAGGAGCTAGGGCCTTTTGCTTAAACTACAATAACTCAGAGAAATCTCACTTTTCTGCGCTGTTTGCACAGCCAGAAACCAAAACTCCCTTACTGACCTGTCCCCAGTAACTTTGGCTTTCCTGAAATGCTTTATCCTACTAAATCCCTGATGTCTCATTGAAAATAGGCTGGTAGGGAACCAAAGCAAGGTCTCTTACTGCGTTCTTTCCATGTCCCACAGAGGTGTCACAGCCAGCCAGACATGCAGAGACGTAGGTGATGCCATTGGCTCCACACACAGGATCCCACACGTTGGAGGAACACTTGCAGTGAGAGTTGCATTCCGAAAACAGGGAATTGTTGTGGTACGGAATGGGGTTGCTTGGAAATTAAGTTCAGACAAGTGTAAGACATTTTGAATTCAGTGCTGGAGTCAGTGAAGACCCTTCTGTGTGACAGTGTTGCTGTTCTGAACCCCACCTCACGTGCCCAGGCCATGTTTTGACAGCTCAGTTTCTACATCTCCACTGGTCTGTTTGAGATTCCATTCTACTTGCACTGATATTAAAGCCATTGATAGATTATAGAGAAATCTAAAACAAATTAAACATTGCTACTGATTTTACAGATGTAGACAGAAAAGAGAGAGGAGGGAGAGGTAATTTGGGCTCACCTCTAACTGAATTTAGAGCTGGCAAGAATTATCACAGTCTTATCAATATATCAGTTGGTAAAAATGCACCAGTGGCAGAAACCAAATCTCCTGGTCTCTTTAGTTAAAAAATACTCCTCTGTTAAAGCCTAGCCTAACTTTTCACTGAGGATATGAAGAATGCAGTATTTTCTTTTGCTTTCAGACATCCCTTGTGTATTGAACAAGAAGATGTCTTCACTCATCTTCTCCTTCCTAGGAAAATGAAACTGATGTGCTTGCCATTTTTTCATCCCAGTGCTCCCTGAGCAGACTCCTTGGTCCACCATTTACATTCCTATTGAAAACCTTGCACAGCAATACTCCCACCCACCCCCAGCAAAACAACCTGCATTGCTATTGAAGCAATTCCTAATTAATCTTTAACCAGCCTTGGGCTTTGTCAGGCTGACCAACAAAACTACCCCAGTGACATGTGGCAGTGCTCACTTTCTCTCACACATTGCAAAAGCATGTTTCTCCTCTAGCCTTGATGCCACAGTACATTTTTTTGAGAACTATGGAGAAAAACAGAATCTTTTTTTCTGATTGATACTCACCCTTCATAGGACACTGTCATTCCTGCCACCATGTGGTTATCACAGCCAACAAAAAAGTGTAACAAGCCCATGGCATAGGACAAAAATGACATGGTAATTGAAAACTTTGTCGCGGCAATGATGCCCATTTTATACTTTTTCATTATAAGCCCTCCTAGGAAAATCCCAAGACTTACAGGAGGTAAGCTTGTAACTCCTGAAAGAGATTATAGAAGGGGAATGTTAGAATTCAAGAATCATTATAGACTTAAGAGCTAAAGTCTGTCCTTAGTTTTTTGTTCCTGTCAGCTTTATGGTCTGTTATGACTTTAGGAAGGTTTGTGTTCACTCCAGCCCCTGGGAGTTGCTGCTTGTGAAATGCCTACCCCTCCAAACCCACTCCCATTGCAAGGATGATTCAGCAACTAAAACTTCCACACCACATTCATTGCATATTTAGGGTGCCCTAGCTATAAATATAATGGAAATTTAATGCAATGTAATATAACTTTAAAATTTCTTATGGTCCCACAGGCACAAAGCCTGTATTTTTAATAATTCAGGTTCAGGTCAGACCACCATCTACCTCCACCTGCTGTGCATGGAATTGAGCCCCAGATAAAGCCCACCAGAACCTATCCCCATGCCCTGCTGGCAGCACAAGCAGCTCTTCTCACCTATTAGGAAGTTGGATTTGGATGTAGATTGTCCATACTGCTGTTCCATGTACTTTGGTTTGTAAGTCACGAAACCAATAAAACTACTGAACTGTAACAGTGAGCAACACAAAAATGTAAAGTACATTCGATTACCCAATACCTTTTTCAGGGAGTTATAGAAATCTGAAAGAAAGGGACATATGAGTTGTCACTGAAAGATGCATGGCATAATTACTGGTGAGTAACCTGCAAAACTTAGGGCAAGGTCCTGCTCTCAGCTGTCCAAGGGCAAGCTGTACTGATCTTCATTTGCATGAGGGTATCTGAAAGCAAAATCAGGTTCTTGAAAAACACCAGAGGTTGAGATACAGGAAGTGAATCCTAAAAGGAGACAGAAGTATGGGTTAAGGTCTGGCTGCTCTATTATGATATGCACATGAAGACTAAGGGGCTCCACACAGCACAGATTTGGTTCAGCTTGCATGAATATTATCACAGGTTCAAGGCTAAGTGAGAGCTGCCTCACTGGGGTTATCTCAGTGTCTTCCACTGGGATCTGAACAAAAAATTTTACAAATGAAGAAACCACTTCTTTCCATCACCTTTCCACCACTTTTTTTGGCCTAAGGACTGCACAACCAGAACTATTCAAGACTGAAGTATTTTCATCAGGCACCAACGTACTTCAGAGTCTCCATGAACTCTCTCAAATGAATAATTTGTCTTTCCATATGGCAAAAGGAGCCTTTGAATATTTCCTTTAGGTTCAGATACAGGAACACTTTTCCATTGTTCAAATTTCTTCCAGTGCAAAATTTTAGAGGTAGGTGCCACTCAGGTAATGATTTATTTCAGGTGATGAATGCAGAACCTCAGAGTCCTGAACACTTCTAATAATTTTGGTGGACCTTTCCTTTCCTGGGGATAGCTGCCTGGTTCAGATGGAAGTGCAGGGAGGCAAAATATTTTGCAGAACTGCTACATTTCCTATGAGTCCCGTGCCTATTGCTTTTCACATTTATACCACGTGAGAAACACTTGCCTTTCAGCATCGCTGACAACTTCCTTGGCTTGGTTTTTTCTGGAGAAAGTTTATTCCCCATGGCACCCATGTTTTCCAAGAGCCCATGTGAAGCTTTGTCCTTCTTGGCTCCCTCTGGCTTTTTCAGGCTCTTTGGCAGGAAGCAAAATGGAATAGCAGATAGGACACTGAGTACTCCACCTATCACAAAGCCAAGCCACCATGCACCCACCCAGCGGGAATCCTGTGGGGTGATGGTGATGCTCCCTGGAAAGGAGGGAAACAGGCACAAGTTACCCCAGTGGAGAAGCTGAACCTTCCCAGCCTTTTTCTGCTGCATTTTATAGTGCCTGACTTCCAGCAATAAACATCTAGTGAGGAGCCATCCATGCAGTGGAGGCATCAGGAATCATACCCTGGATGGTGCTTTGGAATCATGGATCGGTTTGGATTAGAAGGTGTCCTGTGGGCAGGGACACCTCAGGGGTAACCAGGACGGTCTGAGGCCCTCCAGCCTGGCCTTGGACACTTCCATGGATGGGGCATCCACAGCTTCTCTGGACAACTGGTTTCCGTGCCCTACCATCCTTGCAGGGAAGAATTTCTTCCTAACACCTAATCCAACCTTACTCTCTTTTGCTTTGAAGTCATTACCGTTTGTCCAGTGCTGTTTTATCTGCCATTCTACACCTTTCAATGGCTGATGTTTTGTGGCAGACACAGCAACACCAAGGTCCTTCCCCAGCACATGGGAAACCACACAGGACTCAAGTGTGGTGTGCTTTTTGGCTCCTGAGACCTTGCTCAGCTTTCCTAAATTGTGTAGGTTGCTATTAAGCACTTGGACATTCTCTGTAGTGCCAGTGAAATTACCTATGGCTTTAAATGTACTGCAAGGGAGGTGAGAGTAGCTAGTTCTATTTTTATGGGTTTTAATTCTGGCATGTTTAGTGGGCAACTAAGATTTTAAGACTTGGCATGACCAGAATTGGCTCACTGTCTTTACTCCTAAATAAAATCAAACATTGGCTTAACAAAGGGCAAACACAAAATAGTTCACCTATCTAGCTACAGGATTCTGAAGATCTGAAAACTTCTCTGTCCTGCTAGATCAACAAGGAACAGCCACCACTTACAGGCATTGCTGTGTCCCCTCTGGCATTGTGCAGATGTGAGCACATACATGTGTTTTCATTTCATCTGAATAAGCAAGGGCTGAGAAAATGTGTATTTTGTGCTGCAAAACGATGTGAAATGTAAATAATGTAAATTACTCAGTGGAAAGGGTGGGTCATTCCCCCAAACTGTAAACCTACTGTACTAGCAGAATCTTTTTTGTTAAAATTCCAGTTTAGAAAAAAATCTTGGTTCTGTGAGAGACCTTGGTACTAATTCTTAGGCTTAAGTGTGTATTACAACCCTTTAATATTAAAGCACAGTTCTAAAATATGCTCCCACTCAAACTGTGCTTTTACTCTAAAAGCTTTCAGTAATTCAGTAAATAAAAATAATTAAATTATTTCAATAATAATTTATTATTATAATTGAAATAATTTGCTTGTAATCAATTATAATAATATATAATTTTATGTACATTATATATAAAATATAACATATATAGTATATATACGATATATGTTATACATTATATAAAATATAAATTATATATTATATACACAATAAATAATATATATTATGAATGTTATATATCTAATATATAAATTTATAATTCAATAAAAAATAATAAAATGTCAATCAATTCTACAATAAAAACAATTAAATAAATATAATTCAAACATAACATATATAATATAATTAATATAATGCATACGTATGAAACCATTTATAGGCAATTCTTGCGAACAAGCATTAGCTCACTTTCACTTTTCCTCTGTTTTGCTTACCTGGATCCACAAATCCAATATCCACGTACAGCTTTGCACACAGAGATCCCAGCAGGAAGCCAAACATGGGGCCCAGCATGGCTATGGTGTGCAAACAGCCTGAAAATACAATGAGGCAGGTGCTAGTACCCTCTGATGGCTGAATGCTGTCTTCTGCAGAGGGTGCTCCACCTCTCACACTGGGAATCTCTGAGTTTATTCATGTTGAGATTACCTACATACATAGGAACATTCTCTTCTTTAGCAAAATCATCGAGGTAAGAGATGCCCAGGGGTGTTATTGGTGTCTCACCAATCCCACGTAACATGTTTCCCAGTAAAATATATATCCACATATATGATGATGGCTCCTTCTCACAGTCTGCAGAGGATATAATATTATAAATAAACAAAAAAACAAACAATAGATTTTTTTAAAATAAAATATTTGAATGGGAAACCGAGGAAAAACCCAGGAAATGTAGCACATGAAATGATTATAGATTAGAAATCAAGGTTATTGAGAACATTTCCTTATAGAAGTTAAATGAAAGGCTGTCAATCCCATTATAAATTTTCTTGATCTTTTAATAACACATTCTTCCACCCCCATTGCATTTCATTTCTAAAAGCACAGGTCGGTATTCAGGTCACCCATCAGAAAAAATGCTCATTTAAAAAAATAACTTATTGATATTTTCATGAATATATTACCTTGCATATATCATGTATCTTTAATGTGACAAGTTTGAGATGGTTCCTGGTGTAGAGCTTGGCTCATTCTCTACCTGTGTCCCATACAAGCAACACATAAAACAGTTGTGTTCCATATTGTAAGGCGGATTATAGCAATATCCATTTATTTCTGTTTAACTGCATGCAGTTTCTTGTCCTGTCCCCATCTCCAGGTCCAGGTAACCGAGTCCTTGCAACCAAGGACAAAATAAGCTCCTGTGTTTATACTTTCATTTACAGTTCCATACCTGCTTGTGAGACTTCTAGGACAGTGCCATTCACATCCTGATGCAGGGAGCAGGGATTTATGCTGGAATTTGAGCTGGCTGAAGCATCTGTGTGTGATGTTGTCTCATACTTGTAGCTGCAAACACACAACAGGAGGTTTAGGAGCAGTGCTCACTAGGGAAACACCAGTGTGGTGGGGCTGGAACCACCTTGGTTGCTGTTTCCCTAAAGAGAAAGGTATCTTTGGTTAAATATAAATTCAAAGGAGCAAATAAGATGATTAAAGAACATTTAAGAAGACCAAAATACTGAAATTAAGAAAAAATAAAACTTAGAATTCTCTGTCTGGAAGGCATAATGTTTTAAGCTGGAAAATTCAATAGGGCTTGTGAAAGTATTTCGGATAGGATTGAATTTTTGGCGTCTAAATTGAGAGTCAGGTCTAAGTGAGAGCTGTGTGTTGGCCCCACAGCCAAGGAGAAAAAGATGAATGTCTTGAGTTTGAGTAAAGGTCCCCTTTCCATCTTTGATATGTGTTTGGACTGTTCGGCTGCTCCAACATGATCCCTCTCCCAGAAACAAGTGCTGCTGAGGGGCAAAGTACAATTAGCTTTAGCAGAACAACATGGCAAAGCACACATTCTGTTTCAAAGAATTGCCCTGGCTCTGTCAGACCAGGCAGGCTTATTTTTCAGGTTGGAACAAAGAGCACTCATCAGTGCAGAGCAGGCCCCATACAAATGCTCAGGCTCAGGTTCATGAGTTGCCCAGTGTAGAGGAGGATGATCCATGGCCTGTCTTAAAGAGTGAAAAACTGATAATGAGTCTGGTTCTAGTGCGAGATCCACTAACATGAAAAAAAGCATTCTTCAGTTTTCTTTTTACAGTAGTATACCTAAAATTATTCTAATATATTTAAGGAATCAACAGAAATATGTCTTACTCTATTGGTCATCCCTGTGCTCAAGCTACGGCTAGAAACATTATCACATATAAGCACAATGCAGTAATTCCCTGAGCCTGGAGAAGGTGAGTAAAAATTAACCAGATATAGAAAATCAGTTCAACCAGGCATGTGCATTTGGAACAGGAAAATCCTGGTATGAGTTCCACCAGCACTCATCCATCTGCAGGCTCCAGCACCATTGCATTCTTTGGCTCCTTTCTGAACAAGCCTGAGTGGAAACTAAAGCACTGTGATGTTGTCATTTTTTTGAGGAGTTGAACTTCCAGTTGAGAAGAGCTGTATTTTTTAAATGAACATTCCCCATCACAGCAGTGATGTGTGTGTCTCCTGGGGTTCACTGCACTTGGAAATGAGGTTCCACAGGCCCTCGGAAATCTAAGGCTAAATATACAGCAAGCTCCACTTAAAAACCAGAAAGCACAGTGCAACTCCAGTGCAAGCTCCACCCAAATTAACCACAAGCAGTACTTACTATCCCATGAAAAAATGAGGCATGGCTGACAAAAAGCATCCCAAAGCCATAGTAAAGGATCCCACAGCTATTATTTTGGGCCTGTGCAGCTTAGCTCCAAAATAGCTTACAAATGCAATCACCAGCAGGTTGCCTGCAAGGTAAAGAACCAGAATGAGTGCCAGGTGCTGTCTGTGAGCAGCTGAGTGTGTGTCAGGGAACATCCATTACCCATCTCAAAGCTCCCGTCGACGAACCCTGCGACAGAGGAGGTCAGGCCAAACCTCCTCTCAATCTGGGTGATGGAGCTCTTCATTATGGTCCCACACAGGGCTTTACTGAAGTAGCTGAAGGACAGAGCAGCCAGAAACACCTGGGAAAAGATTCAGACAGGAAATGGGGAGGGAGAGGTAGAGAAACTGCTCACAGAGGGATCAAACGTGTTTAAAATGGTGCGGAGTTATCATCATCATGACACATTTGTTACTCAAATTGGAGTGGCAAAGTTAATCTGATCCCAAATTACTTCTTGCTTGGGTCACATGTCCCTTAATTTAGGCCAATTCATAACTGCTTCTAACTCAATCACATGGCACCATTTTGATGCTTTAAGCAAGCTTTTATGATACATCAGTATGAGGAATGTGGTACTAACTGACCAAGTTCATCTCCGTGGCATATGATATATCCTGATATGTTGCTTGTATACCACATATCTCACAAGGAAAAGCTTAATACTCTTTTGTAGTTTGTCTGTTGCTTCCACCAACACAACTGGTGGCTTTTGCAAATAAAGATAGATTTGGAAAAATATTTAAGTTTGTTTAAATATTATCCAGTGATTTCCACATAGTCTAAAAACCAAATAGATTTCTTGCTCACTGGGCAAGAGTTCTAATACAACAGAAACTTGGGTAAATAAACAAAGCAAATATAGGTTTAGACATTACAATGCTATCTACTATAAGAAACGAAACCAATCCAGGAATCAAAAGCTTGAAAATTGGTATATTTACTCTCTTTTTGTCAGGAAGGAAGGAAAAAATCTTCCAGGTTTGGGGTTTGTCCTGATATGTTCTATATTTCCTAAGCTTGACTGGCAAAATTTCTGAGAATCACCCTTTGTGCCTTATGCCAGAAGTACTCGCAGAGGGTTTGGCTGAAATCTCAAACTGCTGATAAGCATGAAAAC
This sequence comes from Zonotrichia leucophrys gambelii, assembly GCF_028769735.1. Taxonomy (NCBI): domain Eukaryota; kingdom Metazoa; phylum Chordata; class Aves; order Passeriformes; family Passerellidae; genus Zonotrichia; species Zonotrichia leucophrys. Next base: position 1,430,727 of record NC_088170.1, read on the forward strand.
GCCAACAAAAATCACTGGGGTCACTTGGGGTTTAAAATGCAATCCTCAGGTGAGCCACAAAGCATTTGATGAAATTTGGTTCACCTCACCTTGTTCTGACCCTATGAGACAACAACCTCCAGACAATGCATTGCAGGCACCCAACTGAGGCTGGTTCAAGTTTTCCACTTGAAGCTGCTGCCTCTTTTTAATGACCAACAAGGGGATCCACCTACAAGTAACTTGTGAATAAATATGGTAGATTGTGAATTTTTATTTTCTTTGGGGCAAATATAATATCTGACTGTCTCCTGGTCCTGTAGTGCATATCCAGTTCCTCCAAGGATAGGGATAGGGATGAAGGAATTTGGCATGTCACAAATGTCACATCTGAACAACATTTCTTAACAATAAAAACCAATGGTAATGAATGGGGGTATTGCTAAGGCACCAAACCTTCAATCCAGTGCGAGAGGAAGTCTTTTTGACTGGTGGGTTTTTATTTCCTTCATCATCCAAAAGCTGGTCAGGCTCTGCCTCCTGGTTTGAGTCACTGGTGTTGTTGGGTTTGGTTTCTACAGTCATGGCTGATTTCTTTACTGAGTGACCTGAGCTCAAGAGAAAACAACAATAAACACCAAAGCACATTTGCCAACGTAGAGTTGCTCAAGGACCTCTCTGATGAATCTGGTGAAACTAATTACAGGAAAGTGCTGAGATGTTGAAACTGAACCTTTCTACTTAAAACAATGTGGCTCAAGGACTTGCATGTTTCAAAGTGTATATTTGTTTAAATCCTGAAACATCTAGTTTTGACTTCTTTTGTTTTTTTGAAAGACATGAGCACCCACCTTTCTACCTTGTCCTGTTCTTTAATGCTAAAAAGGCTGTTTGGACAGAGGCGTAAAAGGCAAAGTCTCTGTTCAAAAATAAACTACAAGGGTTAACAAAGCAGTAGTGCTGAAGCACAGGGAGTCCTAGGAAGCTCTAAATTTGCAGGCCATGTGAGTTACAACTCACACTTTGATTTGGTAAAATCTGTAGTAACACTGTGCCATCCAATTTATTCCTTTACACTGGCTTGTTGGAAAAAATTCTTAGTGACAAAAGAGTTTATTATTTCACCTAGCTGACCTTCTGTAAGGATATCACTTATTTTTTTTTCTTGCAATAACATGCAGGGTATCCCTGATCTCTTTCTGTTTGCAGACTGCTGTCTATATGCCCAAATGCTTGAAATGATCAGCAGAACTGCTCCAGCTCCCCCAGGAGCTTCCTGTAGCCATGGACAATGATATACCCTTTGACACATCATAATGTTTTAGTGCTGAAAGCCTTGTTTAAGTTGTATTTTGGTTTATTGCAATGGATAGTTCAATATTTAATCTTTTTTATTTCCTCAGCTTTTTAAAACTCTGTATCCGAGAGATGAACAACAACTACAAAAGGAAACTTGAGAGAAAAGCTGTAAAGGAAGCCTATATATCTGTTTGCAAAGTTTATTTAAAGAATGAAAACACTTGCCTGTTTGTGCAACTCCCTCTACAATCAGAACAGATTTCTCAAGGACGATCCAGAAGCCAGTGCAGAGCCCCTCAGAAAAAAATGGGTCACTCGAAACAAGCCATGTTCAGATCTGCAGATAAGAGTATTGCAATTAATGCCCTCAAATCAGAACCCAGAAATCACAGCTCGCATGATCTGATTTGTTTCACCTTTCACAATACTCTCCTCATTTGAGAAAACAGCAAAAGAGAGAGAGAGGGGAAACAAATCACACAAAGAGAGGTTTTATATGCTTGAATGCAGCTGAAAAAAGTTGGATGAACTTTTCCAATGCTGGAAAACGTCCATCTGCTTTCCCACTGCTAATATCTACTTCCCAAACTCTTTTGTGGCTGTGCTATGAGGCTGGGTCAGCACATGTACCAGGACAAAAAAATTGGCTTCTCCTTCCTCTTGGCTACTCAGACAGAGAGGAACAAGAAGTAGAGAAAGGATTTCTCCAAGACTGCACTGCTATGAACAAAAATGTTACGAAATAAAATTCCTGGTGCTTAGGAAAAGCTTGTACACAAATACTTCTGAGCAGCTGCTCCTCTGAAATTCACCTGTCTTTGTGTAGCCTGAAGAGACAAACTTCTCCTTGAAATTATGATACACTGATGACCACAATATTATGCTGGGGGAGCATATCATTACAGGATTTTTTTTTGAGAGTTTAAAGGTACAACATAACTTAGAATGTGGTGACAGTATGTCCTCCCACCCTCAGATGACCCTGACCTACACAGATATCAGCTGAAGATGGAAGAGATGAAGGCTGGGGAAATTCCAGGCCACAAGAACATTAGGAAAAAAAAAAAAGAGATAAAAGGTCAATTGACAATTGATGCCAGCATACAGTAGCTACTGAGCCTGATAATTTTAAGTACTGATAAAGTTGTTATTTTAGATTTTTTCATCAGCATTTTTCCCATGTTTAATAAATCAAAGGTCTGGTTAAAAATATGAAGTATGAAAGCAAAAGTAGGAAGCTTTCTGCACCAAATGTGCCCTTTCACTAATATGACTTCTCTAAAACAACCATTCTTGGCCTGCACAGGCTACTCTTTTGTAATGGTGATATGAGAGAGTTGCATTTGCAGAAAGACAGGATTAGGCAGGTAATAATTGGTATTGTTTAGGTAGTCAATCAGCCTAAACATAAATTAACCCATCTTTCTTCCTAGAGGAAGAAAACAAACCTCTTCCCAAAAATTGAGAAAAAACAAAAATCCACTAAAGATTCTAAGTGGTACAGACAGATGAAGTTTGACAGTTCACTTTTTCGAACATCTGACAACTTCACTTCATTTTATGCTCAGTACAGCCTCTTCTGAGAACCACTTTGGGTGGGAGGAAAGCAAGGCTCCCAGCTAGCAGCCAGTGTGCATTGTTTGTGCTGCTGGGAGCTGGCAGCTTCCAGGACACCACGGGAATCCATGCAGCAACTGCAGCTCAGTGCAGAGGGAATGCAGCCAGCCCTGCAATGGACAGATCTCTTCAGTTCTCCAGGGGACATGATCTGATAGGAGCCACAGCCTAACTCTAGTAGTTCTGTTCTTTATTTGATTTTTAAAAAAAGAAAATCAGCTTTGTTTTATACCCCCTAATTGCAATCAAATTGTAATGACTAAGAACATCAACTAAAAAAAAACCTCCACATGAATAACAGGTAATAAGTTTACAAAGGTCAAGACAATGGTTTGCTGCAGGTTTTGTAGAGTCTTAAAAGAGAAATATAGTGATATTTGAGGACTTTTGAGAAGGCAGCAAAGGCACTCTAAGTCTTTGGGTTGATTGTTACCACAGTTTCACTCCCAGGGACTGTGACATCACCCAGCAGAAGAGCAAATCACAAATCAAGAGCCACATTTCCTCCCGTAATTTATGGAATTGCAATGATTTACACTAACTGGAGTGCTAATCCAACTGTCTGATCTTTAAATACACCCATAGCAAGACATTTGAAGTTCAGCTAACATGAAAAATGAGTATCAGACTGATATGAGTGCAGAGCCCAATGCTCATTGCTCAAGACACACCATGCTGACAGCTCAGAGACACACACACCGTGCAGGATGCCACCAATAAAGCACTGAAACTTCCACCAGGACTGGTTCTGCTGCTGCCAATTACAGAAAATGCTACTGGAAACCACACAGGTCCTGTTTGATAGCTGCAAACACTAACAACAACATTTTAAAGACAAACAGAAAGAATATTGAAGAGGTTCCTACCTATGTTCTGCATCCACAACAACAGCAGTTGTGCTACCAGTCAAATGCTCAAAAGTCTGAGAATTCTCTCCTTAAGCAAAGCTCTGCTGGTTCATGGCAGAAGAATCATTAACTTCCAACTCAAACCAATGTTTTAATCTTGTCTCCTCCCAGTTCTGCCCTCTGTTAAAGGTCCCAAAATCCATGTTTGTCCACAGAGGTCAAAAGTTAATTAGGATGAAGACGTGCAAGGGTGTTCCATTTGTAAACTCTAGTGAAGCATCTTTGATTTTTTTCTTCCCTGAAATTGTCTAGATTATAATGGTTGACACCTTCCTGGTGTTTAAAAATATGGTGTCCCAACTTTAGAAATAATCCTGCTTATAATGAATTTTGTTACGAAGGTTTATTTTCACTGTCTATGGCTAAAATCCATTCAGTTCAGATCTGTTAGAGCCAACCAAGAACTTGCAGGAAGAGAAAATGTAATGCCTTGGATATATGGAATAAAGACGGTGTTCAGTAATCACTCATGCTTAGAAGACCGTTCATATTTATTGTTTATTGCTATTAGCAGCAAAGGCAGGTGAAATATGAACGTTTATTAGGGCTGTGTGTACTTTGGAGCAGCCCTTTATCACTAACAGCTCTAGTTCAAGGAAACCCAGACAGGTTTATTTGGTTGTGTCCCTGCTGTGCCTTCTGCCTGATTCCTGAGAGTAATTGCACTTAAAAGGTAAGTTACTCTTGAGGCAGGTGTCTGCCTGGAGGTTACACCAAAATATTCCATTCCTGGTAGCTCCTGCCCCTTCCCTTCCAGCCCTCTCACCACATCCCCAGGGTGGTTTCCTCACAGAAATCAACCAGCTCAGTCAGACCTCGATGTACCCTTGATAAATCCATGCTGACTGCTCCAAATCACCAGTCCATTGTGTCCTATAGTGGCTTCAAGGTTAACTTGCTCTATAATCTTCCATAAAACTCTGGTGCTATTTTATTGATTCATTTTGGCTGTAACTTTTCGTGCAGAACAATTTTCAGTTTTCCATGACTAAGTGATCAATAACGTGAACATTTCATTCAACAGTGCAGAGAAAATCTATGGCGTAGGTTATGATTGCATCCATTATATTTAAGTCTGAATGTACAAAAACCCAACACAACCAACATTGCCATCACTGTAATTTTTCCAAAAGAGTTGTCCTCACAGTCAGAGCATTACTGAGCATTAAATACACACAAGAGAGAGAAATTCATGGACCTCTTTTTTTTAGAGTTGGTGATCCTTCATGTCCTGCTGTGGCATAAAATACCAATTACCCACTTCTAGTCCCAAGACAAGCATGTATTCCCTGCTTTACAAAGTTTTTTGGTGAAGCTTTGCATTCCCAAGGTTGCATTTTCAGGTTGTTTTCAGATGTATTAGCAGACCTACCCACGTGGGTTTTTGGCCTTTTAATCCTAAACATCTGGAAAGGGATGGAGCAAAAATTACTCTCTTACTTTGGAGCAGTAGAACCTGTAGAAAAAGATGCTACTTTCTTTTTCAACATTCTTTGTTTCCCTTATATGAGAAAGAACATTTCTTTGTTTTCATCATTCTGACAAGGGAATACAAATCAGTTTCTCCCTATTTTTCCTAGCCCTGTGTACACCATTAATTTACATCTTTCCAGCATTAAAATATCTTTTATACTTTGCTTTCAGTATGGCTGAGAAGAATTTTTCTATCTTCAGACTGCTGCTGTCCAAACTGTGTGTGGAAGCAGAAATCAAAGCTGACCTCTTGAACCAAGAACTGTTGACTCAAACTGCCAGAATGGGAAACTACCAAAGTAAAATCAAACTATGGTCTTACACCTAAAAAAAGGAGAAATACCTCTTTTTCCATCCCAGACCCCCCTTTATATTACTCACACTTGAAGGAACAATATAAATAAAAAGGATTATGACAGTAAAAAATCCCCTTAATAAGAACATTGAGCTATCAGTAATTTCTGATTCCTGCTGAGGGTTAAAAGCAGTCCTTACAAAAGCCACAGTGAGTCACCTTTAGCACCTTTGGTCACCTTTAGCAGGCTGCAGACTCCTCCGGGCAGAGGGTGGCAGCAGATCCCACCAGGAGCAGCTGCCAGGGCACCCTTGGCAGGGGCAGCAGCAGGAGCAGGAGCTGCTCCCAGGCAGGGGCCAGCTGGAGCAGGCAGCTTTGATCAGAGCCCTTCTTATTCTCAGGGTGCTAATCCCCAGATACAGAAAATCGATGTATTTTAAAATTTAACTCTTTGTTAACAAACTAAATAAAAGGGACGGTGTACAGCAAGTGTAAGCAAATACTCCTGTAGTTAAGCTACTACAGGAATCCTCAGAGGGTGAAAATAGACTCTTTCACCACAGAAAAAGGTTCTTTGGTGCTCCTGTCCCAGTGTCTAGTTTCTGTGTGGTGCTGTTGAGCTAACAAGTGAGAAAAACCAGCTGATCTGTGGTCTCCATCTTAGGCAGTGTCTGGGAATTTATCCTTCCACTGCTCAGTGGAGCATTTGCTGTTCAAAAGAACTCAATCATTTTCTCATTGATTTACCTCATGTATCTATCTGGGGAAAAGTAGACCATGGTATGCTGTTCTAATTATATTTTTTCTTTTTTCTTTTTTTTTTTTTAATTTAAAATACGAAGTGTAGATGTTAATGCTGGTTGTACAGCTTCTCTTTGCATTCAGCCTTAACCTGCAGCTTGGACTGGAGCTGTTAGTACAGACACAAAATTAATTAAGTGTAAATCACTGACAGGTGAGATTGCTTAGACCTTTTTAGTAACCCCTCCAAATATGAGCAGTATCACAGAAAAGCAGAAACAAAACTCATCTGACTTCAGGTGAAACCCCAGGGAAAGCCCCTCAACACCTTGACATGGTCTGGGATATTAACTGAGCTAACAGGACTGAAAAAATTAATATGGCTCATATAACTAATTAAATACCTGTTAATATATACAAAACCACTGCCATTAACTGCTCATCTGTCTTGTTACACTAGAGCAGATCTTTTACAAGAATGGATGAGTCTTGATTTTTTTCCAGACAGAAAAATCTATCAGATGTCAGAAACATCCCATAGACTGTTCTAGTAGAAAAAAAAAATTCTATTACAGTTTTATCCTGCTTGATTTCCAGACACTGAAAAACAGTCTGTCTGCACAGTTAAATAAACAGATTGTTGCTGACTGTATAATCTTATCACGGGTTGTTTTTTACTTAAACAAGTTTGTGTTTTCCCACATCTTATTTTAGAAGTGCCAACATCACAGGATCAACAAGAGGGCTCTGGTTGTGCACAACAGCCTTTCAAACTTACCATGCTCAACAGCCATGAGGGAAAGCTTCCTGCCTGGTCACCATCCAGCTGTGAGAATGTGCTCCATGTGCTGCCCACTAAATCCTTTCCTTATTTACTCTCTTCAAAATTCAATGAACTGCAATAATCTGGGATGAGCTGTTGGTTAACTAACCTGCTGATATTAGCCACATGTTGCTTAAATAAGGTCCTTTTAATGAGCACTTCACATCACCATTAAAGGGCCCCGCATTTAAATTGCCCCTCATGTTTTTTACAGCAATTATGGACTTTTTGCCGTCTAGAGGTTGATTAGAACTGGATGAGGAGCTGCCTCATGCAGCACCTGCTTAGTGATGCTCCAGGGCACAAAAAAAGACAACCAGATCTATGATCCCTCTAGGCAACAGCCTTTGGGGTAGATTATTAATAATTATTAATAGTGCTTATCTATGTGAAAATGATTTTAAAATACCCCTGCAACCTAGCTGCTTGCCAGTCTATGTACTTCAGAGCTTCTAGAATTTTTAGTAACTTTTAATGTTTTGCAGAATTAAGCTGCGTGTTGTGTCACCATCAGCCAAAGTGGTGCTGCCAGTGTTTTCTCTCAGATTATACCAATTGTGCTGTTAATTCAAAATATTGCAATACTGCTTTCATGCATCAATCTTCCTCATTATTTTGAGCATTTCAAGGAGGCAATCTATAATTATTTAGCCTGTTTACTGTTTTTGAGATATCCACACCCCTTGCTCTCTGTTTTTGGTAATTCCCTCTGATGCTGACATGGCACGAGTTTCATAGCTATATTTTATATATTATCTATACTTAATATAGCTATATTAGCTATATTTCATATATTTTATAGATATATATCCATATAAGATGCATTGTTCCCTCAGTCTTCTGATCTCACCTTTTTGCCTTTTGATCTGTTAGGAGTTCTTGAAGATTCCCTCCTGACACGGTTAAAAATGATGTGCCTATAACTAAGACAGGTAATTTCATTTGAGCGTTGTATTTTTTGCTGGAGGTAGCAGAGGAAATGTGCCTTTGGCTCATGGGTTTTATTATGTGGCATGGCCTGGTTAGCCCAGCCTCACTCTACATGTGAACAATGGGGACTTTTCCATAATATCCCACCTTTACATGGCACACAGAGCTTCTTACCAAGAGGGTGAGCCCCACTCTGGCCTCTGAGGCTGATAGCAAAGGTTGAGAAATCCCCTCAGCTAACTCTTTTAACAGTCTCACCTCTGACAGTGAAAGGTTTTTGGTTCTTTGCAGTCTCTTGGCTGTGGTTTAGTGTCTCTAACTCTGAAAAGAAAAGATCCAGGTTTGTTGACCTTGGTGAGACAGCACCAAGTTGCAGACACAATTTAAGATGAAGAATTCTGGGAGGAAGATGCTCACAGATCCAAATAATGCTGAGATAATTTTTTCAAGTATTATAACTAGTCCAGAATGTGCATCTGTGCTCAGACACTCATCCAGGCATCCATGTTACTACTTAAAGCACTAAAATAAAGCAACAGACTCAAAAATAGTTCAAAGTGGGAATAGTTTCTATCTGTTTCCTAATTTACAGGATTATCATAGCTGAAGGAAGGGAGGAGGAGAAAATTTGACTTTTAAAAAAATATAGTGCAAATAAGAGTTACTAAAACAAATTCTTTTCTGGTATTCTAATGTGTAAAGAAAATGGGTTATGGAAGGAAAGCCTGTATTTTAAAGAATCATTCACCAACTACAGGCTTAATATATGGCCATAGGAGATAACCCATGAAGCTGATTTTTCTGTCCTTGTTTCGTTCTGAACTAGAGTAAGATATATTTATTTATCTAAATTTCTTTATTTGCCTTTTGTGATTTAACCCCAGCCAACAAAATTAAATACCATGCAGCTGCTTGCTTACCTGACCCCCACAGAGGAGGAGAATTGAAAAAAATTGGAAAAAATTGAAAAAAGAAAAGAAAAAGGTAAACCCCATGGGTTAAGAAAAAATTAATAATTAGAATAAAATAGAATAATAATAATAATAATTGCAATGAAAAGGGAGAAAAAAAAGAAAGAGAAACAAAGCCTGAGAAAGACAACTTTTTGATGCCTGATATGGTTGCTGACTGATATCCAGTCTGTTCCTTAACAACCACTGGTTCCTCCTGGCCAATTCCCTCCAGTTTATATGCTGGAAATGGCATTCCAGGGAAGGGAAGATCCCTTTGGCTAGCTTGGGCCAGCTGTCCTGGCCATGCTCCCTCCCAGGTCTTGTGCAGCGTCTTTCTCCCTGGCAGAGAATGGGAAGCCGGAAAGTCCTTGACTTGGGGTAAACACAATTCCACAACCAAAACATCAGTGTGTTATCAACGTCATTCTCCTACTGAATCCACAACACAGCACTCTTCCAGCTCCTGAGAAGAAGATTTTCTCTCTCCCAGGTGAAATCAGTGAATTTTCCTGGCCCTGTAACAGCTTCATAGTTGGTGGGTGGCAGTGTCCTCACCAGGACTGATTCACAAACAGGAATTCTCCCCATTGCTTTGACACTAATACAACATCAAATACTGAGTGAAATGCGGATATCTCTCCTTTTTTATCCCAGTGTGCACTTCAGCTGGGTTCTTCCTTTCTCTCATGGGATGTGACAGCTCATTTCTATGGGAAGTGCCCTCCTTGGGAGGCTGTGGGAGGGTCCCAGCATTGTTTTTACTCCTGGGTGCTGATGCAGTTCGACATTTTTTGCTGTTTTTATGATGATGTAATATGAATGACACCTGAGATAGGAACATCAATCTTTGTGTTCACCCTGACCACAACTCCTGCCTTATTCCCATATTCATAAAGCTTCAGATTATTTTCATTATGTTTGTTTAGTTCAACATCCAGTGGTATTGAGCCCAGTGTGAACAGGCACAGATGTGCAGCGCCTCAGTGCCCATAGCCTCTGACACTCACCTGGGAGGACAAAGATCTGGGACAGGACTCTGGCTTTCCAAATTCCAGGCCACTCTTATGCAGTGCCCCTCCTCATGCACCCCACTGGAGAGGCAGCAGGGTACCTACAGTCACTGCTGGGACACAAATGATGGGATAAGGGTTTGTTCTGCCAATATTGTGGTGAAGGATGAAGCCTACCTTTCACCATGTGCTCAAAAATTCTGGTTGCTTTAAAGGATATCCTTGTGGACCCACCATCACCTTTTCCAGTGCAAGCTTTCCTGAGATTTTTTTCACATCAAACACCTATCCTTTGCACTCCCCACCCCAAATATAATTAATATCAAATATTGACAAAGCACAAAAATGTCTTAGTTTCAGCTAGAAAATACAACAAATTAAAAGGAAAAGCCCCAAGTCACCTGGTCTTTTAATTAAATTTAATTTTATTTTTCCCAAGCTGTCTTGTCATAGCTTTTTAAAGTATAAATCATACGTATCTTGCATAATTTTGTTATTACATCATAAAGTGCATGGAATTATTTAGTACACTGAGTACTAGCAAGTAGCAAGAAACTGCTGCAGATCTAAAAAAAGCTCTATTTTCATCCCAGTTTCCTTTGGATGGTACTCTTGTGGCCTCTTTGTAAGGATAACTTCTACTGCTGGTGGTTAACGACACCTTCTATTGCTGATGGTTGCGCTGCAACAAAAGATACTGTAAAACAGATTCCTACCCACAACACTGACGTCCCAGGTGTTATGGATGGAACCCAGGAGGTGCCCAGAGCCTGTGGCTGATTTTTCCTCCCAGCAAACCTTCCTGCTGCCCCGTGCCTCGCTGCTGGCCAGGACGGGCTCCGTGCCGGGATCCCTGCACCTTGCAGGTGGCCAAGCCAGGTTTGTGCCGCCCTTGGCTGGAGCCATGGCAGAGGAGCTGCAGGGCAGCCTCCCCACTGCCCCTCACACCCAGGGGGACACCGAGGGCAGCAGCAGCTCTGGCAGCCTCCTGAGGAGGGAGGGAGCTGAGGGGCAGCTGCAGAAACGGGGTCCGGGTGAGGGCACAAGGCACCTCCCCAGCCATAGGAAATCCCCTCACTCGGCAGAAAAAAAGGGTGAGCAGTGTTTTCAGAGCTGTTCACGTGCTAACAAATATTGGTGGTCTTTGCTTTTGGGGTTCACAGTGAAAATTGCAAGAGGGTGAACATTTTCAGGGCGGCTACTAAGATACTGCTTCACTGATGATGGATTTTTGCCTGGAACACCACTCACTGGGTAAAAGCACGGTGGAGATCTCAGTTTTCCTAAAGCCTGGTCTCCTTTTCTGGCCAGTAAGTTGACTGAATTAACTGGTCACTATTGGCAAAATTATCTTTTCTGCTCTTTGTCCCACAGGTGCCTCTCTCCCCGTTGGCTGAGAGGGTCTCATCTTGTGGAGATGACTTTTTTCGCAGAACGCAAAGGACAGCAACACTGAAGAAAATGGACACCGTGCCCAAGACCAAAGTCAGCCCCAGGTACACATACCTGAGAGAGAAATGATTGATCAGAGCCAACACACGACCAGAAGGCAGCAAGGACACATTCATCTTTTCATCAGGTAAGGCTGGGAAAGGACACTGCAGTCAAGGGGATGGCCCTGGAGAGGGGAGTTTGTCAGCTCGCCCAGGTCAGGTACAGAGTGCTCTGGGCTCAAAAAAGCATCTCGGGCATTTCCTGACCTCCACCCCAATGTGCCTCAGTAAGAATAGCACTAATATTTTTAGGGCAGTTACTCTATTTTTTAATATATAAACAGTACCAGTGGTGACAAGACCATTTGTTGGCATTTTTGCTTTGCAGGCATAATGACAGCAACAACAGCAGCAACAATAACATCATAATGTTTTATTAGCAAAAAGAGTCCCAGCTGAGATTTTGCTCTTTCCTTCAAGTTTTCAAGACAAGATGTACCCTTCTCTCATGTTTATTTTTCTTGTGGTGGGAGAAGGGACAACCTGTTCTCCCATTTTCCTCTTACCACTGTTATTCCATTCTTCATTTCTGGAGAAGCCTTTCACAAATGCAGTTCAGACAATTACTGTCCTCTAGCAATAAATTAATAAAGATAACTCTGCACTTAAGCCTCTAGATAAGCCAAGCATGTTTTGTGGCACCTTTGCCTTTCATTTTTTGATCCAGCTCCAACATGGAGAAAAATGAGGTTTAATAACTTAATTACACACACACACACACTAAGACAACAGAGATATTGAAAGCTGAGGGAAGCTTTAGCATAAAATTGAGGTTTCAACACAACTTTTTTTTGTGAATTATTAAAAGACAATTATTTACAGCTGATACTGAAACAAGATGATCCACCCCTCCTATCCAAAAAGAGATTGAATCAAAAGAGAATGGTGAAATATGAGCATTATTGTTAGTATTGTTAGTCAAAGTTTTCCATTCAGTTTCAGATCTTTCACTCAAATTTTCCAACAGAAATTCTGCTACCAGTGCCAGGTGTAGATGTACTTTAAGAACCAAAGGTAAGGAAGGAATGGAGAAGAGCATTACCTGAGTGCACTGGAGTCATAGAGTCTGCACGCTCCTCTTCCCCCACATCTTTTGCTGCCCCATTTCAGGCAAGCGGTGTCTATGGCTACTCCAAAATACACTGGGGCTGGAATCCCCGCTGGGTGGATTGAGCAAACAGACAGAGGTGAGAAATTTACTGTCCAGGGTGATCAGTTTCGATCTAGAGGCAGGTTCACACAGAACACTCAATAATACATTCCAACAGCAGGGACACTTGCACGCTGGCTGGGGAAGACGTGCCTTGTGCTGCCCAGGCACACACCACCCTTTCCTCCCTGTGGGAAGCCAGGAAAACATGACAAAACATCAAAAAGCCTCTGGAAGTCCCTGGAAGGAGCGCTGGCCACGGTTTGGTTTCCTCACCCTGCAGGACATCTCTGGGGAAAAAAAGTAGGAGATAATTCTCCTTTCTTGAGAGCAGCAGAGCCTGTTCAGCCTGGGCGTAGGGTGGGGATGAGAAGGGACAGAGACAGTGGGGTTTGGAGCCTGCAGTGGGGCTGCAGGGATCCCCCAAGCATCTTGAGATCCCACTGTGGCAGGGGCAAAGCTACTGCAGTCCTTGGGGCTGATGGAAAGGAAAAGCCTTTTTACATGTGCTGATGGGGACACCCTGCACTCTGTGCACTCTGTGTCACCTGGGGTGCTGGAGGAGAATGTAAGCCTGGAGAGAAAATCCTGGCCTGCAAAGGTGTAAGAGAGAAGCCAACAGCTTGGTTTGATGCAATCCCATCCAGTCCATCTAACTCTGCTCATGTAAATAGGGTGCTTTCTTCTGCTGATTTTTTTTTTCATGAAGACTTAGAGGATTTTAGAATTTCCAGTCCATTGGAATCTCATGTTACCCCTTATTTCAGGAGGTTCTACCACAAGGCTGCAGTGAACCCCACCCCCAGGCACATCTGTAGTCAGTCACATTAATTCCCTTAGAATCTAGTGAATATATCCCTGAAAAGCAATCACAAATTCTCATCCACAGCTGTTCTTTTACACTTGTTGCTGAGTAAGGGACAAGACATAATTTTGATGTTAGCTTCATAGCCTACAGGATCACATCTCTATAAATATTTGCCTTGTGTATTTAAATTATGCCTAGGATATAATTATGTGATTTATGAAGTACAAAGAAATTTCCTTTTTCCAACTTTTTAAAAAAAATCGTATGACATCTATTTGCAGATAGACATTGTTCTTTACAACAATCAAAGCTCAATTCTAAGAGAAATTATTAGTGAAGAGTGAATTAAAACCAACTCAGGAGTACAAATGGACTTACCAAGTACTCTTATTGCCAGGGTATAGATGCCAAGTGCAAATGATTTCAAGTGGGGTTTAATGCACCTGAAAATAATAATAATAATAAAAGAGGTGTTACCTAGAAATAAAGCATCAGGTGTATATAATTAGAACACAAATAGAAAGAAAGGAAAGGAAAGAAATGTAACCTTTTCCTCCTTAATGTCATGGACTTTGAGCAAACTGCAGAAATATGTAAAAAAGGTGATAAAAGCAGAACAGCACCTAGGAATTCTGAACATCTATATTCAACATCACATTTTAAGATGGTTGTAGATTTTCAGACGATATCAGCACTTAGGGGTTTTACTAACACAGGACAAGAAAATTGCTAGTGAAATCACCCATCCATTGGATGGCTTTATTCAGTTGACACTCCCTGAAATTCAGGATCAAAGCTAGTACAGGGTATTCAGGCACTCACTTTTCCTTGCACCCTATCTAGATGAGGATCACACCCCCTGTAAAGGCAAATCCTCCAGGCCATTCTCTGTCAGAGCACACCATTTGCATTTGGACCCTGCTGGGATTGCAGGGTGAGTCCCACGCACACATCCAGCTCTGCTGGCTCCAGATGAGCCCTGCTCCAGCCCTGGATCCTCATCCTGGCTCCCTGATGGTGGGCAGGGATCAGCTGCCCTTCCCAGCCTGCTGGCAGCAGGGTGTGTATGGAGCCTCTCAGATTTGCAGGAATCACCTCTGCTGCTCAAACCTGCTGCTCCTCCAGCACCTTCCAGACTGACTATTACAGTGCCTAATCCAGCACAAATCTGGGCATATGTTTGATTTTGGCAAGTGGGTAGTGCCAGTCACATGGTCAAACAAGGACATTTTTGGTATGTGAGGTAACACATGTATCAATATGATGATTAATTAAACTTCTGTCACACTCATTCTCTTCTTCAATAATGAATATATTTAAATAAATATTCAAATAATAAAAAATTATCTGAGCTGAAATTCAATTTGTCACCATGGATGAACATAGCACTCTGCAGATAAAGTCTCTGCTCCTGCAAAAATTAATGTAATTGGGAATATGTTCTAAAAAATAATTGAGGCATTTCAAAACAAACTCTGTTGTTCGTCACCAGGGGTAATTTTCCACACTTTATTCTCTAATGCCCTGGCCATGGATTATCATCACACAGTATCTTGATTGTGGCTTATACAAGCAGTGCCATCTATGAGGGCATGGCTGTAAAATGATTTTGAGCTGGAAGAACAGTGTCTTGCTCCCCTGCTAGACACCTGCTACACAAGCACTCCTCAGTCCTCAACTAATCTGAGGGCATAGAAAGCAAAAAGTGGAAAATAAAACCAATAACTGGATATTTGATATGTGTTTCACAGGATTTATATCCTGCAAAAAAATATTCTCTGTCAGATGAAAAAAAAATTGTTTTATTCTTTGTATTGTCTTTGCAAGGAAGCAGGAGCTCTTTGTGATGCTGAGTGATAGCCAGACCTCTTAGGGAGATCTGAGACTTCCTTTTCACTGCCTAATCCCCTGCTATTAATAGCTGGTGCTTGAACAACAGCGATCTGAACTGCAGGGCTTTTTCCCAAAAACCTCAGGGCTTTCCCAAGTTCCCTGGCTGCTGTAATCACACTAATACCACCAAAATGACATTTCAGAAATGACTTGGTCACCAGCTGTAAGCATATTTCAATGACCTCAGTGTGCAAACCATCAGAGTAAATGTCACTAATTCTTACAGGGTTTTAGGGATTTAGCTGTATTTGTCCTCCATGGCAGGTGCAGTGATAGCTGCTCATCTGAAAACACCAGCTTGCTTAAGTGCTGGAATCTTAACAGAGATGACTGAATGCTGAATAATTTCTAAAAGTGATCATTGGAAAAAAGTACATAATGAAGCCTGCAACTTGACCTTGGGACTCTTTGTGTCAAGGAAAATTTATTTTCCTTCTGGTAACAGAAGCACACTTTCAATTCAGCCAGATTTTTGGAGAAAGTCAGGCAGTGATGGATTTCAAAAAAGACAAAAGTAAGCATGAGCTTAAAGTGGAGTTGTGCCCAAAGGCCATTTGCAGTGCAGGAAAAAAAATAAAAAAAGGATTGAACTTACTGAAACATGTTTTATTTAGCTGCACATCAAAGGTGGATGCCTCCAATCCAGCAGGAAAACACATAACTTCTCAGTTTCTCTTAAATGTCTCTCAAAGTAAAATGATTTTCAACAGCAATAAAAGCATTGGAGCAGAACCAATAGAACTGTTTTTCTGATTTCATATAACAATGTGGTTTAGTATTGTAACTGAAAACCTTTCTAAGCTTTTCTGACTGAATTGATTAAGCAGTAATATCCCCAAGAGCAGGTTCTTAGGGCTGAGAAGGGCAGCAGCTCCGTGAGATTTGAGCTTGCAGTGCTCAGTAATGAACATCTCCCAAACACTCAATTTTTTATGCAGTGGGGACAAGAAGAAAGCAGGAGGTTGAGCATGGCTACCACAGTTTTGAGGCCCTGTGTGGTTCCGGATCTGCACATTTTCCACTATGTGCCTTATGGATAGAAGGAAGATTTGATGTAGAGGGAAAGGGGAACTGCACCCCTGCATAGCTCTATGCCCACATTTATCCAGTGTGTCAGAAGCAACCACAGAGACCAATCTGGCACAAACCCTGAAGGCTTTGCTGCAAGCCCTACACTCATGAATTGTCACAGACATATTTTCTGAAAAATCCTTTGCTAGGATTTTTTCTCCTGAGAAGCTGAGAGGCCTCAGAGGAAAAGAAAAACAATAATTATCTGCTGCTGTGGAATGCAACAGGTGCATCTTTGTTTGGTCCATGTGAGTTTTTCAACTTGATGACCAATCGCAGGTCCAGCTGTGTTGGGACTCTGGTCAGTCACAAGATTTTATTATCATTCAATTCTTTTCTTTGCTAGCCTTCTGATGTCTTCTTTCTCTTTAGTTAGTATAGTTTTAATATATAATTTTCTTTTAATATAAAATATATCATAAAATAATAAATCAGCCTTCTGAAACATGGAGTCAAGATTCTCATCTCTTCCTTGTCCTGGGACCCTCAAACACCACCACAATGAATCATCCTCATCCTGGCACAGGGACAGCCCAGTTGTGCAGGAGCTTCAGTATAAATGGTCTAAAATGGATTACAGTGTGATTGTTCTTGGAGAGAGCCCTCGAGGAGAGAGAGGTGCTGTGAGGTTTTGCAGCACTCAGGGGTAACCCTGAAAGAAAAGCTGTGTGAGGAGAGCTGTGCAGCTTGTGCACACCTCACTGGCAGGGTTTGTGCAGGGCAGTGGAGAAGGATCCCCACATCAGCCATTTCTGAAAGTCTGTGTGAATATTTATTCTGGTTTAAGGATTGTAATAGAACTGTAACTGAAGTCCCACTTCTTTATTTAGGTTTTTCCATACAGCCTATATTCAGCCAGTGGCATTGTCCATGGGCTATAAAGATACCAGCAATGAGACAGGGCCTGGTCCAGAAAATTGAATTCAAAACCAAGGAGAATTTGGGAGCAAGAAAACACAGCTATAATACCAAAGATTAGTTAGACTGGATTTACTCTAGTTTTGTTTGAGAAGTAGAATGTGCCCATCTGGAAATAATTTGGAAAAAGGAACTGAGAAAGAAAGGTTTCCAAAACAGAGCAGAGCAGAACTTGGAATCCAAACATTGCAAGTAGCTGACAAAAATCCAGATTAAGCACTTGTAGTACTAACTGCTTTTTGCACTTGCTAAAATTAGCTTCAAAGCTTACAGTGATGGACAAATAGTTCCAGCAGTTAAATATGCACTGAGACAAGCATTCAATAAATCTGTGATTAGGAAATAGGAAAAGAAAATCTTGTGCTAAAACAATTGTTAAAACAAGGAGAAAAATCTAGGAGCCACAATTATATGGAATATGCTATCTTGCATAGCTGCAAAACATTTCCCAATACCAGGAATACCAGGAGGGGAGGGAGTACCAGTCATGTGTCAAAACACTTTGAAAACATTTGGCAATGCCAGCAGGAATTGTTCCTTACCTTAGGAGCAGTATGTATCCAGGTGTGCCACCTACTGACAAAGTGTATGAAGTGATAACTGATATTACTAGGAAATACAGGAACATTTTGGGGCACTCGTTTCCTTTTTGACACGGTCCCACCACAGCTGAGGAGCTCTGTGAAGATTCAAAGGTTCCCACGCAGCTGCAGTTAAAAAATACCTGGAAGAGAGCAGGCAAAGTCTATGAAAGCCTAAATGGTGGGGAAGTGGATGTTTAGGAATTGCACATTCTGGATGGCTGAAAGTTTAAGTCCAAAGTGGGAAATATTTTATGAAAGGAAAAGGCTTATATAATGACGGAGAAAATTATAAAGTATCTACTGTTGATGAATCTAGTTATTAGGGTTTTTTCCAACAGTCTTGGTAGCCAAAAGCTCAAAAAAAAAAAGAAAAAGCCTCCTACATTTTCTGCTTGTGATTTCTGCTGGAAAGAACAAAGTGAAAAAAAATTTTAAATGTGGGTGCCAAATTGCTAAAAACCCTGAGGAGTTCAGGGCTGAAGAGGATGCTCAGTTTAAATCCACTTTGACAGACCTGGTTGTACCAGAAAGAATGATCCCAACTCACATGGAAATGAAGGACTTTATGGTATTTTTCTCAGTGCCTTGTATCAGAAAGAAAGGTCGCACCTCACACAGAAATGAAGGATTGTCTTACACCCTGTATCAGAAATAAAGATCCCACCTTACATGGAAATGAAGGGTTTTATGGTGTTTTCCACAATGACTTGTATCAGAAATAAAGATCCCACCTTACATGGAAATGAAGGGTTTTATGGTGTTTTCCACAATGACTTGTATCAGAAAGAAAGAGCCCACTTCACACAGAAATGAAGGATTTTCTCACACCTTGTATCAGAAAGAATGATCCCACCTCCCATGGAAATGAAGATTATCTCCCACCTTTTACCAGATATCAATGTCCCATCTCACACAGCAATGCAGGGTTGCCTTACGGTGTTTTTCCCGGTGCCGTTGGACGCACGGCAGCCGGCCAGGCAGGGGGACACGTAGGTGACCCCATTCTCCCCACAGATGGGGTCCCAGTCGTTCCTGGAGCAGGAGCAGCCTGAGTTGCACTCTGAAAACAGGGCTTGCTCGTAGTCACTCACTGCTTCAGCTCTGTGGGATAAAAGAGGAGCTGCAGAGGAGCTGCCCAGCAGAGGAACCCCCGATCACTGCGGGGTGATGCTCTCTGCCAGGAGCACCTGGCCACCCCTTCCCTCTGTAGCCCATTAAATGTTGTCTCTTCACACCCAAACAGCAGCGCAAATCCTCATTTCTCTGTTATCCAAAGGTTTTCACACTATCTCACCACCTACTGTGTGAAAGTATTTACTTTATTAAGAGTGACAACTACCAATTTATATTTGTGCATTTTCTCAGATTTTCTAAGGTTTTGGTTATGCAGCTTTAACACAACTGGGCAAGTGGCACAGAAGGCAGTGAGTTACTCATGGGAAATGGTCTCTGTAGAAGTTTGCAAGGAACTGATCAGAATGGGATTCATCCAAACTGGGTGTCTGATACCTTGCACGACAGCTCTCTGTCAAATTCAGTCATCAGATACCAGTGGAGCAGCTGCTGTGAGTCAGTGCTGGAAACTCCTCCCAAAAAGTTAGTTTTACAGAGTAATAGCATGGGTAAAATGTTAGCCTCAGGTGTACCTCATGGTTAATCCATGAATCCTTCAGTTTTGAGTTCAAAGGCTATTAAATGCCATTCATTGTTCAGTGGCACACGAAGGCAAGAAACAATTAATTGAATCCCTGCCCCCCTACTGAGCTACTCACATTGCCAGGAATCACTGGGCTAATAGGATGGGTCCCATGGCAATGATAATTAAAAAGTAATCAGAAAAATAATCTGCACTTGTGACATAAACCTCACTGGTTTTTACCACAATCATGAGAGGGTCATGACACAACACCCAGTGGAATGGAGTGGTTTCCATTGATTTGAATCATATTTGTGGGAAGCACATTCAGGTCAGCCACTCTCATTTCAACAAGATCTACTTTGTGAGACAAAGTGAGGAAGGAGTTGGGTTTGCAGTGGCCCTTTCTGCCCTGCCAGCATACCCATGGTAGGACACAGTCAGCCCGGCCACCTCCGAGTTCCCACAGCCCATGGCAAACAAGGAGAGCAGCAAAAGGTAACCAAAGAAGGATGATCCCAGGGAAAGCTTTGCAGCCCCCACAACACCGACTCCAAATCTCTTCATGATCAGTCCTCCAGAGAATATGCCAAAGGCCACAGCAGGAATGTTAATAAGACCTGAAATCAAACAGAAAATTCTGTATTAATGAAAACCCCAGCTCGATGGGCTAACCTTGTCAGCACAAAAACAGCTGCAGCAATCAGATGAAGGAGCAAAACACAAAAGATCTTCAGTCAGGGCATTTTATTTTGTCCAGACTTAGACTGATTCTTGGAGTGTTACAAAGGTGCTAGGACAGCTTTGAAAAACTTATTCCCAAGCACATGCTTCTTTGCTGGTTCTTTGACAGAGAGATTATGGATAAAGTTTAGATAATGCTTTTCCAATTTCTTAAGCTAGGTGGTTTTTTCCACAATTAGTTTGTCAGTGGAGTCATCTGCTGATTCCTAAATTTAGTTTTATCTAATGTTACAAAAGCCAGAGCAAGACCTGCCTTTTAAATTTTTTTAGTGCTTCAAATTGCTCTGACAATTTTGAAATCTATCAGAGATTGTGATAGAAACTGTTTTGTTTTGTTTTTTTTTTTTTTTAAGAAGAAGGAGTAAAAGATGTTGTGAAAGAGAAATAAGCACTGTGAGTCTGAGTCAGCCCTCAGACTCCTTAGGAAGGGTGGATTTGGAGAGAAAGGAGAAGGAGGAATTAAAATCACCTTATTGCAGGGACAGCCACTGAGCAGGATCCTCCCCTAACCAAGCCATCACACACTCCCTGCTGGATATAGTCCCTGTGCTCAGAGAAATCAAATGGTTCCTAATCCGCACTCACTTTGCACATACCTGAAAGCTTAGCTCCAGAAAATCTTTAAATACAGTGAGAAGTTCTACACTGAATGTAGGGATTGTTTTCTGGACTTTCTTTGGCCATCAACTGTACTTGAAGATTTCTCCTTGCTTTGAGGAGTTTGGTGCCAGGAAATTCCAGCTTCTATCTTGAATGGAATTAACATAGCACAATGGATCATATCAGCTTTTCTGCACATATAGACCTCTGTTGCTGCGCAACTAATGCTGCTCTGGAACAAGGCAGCTCCCTCTGGGCTGGGGAGATGTAAACCTCTTTGCTGCTAATGCTATTGAAGCCCTGGACCTCTGGAGCTGAACCCCACATGCAGGTTCAGCAGCTGGGCAGTCCAGTCCACCCTCATGAAGTCGGCTATAAAAATGCTGATTTCTGTACCCAAAGACTGAAGCAGCTTCTCTCTCTTGTGCTGTAAGGGGCAGCTTGGGATATGACTTTTTTTCCTTTTATTTAACAACAATCTCTGCAGAGAGTCACCCTCAGCACTCACTGAACTGATCTTTGTTTTGTTGAAATAAATGGGAAGCCATCAAGGCAGCAGATCTGTCTGATGATAAATTTATGTGAACTGCTTTAAAATTATTTCTCAGTTATTTTCTTGTATTGTACATACATTAGGTATGTACAAATGATGTAGAGGGAAAGGGGAAGGGAAAGGAAGGGGAAGGACTTTTCAGATTTCCGGTGAAATGGGAATTAAGATATCAAATCATGTAAACTTTTACAGTAAGTCTTGCATAGATAAAGTCAGAGTTAATTGGTGCTGAAGCAGAAATGAAATAACTTACCATCTATGAGCTATTACTTAATGTCAGACAAGGAAGGAGAAGAAATTAACAAACCTTAAAAAAACCACAATTTTTCCTATATGTATATGCCACTCCTAAAATGTCCATTTTAAAGATATCAAGAGGCAGCTATAGCATTACCTATAACAAAGTTAGTTTTTGAAGATGTCTGCCCATACTGTTGTTCAATATACTTTGGCTTATATGTCACCATGCCAATCAAAGAATTGAACTGAATAATACTTGCACACAAATACAGAATGTAAACTGGATTCCCAAAGAGGTTCTTCAGCGATGGCAAGAAGTCTGCAAGACAAAACAGCAGAAATAACAAGTAGGCCAGAGAGAGGATTACTGCTGGAGTAATGCTTTGTAACATGTGTGCCCCTTCCAAAAAGCCCCAAAATACAAAACATTTCAGAGGGAGTCTGTGAGGTTCCCTGATGTTCCTAACATCTCCCCCATCTGCAGGGAGGAACAGTGGAGCAAAACACTAAGCATCAATTCCCCAGAAGAGAGATCTTGTTTTAAATACCTTCTTTCCACCATAAATCAGGAATGATTTGGTTTCTCTGTGTCCTCAACAGTCACAGAACTGTTTAGCTTAATTTGGGGCAAAGAGCGCTCGGCACAGCTGACAGTAAACACAGAAATACTGAGCTGCAGATCCAAGTTCTGAGGGAAAATGCTTTTGGCAAAGCAAGGCCAAGGAAATGCAATTGTGCAGACCAGATCCTGTCTGAATCCAGACAGCTCCCTCTAATACTGAAGCTGCTCTGTGCCCATCTACATTCTGATCAGGTATTGTAAATGTTTTCCTAATGCAGGAAAAAAATAATTAGCAAAAATCAAGGGCTGGGTTTTTTTTGAGCACCACTTCTGCAACAGTCACTACATGTGAATAAAACATTTTTGCAGAACTTCATGATATGTGCTGGGCCACTATTGTAATTTTACAAATCTCAGCCATTTCTCATGCAATAGCAAGTCCAGGGAACATTGAAGAGACCTTTTTGTGTGTACTATGGAGTTGGAGAGTGAAAGGGAAAAAACAGAATTCTGAGACCATTAAAATAGGGACTCAGTAAGTCTAAAATTTTAAGTCTAAAAGCCTCTGAGAGAAAATCTGAACAATCAGGAAGAAAACTCAAGCGATTTGCCTTTTGCCATCTCTGCAAGCTTCGCCTGCTGCCAGGAGGATGCGCCTTGGTCCTTGCTGTCCTCAGTGATGAACCTGGAGTGCTCAGAGGAGGTGCTGGAGTCCTTCCTGCCCTGGGGCCTGGGCAGGTGCCTGGGCAGGAACCAGAAGGGGATGCCAGCCAGGATGCTGATCAGCCCAGCTATCAGGTAGCCCAGCCACCAGGCCCCCACCCACTGCGCGTCCTTGGGGCTGATGGTGATGCTGTCTGCACAAAGGGGAAAAGGAGAAACAAATCAATGTAGGGATGTGCATCCTGTTTATGGAGTGACAAAACTGTCCTTTGTCTCCTAAAAAAGGAAAAAAAGCCCAGAAGTTTCTCTCCTCAATTAGGTAAAAGGACATCTCATAGGACCTGGCAGTCACCTCAAAATTAAGGATAGCCAGTTGGACAGGAGCCAAAAAGTTCTGCCTAAGCAATTTACTAGAAAAATAAGAGAACAAAGGAACTAATGGCTTTTGTAGGGTGTTTTGCCAGGAGCAAGAACCTCTTGCCTCTGGCTCGCTTTTTCTCTGTAAAAAGCTTTGTTATTTTGCCTCTTATTAAAACTTTTCTGTTTCCAACACTGCCACAGAAGTCATCCTGCTGATTTTAAGCCATCTGAGGCGGCTGAGATATCTCAGCTGTGATATAAATCTCCAAGAGTTCATGGAGAGCTCCTTATATCAAATAAATACATATTTATATCTCCTCCTTATATCAAGAAGACCCTTATATCAAATAAACACATCTGGAGGATATGTGCTGCTGCTAAGGAAGGAGGGTTTGCAGGGTGGTTTTTCCATCCAGGTCCAGCTGTGCTCTCTCACTGTGGGTGTTTTACAGGAGCAGCTGTGGGGACATGCTGAGGACTCACTGATTGCCGGCCCTGACACTGCTGTGCCACTTGCACATCCCCAGAGATGCTGCAAGCACCAGCATTTGGGGCAGTCCAGGTGGCCACTCACCTGCTCCCAGCCAGGCTGTTCTGCACAAAAACCCCAGGAAAAAAACTGGTTTCCTCCTGATTTTTTATTATTATTGTTTTCTCAGAAGAAGAGCAATCAGGAGATTTGGTGCCCCCTGCCAAACCACTTTTCTAGGCAACAACTATTAAAAAGGCACATGCAGGATCCTGAGCCTCAGTCCTGTTTCCTCCTGGCTCCCATGGTCTCCCCAGAGCCTCCTTAGCAGAGCATCTCCTGGAGGCTCCTGCTGCAGATCTGCTGGGGCTGAGGAAGAGTCAGAGCTCCTTCTTCCTCTACCCCCATCCTCCTCGCCAGCCTATTCTGCATGGAGCCCTACACTGCTGTATCCTTCTCATTTCATGGAGTGCCCACTCTACCCCTGCTAGCCCCCCATGCCTAGCAGATACCAGAGTTCTTGGCCAAAAATAGGCATTTTGGAGCCTTTATTTAAAAACCCTGACTGGGTTTTTTAAGCCTGAGTACTCTGACTTACCCAGATCCACAAAGCCAATGTCAACGTAGAGTTTGGCGCACAGGGATCCCAGGAGAAAGCCAAATATTGGCCCTATAATTGCCACTGTCTGCACACAGCCTGGAAGGGAAAACAGGGCACTGTTACACTCCTGAGCTAAAAAAGGGCACTGGTTCTTCTGCATCTGACAGCAGGTTATGGCACGTGATGGGCAGCAAGAGACACACATTGAAATATTGTATTGAAACACATTGAAATATTGAAAGACACAGTTACACAAATTGAATTATTTCCAAGAAGAAAAAAAGTCATCAATAAAATTTCCCCCACTATGACGACACTTTTTATTGTTATCCAATTAAAGAGTAACATTCAGCCTGAAGGAAAAAATGTCAGCGAACTGAATGGCCTGAACTCAACAGCAGCACCAATCTACAATTGCTAGAAATGCTTTAGCTGACAGGATCACAGTAACTGGGGAGCAAATGTCATTTTTTTAAAGTTAACTGATTGCTTTCAGTTGAGGTAGGCCCTGAACAGGCTGAGAAATCCCTTTGCTTTGGTTTCCACTGTTGATATGTTTCAATACACCCTCAGCCAAACTTTCTGAATACTTTGAATTTGAAAAAATTCACCTGGAAATCTGGGAAGACTGAATCTTTTACAGAGAGAATCTGATTTTTTGCCTTTTGCCTGGAAACTTGTTAAGAGCAGATGAGATAGGACTTTTGGTAATATTTCAGGTACAGCCATCATACAATGAACACAAAAAATGGTGATCCCAACTTCCTAAAGCTTCAGTACTATTGTTTATAATCCTACACGAATCTGGAGGGAATGTTTTGAGTGCCCACTGAAATTCTATTTTAAGTGCTTAAAAGAGAGCCTGTTTTTATCACTTTCCAGAGAACTGAATGTGCACAGAGGCTCAGCAGCCCACATCCAGAAGAATTAGGAAGATTAAGGTAACAGCAGGAACCCAAGGTCAAATTCTTTCACCAAATTAAGATAATGGAACTGTGCTGGTATAATTAAATGGGAACTTGGTCCCTTGGGTGTACATGACTGTTAAATAAACTTTAATATTGGAAATTATGCAAACAAAACAATCAGGGCAAGTTAATTCAATAAAATTCATTCCATTATTCATAACGACTCAGTTCTCTCCTCTGGGGAGAAATGCACGAGGAAAAAGCAGTTACATTTATTTTACCAATATATAAGGCAGCATTCTCTTCGACAGCATAATCATCAATGTATGCAATTCCCAGGGGCTGGATGGGGGTTTCACCTATTCCACGCAGGAGGTTTCCAAGCAAAACATAGATCCACATGGAGGAGCCTGCTTCCTTCTCACACCCTGGGGGCACAGCAAGAGACAGCAACCATGTGTTTGCAGTAGCACTGTGACACTCAAAGCTCAGGGCTCCTAAAATACTTCTGTTGTGGGAGAAACAGTAGGAAAACTGTGAAATGGCCTAAGGTAGAAAAATTTTTAGCATGAGTTGCCTCAAAGATAGTACAATTTTGCTGGTTTTATACATTTGCCACCCCACTCCTTTTTAGAAAACTCTTTCACTGCTATCTAATGAAAACTGGGATCTCCTGACAGAAGGATTTGGGAAATACCAATGACAGCAAAGCACTACCAGCCCCAGGATTTAACAGAGACAATTCTCACCTGCATTTATTTTAGCTTGGGATTTCTCCAGGGCTGAGAGTGGAGTCTGGCTTTTATCCTGCAGACATGGAGAGAGGCTGACAGTGGAATTGATGGTGGAAGAGAATCTTTCATACCTGTATCTGTTTGGAAAACAAACTTGTATTTATCCATAAGTACTGATGAGAAAAAGCAAGCAAATATTGAACTACCAGATAGGCCTAAATCACTAAAATGCAAATTTCATCTGCATCCATAAGAATCCATCTAGATCCATTGCCAGTGGTGCTTTACAGGGGATAAACAGAGCTCTGTTTGTACTGCAGCTGTACATGAAAATTGTCCTGTTGGTTCTTTTTGCAACAGTGATTAATTTCAGTTTAACAGGAACTTTACTATGATACATTAATTTGGACTGAGTTTATCAGACACTGGTGTATCCTCTGGCTTGTGCTGAGATTGTCTTCCTGAGTTTAGTCATCAGTTCTTTACTGTCGTTTCAACAATTCCCAAACCACACCAAAATGTGGCCAGTCAAAATCAGAGACTCATTTTTAAAAAAAAGCTGATTACAACTAAAAAGAGTATACATGTTAAATTATTTGCTCTACAGTAATAAATTATAAAATAATTAATTATTTTTAATGATAAACAATATTTTTATATTTATAAAATAATTATTTGCTCTACAGTAATAAATCTTTTCACCAAAAAATTTTAAATTAAGTAACCGCATCCCCATATGCCTATTTCTATCATCACAACCAATGCCTAAATGTTTTAGTGAGTGCCATTCAGTGTGCACAGCCCAGCTGGAAAACAGGGATCACTCTGCACTTACCTTCCCATGAAGAACTGGGGCATTGCAATTAGGAATGTTCCAGCTGACATAATTAAGCAGCCTGCTCCAATTATTCTTGGCCTGTGAAGCTTTGCTCCAAAGTAGCTCACTAGAATTATGATTAGGAGGTTCCCTTCGAGAGTACAAAAGGAAAACTGAGTTTTACTGCTTGTTGATAAGAGATCCCCTAAAACCACAATTCCCAGTTTGTAGTACAGGCACTGATTTGGTGGGAATGGCCTTTCTCCCTTTTCCAGGCATTCTGCAGGAGCCCAGTGCCTCCTGTGCTAGGAAAACCATAGACCTTTGGATAAACAGCTGGAAAAGAGGAGAAAGCCTGTGCCAGCTGAAGAGAGCAAATAACCAGAAAGGCAGAAAAAGGAGGAATCAAGCTGAGTTTTACACACTTAGGCCAAGATTTCATTCCAGTGAGTACCACAGTCCACAGAACACCCATGAGATAAATTCAGTGATCTGAAATTGTGAGACAATGACATGCTGGAAACTTTAGTGTGAGAGGGAAGGAGAGGGACTGGACAGGAAATGTAGATTATAATTAAAGGTTTGTTCTCCTGCTGCTTAATAATGGACATAATGCTTAATACTAATAATGCTTAATAAAAATAATGCTTAATAATGCTTAATAACCTGTTCCTATAATAATGGAGATCACAAAGGACAAACACCTGTGGGGGAGGTGGATTTCTGCCTGCAGAAATCCATGAAGGAAAATTCTAATTCAACACGCAAAATGTTTATTAGTCACATGTTTAACTTACCAAATTAAAATTAGCCACATGCTTAGCTTATCAACTTACATTTTTTTAATGTCTATGCTGAATTGCTTGCATTAGCAACCTAATCCTAATGAACATAATCGTACTGATAGACTCACTTATTTTCACCAGGTGAATCTTGCTCAGTTTTATGTTTCAGGGAGATTCATGCAATCATTCCTCAGAACAAACTGCATCACTCTTTTTTTTTCTGAAAATAAAAATGTGTTTCTACAGCACGTACCAATTTCAAAACTTCCATCAATAACACCAACCAAAGAGGAAGGGATGTCAAATCTTCTTTCTATTTGTGTGATAGTACTTTTTAGATAACTTCCTGACAGTGCTTTAGCAAAATAAACAAAAGACAGTGCACCAAGAAATATCTGTGAAAAAAAAAAGACAGTGATCAAAATCAGGCAGTACAGAAGATACATTAATTATTTTTAAACGTGTCCTGCATTCCTACCTCTTCTTTTGCCAAACAGCCAAACCAATATTCCTCCTACTTCTTAGTAAATGCTAGATTGCTGATTTGTTAATCTCTTACAAGCAATATTGATAAAAACTGAATTGACTCTAATTTCAGGTAGAGGCCAAAGTTACTGTTCTGTTGAAAGACAGAAACCTGTGATTTTTTCTTACACAGTAACCATATGGGTAAATGCTAAGTGTGGCTTGGTGGGGAGGTGAGTTTTTGAACATTTTTAAATGTGTTACATGTTCTGTGAGATGAACCTGCCAGGCAACACTCTTCTACTAATAGATGCATTTTCCTCAGAGTGCACCCTGCATTTTGCACCTTCTCCCCTCTACTTTGCAGAGACAGTTTTCTCTCAGCTATCACTGCATCTGTTTTAGCATGTCCTTCTGAATCAGGAGTGGGCTTTGGAAATTAAAGTCCACGTCCCTTCACAGTGCTTTGGTTTGTACTTCAGAGGTACAGACTGAGCTCCTTTCCCACAGAATTAACCCGAAAGGCTGGTCTGCAGTGCCTGTGGTGGGAGTGCAGGGTCCTCAGAGTGGACTCTGTTCCTGCAGACCTGTTGCCTAAATCTGCCCTCACTGAATGCAGCCCAGCTCAGTTTATTTGCTGCACAGATAATCACACACAGTGGAATTGGTCATGGAAACCACAGCTTTGCTTTCAACCTTCAGGTACAGGTGGTGTGGACCCAAAATGAATACAAATATAGATGCTTTGTGTAAAACCCAGTCCCAGAAGTTAAGAGACACATTAAGGTTTTATTTAGAAGTCTAGAACCATGTGCAGCTCCTTAATCTTCTCTGTCAATCACACTCCCAGTAACCAGCTGCTCTGAGCAATGTACTCACCTCCAGTGCAAACCTCACAACACCTCATTTGACAAGGCACAGTGGCAATAACAGCACTGCTGGATGCAAATTCATGTATATTCAAATATCTCTGTGTCACTTTAGGACTGGTTATACCTCCTTCAGAAACAGTTGGGGGTAAATAAACATTTAAAAACCCTCTCTGGGTCTTTTTTCCTACAGCAGCATCTCTCAAAAGACTCTCCAGTACAAATACTGTCATAATATTTTACAATTTCTGTATTTTTATGCCCTTGGATTTTAAATAGCAATGTGGTAGCACATAAGTTTTTTTCAGGAAAATTGTATAGTTAAACTACAACTTGAAATGCTTCTGAATGTCTTTGGAACAAATTTTTTTACTGGGTTTGCTTCTGTCCCAAGTGTGCAGTGGTGGAAAGGCACTCCTGAGCTGGGCCTGGGACAGAAAGGTACACATGATTTCATTCATGATTTCGTTCTTCTCTGGTTTGTCACATATTTCACCACATCTTTCTAGTTAATGAAGGCAATTTTAAGACATAGGAAGGCTGATAATTGGTAAAAACAACCTGTTGTATCTGTATATTGTTTTCTTAACACATTAGGCAAAACCTGAAGCAGAC
This sequence comes from Zonotrichia leucophrys gambelii, assembly GCF_028769735.1. Classification (NCBI taxonomy): domain Eukaryota; kingdom Metazoa; phylum Chordata; class Aves; order Passeriformes; family Passerellidae; genus Zonotrichia; species Zonotrichia leucophrys. The sequence continues at coordinate 1,460,293 of NC_088170.1, forward strand.
TTTTTTATGACTTGGAGATATCTTTAATAATTTTCTTCTGACTCAGCAAGACCTTATCAGAACTCCAAAAGGGTTAGTTCACCAAAAAAAGAGAGAGGGCTTCTTCCTACAAAAATACATTAGTAATATCAGTTTGGGTTCCTAGAAGACACAACTTTAAAGAGACAGAAACTGAGCTGAAATAATATTGCTTTTCTATTTCTGGAGCTAATAAACTGATTCCTGACTGGCTAATGTGTGACTGAAGTTTTATTCATTGAAAGGATTGGGTTATCATTGAAGCAAATGGAGAAGCTGTGATAGAATTATATTATGGTACATAATTCATTTAATAACAACTCATCTTTCATTTCAAAACAAAACCATTTAAAATTTATAGACTTCAGGGCAACTATTGCTCATTTCACTGACTGGAGCTGGATTAATAGCTGGAAGAAGATGAGTGTTTAAATGAGGGGACAAAACAACAGAAATAAAGACTGTGCGCCATGAAAAGAACGAAGCAAGGCCAAAAGCTCATTTTTTGTGTAACTCAGATCATCTCAGCATTGCATGGTGGTGTTGAGCCCTCACCCAGGAGTGTCAGGAGAAGGGGCAGAGGCAGCAGCAGAGCCCTGTGCTGGGGCTGTGCCCCTGTCCCGAGCAGGGAGGTGCAGCTCCCTCCAGGCAGGCTCAGAGCAGGGACCTCCCTGCTCCAGGAAAAACTTCCTGGGGGTGACAGAGGTGTGGAAAAAGTGGTAAAAAAGAAATAATATTTCTGCAGTTTAATTTTGGTCACCTCATGCAGAGTTTTCTTGAATGAGGACCATTACAATCATGCTTTAATAACACAGCACACAAAACACACAGACCATAACACAATATTAGTTTGGAGAGCCCAGCAGAATACCATGGCTGCTGTCTTAAAAAAAGCAATCTGCACTGACAGCTGCTTTTGCTATCTGTCTGTCCTGCTCTCAACTTCAGGGGGAGCAATCAGGAAGAGAGAGGGACTTTTTAGGATGGTTCTTGAAGATCTCACAATATGCAAGCCTCAGCCAACAAATTATATTTGATGATTGCCAAACATTAGCCAAATACAGATCTGCAGATTTTCTTGTGACCTAGAAATGTATCTAATAATTTCATTCTGACTCAGCATGACATAATCAGAACTTAAAAAGGGATCATTCATTAAAAAAGAAAAAAAAGAGAGATTTTGTAAGTCCCTACTGGAATATTCAAAAGCTCTTACTCTACCTTTATACCTCCACAACACGCCTGCTTTTCTTTGGATGCAGATGATTCGGATTTGAATGAAGATCGGTCCACGGGCATGATTGTGTTGTTTGAGAAAAAGTGAGTATTTTCCTTGGATGAAACCTCCATGATGGTATCCTCTGCGTCTAAAGCAGAAAACATGGAGAACACTTTAAAAGGGCATCCCATTAGCTCAGCCTCAAAAGCTCATCATGTGACAGCAACACCCCGCTGAACTGTTTTCCCAACAACAGCAATTACCAAACTTTACAACAGAATCTGACCAGCGCACTGGATGTTTAATTATGGAAATTTGCAATCCACTTGCCTATAATAATGGAGATTAAATCATACTCAGCAAACAGCCATCATCTTCGCTCTCTGGCTATCATCAATGTGATTTCATTAAGCATTTGGCCAAGCATTGCCAGCAGACTGAACAAGGCTCATTAACATTTTAAATGACATTTCTGAAGGCTACATGTAAATTCATGTTTCTGGATGTGACCAGGTCTGCAGAGATTTCTCAGCACTGATCTCTGAATTTCCCATATATGTGGGACATGAAGTAATTAGATCAAAGGAAATCTATCCCCCTTAATGAGGCACTTGAATTGTTTTAGATGGAAACATTAGCTCTAATCGTGTGATTTCAGCTAATGAGTTACACAAGAATAAAGAGGTTTAGTTTCCTTTACCATTTTACATAGAGTCTTAGGGCTCAGTGGTCAATTGTTTCAGGGAAAATGTGAATTTGCTTCTTTGCAGGTAAATACAAAGAAGTAAAGAAAAACTAAATACTGCAATTTGAAAACAAAAGGTATCAGCAATTCTTAAATCTCCAGTTACATACTGCGCTACTTTGTTCTTAATTTCAATCTCTAAATCAGATCTGAAAATATTTATGAAATCAGCTTCTGTGTTCACTTTTAGGCAGTCCTATGTTTTACAGAACTGCTGCCTGAAAATATGAATAGGAAAAGTTCCTGTTCTCTCATGTTTGCCTGAAGAAACATCTCACATAAGTTAAAATATGTATGGTTTTATGTCTATACCTCTGGATGCATGTGTTTTCATAGCTTCCCAAACAGGCACCTGTTTTACCAGAAATACAGGTGAAAATAACAGAAGTATATCTTTAGATGCTAAGATTTGCTCATAGGCTCTGGTCTTATATCAACAAGACAAAAGGACTTTGCTTATGACACCACAATTTTCACCAAGATCTCTCCATCATTTGCAATAAGTGCTGTGACTACATGTAAGAGAAATGTTTGCAATTTCACACTGTCCTTACAGGAACTCTAATATATTTCCTTATCAACATTAAGGAGTATAGAGGTGTTTTTGCAATAAAAAAAATAAAATTTTGTGCTTGCTGAACACTTATTGCACCTATTCCTGTTCTGCTTCTGATTTTCTTGATGTCTTGACAGAAGTCACACTTTTGAACCTGAACCCCACTTTTGACCCTGTGCAGTGGGGAAAACCAGCATGTACCTCCCAGCATAAATCCTTTTATGACAATCACATGAGGTGTGCTGCCATGGAAGCACATCAAATAGCCTCTACTGCAAGGTTTGAAATATTCTGCATATTTACAGCAAATTTGGAATGAAAAAACCCCAAAACCTGGAAAAGGAAAACATATGCACCACAGCTCAATGAATTGTCCTTATCTATGAGCAAAGCATCTGCCAGCTAGAGAAGATGGCAAAGGTGTAGAGGGTCTCCTTCATTGCATCACACATCCAGGATTGGTCAGAACACAAAAAAATTGCTGTGGTGGAATATAATAAACTGATGTTTGACAGCAGCATGCAAGCTCGTGTTCCACTGAGCTGAAAGAAATCTCAAATGGACAGCAGAGCTTAAACAACACTTATGCTCACGTTATTACAGCAGAAAATTTGTTAAATTTTATTGTCTGACTGTCAAATTGAAGAGTGGAAGGAAGGCCTGATATCCATGCAGGTTTTAATATATCCCCAGGTATAAATATATAGATATCTGTAGGTTTTAATTTATCCTCAGGTATATGTATAGATATCTGCAGGTTTAATATATCCCCAGGTATATCTATATAAATATCTACAGGTTTAATATATCCCCAGCTGCTCTTGAGGCACAGCTTTAAGGATGTTGGTAGTTTCCAGAGCCACCTGCAGCCATGTATCTCAGAGCATCAGTCTGGTTGCTCTGACAATGCCTCTGATGGGAGATTTAACACAAGGCAGAGCACAGAGAAATGTGCCCAGCTGAACCCCAGCCAGCTGCAATGTTGGTTTTCATCTCTTTGGTGCAACCAGATCACACAGGACTGATTCACTGTAATCACAGATTTGCCACTCAAATTCTTTTGGCACTCTTGGTGTTACAGTGGCACTATTCCTAATAGACTCAGTTCCAGTGGGAGGTGAGGGACATCTCTGGTTCTATCCAAGGATGGCCTCAGGTTGTCACCATACCATATTTCTCTGGTGACACAGAAAATGAGGACAGAGAATGTCTAAACACTTCCTTTCCAAATATGGCAGGAATGCCAGAAAAAGGTAAACATAGAATCATAGAATTGTTTGGGCTGGAAAAGACCCCTGAGATCATTGAGTCCATCTGTAGATCCAGCACTGAGAGTCCATCACTAAACCCTGTTCCTGAGTGACCCATCCACCCACCTCTCCAATGACAAACCAGCAGTCCATCAAATTTCTCTTCTTCTATAAAAGAATGCAATACAATAAGTTATTTACAGAAAGTGTGTGAGAAATTTCGTTACAAGAATGTCAACATCAGAACGCTTAGAAAATCTTAGAAAATCTTAGAAAATCAGGGTGACACACTGCAGCACTCCAGATGTGTGAGCAGCTGAGTGACACTGCCTGAAGGACAGCTGCTGGCCATGCTCACACCTTGTCCCTGACTCCCTGGGCCCACAGCTGGGGCTCGGAGCCCCCCTTCCACACCTGCCTGCAGCTGCGGGGCTGTGGGAGCCCTCCCTGCTCTCCTTCCCCCCAGGAGCTCCCAGGGCTCACCTGTGGCACAGCCTGGTGGCACTCACGTCCCGAGGGCTGGCATGGGCACCTGTGCTGAGGGTCGGCTCCAGGGACAGCCCTGCCCCTGAGCACAGGCTGGGGCACCTCCAGGAGCGCCCCTTGGCTCATGCAGGGTGCAGGAGTGAGAGAGAGAACATCCTTCCCCCTCTGGGAACCCCTCCACCCTGCAGTAAGCCTCCTTAGCCTTAGGCACAGGAGCTGCACTGGCTGGGCACACGGACAGCTCACCCATGAGCCCAGCTGAGAGACATCCTCTACGAAAAGTCGAGCAGCAAAGAGAAGAAGAAAAGCCAAATCTTACCTGGCAGCAGGAATCCCCAGAGATGGTGCCCGCCAGTTTTCATAGGTAAGCTTCCTCTGCTGCTCATGCGAACCCACACTTGCATGCACAGAAAGGGGGAAAACTGGAGGGGAGAACCTCCTCTCAGAAATGACCCTGTCTGTGGGTGTGCATCTTATTCTGGAGGTAGAGAGAGGAAGAGAATGCAGGTGGGGGAACTCGTTTTGTCTCTTGTTTTGCCTGAGCATTTGCTTTTTGTCTGCCCCCCATCCTCCTGCCCCACCTGCTCAGGTTTTTCTCCCTCTGTCCCCTCCTATCAGTTCCAGGACAGTGGGCACACCAGCTCAGCAAAGGGGCTGGGTGCCCTGGTGGGAAGCATGAGGAGCACCTAAACAGCTCCCAGGGGTAGTTTTCTTTGCAAGTTGCTGTAAGTTTGAGGGGGCACGTGACAAAGCTTTGTGGAGAGAAAAAAACCAAAAAAACCAAAACTCTGATCTTATTAATTGCTTAATTCCAGGAAACAGAAGAATTCAAGGGGGAATGGGCTTGGGGAAAAAAAAAAAAAAAGAAAATGGGGAGTGTGTGAGAGAAGACAGGCTTGAGGGTGGACAAGAGATTCACAAAAACTTATCCAGTCCCTGGTCCTTCCTGTTCTGCCCTGATGCCCAAAATCCATAGGGCAATGTCCCTGTCAACTTGAAAAAAACTCCAACACAAACAAAAAGAGGGAAAAGACCCATTAAGGGGGAGGACAGAGTCAGTGAAGTCCTTTACCAGAAGGAAAGGAAAAGAAAGTTTTGAAGATTTCATTCCCACCCAGAGCTTTTCCTGCCACAAGGTCACAGCTGCTGAAATATTAATTTTAAAGTTTAGGTAAAGGTGAGGAATGTGACTAGCTCCCTCTGTAGTTTGTTGAGCTGAGAGAGGCTGTAAATCCTGTCTTCTGCTGCCCTGTAGGGTTTGATTATACAAACAGAAAAGTATTAAAGTTAAAAATTCTTCTTCCTTTTCCCCTCTTATTCCCTCCCACCCTCTGCAGTACAGCAGGTTCCCATGGCAGCTAAAACCTCACTCACACAGCCAAACACAGAGTAGGCTTCTGCTTTCCTAGATTTAATACAAATTATTATCCTTCCCTTCATTATTTCTCTATTTTGGGCTCTTAATGTGTCTGGAATTTAATTACACTACACCTAATTCACATTTTGTACTTTAAAGTGTCTTGTATCCTTCTCTGCTTTGGAAACTTGGAAATCTATTTTCCCCTTTTCTAAGAGATATCAGGGTGCCTAGTAGTCCACAGTAATTAGTGATTAGGGGACTTAGTGATTATGAGCTCTTTCAGCCTTTTGAGGAGAACAGCTTCCAGGCCATTTCCTTCCATCATTAGGAAAACTGAGTTTACACAATACAGGACCTGTGCTAGTTTGGCATGACCTTTAATCTTCACTGCTGACCTTGCTGCTTTCAAAGATTTCTGACACAGATTCCAGTTATTCTGCCACTGGTAACCTTTATCACGCTGTCCTTTAAAATAAGTGAAGTTTCACTATCAGATTCCTAAGTTTGTGATAAAAATCCTCCTAAATTATGCTACAAATGGTATTGATAAGCACCAGAGCCTTGTCCTCCACACTCCCAGAAAAATACCTACAGACTGGTTTTATGTCCTTTAGAAAGCAGCAGTGCTTTGAAAGGCCCACAAGATTTAGTGCAATTGTCTCATCTTTCTTGGATTTTTGGTTCATTGTTAAACCTCAGTATCAGGTTTTTACCACAGCTGGTCTTTTATTGAAATTTTGTTACAGAGTTGTCTCTGACTTCTTTATAGGTGGTGATCTTAACTGGAACTTCCTCAAAACCCCTTGGGGGAGGTATTTTCCATTATGAAAATTTTCTTACACCTCCAGAAGAATGCCACCCTTCCTTTATGAACGAATTATAGCAGCTCCTCAGAGATTACTTATGTCCTCTGCAATGCTTTTCAGTACGCTCAGAGTAAATGAACACCAGATCTTCCCTAAAATTCAGTAAATTAATCTGACACAAAGTCTCATCCAGGTAGGAATTTCTTGGTTTTCCAGGCCTTGCAGGCCATGGATGTCCCATGGAAAGGCAATGCTGTACCTCACCCAGCACAATTCCAAGGACTGAGACATGAGAAACAAATCACTGCCAATTATAACACTGGACATGACACCCCTTGCTTGTCACTTTTCAGTGCCTCCCACAGCACAATGACACAAAACCCACTGGAAGCTTGCTGGACAATCAACCAGACAAGCCAGGTTTTGCTTTCCTATAGTCCTAAAAGAAATTGCCTAATTATGTATATCTATTCTGTAATTGGAAGAAAACCTTTAAAGCAGCTACAGGACAAAGAACCAGACTGAAGCTTGTTCCTTGAGGTCTGTTTTCTTTGATTCCTACTTTGTATTAGTAGCAGGAAATCAGAAGCCAGACCACCTTCATTTCTAAAGCACAGGTTAAATTAATTATTCTTACAATGCCTTGTCTAGCCAGCAGGAATGGCTGTGACAAGCAAATCTTCATACACAGGCCCAACATTACACTGACAGCACAGCAGCTTTAGGGCCAACCTTTGGAAGCATGAAAGGTTTTCCTTCCTAAAACACATTTAAAAAAAAATAGAATTGCAACAGAATGCACTTTAATCTGCTGGAAGGAAAATACTGTTTAAAAACACAAACAAAAACATATAAATATCACCTTAAATCTGAATTCAAGTGATTCCTACAGTCCAACAGAGAATACATTTGCAACCCTTAATATTGAGCTGCAAAGCCAAGTTACATAAAAACCCTTGGTGGAATGAGTCTTCAACTACTCTCATTGAAACTTGGCCAAATGCTCCTTTAATATTTTATTTTTGCTGACACGTAAATGCTCCAACCCTGAGCAACAAATACTGTAAATGTGCAGCTTGCAGTCAATGTCAGGTAGAAAGAGGGAAGACATTTGCAGTTTAATAATAAGACATCCTGGTTTCACTGCCTATACAATTTTAAATGCTTTAGTTATGCTACTCTACTGCTATGGATTATTAATTTCTCAGCATTAATTTTCCTCTTCTTTTTGTTGCCAGTCCTAGGAACAGACTTGGTAAGAATATAAAAGAGTAGGAAACCTACTGCCAGAACAAACCTTGGGTACCCATTCCACACCAAAGAACCAGAGACAAATTATACATAAATAATAAATTTGGCTTTTAGAAGCTCTTGGAGCTTCTAAACTCCTCCAACTATTCTTGGAGGGTTGCTGGGGGAATTTCAGTCTTGGGGATTTTCTTGTCCAACTAAGGACTTACAGATCTATCAAAGAATAGTTTTCTTACCAAAGGACAGCAAAGCAATAGAATAACGTTCCAATTATATTTTGGACCTGTCTAACTTCTTAGTATTAGGATATGCAAAGGTCCTACTGAATTGTCTCTTTACTGTGAGATGCCTATCAAATTATTCCTGATGTTTACATTTTCAGCCCCTTGCATGAGACATAAGGAAGAAAATTGTTCAAAAATAGGAGTGGCAGTAAAGACCTTCCTTTACTCTTGGAGATTACTTGCGTGCTCTCCATGCTGGGTACCTGAGGCAACTATTAAGAGTGTGATCAATGGCTGTACATTACCTTGCAAGCACTTGCAGAAGGTGACTGATCAGGTAAAATGGCTCAGAGGTTTTCCTTCCTGAATGGTTAATAAAAAAAACAAGAAAAAAAAACAAGCAAAAAACCCCAACCAACTGCCCCTGCCCTCAAATGGCAGAGTCAGCCAGTTTTAAGGAGACATTTGAACAGAATTACTATGGGTTTTTTTTATACAGCACCATGCTTTGCAAAGATCCCAGAGGGCCCTGTGAGACCTGTTTCTGAGGGAGTACAAAAACAGGATGAATGAGAAATCCAGCGATGTGACATTCTTCAGGGCAGGAAGCATTTGCACCCACTGGAGCTTTGGGGAGAATTTCTGTGTATAAAGATGTAATAAGTGAAATTGGAACTTGTCCAGCTACCAGAGATTAATACCATTAATCTTAAAAATAGTCCCTTAGCACTTTCCTTAATGAAGATAAGTTATTTGAAGTAGGTTTAAACCCAAAGATTTTGCCTAGAAATGTAGAGAGAGAAGGTACCAAGAACTGAGCAGAAGAGCTGATTCAACACTGAAGGTGTTGAATTTATAGAATATATGATGTGTTTATCAAGAACAGTAACAAACAATCACCACCTGCAAGGGATTGAGAAGGGAAGTAATTTATCGGCAATAAAAAGCACATTAAATGAAGCCATTGTGCAGATCAAACAGGAACCTTCTGCCGTGTATTTCCTGGCTGAAGACAAGCAGGTGCTGCAGCAACCTTTCATCTGTAGCCGACTTCCAAACCATTCTGCCTGTGTGTATCCCAGGTTGTGCAGTGATTACAGCTGGCAATCCACATTGGGTGTGACACAAACCATCAGAATTTTCAGTTTAACTTGAAACTTGCATGTTTCCTCATGAATTAATGCAAGGTTCCTGTCACCTCTGGCAGTGAAGATGTTGAACGAAATAGTTTTGACAACTTCCACTGCAGCACACCAGGTCTATGGGAATCCAGTGGTTAAAAATTCCCCTTTGGATGGTGAGAGAAGGCAACCCCAGAGCTACAGACCCAGCAGCCAGGGTAGCACCTGCAGGTTACCCTCCTGACCAAGTTGTTTCCCTTCCACCCCTGCAATAACCACTGGCAATATCTGGGGAGCCCGTGGGGGCATCAGGCTGATTTCCACAGGACTTTGGTGAGATAATTGAACACACATTGAAAGGAAGCACTGCCAAACAAAGCCCCAATAGTTCTCTGAGAGTTGTGTTTGCAGCGAAACACTTCAAGTGCTTTTAGGGAACCGCATTTGCCCAGCAATTAAGCTAATTTGAACACCTGGAAAATGCAACATTTAATTGAGCCAAGAGGGGCTGTGCTCCTTTATGCCTCAGCAGAACCCCAGGAGAGGCAGGCTCATGTGTGGCCTCATTAGCAGATTCACTGCTCCTGCCCTGTTTTATTGCTCAGCTCTTCCCATGGGAACCTCTCGCTGTTTGAGGAGCTCCAGAGAGAGTTTGGGGATTTTCAGACAAGAGCATTCCTTACCTTGGTAGCCCCTGCTCTTTGTGATGAGAAGTGGTGAGGCAAAAGTTTCTCTTTGCTACTCCAGTTGCATTCCTCTCTGTGAATTTAACATCCATTAATTACATGTTCTTCAGATAATAAGTGTTTGGGACAGACCAGCTGCTGGCTTACAAGCAGTTCCCTTGGAATAGGTAAAAACAAATTTTACTTTCCTCCTGGCAATGATTCTGATTTGTATTTTCCTAATCACTGCCTGGTGCAAATTTCCTTCCAATTTTTTTCCATTCAGAATTTTAGCCAGAGGACAAATAAACTGGGGGGCATTTGAAAACTGACAGCCAGATACGTAGTAGATATTCTTGAGGATTTTGGAAGCTGTTAATTTTTCACTTATAGGACAAGAGGCTTTGAAGACACAGTTGATCTAGATAATTTTTATGCAACCATTTCAAATCAATTAGCTGAAGAGCTTCCAAGTCTTTGATGAAAGTAGGTAATAAAACTTTAAAAATGGGTAAAATTTTTGACAGCTGTGAGATACTTTTTTTGAAATTATAAACAGTGAGGAAATAAGGTAGCTAGATGTCAATTCTAGCCCACATAAAAGACTAGTAAAATTTTACACTGAAAAATGACAGCACACTTATCAATATAATGGCAAGAAAATGGATTTCACTCACTGATGTCCCACTTTAACAGATTAATGCTATAATTAATGAGGGAAAATGTTAAAGTAACACATTTCATTTTCTCTGGAAGCATTAGTCACTGTGCATTGCTGAATGCTGCCCTGTAATACTGACCATATCCAGTCCAAATTAATTGGATTGAGTGGTACACTGATGATGGATGCTGAAATACTGGTTAGCATTACAGAAGAATGGTTATAATGAGGTTTTCCACAGATTGGTTGAGTCACAAAGCATCTAACATGGGATTTATTTGTGATCTGAAGCAAAGTGACGAAATCTGCAGGTGAAAGTGTCAGGAAATCAGATACCAAGGAACATGAGCTTGGGTCACTAACACGCACCAAGCAGGGTTGGCGGCTAAAATGGTAATTCAATATATACAAGCTTTCACTGGATTTGAATCAGAGTCTAAAGAGGGTACAAGTCATTTGTAGTCTGACAGTTAAAGCTGGGCACCAAAAGCAATTTTGTTCAATAAAGGAAGAAGAAACACAGCCAACAGGATACCACAGAATTATATTTATGTTGTACATTTGTCTTCACATTGCAACATCCACATTGTTCATTTTGTGACAAGTATTTCTAATAATTTTGAATACATATTTACTGTATAATACATTTTACCAAGAGGCACTTCCAGTAATTCTGGCAAAAAGGAGCTTCATTATAGTGTCTAACTTACAAAACAGTAAAAATAAATAATGTTTATCTAAAAGATTTTTTTTTCCTGTACAGAATCTATTTTGTACAAAACATTTATCAGCCATTAACTAAATCACTTAACAAATACTTGTGAAGAGAATATATTAAGTATTGCTACATGTATCGAGTGCAAGATACTAGTGAAAGGAAAAGAATTATTCTGTTTATGAAAATCACCTAAAAATACAAGGCCTTGTTCCTGAAGTGTTTAGAAAGGAGAAGCTTGGTTACAACAATATTGACAATATATAAATATAAATTAATGTATGTAGTACTTAGTGAAAAGAACACTGTGTTAAAAACTGGCGTGTACAAATCCTAAACAAGATGGCACTTCTCTGCATTGCCACTTTGGCTGGCAGTTATTTTTTAAAATATTGCTTCAAAAGAACTATAAAGGTACACAAAACCCTTTGTCAAATAGAGCCGTATAAAATTACACTCCCCCATCTTTTTCTCACCTTTTGAAGTGAAAAAAAAAATCAAGGAGGGGTTGAATTTGTAGTACAGAAGTGATTTGTGGACACCTGCTACTATAGCTGAGTCTGAATAAGCATCACTAAAATAACTTTGCTCCAAGGTCCCAGACCAGGAGCCAACCCTCACAGGACAGGATGTAAGATCACCAAATTTCTCAGTGTTTCCTGAAATAAAAAAAAAAAAAAATTGTCTGGCCCGTTGTCAAATTTAAAATAAAAAATTATATAATTTGGCCCTCAAATCTGGTGGGGTCAAGTGCTTCGATTACATTGGCACACCCAAGACTTTAATTGAGAAAGGGCTGTCATCTTGCTAGGTTAATTTCTTGATTACCAAAATTTTTAGTTTTTTCAATCACATCTTCTACATGATATACATACTTGCATATCGTTACCCAGACAGGCCAAACTGCATTGGAAAAGGATTAGTTTTGGAAGGTATTTGTTCCACAACTGGAGGCAAAGGTGGAAAAATGTGTTTTTGTTGGAAAATATCCTGGATGTTCTTCTATCAAAAGCACTAAAAAGAAAAAAAAACTGCCACCCATCAGTGAAAATGTGAATCTGTTAAACAAACGTAACCCACAGTATGAATCACTGCTTTTTGAAAAGTGAACTTAAATTACTTTCCATCATGCAAACATCTGATATTGATTATTCAAGAGAAGAAGACTTAACTTTAGAAGAGTAATGATCAAAAGTACGCTGACATGGTTGAAATATTAAAGATACCATCAACACCACAGAGCAGTTATTAACGTTGGCTTTGATCTTTTGGGACACCACCTGCAGTACTCTATCAAGGTTTACAAACACTTACAAATCAACATTTTGCATTCAAATACAGGTTTTTGTTGTGTTTCAGGATCAGGCAGGAATTTTGGGAAGGAAAGTCAGCTTTAACAGATTTTAGCAGCCTTTCTACCAAAAGCAGCATGTACACACATGGCCAACCCCTCCCTGCTTTCTCTCTGACCAGATCACAGAGCTTTTTTATTTTTAATTCTTTTTTTAGGAAAGCATTGGGTGAAAATGACTAGGGTCAGAGCAGGAAAATGAAAAGCACCACCAAAACCTCCCATTTGCTTTAAATAAATACTTAAAAGCAAAGAGCAGTTGCTAATTTACATCAATTGTTTCTAAGCATTTGCTGCAGTACAGGAAGACAGCATTGAAAACGGAGCTATTATTTGATCTCATTTCTATGGTTTTGCTTCAGGACAAGAGAATTCAGCCATAAAAGGACACATGGCTTGTGGCAAAGTCCTGTGTACCTGCTCTTAAAGTGCTTCCACACAGAAAACAGGAATATTTGGGTTTCCCCAATTAAATCACTGCTTTTTGCACACCTGCAGGTTTCAGTGGTGCTCCCCAGAGCACAGAGGCTCCCTCTGGCATCCATGGCAGAACAATTCTCCTCTGCTGCCCCATTCCCACATCTCACACATCCTGCACACACAGCTTTGGGAGCAAGAAACCACTGGCACAGACTGGCAACCTCAAAAGCTCAAATCAAATTTTTTTTCCCCTCCACTTGCACCAAGTAAAGTTTTCCTTGATGAAGGAGAATTAAACAACTTCAGTCAAAAGTTCTTTTTGATTTACTGCACCCTTCAGCTTGACAGACACACCCAAGGCCAGCTGGTTTTACCTGAACTCACAGCAGTTTTACAGGAGCAAGCACTGGGGGGAATGTCTGTGTACACCTCCGTGACACTGGCAGGGTTTCAGACTGCACAGGGCTTACCATTTCATTTTTACCAAAGAACTATTGTTAACTAGCTCAAGATCCTGCCTTTTGTGCCTTTTGTCAGTGTGAAAATGAGCTCTGCAGAAATACACCAGCACTGTTCTTCCCCCTAGGCTCCTGAGGAGTTTGTCCTCAGGGCTCACTCAGGTGACATCTGCATCCTGCTGAGGTGGTGGGATGCATTTTTCATCAAAAGAACACCTGCCTGCCAGGAAAATCCCGCTAATGGCCTCTGAATAAATCATAATTAGGTTTTAAATGGAGAATAATTCTCACACTGCTCCCTCCAAGCAGGGACTCAATATCTACCACAGCAGGGGCTAAACCCTGCTTTGATTTACCTGCACAGGAATGTTGTTTTGCTAGAACAAAGTGATGAAATTCAAAGAAAAATCTATCACAATAAATTGCTCTTGAAAGAACTGGTGCTGATTTGCTCTAAATCAAAGTTTGACTCCAATAATCAATAATTTTGCAAGCTCTTCCAGTGTTTCTTAAGACAGCTCTCACCTAATTTCTGTGATTCTTTCATCTGCTCAAAATCACTTAACATGTATTATTCTCCAAGATCCTTGGATGTTCTTACTTGTTGATTCACTGAAGAATAGGGGAAAAAAAGACTCTCCTGCTCTAATTAATGGGAATAATTGCCTTCTCTTTAACACCGCCATCTTTTTGACTAACACTGCAACATCAAGCAGATATTAACCTCCCAGAAATGCTATGTTACTCCATTTCAGCAGGATTACATTTGCTTTTGAGAGAAAAGGAAAATAAATTTTGTTTTACAAAGTCTGGTTGATAACGGGCTGTGATTTCCTTTCCTCCTTCCCACAGAATGCAGGTTTCACTTCCCTCCTGCCTGTGTACAGCCCCATCCACCCAAGGACTCATTTCCCCAGCTCTGAGCTGCCAGGGAGGAACTCCCAAGTTCTAAGGCCAGCAGAGAGGTGAATCCTTCACTCTGGCAATGTGTTTCTCCCTAATCTTCTGCCCACGAGGCCATGGAACGCCTAGAAACTTCTCCTCCTTAAACTGAACCTTTCCTTCCATCCATGTGATGTTGGAACATCTCAGTGGAGGCAGGACTTACACAGACTTTGCACAAGAACTTCATTAACAACCAGCACCAACCACAAGGCTTTTGCTGCATAAAACTCATGGTGGCTAAGCTTTCCAAAATGCTTAGGGTTTGTTTTGAAAACTGACAAAATTCTCTAGGATCCCAAGTCCAGCTCCCTCACACTGACTCAGCTCACAGATCTGTGTGGATGCCCACACAGAGTCCTTAGAGGCTCTGATGCTCAATTTGGCAAGATCCTTGCCTTCTTCACACTGTATTCTACTTCCCAGGGCATTTCTGAAGAAAGATGGGGCCAGAATTTCAGAAAAAAAAAATTCTATCAAAAAAGCAGACAGAAATTTAGATTTTTTTAAAGAAAACAAATTAATTTTCTGTCAAGTGGAATCCACAGAATGGGGCTGGGGAGGGAAATTTGCTTAGGTGCCAAATGGTGCCTTTAAAGGCATCAATTTGAACTTTTGTAGCCTTAATTTTCTTCCAGATTCAGACCACCAGGATCTTAAGAAATTCTAACAGTGGTACACTAATGGTAAAGACCTAAATCCATCTTTAGACTGATAATGATGCAGAGAGAAATTCATACATGATGTCAGAATAAAAACTGATGAGAACTATCCTGGAATTATTAACAAAAGCATTCTCAAGTGACATCTTCCCTGGGAACCATTTCCTGCTATAACATGACCATGTTTGCCATAAGAACCAGCACCCTGAATGATGTCACATTTGGTGACACACAGCTCTGTGTAAAAGATTTCATTCACACATGAAGGCCATCCAAAATCCTGCCAAAACCACAGCAAAATCCCTTTTCCCTAGATTGTTGCAACTCACTTCTGATGCACAGCTTGCAACATCTCATCAAACACCATCTTCCTACTGGAGGGAGTAGATGATTTTCAGAGAAAAGTGTCAAAATGCTCTGCACATTAAATAAGCTAAAAACAACCCAAGATTTTAGAATTAGAGCATAAATATAGAGCAAACTATGGCCCTTTGAGCATGGTGGAAACTATTGTTTTTAGACACACCATTTCTGGTTTCTTAAAAGCTAATGTCTCATCTTCCCCCCCAAAAAAGTTAATTAAATAGTTAGGGGCTTTCACACTCTCTACTTCCACGTGTTCCCTCTGCAACACAAGTGTAAGGAGACAAGTTTTATTCCATGGTAGACACCATGTGGCCATCAATAAAAGTGCCAATGTAAGGACAAAAGTGTTTACATGTGATTGCTACATGACATAGAGTCGTTTTGTCACTGCACTGGGAGCTGCAAGCACTGCAAGAGCATTTCTACACTAGAAGGGAACAGGATCAGATAACAAGTGCCATTAAAGTGGGAAAAACAAAATATCCAAATGGAAAAAAATAATCTAGTCTTTCTCCTCTTGTTTTTAAAGAACAGAAAACTAAAATACTTTGGGTTTGCCACTGCAAAACACCATTTAAATGGGGGTTGCTTTCTTTATGTTTTGCATATTTTATGTACCAGGAATTCATATCAACATTATAAACATACCACCTAAAACAAGAGCATTTTTCTGATTGAATACAATTAATTTTCTTTTATTTAGTTTTTCTTCCTAAAATATTTCTTAGGCTGTGGATTATTTGGTGCTTGCAACACCAAAGGATTACACAAAGTGAAAACCTTCTGCCTCCAAAAGGCTGCTTAACTGCAGGTAAAAATCTTTTGCCTCCTTTGGACTAGAAAATATTAAAAAGCCCCCTAAATTACCTGCTTCATTATCTATGAACCCCAAAGCAAAAAGAAAAAAAAGCTTTTCACATTTTTGACATAAAACCTCTCTGGTATTTTCTGTTATATCTAAGCCAATCTGGAGATTTCCTGATCATTGCCTGCCAGACATGCACTTCAAAGACTGAGAATCAGATTCATAAGGAGGGACCACCTGCAGAAATTGGATTACTAACTATTAGAAGTGGGAAAAAAAAGTCACCTCTTACCAAGCTGAGCACTCGCAGCCACTTCAGGTTCTTCAGTGGAATTTCTTTCTAGTTTAGATAAAAACAACACTCATTCTCATTTTAAGTGTGTCACCAATTTCTTCACCATAAAGGTCCAGCTCAGTGACTGCTCCCATGAACAGGCTGGGGTAGCAATGCTGTATCAGTTTCTAACAGCTGCCTTGGCAATGCAGAAAAACAAATCAGAAGCTGACAATAATTTTACTTAATGACAACCAAAAATGATGACTAGAAAAATAGAATGGTTTCATTTCAGCACATTTTTAGATAACTTTTCTTAGTTACTCTTAGTTCTTCCAACCCTGTGTATGCCAGTTTAGAGGAATATGTGAAACCCTACTTACAGGATTTGGCCTCATTCTTGAATAGTTCTTCATAATTTTACCAACTGGGCACCCACTAACACTTGCAGCAATAGATTTTTTTCCTCTTCCAGCAAAGGCAATATAAGCCTCAGCATTAAAATCCAATTGCAGTGATTATGCACTGAAAATTGAGAAAGAAGTGCTTGGAGATGGGGCAATTTAAAGCATCTCTGTAAATTTAATTTTTAAAGGACAGAATGAGGCAAAATAAAACCTTCTCATACTATAAGGTATGCATTTCACTTGCACAAGAAAAGCCCAAATAAAATGATCAAAGTGACAGAAGAGATGTGAAAAAAACACAAGCTGGAATTGGTGGAGGCTTTCTGAGAACTTGGAGACAACTTTTTTCTTTTGAATGAATTCTGCTATATCCTTTCCCTTTAAAACAGCAATGCAATTTGGATCTTTGCTTTCCTGATTTCACTGGAAAACACTAATATTCCTGATTATAAGAGCATTCAGAATCTGCCCCAGTCACTCTGCTGAAAGACAAACATATTTTCTACTGCTAAGAGTAGGACAGGGCAATATCAGAAAAATGCAACAGCAAAAACCCCAAATCCTCTTTTGAGCAGACAGAAACACAAAGCAAGAAGGAACTCTGAAGTGATAGCACACCTGTGATTGGCTTTGATAGAGACTGTTTTCCAACATTTTGGGGAGGTGCCAACGGGACCATGAAATTTGGTGAATGTGTAACAATAGCAAAAAGTGATGGGTGTAATGCCAGAAATTTAATACAGAAAGGACTTCTACAAACTCTGCCTTTCACAAGGAATCTTACTCTCACAAGCAACCCTCCTCTTGGTGATGGGCTGCAGAATCAACTAGAAAAAGCATACACAGTCGAAGGAGTTCTGAGAGATACTGAAGTTTATATATATAACTCTTTCTGTGGGAACAAATCTCTAAATTGTGGGGTACTGCTTGGTGCTGCCAGTCCCCAAGAGCATTAATATTTTAAAGCCTTGATCCTGTAGACTGCTGGTTTCCCAGAAGGGTCTATACAGATTACTCAAGACTTTATTTGTGGGGTTTGGAAATGGCTACACTGTATAAAAATGCTTTTGTATTTATTTTTTAAAAAATTATCTTTACAAAACAACTTTTCCCTTTTTTTCTTTTTCTTTTTTTTTCTTAAAGATATCATTATCTACAGGAACCCATAAAAATTTTTCCATATTTACATCTAGATAGCTAATCATTGACAAATATATCATGAAATAAAATATTGAAAGTGAATATCCAACCTTTTAAATAGACATTTGGCTCACAGCATAAACAACAGAGAAAACAAATGAACAGAACAACAACAACAAAAAGATCTGCTGTTCTTACAGGCATGATCTTTTTCTTTCTGTTAAAAAAAAAAAAAAGAAGAAAGAAGGAAGGAAAAATATATTGGTGGGATCAAACTGCTGCTCCTAAGCAGAATGCCAGCAGCAAACTGGCACTGAAAACCCGAGTTCTGTGAAGCCCATGGGAGCAGATCCTGGGACACCGAGTGCCAGCCCACCAGGACTGGCACCTGTGCCCCAGCAGCTCCTCATGCACCTTTACCTTCTTCCCATGGCCCCCACGCTCCCCTTCCTTTGTCCCCAGCAGCTTGGCTTTGTTCTCAATGCCACATTTGGTGGTGGATGCCCAGAGGCAGGGTGAGGGCAGGACAGCACAGGTGCCCAAACGCGTGGTCGGCCCCGCAGTGCGTTCACCCCGCAGAGCACGGGCAGGGCCAGCCCTCTGCAGGGCACAGGCTGCTGTGCCAGGCACTGCCCCTCTGCAAATGGCCCTCCTGGCACATCCCTGTCGCCAGCAGTCCTGGAGGTGCCCAGGAGGAGGAGGATGAGGAGGTGATGCCAGCACAGCTGGTAGGGCCAGAGCAGCGCCTGGGCTGCTGCTGAACGGAGGCTGCCCGCAGCTGGAGTGCAAACTGGGACTGGAGGGAAAGCAAAGCTCCTCAAAGTTGTTCCCTTGCAGGCACGAATTCTCTAAAATTCTGGCCTTCTGTTTGTTGTGGTATGCTGGGACATGTGCTACAGCTAGTGTGGTAAGAACTCAGAGCATGCTGTATTTCCTCACATCCACTCACACTTGCAAACACCCCCTCACTCACACATATGTGTTGGCAGGATACATCAGCATTCATGTGAAGCTTTGGAACTTTTATCCCTCAGCATTAAGAGCAAAAAAGCTACTTAACTGGTACCTTACTGTTAACTGCAAATGTGCTTCAGAAGCAGCATTTCCTCAGATAACTTTCTCCTGTAAATATCACAGTGACCATAATATATCATTAAATGTAATTTGCTGAAGTGTGCAGCCAATAACCCTGGCTATATATATATATGTATATTTATATAATTCCACCCACCCCCAAATCTCTTCAAAGAAAGTCTGTAAAGCCGGTGTTGCAGTGTGAAAGCTTCCTTGAGCATAGGAGTTTAAACAATGTACCTCACCATAAAAAAGAGAAACAAATGAAACAGCTGTAGGCGCATTATCCCATACTTCTACAGTGTTGTGTCTAAATGCTGTGCTGGCTTGAGAAAGAGTCTGTGCACGAGTCAATCTGTCGTAAAATACTGCTGTAAATATTGTCATTGGTTTGGTTCTACAGTTGTGTTCTCCTCTTCATCCTTCTTGGCCTTGCCTTTCTCCTCCTCCTCCTCCCTGATGGCCTGGATTTGTTCTGAAGATTGGTGCAGTGGGGATTGCTCCGTGCCTTGCTTCTCCGACCCAGCTAACCTCTCCTCATCCTCAATCACCTTCTGCCACATCTTGTGGTTCTGAAGCAGGTGCTGAGTGATCTGACAGTAGATTTTCCTCCTCTTGAACTTCTTCTTTCCTGTAAAACACCATGTTACATTAATGTGCTGGTTTCTGCTGGAGAAGTAAAAGCGACTGAAGGCATAGGAAGCAGACAGAGTGTGCTATGACAGATTTTTAAACCCCAACATTTGAACAGTATTAAAATTCAGAAAGGTGTGCCTCTCCAGATCTTGGGGAAAGTTTCCTGTACAGTTTTTTCCCCGACTTCATCCTATGCCAAGGCTGCATGTTGTGCCTGACTCAGCTGCTTACAGAGGTATCTCGTCTTTGAATTATTATTGCATAAAACACATTGCTGAGCTGTTTCTGCTCATTTTATGTCAAGTTCTTAAAGAATCTGATTAACATATATTAAACACACATTCAATTCTATGCCCTCCTCACTCCCAACAGATCCCTGCTGATTGTCCTAGGGGAAAAAAATTGTGATTTTTTTTTTTCCTGTATTCCATTTTCAAATTTATCCATTGCTCCCCCATCACAGTGGAGGTGACCTTAAAGCCTAAGCACAACATTGCTCTGGCAGCAGCCTGAGCACTAAAGACGCACCCATACAGCCAAATACTACCACAGGAGCTTGCTTCTTTTTGCTTTTGAAGCAACAGGCCCCTCCTCTCAGCCTATGAAGTGTTTTTGTCCCTGGTGGTTCTCATGGCTCCTGACACACACTAAAAGTCTGAAGAGGGTTTTTTTTCCTGTCATTATAGTCTGTCCAACACAGATTCTTAACTCCTTAGCAGTACAAAGTTTGAAAAGTTTTCCTGGTCATTAGCAGTGAAAATGGCCATCACAGAACTGAAGTAACAGCCCCTCCAAAGACAACTGCTGCTTTTTCTTTAAAGGAGGTGACGTAGAGGAATGTTTTGTACCAGATAAATTTGCGTGGATTAGTACTTGCAGGTTGCCTGAAGTATGTCTGTGTCAGGATCCAAAATGTTTAGCCCTTGAAGCTTTTGAACTGGAAACAAAGAGCTTTTCACTGAGCACAGACCAAATCCAATTCAATCCTTCATTAGAAAGCCCTTGGTTCCCTGTAGGAAACCTTCAGGTTTAGCACTAATAAGAAGCCCCTCTGCTGCCAATGCTACAGCAGGACATTTTCTCCTGGGTTTCCCAGGTGATCCCACATCTTGTTTCTCTCTGCAGACACTTGCTGTGGAGTTAAAAATGTCTGAATCACTAAAGACTGAGTCTGTTTAATTCTTATACTTGCATGAAACCTTCAGGGCAAGTACTTGCTCCTGTATAGTAAAAAAATTACTTATGGCTACTTCAACGTTATAACTCTTACATTGATCTCAACTTCTTCAGTGAATTATCAGGACCTAGATGAAGTGTTTCCTGCCACAATTATATTTCTATCTGCCTAAAAGGCATTTTCATCAAAAGATCTTTACCAACATCTATACCAGTCTCAAAAGTCTGTGCATCTGACATCTCAACCTTTTACTGTTTCATTTGAGAAAGTTTAGAAAGTCCAAAATTGGGTTGGTCACAGGCACACACTTTTAAGGAACTATGAGGCCCCTACATTGACACAAAAGATGTCACAGAATCCTGAGTAAGGTCCACACAGCCACAGGGAATTCAGGGGACCTGAAGACAACAATTTGCCACACATTAGTATGATGGAGAAGAGGAGTATCCCCCATTTGGTATGAAGGAAA
Organism: Zonotrichia leucophrys gambelii; assembly: GCF_028769735.1. Classification (NCBI taxonomy): domain Eukaryota; kingdom Metazoa; phylum Chordata; class Aves; order Passeriformes; family Passerellidae; genus Zonotrichia; species Zonotrichia leucophrys. The sequence continues at coordinate 1,481,551 of NC_088170.1, forward strand.
TAGAAAGAATTTGTGGAATATTTCAAAACTTCTGATACTTTAATTTTTAAAGCTTTGAAAAACATTGTATAAAACACTATAGTATTAGGGTGCTATAACAAGGTAAAGAAGAAAACAGAAAATCACTAAAATCAGCCTGTTTGCAATGTGAAAAGGGTTAATAATGATCAGTGCTTTTAACCTGAAACCAGCATTATTTGACTCCACTAATGGTGATACAGAAGATAAGTGAATAGAGACATTAAATGAAAGGAAACCAAGGATTTCAAAGTCAGGTTAGAGACATCATGGATATATGAGAACATCCTTCATATTTTTTTTTAATACAGCAGTATCAGTTTCAGGCTTTGGGTTCTGTGTTAATTACCAGCTGCATACATTTCCTCCCAGCAGGGACTTCCAGAAAGGCCAATCTGCCACAAAAATGTGGCTCTGCCTGTTACAGAACTGACAGATCATAAAGTGATAAATTAATCCATGGATTTTAAATTACTTGATGTATACTGTTCTCTAAGAGATTTTTTTGTGAACGTGCTAAACCTAAAATATGTGCATGGGATGGGTATGTGTGTGTTTGTGTGTGTGAAAAATACCAATGATTTTTTAAATAAAAACTGTTTACCACTGAATCTTACTAGAGATAAAAGGTTAATTCTGCACATCAGGAGACACATTCTTATGTGACTTACTGCACTCATCAAATCTTTCTCAGCTTTCCCAACAGAAAACAGGGATAATACCCAGGCAGGGCATGAAAGAACATGTGTGGGAAAGAGCAGAAAAAGTGAGGCTTTTGAGGGAAAAAAATATTGGTATTTCATGAGTGCACTTTAGGCTGCTGTTTCCTAAAACTTCTGGATACAGGGGAGAGAGAGAAAGATGACTCAAAGGAGGGAAATAAAGGAACAGCAGTAGAGAATTCAGCAGGAGAAAGAACATGAAAGGAAGAAAAAGGTAAAGCAGGATTGAACTGATTAAAGGAAGAGGTCTACAGCTGCAGTAATTTCTCTTAAAAATCACTTCCCACAAGTGCCTGAAATCTCCTTTCAAGGTAAAAACTGTCAACTCAGTACAGCAAATATTGGCAGTGTTGCCAATAGAGAAGAACATGAGCTTTAGTTACTGGTTAGCCAAGTGATGCAGCTCCCAGCACACAACACAGCAATGCTCAGTGCCAGTTCTCTTCCCCCTCTTCTCCATGTTACCTCGAGGAGATGTGCATTAAAATGATTCCATTGTTAAAAACTCCTTTACTCCATCAGCATTTCAGATCCTCATTCTATTATTCCCATTTGTCATGTTAACTCATGGAAATGATGAGTGTTTTCCTTGAAAAACCTTCTCCCAAACATCCTTTTTTCAACTGAAATTCTTGCAATCTACCAACACCAGTCCTAAAAGAGTCTAGAAAGCCCTCATGCACAGATGACCCACCACCAGAAACCCCAGCTAAGGTAGAAATAAGTGGTGGATCTGAACCACATTGGTGCTGAAACCATGGAGCATCTCCACTCACAGTGTAAGTGGCTACAGCTCCTCCAAGGACAGCCAAGGACACCAAGGACTCACTGTCACTCTGGAGGAGGCCCATGCTGAACCTGGCCAGCTCACAGCCTCTGCTTAGTGTTTTGGTCACTACATGGAACTTGTTTTGTTGGAAAATGGAAGTGTCGAGCACTTACTGGATTCGGCGTTTTCACAAGTTTCCATTTCTGCTGTTTCCTCCTCCTCCTGCTCATCAGTGTCTCCTGACTCATCACTCTCTTCTATCCACTTTCCTGGCATCAGCCCTGCTGAGTCATAGGAGTTGCAGAGTGGCCCCACGATGTGGGTGATGAAGGACTCCTGCAGGTGTGCCAGCTGGGGAGCAGAGCGGTCCATGAAAGGGCTGATGGGCAGCCCCAGGCTGGCCTCTTCATCACCCTGCAGATGAAAAAGAGCTGTCATTCCTCACAGATAGATGAAACAAAACCACGCCACAAAAAGGAGCAAAGCATATCCAGCCAATTAAAAATGCTGAAAGGACATCTGTTGTATTTGAGGGGCACCCCATGGCAGGAAGGAATGATGACTCTGGCCCCATGTTCTCAGAAGGCTAATTTATTATGTTATGATACTATATTATACTAAAGAATACTATACTAAGCCATAGTAAAGAATACAGAAAGGATACTTACAAAAGATAATAAAAAAGATAAAATAATGAAGATAATAATGAAAGTTCGTGACTCCTTCCAGAGCCCTGACACAGCTTGACCCTGTTTGGCCACTGAGTCAAAACAATTCACATGAAACCAATGAAACAATCACCTGTGGGTAAACAATCTCCAAACACATTCCTAAGGAGCAAAAGACAGGAGAAGCAAATCAGATAATTATTGTTTTCCTTTTTCTCTGAGGCTTCTCAGCTTCCAGGAGAAAAATCCTGGGCAAAGGGATTTTTCCAGAAAATGGGAATGCCACACCAGCCTGGCACTTCCATCGTGACAGTGCCATCGTGTCAAATGGGCACAGTCACAGCTCTTTTCCTGTAGGAGCTGATCCCAACCCACTATCAAAAATGTGAATTTAACAAGGATGAATTTAACAATGACTCTGCAGGAGGATGCCCCTAGCCCTGAACTTTACACTGTGTGAAAACTTGAAAATTGCTATTTCATTTCTTTCTTCACATTATTTTTAAAAAATCCCTTCTGACAGTGTGATTGTTAGTTCAGATCAACCTTGTTTACAGGGAATAAGACAACTTCTACAAGACAGGGCTATCTCACCAGACTAGCTTTGTTATTGATTTCATCCTTATTAAAAGTAACCTGGAAATGTCCTTTTGGCTCTGGGTCATAAATATTTGTTTCCTGTGACTATTAGAATGATTCCAATTAAAGCAATGTATGGCATTCATTTGCTCAAAACCAGTAAATCTTTCCCACAAAGCCTTTTTGGGGGAGAGAGGGAGGCATGAGGTTTTTTCTGTCTCTTCTCATGATGTTAAATAAAGTAAAGCTTCATTGCAGAGTCAAATCTAATATACTCAATTCCCTATCACAGCAAAGCTTCTGGTGATATCAGTGAGTTCTCAGCTGAGCAGACATGACCAGACCAGATGCCATCTCCCCCCACAAAAATACCTCCAAAAAATCTAACCCTCAAAAATACCCCCCCAAAAATCTAACCTCCCGAATCAAGCCTGATATATAACTGATTTCTGTAATACAATACAGAGTTCTACATTATGGGATACCTGTTAGATTTTAGAGATGCATTTTCAGTTTCCATTATGTTTGCTTATATTTATCTCCTTGTAATGTAAATTTTTCAAAAGTAATGGTCTTCACCTATCTGTATCTGTATTTGGTGAAGGCCAAAAAATGAGAGCTAAATTTTGGAGTATGTACAGCAAATATCTCATTTCCTTGTGTTTTATTTACTTTATTTTATAATAACCAACCCTGAAATGTTATGTGCTATCATTAAAAACAAAATATTTGTGTTGACAAAACACTGAAACATGCCATCCATTCTTGAAATAGCAAGCATATTAAGAAGAGGTGACAGTTTGCTCTTCTTTACAGAAACATGTCTGAGATTTCCTAGCTGTGAACTGGGAGAAATGCTGACTGTGGAAATGTTTACAAATTCTTCTTTATTTTTCTGTTAAACCATTATTTATTATGAGAAACATCTTGCAGTGTGGGTTTTTTAAATTCTAATATGTCTGTCTTCAAATAATTCTACTGGACATGTGAAGAGAAGGAAACATCCTGCAACAATATGACACAGGATTTTGAATATTTTTCTACAACACATTTTTAAGAAGCAGTTTTTATTTATATGGGAGTGAAATTCTTCAAAGGAATTGGTGTTTATTGTAAAAAAGATACTTCATTATTTTCACAGCATAGGTTGAATTCACATATGTGTGCTTTTTGATAATACCTCCAGGGAAATTCAAACTTCCCATAAAATTCTCCTTTTTAGAAATGAGAATATGAAGACTTTTCCAGTTGCAGAAAAAAATCTAATGCTCAAAATCACGTGAACAGGGTTTGATACACCTCTTGTAGCATATTAAAGTAAAGAAAAATAGATTTTAATAGAGATAAAAGTAACTGAGAATCTAGCTTATCCTCCTTAATGCCAAAACCAAATCCAAGAGAATGTTCTCTGTTCTGGATCTCATTTCTAAATGAAGGAAAATAACACAAGCTCATACTGTGAAACAGGTAACACAATATCTTCCCACATCTGTATCCTCACAAGCTTGATTCAAGGCTTTGCTGATGTTAATATATTGGGGCACTTCACTCTGATACAGCTTTTATTGGAAAAAAGGAAAGTTATATCCTACATCTGATTGACTGCTTCTGTCTGCATGCACTAGTCACCCACACAAGCTATGATCATCACCAGAACTGTGAAGCACATTGTTGGGACAGTGGTAATGAAGAAGAAAAGCATTTCCTGAAAGAAAATTCGGGGCATGAAGTTTGTTTTGGGACACACTCTCTTTGTTTAAGAAAAAAAAAGAAAACAAAAATGGAACCAGCAATATTCATACTATAGGTAAGGTTCATTGTACTTTCTTTTTCTTGGGAGATTTGAAAGGAATGAAGAAGCTTCAGTTCAATGCCTGAATTATGTCCCTTTCCCCGTCTCCTTACATTCTCCAGAAGGCAGTAGCAAATCCTGGTTGGAAATTTTTTTTTTTTTCCAAACTGTAAGTGCAGTAAATTTAAGGAAAGCTGAAAAAGCTCTAAAAAGGATTAGTCTGTGACTCCAAGTTACTGCACAGTCCCCCTGAGAAGTCTGTGGGTTGACCTGTTCAATGATTGAGCCTGTTTGTCTTGTCTGGAAAAGAAAGGATATGGAGTTTAATCTGAGAAGAACATTCAAAATGTTCCCACTCAGGAAACAGAGGAACAGTGTGGGAACAGCCCTGACCCTTGCACTCAGCAGGGCTAAATAGGTTGAAATGAGAAAATTAGGTTCAATTAAGGGCTCCTTTACACCTAGAATGAGAGGAGCCATGCCTGGCTGTATTCCCAGGGTTTCTACATCAATCTGTGCCTGTCCTCCTTCCTTGTGCCACCAGCATGCCCTGCACAATGAGTGCAGCTGTACTGACCAACCTCTGAGAGCTGCAAGGGCTGTCTTAAAACTGAAATATGGCTCTGGGAGCAGCTGTGGGTGGCCTGTGATGAGCTGAAAGCCAGTGCTGCAGTCCTGCTCAGCACATAAAGGTTCTGGTTGTGTGAACAGAGGTGTGGCCTGCAGAGAAGCTGAAACAATCCCACTGCTCTGTTTAGACCATCAGAACAAGGACATTGAGAGACTACATGTCAAAAAAAGTGTGAGACTGCAGAGGAGAGCCATGAGAACCAGCTAAAAGAACACAGAAGGAAAGGTGAAAACATGGTTTGCACTAAAGAAGAGGGAAATGACAGCCATGGTGGAAAGGGAAAAAACAGGAGAAAAAGAACAGGAAAAAAAAGAGGAAAAACAGGAAAGAAACAACAGGAAAAAGAAAGAGGAAAAGAACACTTGTTCAACCATGCCAGTGCTTGTCCACAGTGCCAGACTTGAACAGTCCAGCCTACAGAGATGCCATCACCAGAGGTCTCTGAGGACACATCAGAAACTTCAGTGACAAATGGACTTTCACTTGTCTGGCAAAAAAATGGATTAATGTGACTCCAGCCAACATCTTCACCCCTACTCTCTGTGATTTTTCACTGGCCAGCAGCAGTGCCATGCCCCAGAACACAGGCAGGCAGCTCTGGAATGCCTTTACCTGCTCATAGAACTCATTGACGATGCCCTCTGTCCACTGCAGGTGCAGGTCCTTGCACTTGGCAGGCCCGTTGATGTCAGCCAGCTTGATGCACATCTGGCACACCAGCAGGCGGTCGTTCTCGTTGGTCCAGTCAATGCCAACATCATCGTTCACCTGGACACAGGGAAAGGGAAACAGGATGGTGATGTGAGGCAGAAGAGGAAAATCTGATCTGGGGTATTGCAAAATATATTTAGCTGTTCAACAAAATCACTAGCATAAGCAGGTGAGCTAAGACCAGGCTGGAATTAACAATATGGAAAGGGAAAAAGAAGTGAAAAGCAATATAATATATTATTATATACATATATTATTTATCATATATAAATATATTACAATAGAGCAGCCAAAAGGACATTCAGAGGAAACAGAAATCCTTCTTGCTGGATGCTCCCAAGGCCCACAGTTTTTTCTGACCATGCCCCAGAAACCCAAACTGATCTCACCTTGGCGTTGAACTTGGCCACGAAATCAAAGTGCTTCTTCAGGTCAGTAGCCAGGATGGCCTCGATGACGAGGAAGCGGAAATGCTTGAACTCCACGTGGTCCAGGTTGACCAGGAAGTTGTACTCTGGCCTGGACATGAAGAGGTTCCAGGCAGCAGCAGCGTGGTGGTTCTCCAGCACGGAGCGGTCGTTGTACAGCACCGCCTGTGGAAGCAGCACAAGGGGCAGCTGAGGAACATCTCAGCAAAATCATCTTAGGAAAACCATCTACACAAAACCATCTTAACAAAATCATCTTTGCAAAACCATCTCAGCAGAACCATCTACATAAAAACCATCTCAGCAAAACCAACTTAGCAAAACCATCTTGGCAAAATCATCTCAGCAAAACCCTCTCAGCAAAATCACAGCAATGGATCATCCTGATTCAGGCCACAGGCTGATGGCTAATAAAACATAGGTGTGTGTGTCCCTGATTGTCAGAATGAACCTCACTTAATGAATTACTGCTCTTTGCTAATTGCACCAGGCAGTGGTGTCCATGTAGGACTGATTCCAAACACACAAACAGGTGAAATTCCAGTTTGCAACCCAAAAACACATAGCCTGACAGATATCTCAGGGCTAAAATCCAAAATGGGTCAAATCTTAATCAAAATAAGATGCTGAACTCTCATAGGGATGGTAATTCCATTCAGAAAATAACAAGAAAATTATTTTTTCCTATTAATTTAATTTTAAACTACAGCAAATACAAAAAGGCTAATCATCTAACTTCCTTTTCTGATTTTTAAAAGCACAGAGCTATAGCACTTGTTTCTTACAATTAGATTTAAAGATAATAAGTATCTTCTCCCAGTCTATTTACCTGGCCAAAGTATCAAACGTTTTGATCACAGAAATGCATTGCAAGGATGAGAAGCATTACTATCAATTCACAGACACAAAGTGATACCAGAGTGAGTTCAGGTGACTTGCTCTTGGTGACAGAGGAATTTTGGTTGCAAGCTGGGGAGTAAATCCAGAATTTCTGCATCCCTGCCTGACCCGCTACCATTAAAATATATATATATATTTTAAAATTTCCTCATCAATAGAAGTATTTTTCAGCACAGTGTGCTGAAGCCAGGCAGGTCAGCTATGCAAAGCAAGGAAAGATGATCTCATAATTAAGCCAATAAAGAGTGATTCAGAATTGCTGAATTCAACTCTCAGGACTGGCAGTAACTTCTGTGTAACCTTAAGCAAGCCTGAATTCTACATTTATAACACTGAGATTATTTTCCACTCCCTGCTTCCAAATACTTTCATACAAAGACTGAAGCTGCTCATATTCCATAGAAGCAACAGAAAAATGTGTTCTGATCATGCACAATTAACTTGCAAAGCACAGTCAGCTACACAACTGGGATGTTTTATTTTATTTAATCTTTCTGTGCATTACTTGTTAGAACAATTCTTCCATTCTTCCACAGTCACAGGTTCTCTTTCAGTCGGCAGAGCTTTACCTTCTTCACTGGCACAGTTTATCAGTACCTTTCTCAACACCTCTGCTAACTGAGGGTGTGTAAGACTCTTACCAGCAATCCCCAAGTGAAATGATTATTTCTGTCACTTGGACAAGCTGTTTCAAAATATTTGGCAGCCTTGTGCTTAATGGAAGCCACAGGCACCACCAGCAAGGAAAAGCTGTCATGGAGCCCTTCCAAACTGCACAGCAACACTGCCTGAGGGTTATTTACCTGAGGAGCACTGGTTGCTACCAGGAAGGCATTGGTCCTTCCTGGGTGATCATAGTCGTGCATGGCTGCGGCCACATACAGAGCCATCAGCTCCAGGGCAGGGATGTTGCCAGCCAGGCACCCGTAGCTGTCATCTGTAGGTGTGTATGTCTTGGAAAACACGTATCCCATGTGGCCGTGGGTGATCCCACTGTCAGAATCTGAGCAGAAAGAAAGAAATGGAAACAGTGAAAAATCCAGGGCCACTCTTTCAGTGAGAGAAGCAATAAAGCAGGGAGAGAAGGAGTGAATTTACAGTAAGGATAAACTCAGCCTGACCTCAGTGCTTTCAGCGCCTCTGATCCAATATAATAAGGCAAACAATTGGAAAGGAACAAATTCTGATCCCACCTGGGGATCTTCCACCCCTCCAGCAAAATCTGTTCTTCAACTATGTAAGTTACAAGCAGTGAGACATGGATTGACAGCCATGCTGGAGCTTTGTGGGGAAACTTGATCTTCCCACTCCTTCCTCTAATTTCTTTCATCATGTAGACAAGTCCATGAGACACTGACAGTCCTTAAAGCAATGGACTAGAATTTAATAATTAAATTACAGTGCATGTTTTCCAATACAAATATCTAGACTTGGTATCTTTGCTGATAATCCTCTTATCATCCTCTTTTTGAAGCATCTTGAGCACACCTGTCAGAGACAGATACTGAGATGCTTTGCTAATTTAATCTCAACGACCTTGAATGGATCCTGCATGCAGCTGAACAATGTCTTTCAAATAACAAGCATCAAAAAGCCCCAGAACTCAACTCCTTTCATTCCACCTCACCTACAAAGTCACTGAAATCCCCTGCTAATAAATTTTCCCAGGAATAAAACCCTTTACCACCACACAAAATAAAAACAAGCAAAAAACAAGCAAAAAACCAAACAAAAAAACAACAACAACAACAAAAAACCCAAAAAATATACCATACTGAACATGGAGAAATTAATATAAAAATGCAAGAAGAACAGCTTCCTGTAGTAAGCATTCATAAAACAGAAGAAGAGTGGTCTTGTAAAGCAATTGCCAGATGGCAACAAGTCTTTTATTTAGAGATAGTGAGGAAAAGCAAAGAACATTTCATGACAGCCCAGCAGTGGCAAGTGCAAAGCACTGCCTGCATGCCCCAGAAATTGTAGAATAGCAAAACAACGAAGGGTTTAAGGATTTAATGAAGGGTTTAAGAATTTAAGTCTACAGTGCCTCTGATATAGCCCTGAAATGCACTAACAATACAGTTTTCCTAGGAAAAAACCTTTTGCAAAAACAAAAATCTTTTGATAAGATCAAAGATCTGTCATTACAGGTGACCACAAAGGCTTGCATTCACACATCATTAAATGTCAAGTATTAAGTTTTGGAGGAACAATTCCATTCCCTTCAAAGTTACACAAACACACCTGAACACCTTCAACACTCATTGTGCTACTGAACTTTAAGATTGTGCTACAAATTTCAAAAAATTCTGCATGCAATCCTGCAATCCCCAGTTGTTGCCTTTCTGACAGCAAATTTCACGAGAGAAACTTGAGGATGATGACATTTAAAGGTACCTGAATCACTGGCCGAGCCGTGGTCATTGATGACAGTGGGCAGTCCCGGGATGGGCTGGGTTGTGAGGTACCACACGGCGTGCAGCACATCCGTGGCATGGATTCGGTTGTGATCTGCGATGGGGAGAAAACCAGGCAGCTGTGACACACCAGGCGCTGCCGACAGAGGGCTGCCAGCACCATCTAGTGGGTACCGTGCGCCAAAATCCAGCAGAGACAAAACCAACATTAGCACGAGCAGCAGAGCTGTTTCTGCCTTTTTCACAGAAATGAAAAAAGGAAGACAATTTGATCTTGTATTGAAAAGATATTCTTCTTTAGTAAAACAAAACAACCCCAAAAAATCACTTAAGAAAAAAACAAGGAAATGGAGTGCTACGTTCACAAAAATCCCAGAGACTCTATGAATAGTTAAATGTTTCAAACAGAAAGGAATGGCTTCAGCAGAACAGGCTGTGGGACTTCCATCTCTGACCTCCTCAGGCTGTGATCTGCTGCTTTTGATCCCTGATCCAGATCAAACACAAGGAAAGGATCAAAACTGGGGCTCTCACTTTCCCAGAACAGACTCCAAACCACCTGCCTGAAGGCATTTTGAGGTATTTTTCCTTAAATCCTTCCTACTGTTTGAGGTAGCTTTCCTTAAATCCTTCCCACTGCTCCAATTGGTATTTAACATTTGACAGAGAGACTACATGACTTATAATGATTTCTCCCACATTTTTCTGTGAGTCTAGAGAAAACAGGGTGTTCTGTGTTCCTCAGTGTTGGGTTTATCTGCCACTAAAATGGGTAATAACTCTTTCCTCTTGGGAAAACAGGAGTCTTTTGCAGCTGAGGCACTTTGATAAATTTAATTTGAATTAGTAAATACTTTGGGGATGACTGAAAACAGGTTTTTCAGGGAATAGATGTTTCCCACTGAAAAATATCAGCTAACCTGTAGGAACAGAAAATTCATGTTCAGTAACAGTTCACTCATGTTTTGGGCATATTTTTTCTGCTTATAAAGCTCATCTCCTTTGGTAGCATAGCACTGCTACTGTGTAAAAGTCCAAATTGCCTTTAGGGGGTTAAATGTTTCAAGAACCTCCAACTGGAGCACTGGGGTACATTTGCATTATCAGGAAACAGTTTTTACTAACAGCAGCTTTATATGATTTCTGGCTTTCTGGCAGATTTTGCCATGAATTATGAAACAATGTAAAGATGAAATACAAAGTAAAAAAGATGACAGGCTGTGGTTCAGCACCAGCCTCTGCCTAGCCATCCACTTGGCAATGATGCACTGGAAGAGAAAAAAGAAGCTTTATAATGCAAGAAGAAAGGCTTCAACACAAAATCTCCAAACCTTGAGGGAATCATCATAATGTGCCAGGAATTTTTACTTACAAGGTATCTCTCGGTATCCACACTCCAAGGCATGAAAGTAGTTCATAAATTCCCTCACTGGTATTTTAAAGGTTTCAAACAGCCCCATGTCATCGAAAAGCCTGTATGATACCTGAAAGAAAAAAAGCAACAACAAAAAAAATCTATGTTGCTAAGTAGATGAGAAAAACTCTTCAAATTAGATCTAAAACTCCTTCAGTTGAATTACCCCATAAAAAGTGTTTAGTGTGACTGAAGATATTACTGAATTTTATGGCCTCTTATGAAGCAACAGCTTAGTTCTGAGAGCTTGGCTTTGTTTCTGAAATGAGACTGAATTTATGCTCCTCTCTGAACCCTTTCATGCACATTTTTCACTGCCACATTGACTGGGCTTGCCACTCCAGCTTGCACAGATGCTTTCATGGCTCCTGACTGGTTTGGGGTCTTTTCATATGTCTGAATCAATTTAACATTCCACAAAGAAGGAACAGATATCTCAAGCAGCTTCAAAGATGCTAAGCCAGCATTTGCCTTCTAAACTGAATGCTTCCCTGCAGGCATGTGTCAACTCTGCTTTGTTCCATCTCATAAATTTAACCTAGCATGGCAAACATAGTTAATTCAGCTTTTTAATTTACTTTTTTTTTTTAATGGGTTAGTCCATTTGATAGCAAAATACTGAGAATAAATCATTAGAGCTTTTGTTTACCTTTGTTAATAATATCCCAGGATTTAAAAATCAAACCAGGGAAAAAATAGTGCTTTTGGCAGAAAAAAAAATATTTTAGTTTCCTGATTTCTGAAAATATTTTCATTAGCAACATCTGAGTAGGTGGGGGTAATAAGGATCTCTGTTTTGTGAACAAGGTAGAACTTGCTATATTCTGCTTTTAGGGAGAGGGAGTTATAAACAGCTGTTACAGAAAATGTTGAATTTTCATCACAAATATTAAAGCTTCTCTATTTTATTTCTCAAGTCTCATTCTGTGGAACTGTGAAGTGGAGAACATGTTGAGAACCTGTGCAAAAACCACATTTTGGGAAGTAGAGTGAGGAGCTTTAGTGCAATTTGAGGGAAGCACAGAGGACTTGTGTGCAGAGCTACAGAAGCCCATTCAGCTTGGAGAAGTGCTTAAAGCCTACAGAGAGACCCAGGTAAAACCAGAACAAATTCTGGCTCATCCAAACTGTTCTTTATGCCATTAAAAGACAGTTCTGGTTCTCCTTATGTTTCATTCATGATTCCATTATCATTCCATGCTATTAGAAAGATGAGCAGTATGATCTAGGAGAGCATTTCAATGCCAAACTCACTGTCCAGTGCAAAAGTGCCTCAATGAGCACCACTGAGTTTATCCAATAAATATATCCAATATCCACAGCTTGCTATTTCTCTAAAATGAACCTAGAGACTCGGCAGGCTGGTCAAACTCAGATGATGCTTGCCAAGCTGCAGAACACAAAAAAGCAGAGCAGAGAATAAATCTGAATTCTGCCACGGTTCTCCTTGTTGACCACCAGATAATTGAATGTAGCTGAATAATAGGTAACCACCAAGGGACTGTGGTTTGATCCAGCATTCTCTGGAGCTTGTTACACTGAAATCTGCCTGACACACTGACCTCTGTGTTTCTGCGGGGCTGATAATTGTACCACATTGTACCAATTAACTTTATCTCTCCTTTCCAGCACTCATCACTACATAATGCCTTGTAAAGTGATCCGACTGATTCTCTGAGGCTTTTTTCCCCTTTCATCCCTAAATAATAATAAAAATAATTACTTGCTTTTCCTGTTTAATAATCTTCAATAATTTTATAAGAAAAAATGGCTAATTTGTCAGTGTGCCAGGAAAAGGGGCATAACTGAGTAGAAAGTTCAGCCAAGAAAGTGTTTATGGAGGTGACACCAGTCATGCTGGGTAGGCACAGGCTGTGTCAGTAACTGAATTAAAGCTCCAGGAAGGAATAAAAACCTGAGAGCTGAAAGAAAGACTAGTAAGCTCTCCCAGCTCAAAGCAAATCTTCCCTACATAATATTATATTAATTTTCTCTCGAAGCTCTGATTCTTTAAAAATGAAGAAATATAGTAAGAATTCTTTCTACCCCCACTTCCTCAAACCTTGCTTTCTTTCCCAGCCTGAAATCTGAAGCCTTTTATTTCTGGGATCTTATACTGAAATCTTCAGTATAAAAGAGGACCAAAACTCTCTATATCTTTCATCCACTGAATGTATTTACTGTTTAGCCCTCCCTTGCTAAATCCCATGAGAAATCCTTTCCCAAAGAACTCAGTAAGGGCTGGAAGCATCTCAGGAGAATATTCAGAAGAGCAGAGAGCAAAAAGCAAAATAGGTGCATGATTTTTATCTTTCACATTTTTAAATTTAAAAATAAAGACATTCAAAAATAAGGAATATAATGAGACAGAGTTCATGTTGCCAGCTTTGAATTAGGGGTCAGGGCTCATCAGCTTGTAAGGACAATGCCTTTAACATGTTTGTGTCTAAATCTGCCAACATTTAGACCCTGCAGACAAGGTGCACCTCTCACCTGACTCAGAATCCGACCACATTTCTTCCCAATTTTTTCCACCAAATCAAAGATTGGGAAGTTCCAACTATTTAGCTGCTCCATCAGGGGATCCAAGTTGTCCATAACCAGAGGCTCAGGAGCCAGTACAGGCTTGTCCTGTGCCAGAAATCAGAATAAAAAGGATTGTTAGTTCAGTGAAGCATCTCAAGCAAAAATTGATGCTCTTAAAAGCTAAAGTCACGTTAGCATCATGTGTAAGTCTGTAGTACTTCACTCAGCTCAGATAGATGTCCTCATTTCTTGCAGCCCTGCAGCTACTCACTCTCCTTTGTAACGTGTTTCACTTGAATGGATGGGAAATTCTGTTTATGAAACAGCAGTGCCTGCACTTAGTACTGAGACTCATTCATTCACTCCTGGGAATCATTCATTCATTTCCAAGGGAGGCTGCCTTCATTGTGAAATTCACTGTGGCACAGAGAGAAAAGCTCCCAGCTTCTGCATCAGGACCCATTCACTACACTCTGGCATGGCTAACAGAGCTCAGTCCAAGTGAAGATTTGTAGTCCTTAAACTGAAACCTATCTGTCTTTCAAGGTCTGGAAATAAAAGTTGTGTTGTGCCCCTCCTTTCACATTTCCCCCTGTATGCTCCCTGGAATTTCATTTTCCCTAGAAACTGGAGATGAGGAAATGTTAGAACTTTTCAAGCAAAATGCCTGCTCTCAGCATGTCCAACTTTAGCAGATTACAATAAATTTTTCAAGAGCTCCTGCCAACTGCAGATTATTAATTCAGTTGTTCAACAGACTGCGGAAAACTTAACTAAACAGAGCTTTCCCTCTGCATCTCAACCAAGCTCACAGCTGAATGCTGAGAGACAATCATCACTTGTTCATCACACTGCCACATTTGTTCTTTAAGACAATAACACCCTGCAGCACCCTTAGACCACATTTTTCTGTGGGGATCTGGGTTTTTGGCTAGTTTAGTTTTCATTCTGTTTTTTTTTCCCCCTCAGTGCAGCATACACTCATTCTGTTGTGCTGGGGAAACTTAGAGGAGCTACCTCAGGTGGTGTCAAGGGATGCAGGATGATGGTCTCAGGTGTGTAGGACCTACAGCCAGATCCCTTCCGTGGCTGCTCCTTGGAGCAATCCGTGTCGTCGTCGTTCTGCACGATGTCACTGCTGTCGCTGTTGTTGGTCTCGTAGTCAGAGGTGGCTTGGGCAGGATCCTCTGCAAACACAAATCACAAAGCTTGTGCTGTGAACAGCAAGGGTTTCATGGAAGCCAGCCTGTGACCTTCTGAGGAGCAGCAACAGGAGCTCTGACTCACAATACATATGTGCTGCTTGGCTGGCTCTGAAGTCAGACAATCTGTCCAAGGGCATTAAAGATTTACCCTGCAGAGTGTAAAAAATGGCAGCAGGGAATGAAGAGAGAAAAAATTCTGAGGAATATTATTTAAGTAAATTGAGGGGAACAGTATCTCCTTCATAACTTAACTCCATAAGCATTTTGTACATAGGAAAAGGGAAGGTGCATTTGGACATGAAATTGTCAAAGACAATTTGTATGGACTCACCTGGGTGTGTTCTCCTTTTATGACCGACAAGCTCATTGCCCTTTTAGTGGATAATTACTTAATTCGAGGGAACAAGGTGTTTTTGAATTACCTGTTCTGTTCAGGGTGTGTGTAGTAGCATCATTTCTATTTAGTGTCCCATCACCAGCTTCTATTTGATTGTAGGGTCTGCCACAGCTGAAATACATCAACCAACACAGACAATATGAAGAACTACGTGCCTTAGACAGTCCTGTGTAAAAGGATTTCCCACTGGCAGTATGAGATTATGTCATACAGTCTAAGTCATGGTCCAGGACATGTTCTCCAGACAAAATCACAGGAGACTGCTAAAGTTTTATTGGATCTTGAGACAAAAATACAGAAAGACTTTGGATTAACTGCCCAACACCATTAAATTTGTGAATTGGTGTATTCAGCAGTAAACCTGAACCATGTGATTTCTTTAAATATTTTTTTTATTCTGCAAGTATATCAGCACAAAATAAACCCTCTAGTTCTATATCTACAGCTGCCCTATAAAGATGAATTAAAATTATGAAACTGTGCCAGAGTCTCATACAATCTTGCAGAATTCAGTTTGAACACAGTCATGATCTGGCTGCACTCTTCTTGCCTAAAATTTGAATATGTTCCTCTTAAGGAAGAAAATTATATTTTATCATTACTTCAGTGACAGCATACCAAGTACATAAGAACCAAGAGGGCAGAGTTTGCTTCATCATTTCCAGAACATAAATACATTTCGGGACAGACCACAATATCATGACCTTTTCAAATGACTGGCTCTTCCCTTCCATTAAAAAGCTTCATTCTTTGTGCATAGTTCCCTTTAAACCCTAATTACAACGTGACATTTTCTCTGGTTTAAGTCAGCATTTTGTGGAATATCTTATATACAACAGTCTTCACAAAGCAACTATTACAGAATTATTTGGATTGGTCAAATTTTGTACTAGAACCTTTGCACCATTTTAAGTTCAATATATAAAAATGGCTTAACTCCTGGGCCAGCTAGCTTTTGGCTGGGTCATCCAAACATATCCTGGAGCTGGGTATGCCCTGCAAACAGCATGAGTTCCTGAAAGACTTCCAGATTAAAATGCTCATCTGTATTCAATGATACTTGTAGTGCATAGCCAAGCAAATAAATCTTGCATCAGTCAGATTGATAAACAAGATGAAAAAGTTATTAATTTCATTACTATCTACAACAAGCTTACATTGATTATTTTCTGATATTTTAAATGCAATTCTTAGTTCCTTTTAATAGAAGGCTTCCAGAAATGAATTCCACTTGTGAAATAACAGTATTTTCCTGAAGCGATAATAAAGGCACAGCTTAATAAGGCTCCAGCACCTTTTTATTACCTGTGTAATATACTTTTAATTTTAAATGAACCTCTCCAAATCCCAATTCTGGTATACCTTTGGAAAACTTAAAAGCACTTAAGTTTCTATTTAGTAATCTAAATCCATCTCAAAAGCCTGTTTGGATCTGACTCCAAACTCCAGTGAGGATGACTCCCTTGAGCAAAGCTCGAGTCTCAATTTTGACTTTCTCACAGCCACTTCCTAGCCTTGCACACAGCACACTGAGACACATCCAAAATCATGTGACTGAAGGCAGAAACTAAAAACTATTTCCAAAGATAGTCAAACTTGATAACAGCCATGCTCTCTGCTGGCTGGCCACTCGTGCTATGGCCAAAAGTAACATCTGGAGACCAAAGCAACCTTGAAACTGCACTGGAACAGGCTTAGGAATACCAGTGCTTTCCACTGTTCTGAACTGGACACATATTGCGAACTCTAGTATTTGATTTAGCAACTGAATCCTTTCTGAGAAGACAAGCAGAACAACTCTCTTTTCCAGAAATGCTAATTTTGCAAAGCAGGTGTGGTCTGTGTTCCCTAAAGAAGGGGTACTTCAAAGTAAGAAATTAAACTGCGTTACTGGAGCTCTTAGCAGTAGAAAGAACTCATCTGCACTTGACTTCTGGAAAAAAAACATCCCTACAGTACCTAATCTGACTCTGCCTAGGGAAGACAGGACCCACCACTCCAGACAGAATGGGCTCCTGAGTGATTTTGAGAAGGCTCAAAATCAGGAGTCTTCAGGCACTTCTGGCCATAGCAGTCAGATCTTTCTATGCACATCAGGTGCCTGCTGTGCAACCCTTGGCCTGTGCCCCAAAGGTGACTGCTCATGCCAAGGGCATGGCTCCAGAAACACAAGCTGCAAACATGAAATCGAACTTTGGCATCTGCAGGTCCTTGACAAAGAATTTGTTTAGGAATCAGGCTGTCCACCTGACAGGAGCAATAAACATAGGAATAAACACAGCCAACAGTCTCCTACTTTAAAAGTATTT
This sequence comes from Zonotrichia leucophrys gambelii, assembly GCF_028769735.1. Taxonomy (NCBI): domain Eukaryota; kingdom Metazoa; phylum Chordata; class Aves; order Passeriformes; family Passerellidae; genus Zonotrichia; species Zonotrichia leucophrys. Next base: position 1,499,037 of record NC_088170.1, read on the forward strand.
TGTAGCATTGATCTACACATTTACTGAAGTACTATAAACCTGAAAAATCAATATAAACACTGCAATAAAACACAAAAAAACTTGTATGTGGGCCAACAGAACATGTTCATGAGAACAGCGTGAAATGATTGCAAGGCATGTCAAATGATCATCTTACCTGCTGCAGATGATGGAGGGGCTGATAACAGGGTCTGACAGGGTAGGTGCACTCTGAGTAGAAGTTAAGACCTTGTGTGGCTTTAGGCCCTGCTTGGTGTCAGTGTCTGTGGGCTCTGGAAATGACACAGAGGATGTTTTCCCAGTAGGACTCGTGGCAGGCGTCCCCTGAATCGGCGAATGGCACGGGGAGGTGAGAGGTGAAATATTTGGTGGGATACCTGGCCAAGGACAAGAGGAGTGTTATCAATTATCAGAAGTGGCAGATGCTTTTATTAGTTCACTGTGCAGAAATACTGTTCTTGAGATGCACCAGCATAGTCTCCAAAACCAAAATAGATAACAGAATTCCCTTCTCCATCCTGAGCCAAGCCCAGGGCTGTCACAGAGTAATGAACTCCATTGCTATCAGCCACTTTTACCTGCTGAAGATCTGGCCTGAAACACAAAGCATATTTCCCCTGGTGAGCAGGATGCACTGAGTGGACAGGCATGAAATGACAGAGGAGTTTGTGGCACCACTGTTGGTATCAACATGTGCTAGTGACAGAGACACAGCCCAAACAGGCAGCTCCCAGAGCCATCTGCAGCTCCTCTCTCACCATCTCTAAAAGCAGGATCACACACATTCCACAAAATTTGGATTTCTATAGGTTTGTAGATTAACAATAAAGCAAAAGAGCAATTTTTACTAGCCATTATATAAAATAATGCACTTCTGGGGCCATTTCTTAAAGATTTTGGCCTTGATCTTTAGTTTGAGTTGACTTTTCTATATCTGTTGCTCACTAAGGGAGAATTGCAACCATTTCAGCAGCACATGGTACTGTACACCTGAGCTAGAGCACAGGAACTGCCAATATCCACATGTGCAACGCCAGCAAGGCGTGGTTCTCTCGGTCCCTTACTCCACCTGAGCACCACTGCCAAGGTGAAATGCATCCAGTGTTCAATCAAAGTGTTGCTTTCTCTTGGAATCCACTTTACAATTCCTACTCTCAGACAAAACGAGACTCAAAGTGCAAACTTCATCTATCTCAAAAGGAAATGCATGGAAATTGAGTTAGCTCCTGTTCTGAAGTTTGCAGGAACTCAGCCCCAGTTAATTTACCACATCCATCTTCAAAGCCAAAGGATAGCAAGGCCTTAGGAACTTGAAGGAGTTTTATGTTTGAATTCTGCCTTCTATCTCTAAATGTATTCCAGACACAAAAATTATCTTAAAACAAGGCAATATGTTGATTTAAGTTTATGAAATATTAACCTTGCAAGATATACATGTACAGTTCCAGTGTCTTTTCCCTGATAGAAACTTACTGTGATAGGAGGCTAAAATATGATTTACTATTGACAATCCAAGAGTTTAAACAAAAGAAAAAAATCTGATAGTTACTGTGCTGTAATTTGGATATATCCAGCATCTCTGTTTTGATTAAGGGTATTTCTTCAGCAAATGTGGTATGTATTTAGTGTCTTAATTCAGTGATTGCAAGTAGGATATAATGCCAGTCTTGAGATCAGAACACTACAGCCTTCAGAGCAATTAAAGTGTTATCAGATGACCATGACACAGGGAAATGGCTTTAAAATACAGGAAACCTCTGTTTCACATTTATGAATTCATTGAGGTATCAGCTTTCCATCCACCAAAAATGTGTCTTTAAGAACATTTCACAGTCTATTAGTTGCACAGGGGATTGAGCTGGATTATTGTCCATCTTTGAGATATAGGTTACCAAGGAATATTCATAACTCATACAGGATGCAATACACATGGTCTTTCAACAATTTGAACCAAGTCCTGAGAATTTAAACAGTACTTCTCACAATAATGTCTCTAATCACAGCAAGCTTTCTCCTGCTGGCAGAGATCCGGTCTCTTGAAATATTTTTTGTTGTGTGTACTTTTGGGTTTTTTTTAAGAAAGTAATTTATCAGGGAAGGTAAACACAAATGAAATTACCAGAAAAAAGCAAAACTTTTTTTCAATAATCCAACATTCAGCCATTTCCTGGCAAAAGTGAGAGAAAATGTGTCTTGCTACAGCAAGGATTTTTTCACAATCAAGATAAGAGAAGTATAAAAATACAAAGAGAGTTATTTAAATACATCCATGCACTTAGGTCCTCCAGAACTACTTCAAATGTGCAGTGTTGAAGATATAAACAGATACAAACCAATGACTTCAATGTGATGCAAAACTACATATGAAAACACTTGAGTTTTTTCCAAAATAGGAAGACCTAGCAGTATTTTAAAATGTGATGATGAGATAGAAAAATGAAAACTATCTCTCACAAACAACTTTCCCTGCATGTACACATCGGGTTTGATGACCAATCAATACAGAACAACTTGTTAATAACCAATAAAGTGATTGGCAAGAAAGCTTTTGACCAATTGGAGTCACACATGAGGTCTGTAAAACTGAACAAAAAAGTGAATAAAGAGTGGGCTTTTTCCACCATGAAGAAAGCAGAGCCCATGTGATTTGCTGGCACGGTCAGGCCAGGCTGGCAGAGCTGGGGTGCCGCTCACCTTGGCGGCTCTGCCGTTTGGCATTCAGGTGGTTGGTGGAGGACACGGCGTAGGAGGTGGAGAAGGACCTGCTCTTGGTGATTGTCATCAGAATGGAGCTGTTCCACGAGTCAGAGCTGCCAAACCAGAGCACAAACAAGCAACATTTAACACAAGAAAAAGCCTCTTTAATGGCAGATCTTATCAAGTGAGGAGCTGCAAAAAGGAGTAGGTGATACTGAGATAGCTCAAAATCTGGTGAGGGAAATGACATCCGTGGGTTGGCTGAGGTGAGGTTTGTGAGGCACTCAGTACCACCTTCAGCAAAAATAGTTACAATGCAGCCAGTCTAAAGCTGGACTTCCCTCAGTGCTGACTCCTATTTGCTTTATTTATACAAAGATGCCTTCATTATATTGTTCTGACAGCACAAAGAGGTTCAAAAGTTGGCTTGAAATAAGTTAAATTTATGCTCTCTTTTAACACCTCCTTAAAAGAGCCAGAAGTGACACAAGTTCTCAGCAGAACTGGAAACCCAGTGTCCTCTGCTGCTGGCACCACAGCAGGCACACAACAACCCTTGGGGCACTCAGGAGCCTGGGGAGGACTGGACGCATCCTGTGTGGCTGTGCTTAGTGTGTGCCCCTTCATGCCCTAACCAGGTGAAATACCTGCTGAACTCCCCAAAAAATGCCCCTCTCCGACCCTGCAGACATCAGCGCAAGGGAATTTGCGCTGAAGGAATCTAAGTGCACGTATCCTTGTGTGTGGGGAGCAGTGTTAGTCCCCTGCAGCAGCATGGATTATGATTTTAGCCTTTGGGTGGTAATTGTATGCCAGAAGAGGCCAAAATCTTCTGCACAGCAAGAAAACTGTATTTATAATGAGTTTTCTGAATGACACCCATCAAATGTCAGCTTCTTGCAGGGATGCAGCACTGGCTCTTATCAAGCTGCGAGCTCTCTGGAGAGGCACACAGCTGCCAGGCAGCCCAGGCTCCACATTTCTCCTCACAGCCTCTCATCCAAGGGATGAAGTGACACTCAATGCTCAAGACAGACTTTTGACGTAGCACAGCTCCAGCTGAGCTTGAAAAAAATCAACTTGAAGGAAAAAAAATCATTCTCAAAGAAAAAAGCATGTGGTGCTGTGTTACCTCTGCAAACATGTTGTTTTGGACTATAAGTACTACCTACAAAAATACTTGCTGGCTGTCTTCATGGGCCCAAATTCTTAAAATCTGTGATGAAGTGAGGCGAAGAAAGAATACAGATGTTTAAAAAAAAAAGGTTTTGCTATGTTTTTTCATTGTCATGAACAATATAACACACTGGCCCACTGTACAATAAAATAACCCAAACCAAACCAAAAATCTCTGACACACATTCTTTGAGTTCCTACAGGCAAATCACCTGCTATAAAAGTGGGTGAGGGAAAGAATGTGGGAGTTCTATTATTTTTCCAGTATAATGTCTACCCAGTACAGTGACATGGGGTTGGAAGAATACAGAATTCTAATCCCAAACTGACAGTTATGGGGGATTTTTGCAAATATGTGACTACAGAAATCCAGAAGTCATGTCCCACATTGTGAGGAACAAGCTACATGTTTTGTAACTAGAGAATCTGCCACAGGGCAATTCCAGTGTCAGCCTCTCTCCTACTGTTCAACTTATGAAATGTTTCTTTCTCTGTGACCAGTGGAGTGCTTGAATTTGGTACAGGGGAAGTGGCAGATAACCAAGATATATTTTTTCTCTTCTGTTCAAAATTCTTCTCCTTGAAAGCAGATCTCTCTTGGTCTGCCAAAATTTTTAAAGCTAGACTTATAGGATTCATTTTCCCCCTTTCTGGAATACACATTGTTTCTCCTACTGTGAAAGAAGGAGTGCAAACAGTAGGCTGGGAGGCTTGACAGAGCTATAATTACACCACTGGCTATGACATTAAACATAGGAAGAATTGATAGCCTGCTTAGCTGGCTCCTCATGCAGAGTTATATAACAACCACAGGGAAGGACCAACAATAATATTTAATTGCTCTCCCTCTGATTCCCATCTTGGGACACTTACACACTACGTGAGACTGGGATCAACAGCATAAATCAAAGGCACCCCAGGAACCACAGGTCTGGGAGTGAAGAACATTTGCATTTGGTTACAGCTTCCTTATATTTACTTTTACTGAGGCAGATGGGACTTCTCACAAAGGGAACTTTGGCAAACCACGTGTTTTTCTTGCATGAGGCTTTCAGGGTACTCTGCAGGCTGCCTTGAGCACCTCCACACCCTGTGTGACAGCCTCATCCACGGGACACATTTAGGTATCCAAGGAAAGGCCAACATTAGAAGGAACCTGCTCTCTGGAGCTGCATTCCCCCAATCTATCCAACAGCCAACACTGGTGATGTTGGGCCTTCCAAGGTCCTATCCCTTTCCCCAAATTCTGAATTTCAGAAAAGCACATGAGTCTTCTGATGTCCCAGCTCTGAATTCTCTTCTTGAACAGAGTGCTTTTGTTCTGATCTTCCTTTCCCCAGTGTCTCCACACTCCTTTTTCATCCACCAGCCCCAAGGAGATGGCCCTTGCTGAGGTAGGGAGGGGACCTGAACTTCGTTCTCACAGGGTGGTACCACAACTGGCTGCTCTCCACCTTCCTTTGATGGCTCTGCTCCTCTCTGACCAGAACAGAAAAGTATTCACAGAGCCAGAAGGGAGGAAATCCTGTTGTAATGACATGGTGTGGAGGTAGTACAACTTTTATAGTTTTTTACAACACATTCCCCAAACAAGCTGGCTGCTGGCTATAAGCAGCTGAGCAGACACAACTCTCTCTCTATTCCATAGGAGAAATTCATAGGATTCGTGAGCTGGAATCGTGTGCTTCAGGATTCCAGCTCATGGATCAGACCCTGAGAAGAATGGGAGATGGAGAAGTGCTTTAGGAACTGGTTTAATGACAGGACCACATCAGTAGGTGTGTTCTTAGAAATTGCTGATGTAATTGTTGCAGTTTTTCTAGGCTGAGCAATAACCACCTAAGCAACCCCTACATCTCAAGAAAACTTTAACCAGATATCTTGCCTTTCTTCCAATTTTATTGGGTAGTTCTGCACTCCATTAACATAAATAGTTCTTTTTTAAAATTTATTTTTCTACCCAATAATATGAATAATTTTGGCATAACCTGACAAAAAATGGGAATGCTGCTTCTTTGTCAAATCCATTTAGAGAAACATGAAGAAGTAACTCTAACACAGTTCACAGCCAGCATTTTTGAATGCATTTTGCACACAGAACCAAAGAAATCCGCCCAAAGGGAAAGATAAAAGAGAGAGGAGGCCGTGTGTAACCTGGATGATGAAGATTCGTGAGGTTTGATGCTGGCACTGCGGTCCCTCCTGACTGGAGCTGGCTCCAGGGTGGGCAGTCCTGTGGCTGATGTGGTGGTGGTCCAGGTGGAGGACACTCGTCTCAGCAGTCCTGGAGGCAAACTCCTCCGTAAGCGCTGTGGGGAAACCAGGGCCCTTCAGTTGGTACAGCTGCAAAACCTCTGCACATGCACAAATAAACCACTTCCATTGGCTTCATTCTGCCTGACAACACCTTTAAATCTGGGCTCTCCCAGGGATTATTCATTTCAAACACAGCCAATGCTTTAAATGCTTCGACAGTCTGGACCATCCTCCCTATCTCAAATTTAAAAACAGGTATATATATATCTATATCTGTATATATGCACAGCCCCATAGCCACATATGTTCAACACCTGATGTGGCCAAAGGTACTTCAACAAGTTAGCAAGGCCATAAAAGTGTTGGAAGCATCTGTCATGAAAGGAAAGGCTGAGGGAGTTGGAATTGCTCAGTCTAAAGAAAACTCTCAGGGTAGATCGTACCAGTGTACACAAATACCTAAAGGGAGGGTGTAAAGGGTCTTTGCAGGGATGCCCAGTGACAGGACAAGAGGCAGTGGAGCAAGAACTGAAGTACAAAGAATTTAATTAAAATTTAGAAAAATATCTTTTTTTACTGTGAGGAGGACTGAACACAGAGAAGTTGCCTGAAGAAGCTGTGAAATCCACATTAATGGAGATACTCAAAACCCAACTGGATATCCTCCTGAGCAACCTGATCTAGGCTGAGCCTAGAGAAACTTTCTCCTCAATGAGCTGAGGGACAGGACTGGACTAGACAATCTCCAGATGCACTTTCAACCTCAACTACTCTGATTTAAACTGTCATGGATCCTCAGAATCAGAGATTCAAGACAAGAAAGTCTGTAAGAAAAATAAGGCGGGGGAGCTCCAACTTTTTTCCCTGCCCTATCTACTCAATCCACTGAAATAAAACTTTCATGCTCTGGGATATGATGTCTCAAAAAGCTTAGAGGAAGCATCACTGTTTACAGCAGATTTTTCTTAACCACCCCTGCATTTTTCTTTCACCTGTCTCCTCCATTTCTCCAAATAACAGGATTCACATGTTTTTTTCAAATTTTTGAAGGCAAAGATAATAAAGGATCTTTTTTGGAGCCAGATTTGCTGTTGCAGATCCTATAATTTTGTAAGCTGTTTCTCTTGTGAAGTTCTCATGAAGTGTTTATAGCTAAGAACTAAAATAAATATATCTGCAATGGAGAGCTTGGACTTTGCCAGAGGGTTAAGAAATATGAGATGGAAGACATCTGTGGTTCTGAAGCTCAAAGCTGCAGATAAATATGTTAACACATTATCTCCTTACACAAAATGCTCAGTGTCAGATGGTTAAGGTGAAGGTCCTATATCTGCTTTTAGACACTTTAAATAAAGACATGCAAACTATTTATTTTATGAACCGTGATATATTTAGGTCAATGAATTCTTCAATCTAATTAGTTCTCTGTAGCATTAACTAATTTCTTCATCCTTCATTTCTCTGCTCCTCATAGGGTATTATGCAACAGCAAACTTGTATCTGTTCCCTGTGTGTGTTCATGTGATAGCAGTGCTCTTCCACTTAACTCTTCCCCTCAGAGCCTGGGGTGCAGCCATTATAGATATGGTCACTAAAATAAACTGGGAAATGTGCTTAAAAACCTGTGAACATCCATTTTGTACATACAGCTGCTAAACAGGCAAATAGGGTGGCAATTATCATCACACTAAGCTGTAATAAAAGAATCACGAGCGTTGCAATTCAGATGCCTGGAAATGCTGGAATGAATGACTGGCTGTGCCATTTAAACTGTAAAAACATAAAAGCATTTGACTGTGCAATGTACTCTGCCTATATTTAATTTTACAAGGGAGGCTGCAGTACAAAAGCATTTTGGTTTAGTTTCAGAAATGAAATGTAAGCCTTGCAGGACAGCTAATTAGCAACAAACCTACAATTCACACTACTTCAAATCTGATGTGCTCTTTCTAGCTGTTCACTTGCTAAGTGTGGGTGGTTAACACTGGTTATTTCCTGCCTGATCCCTGAGCATTCATAAAGCCATTTTTCAAGGCAGTATTACATTTATATTTAGGGTTGTCATCTTTTTCTTCTCAAGACAACTTCCATGAGCTCACAGTATTTGTCATACTAATGATTGTGATATTTTTGTTAGTTTGTGGGGTACACAACAGTTTAGACTCGATCCAAACACCTGAAGGTCATCAATAGAAACTTTTTAATTGACTTCTGTAGAGGACACAGTTTCCGGCTACGTCAGGGAAGGTATAGGCTGGATATTAGGAAGAATTTTTTCACCAAAAGAATAATAAAGTACTGGAATGCTCTTCCCAGGGAGGTGTAGAATCACCATCTCTGGATGTGTTTAAAAAAAGGACTGGACATGGCACCTGGTGCTACAGTCTAGCTGAGGTGTTAGGGCATAGCTTGGACTCGATGATCTTAAAGGTCTCCTCCAACCTCATCATTGTGTGATTCTGTAGGTTTCACCTTTCTAATTAAGGGAAGGAAGAAGAAATGGCAGCTCACACAAAAATCCCAGTGACATCTGACAGCCCAATGACATCCCTTTTGGGGACAGGCTCCAGCACTCACCTTGGGAATTGCCAGTTTCTCTCCCTTCTCCGGACATTCCTCCGAGTCGGAGCAGGTGTAGTTCTCACTGAAGGACACCAAGGGATTCACCCTGGGCTTGTGGATGGCCTGGAAGGTCAGCTGTGTGTTGAGCAGGTTGCTCACTGTCCTCAGGGATGTGCAGACGTTGGGGGGCAGTGAAGGATCAGCCAGGAGATCTGTGATGAGCCCGTGGGCCTCTCCCATGACAGCGATGTCCACCGTGATGCTGGTGCCAGAAGACTAAAGCCGAGAGAAATAATACAGGTGAGAAAACAGCAGGGAACAACCTGCTGGGCACTGCCTCAAGCTGTGGTGAGCTCTTCACAGCTTCTGCTAAAGCATCTGCAGGTAGAAAAATAATAACATGAAATAATTCTTTAAATACAGAGAACAATGCTGAATAGATCGATCATCGGTCTACAAAGACTTTGGCATTCCATCATATCTGATTTCACAGCTTCCACCATCTGCAGCTGACTCAGCCCATCTGAATAAATTGTTCAGGCTCCCTGTGGAGACGTGGTCAATAGCCAGGGCCTATTTGCACAAACAGTTTTTTGGAGACATGGCTTGGGATGGGAGGATACTCTCCTGAGAGATGCCTGAGTATTAACTACAGAACAACTAATCTAGAAAAACTAAAGTTCAGTGCTTAGGCCCAGATAAATGAAATTAATCCCAAGCATATACTGGGATTTGTAAAATACCTCCGTGCAACTAAATTACAGTATTCTGGTATGGTAGCAACAACATTCTTCTCCAAGCAATTGCATATTGGGCAGCTATACCAAAACTGGAGTAAAAAAGTGGATTTGTTTAAACCTTAAAGTTGTCAAGTCTTTGAACTGACAGCTATAGAGTAGAATTGCAAAGGTCTGAGGATCTTCAAACTCTAACAAACAACAGTGAGACTTGGATGCACAGAAAATTAAAACACCTAAAAATGCAGAAGGCATATGGAATTTCAAAGCAGAAGTGACATTTCAGCCCCACTAGCTGGTGCACTAAAACCCTCCATAAATTCTGCATGGAGTTGCTGTTTCAAGGCACTCCAAGAGAGACCATTTTCCCTTTGTTGTGTCTCTGACACATAAGCTCAGTCCTGCTGCTCCTGTTTGGGGTGTAGCAGGTGTACGTGCAGTTTCCCAGAGAGACCATTGCAGCAGATTTTGTGCTAATTTGCTTTCATGTATTTCTTAGAAAAAGCTAAAATACATAGTTTGCTTAATGGGGAAGTTATGTCTGTGAAAAGAATGTGCAAGTTGCTTGGAGTGGCAAGCAAAGAGCGTGGAGAATTGGTCAGACTGAGAAGGAGAGTCATTAAAGCCCCAGCCAGGAATGACTCATGACAGCATTCATGGACCCCAAAACACAGAGTAACACAACTTGACACTGCTTCGTTCTCAGAAAAGCCTTTACAGGCAATAAAAAAGCATTTTTGAGGAAAATGATGTATTTGTTAAGTAAAGCTAAACCCCTTCCCTCTGTCTTCCCAGTTGCATAATGTGGACATCAGTCCCTTGGCAAACCGATGTTTCACTCCATGGATCCCTCCTCATGTCCTGCTTCTTGCTAAGACTGAGGTAAGCTGCAGGACCAGAAGATGGGCTTCCTCACTCACCATCCTCTCCTGCAGCCAGAGAACCAGCCAGCCTCTTCCCACATTTCTCTGCCATGCTATGAAATAACATAAACCAGAAACTGCTTAATCTACTGGAGTGTCATTTTATCCTACTGAAAAAAAAAAATTAATGCCTGAATTTAACTTAATGGCTTTTTCATTGCTTAACATCTCAGGAGTGCATGCAGAAGATTCTGGCAGATGCTAAAGAAAATCCTTAAATTAAAGAACAAGGCTTGAGATGGGAGTAATTAATTATCTAAACCTCAGCCATGGCAAATGGACCAAAGGGGAATGAGGCAGAATACATCACTCAAAATGCGATAGAAGCCTCATATTTTCAGCAAAACTGTGTCATCCACTGCTTGAAATTCTATTAAGCCTGGAGTAGTTGACAATCAGAGGCAGAGATTAATACTTCTATGAAGTAAACAAGTCTGACTCAGTGGGATATAAGCAGAGGTTCTGAGCAGCAGTACTGATATTTTGCAAAGCAAAACAGCCAGCATTGTTCTCCATGATTAGTACCAAGGGGGGAGAGGGAGAGCCCTTCTCCATGGATTTCTGCCTCCAGCTCCCTGTGCTGCCATTTGCGTTGGTGACCCCTGCCTTAATTCTAAGACCCAGACAAAAAGTAGGAATGGTTCATCTATCTCAGGGTCAATTTACAGCACCATCAGACTAGTCTGACTAGGTAAAATTACAGCCATTTAAATTATGTTTTTCTAAAAAATATTACAAATTGAATGCATGAGAACATTTTAAAACATTTTACTTTTCAGAGTCTGTGCTAAAAAACAGTAGAGAGCTGCATATGCTTTGCAGACCATTACTCAGAAAATAGATGACAATGTGTTTCCCTATAGGGCAAGGAAACTTGGAATTTAGTGTAAATCACTGTGGTGATGTGAAAGCAAGAGAGGAAACTGCTGAAAATTTGAGATTAATGTAATCACATACATGCATATGTATTGTATATATGCACATGCACACAGACAGATATGCAGGTAGTCTTCTTTTAGGGTAAAAGCGCAGACAAAATCCTTGCTCAGTCTTTTTAAGTTGTTTTTTACTAAGTGCATAGCCTCTGCATGAACTGATTTGGATTCTTTGGATTTGGATTCTTTCCAAAGCATTTTACTCATTGAAGCTCCAAGGCCGGATAGTCGGGAATTGTGGCATGAACATTTGCAAACAATAACAAACAACTAATTTGATAAAACAAAACAAAACAACGAGGAGTTAAGATAAGGTGGACTTAATCTCACAATGGTCAGTGTTCATTTGCTCATCTATGCCAATAATTGTGAATGCAGCTCCCTCCCATGACTTTTGGATAAGACTGGCTTGCTGTTCATTTGGTGACTTCATTCCAGCCCTGATTTCAGCAATGTCATGCAGTGACTAAAACTGAAATGCTCTGGGGCATGAGAATGAGAAAGCAAACAGGCTGGGAACAAAAGCAAAACTAAACAGGCTAATTTTTAACTAAGATAAGAAGAAAAAATAATTCCTTACAATGCTGAAAAACAGCTGGTTTAGGCCACATTGCCATCTGGAATTCCTAAGTGGGCCCAAATACACTTGCTGCATGTTTTGAGGCTTCCTTTTATGTACAGAAATTTAAAAAAACAAACAAACCTAAAACACACTGCTGCATGTGCAGGACCAAACCACAAAAGTAGCATGTCCCAGTATCACACAGATGATTTTTGTCAAGGCAGGAAACAACTCTAAGGAACACTTATATTCAAAATGAAAACAGTATCCTGGAAAATTTTAATAACTTAGAATTTTTAGTTTTAAATTATTTTAGAGTTTGCAACATGACTAGAAAAGTTCTCAAAATTTGCATAACCTTCACTGGGCTTTTCTATTATAGTCCACAAAATCCCCTTTTTTTTTCTTCTGTTAAATTATATTATGCACAAAACTCTAAGAATAGCTTTTTACTCAATAGGAGGAAAAAGCAGACAAAACTGTGCAGGAAAAATGAATTTTGGAAAATAGAAATAACAAGTTCCTTGAGCCATAAGACCAGATACATAAATTTAGGTATGAACTATTTGTGTTGGCTCACCTGGGGAGCACATTTGGCATCCATACATTCAACAGATGCCTTACCACAAAGAAAAGTCCTCCCCCTCCCCATTCATGTTTTGCATATGATTCTCATCCAGCTTGACTAAAAACCACCACTCTCTCTATCCTACAAAGGGGATGATTATCATGACAACACAAAACCAGTCGAAACTTATGCAAAGGAAAATAAAAAACAACAAACTAATTATCAAACACAAACCACAATTCATTTCACACAGCCTCATGTTAGGGAGAAATAAAATCTTCATTTGCTGTGGCTTGTACAAGGAAAAGCAATGAAGGCAGAGATGCTGGCCTTTCACCACGTTGCACTCAAGAGCACTCTGTAAGCAAAAGAATGGGGGAGGCAAAGAGGAAAAAAAAGCAAAGGAAAGCAGCATCCAGCCTATCTTCAATCTTCACACAATTACCAGCAGCTATAAATCACTATTTGATATGGTTTCCAAGTCACATCATAAATGTTCAGGCCAAGCTGTCTGGAAACAAAATTAAAAGCAAATATAATTCTCCATTATTTTAATGTCCACAGAGCAATTTGAAGGATAAACATCAATTGGCTTCTATGGAAATAATGAATCATTTTAAAGGCGCCACAGACTTAACTACTCCACCTTCCACTGAATGACTAAGGGAAAAAGCGTGCATGCAATTCTTTCACATTTCACTTTTCTCTATTTAAAGCTCTAGAAACTGAGTATTTTTATTTCTCTCTTATTTTGTACCAGCACAAGATCTCAGATTTTCTCTTCTTTGGTGAGCAAAGAAGATGTTTAGGAGACTTTCTCCAGCTTAATGAAGCACAGCATTCCCACTGCTCTCTGGAGGTCAACCAGCCACAGGCTCTGCAAGGCACACTCTCTGGTAGGGCTGGAAATAGCATCTTCCTGTTGTCTCATCACATTGATCCAAGAAATCCTTTCCAAGGCATCTATGTAGCCCCTGGCTTTGCTGATGAGTCTTTAAAGCACCCAGGGCCACAAAACCATAAACCAGACACTGAGGCACAGAAGATGAGCCCACAGTGAAGGAAACTCTAAATCTTGCCTGAGCCATAATGATTTGAGTTTTAATCCTGGTTCCAAGATGCTGGGGATGGCACCAGCACAGCAAAGCAGAGCTACCTGACAGCAATTACACTGAACTCTGATCTGCAGGGCAGAAAGTGCCATGACTGCCACATCAAGTGTGTCTGTAATGCCAGGAAGGTGCCAGAGTCCAAGGATCACAGAGCAGCCAGAGGAAGTGTTTCAAAGTAGTTCTGCAAAGGCAGGATCTGATGAAATGGGTCTCACTAAAGAGTCACATTTTTTGTCCCCTCCCTGTGTTGCAGTGAGCCCTTTCCTCAGCAACCCTGAGCCACAGAGTGAGCAGCAGGCAGCCCAGCCTGGGGCTGTCTGTGCATGGATTGAGCAGCTTCTTGCAGGGCTGGCTCTGTCATCTCACAGTATATTAAACTAACACTCTTCTACTACTACCAAGCAAGGCCACTGATTTGGACCTTCCTCCTGTATCCCGCCACTGGCTAACATAAAATTCCTAGGAAGAAAACAATCTCTGAAACTTGCTCCCACCCATCTGCCACATTTGTTTGAAACTGCTACAGAGTAGCATGACTACTTTCTTTAGAAAACCAGGATGACACCACCACCATTCTTTAAGAAAGAGACACTCATTTGAGAAGGAAATACTTTTTTCCCCCTTCTTATAAAACCTGTGGAATGTATCACTGTCTGTAGCAGGCTTTGTCTGGGGAGGCAGCTGCAATCCCCACATCCTGCATCTCCACCTTAGGTGACACCACTCACCAGGCTCACAGTTACAGCTGACTAACTTTCTTCCATTACAGGATCTTTCAGTTCGTGACAGCTTTGTCAGCCAAAGAGCTCAGACTGAAACACACACTGCCAGGTATTTGTCTGGGGTGAATTATTTCACTGTTTGAGAAAAATTGTTCAGACATTTACAAGGAGACTGTTGGAGTCTTTTATCCATCCTAAAAAACTCTTGGTAAACTGATACCACTTAATCTGCAGCAGGCACTGGAGGTGCAGTAAGGCCTTTTTTGCTTTCCCTGCCCTGATATGTCCAGATTTGGTTGTGAAGTCCTTGGGAAAAATGAAACCAAAGCTGGCCCTGCATGACCTCTGTGGGTTGTCAGAAACCCACCATGGAAGTGCTCACCCCTACACAGTGCACATGTGTCCTCCTGCACTGTGTACAATATTCCAAAGGGCAAAGGATCACATTCAAGAAACAGAGAGCACACTGGAGCTGTTTTGCAGTTTTGGTGCCATCTCTAACTTTCAAGGGAGGCTATGGGTTCTTGCTTTCAGGTCACCTAGCAGGCTTTTCCAGATTTGCTACACACACAGAGAAGGAAAATATCCTCGTGGTCACTAGCAACCAAGCAACAATAAAAAGATAGATGCAGAAATAATCTCAAGGAGTGGGAGGACTGGATTTGTCCAGCTTCAAGACCTACAGAGTAGGAAAGTCTGAACCCATGTGGAGGCAAATACTGGACACAACCCAGTGCAACAAAATTAAATCCCTGTCATTTATATCTGACAGAAAGGACCTCACATGAACTAACTCCACTGGTACTGACATCAAGTGGTGCTTAATTTTCCACATTTCCTCCTGCCACAGCTGTAGAGCACAGCTGGAAACCCTGGAAGGCAGAGGGAGAAGGGACAGGGCGTGCTGGGTGGCACAGCGTGGCAAGGGGCACAGCCATGCATGTGCTCTGCCCTGGGCTCCTCGGGAAATCCCAGTGCAAGTGAAGACACTCAGCCAGTTGGGATGACCTCCTGCATCAGGCACGCCACGAGGAGGATCCAGGGAAAGCAGCTCCTGGAAGGAAGGGAAAGCACAGGCTGAGCTCCCTGGCTGGGAGCCGCCGGTCACAGCTTGCGAACCTCGTGGAAACTCTGACGCTGGTATTTGATGTTCTCAGCAAAGCCCTGGGGACACAGTCACCCAGTTCCAAGGGACTTTCCGTGCTATTTGGCTGCCTAAAAACATTAAAACATCACGACTCTCCAGCCCAAAGAACTACTCGATGATGTAGAGCAGATCACAGAGTCAGTCACAGTCAGGGTTGATTACTTACAAAGTAGACGCCACTCCAACTAAACTAGAAACTTTAAAAATTATTGCTTTTAATTAAAGCACAGCAGATGGGAAAAATTAAATTCTAAATGGGACTCAAATCTGCTTTGAGTAACACAGACCATGGAGAACAATTCTGTGTTTCAGAGGCTGTCCTCAATTGTCTTACATTATTGTTCTCCAATTTGTACATCAGATGGTCACAAATTGGTAGCTTGAAGCTGATAGTTGGCGTTCATATCCAGAAAACAGTGACAACTGTCTTCAGCCTCAACTTGAGCTGCAGCAACACAAGTGGGACCCAGCAGGAGTGGGGTGCTGGGTCCACATACAGGAAGAATAAACCATCTATTAATACCTGGTGATCCTACTCGTTTGAGTTTACAGCTCCAACACGCCTGCTCAGCATGGAGAGCTATTTTAATGCTACGGTGAACTAAAACAGAGCAGCCAAATTCACAGCATGAGTTAAAAAAAGATCCATTGAAAGCAATAATCACTGCTCTGCCTTCTGTGTACTAACTAATCCTCCCACATTCTCAACTTGACAGTCTCAGTTACACCAGAGCAAAGCCAAAGGAGCCACATTCTGCCATATTTTCTCCCTTTCAAAGCACTTCAGGCTCTTTTGGGATGCAACTTGAGAAGCAACCTCACAATTAGCAGCAAACTGCAGAAATATGTATGAAAATAAATCCAGCAATTCACATCCATCTCATCCATCCATGGATTCACATCCATCCCAGCCCTTCACTAAGAACTGCTGAACAGTATGAGGAAGAGAATTAACAAATATAATTAAAATTTTAATGCAAATAAATGCAGCCTCTAAATGAGGACAAAAGATTGGCAGGGTGGAATGAAGATTTGCTACACAGGGTGTCAAACATATTTTCAATTACTAAAAAGGAGTTGTCATAGGAGAATAAACTAAAAAGCAAACCTCATAAGGTTTTAAGAATGAGTGTTGAAAACCAGAATAAGTAAAAATTAGAAATTAGGAAGCAATTATCAGTGAAGCTGCAGATAAAGAGCCTTTAATGTTCAGTCTGTTCTTACTGGAATTCCAACAGGGATTTGGAAATGACAGCAGGAGCCAGATGTATATCTTGGGCCATGTTTCCCATATGCTGCAGCAGCAGAGCAGAAGGCTCCCATGAAATTCTCCAGTGACCATGAACACTATTGAGATGTACTGGTCCATTTTTAAGAACAGGCTTTCTGTGAAGCCAAAGGCAGGCAGTGATGTTCTGCACCCTTTGAAAAGGATAAATCCTCTGCACATCAGACTCCAGTGAGAGCCTCACTGCAGACAAATTGGTCCAATTTCAGCATTTTTTTCTTCTCCATCAGACCTTGTGGTTTGCATTATTTCAGTTCTCCTGACTTTAGGCACTCACACTAACACCAGTTAATAGCCACTGAGTGCTAGAGATGCCTCCTCCTCTTTCTCATGACTTTATGTCACTAATGAACTCCTCTGTGAAAAGAATTAATCATTTTTCTGTAACACTTGGCTTTGGATTCTTGTATTATGACTCATTCAAAAAAACCCCAGCTGTAGCCCTAGGGACTGGCAGCCCCCAAATCCTTCATCATAGCTGCTGCAGAGCTATTACTTCTCTAAAGAACAAGCTACTAACATCCAAAGCCATGACCTGCAAAAGACACATTTAACCATGCACTAGATGTGAAAATCCCCCACCTCTCCTGGATTATTTATTGGCAGACTCTTCAAGGAAGATCAGAACAGAGAGAACCAGTAATTCATGTACAAGAAATACAAAACACTCTCCTCTGCATGCCTTCTGTGATATTAAATTTGTTTTTTTCACTTACCACAGATATAAACTGACAGAGCAGCAAGCCCTGAGGACTGCTTTCAACCTACTTCATCCTTGACCTGCAAGGACCAACTTAAAGACACACAAGGTTAGTTTATACTGTGGGCTTATTTTGCCTTTGCTGTCACAAATGAAACAGAAAAAAAAATATTGCCTGCTGAGATACAAGGTAGACATCTGATAACCACAGGTCAATGCCTGCATCAGATGGCCATTTTCAGGACTACTGTTCTGCCCTTTAATCTACACACTGGATGCTAAAGGCTCTAAGATTTTCTAAGTCATTTCAGCAATCTCTAATTTCTTCCATGTAGCTGGTGACAGATTTGTCTTGTGCACAGTTTTAATCTAAGAAAAGTCTTACTTACAACTGGTGTATTTTAGGTTGTGAGCAGTGCTTAACTTGCACTTTAGAAAAAGAAAAAAGTAAAATGCATGTAATATTCCTAATTATGACACCCTGGCTGCTTCTCAATTCTAATGAGAGATAGACCCAATCTGTACTTCTGCATCATTAATATCTCCCCATACTGAACTCTGACTTTCTGGCTCAGGGTCTGCACTATTTTATGAGGGCCAAACACTTCTGTGTTTTTGGAAAGCTTGGATTCAAACTCACATCTAAATATAACAGCACCAGCTTCTCATTTACAAAAGGCAACAGAGCCATAGAGACCAGAAAACAGACACAGATCATGAAGCACTGGTGCTTATGCTGGCAACCACACTTGACAATGATTTCTATCTCCACTGTGAGTTATGTTTTCTGCTTCGATGTGGACATTAAGGGAAAGAAAAATAAACTGTGGGTTGCACATGGGGCTTTTTTAAATGTTAAATATCCTTGTGAAGCTGAACTTCAGTAGTTCATCTGAATCTACTGCAGTAATAAATCAGCGATGATGCACCAGTAAGTGCAATAGAAGCACTTACTACCACTGAGTAGGTACACTACATAGGTCCTGGCAGACAGGTTAAAAGGTTCAACTGAATTTTTGTAAGGAGTTTGAATTTTTGAAAAAGATTTGGAATTAAAAGTCCTAATTGACTTTTTATATAAGGAGGTATAGAAAAGAAGTGTCAACACACAAATCTGTTTTACCATCTAAAATCAAAGACTTGGGAAGATACATCAACACAGAGACTTGACATTTTAGCTCCGAACTGATGCTGTTAATTGGTGCACACAGTATTGGGCTATTTGCTGATGAGATTTATCATCACATGATTCTGCCCCAGAGCTCTCTAATACAGAGAACAGTGTGGTGTCCTCACCAACGAGAAACAGCAGCTCAAGGATTCTGAGTGCACTGACAACTTCAGGCAAACACAAAAAGTATTTTGTACTGACAGAAAAATTATTGGTTTTGGAATTGCTGGTGACAGAAAGGGCTTATTTTGGCTTTGCTTCAGCAATTTTAGGACAATTTTATTAAAAGATAGGAACAAGAAACTGCGTCAACTTCTCAAAACTTAAATCTTTAGTTTGAAAATGATGAAACGAAGTTCCTTAGTTGTTTTTTTTAAAAAAAAAAAAGTTATGGCTTCTCTTTGTGAAGAACAGCCTGGTGCCCATATTTGCATTGTTTTCTGCATTAGACTTCTGCAGAAGCTTAGTGTGTCCTTTGTTGTCAGAGGCTCACAGTTGAATTAAGTGGGATCCATAATGGATTAGACTCCAAAATAATTTCAATATTCAGGTTTGTTAACACTGGTGATCTAAGGCAGAGTATTGAAGCAAAAGATCCTCCCCAAAATCAGTTTAACTTTGAGGGGTTAAGCTGAGAGCAACGCAGATAAAAGACCAGTTTAATCACAAGAAAACACTTGACTTCACAGGCCTGACCTTGGTGAGCAGTCACGTGCAGCTCCCATCACAATGCTCTGTGTAACATATTTGTTAACAAATTGGAACCGACCACATGCTGCATTGTTTGCCATACGGTGCTCTGGCTGATCAGCTGATGAAGCATATGGATTGTGTCTTCCTAATGCTCCAGGATCTTCCTGACTGCTTCCATCTGAGTCTTACCAGTGGCCCCAGAGATCCCGTTTATCCCATTAAAGCAAAAGAACCAAAGACATAAATTGCTGATCAGTTCTCTCAGTACACCCTCCTTCTCCTAATGCATTTGAGAGATTTTGGCAACAACATTAGGAAACAAGCTTCTCTAGAAAGAAGAATCACTTCATTTAAATGATTTGTTCTTTTAATTACTGTCATTCCTAGCTAACACAGAGCAGATGCATATCAAAATGCATATCAATAATGCTCACTGTGCAACAGGTTGGCATTTTTCCAAGAATCTGAAGACTACCCTTAATCTAAGTAAAAATTTATTTGCATCCATTTCCTCTTTTAATGCAAGCTAAACTGCTGTGGAGAGTAAAGCTGAAGCATTCTGTATGATGCTACAGCAAAATGAAATACCCAACCAAATTAATTATGGACAATCCTTTTATGCACTTGCCCTTTTATGCACTGACAGATCAAAGAAACATTCTTGGTTTCCAATCAATAAAATCATGGTGGCACAAGAAGGCAACATGATGAGTACCGACTTCTTCTGCCTTTTAGGAAAGATGCCTTCCATTAGGATGGCACTTTTCTGGCACGATATAAACATGTCTATAATCATTAATAACTATATAATTATTTAATTCTATACAGAGCCACAGTAATATACCTCACACACATGCTAATACCTCAGTTTAAATAAGGGA